>NC_064622.1:165084177-165709177 GCF_023898315.1 Schistocerca nitens
TGATAGTCCATGCTGCTGCAAACGTCGTCGAACTGTTCGTGCAGATGGTTGTTGTCTTGCAAACGTCCCCATCTGTTGACTCAGGGATAGAGACGTAGCTGCACGATCCGTTACAGCCATGAGGATAAGATGCCTGTTATCTCGACTGCTAGTGATACGAGGCCGTTGGGATCCTGCACGGCGTTCCGTATTACCTTTCTGAACCCACCGATTCCATATTCTGGTAACAGTCATTGGATCTCAACTAACGCGAGCAGCAGTGTCGCGATACGATAAACGGCAATCGCGAAACGTGATGGTACGCATTTCTCCTCCTTACACGAGGCATCACAACAACGTTTCACCAGGCAACGCCGGTCAACTGCTGCTTGTGTATGAGAAATCGGTTGGAAACTTTTTCTCATGTCAGCACGTTGTAGGTGTCGCCACCGGCGCCAACCTTGTGTGAATGCTCTGAAAAGCTAATCATTTGCAAATCACAGCGTCTCCTTCCTATCGGTTAAATTTCGCGTCTGTAGCACGGCATCTTCGTGGTGTAGCAATTTTAATGGCCAGTAGTGTAAAATGACTTGCAGCAGGGGGCCGAACAACCCCTGATGACATCTCCCGGCCAATAATACGGTACGATCATTTCACTTTGCACTTTCGAGTAAACCGTTCAAACGAATCGTGGAATTCTCAAATATTGTTGTGGAGAACAAAGGCTGTTGTCCTAGCACTTTTCATTCAATCAGCCATATTTCTTGAAAGTCATTTGCAATCGATTACGATGCAACTCAGGCTCCATCATCAAGCACTTAAGTACTGATAAGTACGCTCTCTGATCACAAGTATCAACGTGCAGTTAACTAGCAGATGTCACAACCTACCAGTATAAGAGGAGGTGGGGGCGTTGTCAGTAGAGGAGAAGTAACAGCAGAATTGGTCGATCAGGAAATCTCAGTGACGTCCACCATGGGCGAGGCACTGGATGTCACCTGAGTAACATATCCATCACGGACATTTTACCCTTCTAAAACTGTCGACGTCGGCTGTTGGTGATGTGATTGTGAAGGGGAAACAAACCAAGGCCAGGCACATCTCATGTACTGACGGAGAAGAACGATCGAGCATTGCGGAGGGTGGCTGTAAAAAATCGAGCGACTCCACTGAACAGTTTATCAGTGGAAACGAGTTATGAATCACGTTATACCCTGTGGCAATCCGACTGAATGTTTTGGGCTTCGCGAATCATGTGTATTGCCGTCAATGAAGGACGGAGGAGGATTGCACGGGGATGTTTTCGTGTTTAGGATGTGGCCCTCTTATTCCGCGGAAGACAAGGCTAAATGTAGAAGGGTCAGCAATGTCTACTGCGTGCTGTGAAGGAATAGTTCGGGACGATGATTGATTGTGTCAGCATGACAGTGCACCTTGTCACAAAGAAGCATGTGTGAGGTAATGGTTTATGGAAAATAATATTCTCGAAATAGTCTGCCCAGAATCCCGACCTCACCCAAGTGAGAAACGTGTGGGATGACTTGGAAGGTGGACTTCGCCCCAGACCCCAGCATCAGACATCATTACCTCCTCCTCGGTTCTTGAGGAAGAATGGACTGGCCTCCACAGACATTCAGACACCTCATTGAAAGTGTCCACGGCAAGAGTTCAAGTCATCAAAAGGCAAAGGATGGACAAACATCACATGTCCATTAATAGGTGTCCGCAGCTCGTGGTCGTGCGGTAGCGTTCTCGCTTCCCACGCCCGGGTTCCCGGGTTCGATTCCCGGCGGGGTCAGGGATTTTCTCTTCCTCGTGATGACTGGGTGTTGTGTGATGTCCTTAGGTTAGTTAGGTTTAAGTAGTTCTAAGTTCTAGGGGACTCATGACCATAGATGTTAAGTCCCATAGTGCTCAGAGCCATTTGGGCCATTAATAGGTGTCCCGATTCCTTTGATCAGGTGTACAGGTATATCATGCGAATGCTTCCCAACATCCTCTATGATGGTAACTATGTGGTTTAAGTATTTTAGTCAGTGTATTACAGGATGCTGTGTTATGTCGGCAGGATGTGCATGCAGTGGTATACCACATCAATAACAGCGCAGAAGTGCCTGAAAATCAAACAAGTTGCTTAGAAATCGAGTTCAGATAAATTAAAACAATAAACACAGCTGAGTGGAAGGAAAGTAGTAAGAGAATGCCCCTTGTTCTCCATAACAAAGTATGTCACAGTTCATGTCCACAATTTCCAGTGCTTTCTTCAATTAGTTCGCGCTGTAGCCCCTATATGACGTACGACCAGTATTCTCAAGCGAACATTTACCGACACTGGCGGTATACACTACCAGTCACATATCCTCTTCGCATTGTGTTCACATCGAAATAAATCGCTACATCGAGAAAAATTTGCTGAAAAATATCGAATGATTCATTAAAAGGTACGCTTGCACTAACGATTATTTGTTATGAATCATTTTCAGTTTGGGTCTTCTGTGAAGGCAGCAAATTAGCTTCGCAGTTAATCCTATCAAAACAGCTGAGAAAGAAAATAAAGAAAGATTTTTTTATGTTTATAATGGGAATAGCTTAATACAGTGAAGTTTCTTTTCGTAAATATCTAGATAAATCAGTGTCAACCACTCAGTTACACTCTTTCAAGCGTAGAAAGATAGACAGCAATTGCACGCTACATCCGTTCAGGTACATTTGCTTTCTGTGCCATTCATTTACTATGTCACGCAACTCTTATTTACGAGTTGTTGCTGAAAATACTACAGACTAGGACCTTGGTACAGGAGTACGAAACGGGAGATGAGAGTGCCAGAGACGGATTTTCTTCTTTCTCACAACGTGTATAAACAATCCAAACACATGATCTATTGTCTCAACTGCTGAATTTTTACTGGTTGTCCGCTTTTGCTCATGGGCTTTAATATTTCACCCGTATGAGATTGAGTATTCATCGGGAGCCATCTAGTTGGCACAATGAGCATAAGCGGCGCAATTAATTGTACTGATCCATACTCAAGATAGAAAAGGACTCCCTTTTTGTTAGCTTACGTAGTAACTAGATCTGTGAAACCAAATTCTTGTTCCAAAGGCCGTAATGTTGATCATCGGAGCTCCAATACTTTTCGATGCCTTATAGAGAGGTAGGCTATATTTGATTAAAATATCTGCGACATTTTTATGTGATCCATAGCAATAAGAAGTTGACAGACTGTCTCATAAACTCTATTCCGTTGTGGTACAGAACTCGTAAAGGCGGTGTAGATCACAAATATCTGAGATACCAGTTAATTTGTTCCATCTTCATCCGTGTGGCTGTACTTCCATGAAAAAGTATGAGATAGATGTAGAGCTTCGTAGGTCTGTAACTTAGAGTTTAGCGAACGTAACATAAATGTTTAGTATTCTTCACGTTTGTTTTCTTACGAATGCGGTGATGGATATTATTAGAACGAGTGGCGAGGGCTCCTGGCGGACACGTTTGCCATGATTTACAACCACTTTCCCATTACATAAACCCCTATGTCCCACATTTTAGAGGCCCACAAAACCTGTGTGTCGAGGTAACGCTCGTTAAAAGATGTTTGGCTCGTAATTCTTCCGTTGTTCCTGTTTACATCTCACTGGTTTGCAGAACATGTGCGACAGCGAAATTGTTATAGTGACTGACGGCATTTACATCGTGCTAGCTTTTCATTGTTTTAGAACGTGCAGCCGGGAATTTTGATTATGCCATGAGCGGTATTTCAAAATAGCCAGCACTTGAACTTGCAATTAGTCTTTCAGTTGTTACAGCTCTTTATATGTCTCTCAGTGAAAGCTTCGAATAACAGTTTTATAACGAACATGGATGCTTCCTCTCCAGTACTATCTGTGTTGGTGAAATAGCACTCATAGATACCATAGTTATAAGCGTACCCACTTTCTTTGTAGTTTAGTTCGTTATTTATTGGAGAATTAATTTCTGCTATGCCCGTCACACTTTCTAAGTGTGACCGTCCGCACGGAATATTGAAAGCTGAGCCGAAACTCGGAACCAAGTGTTTACTTTTCGCATGCCCACAGTATTGCTGATTTCTTCTGACTTAATGAGCTTTAGCCACGTAATTTCCTCAGAGCCTCTAAATTATTGATAACGTTCGCAATCATATCATAATTTCAAGCGTTACAAGTTACTGCACTAATTCTTTCCTCAGGTAATAACTGCAACCGTAAGTTGTATAGGTGAAGCGCTAAGTTATATCGAGAGTTGAAAATGTGGATGCAGGCATCTTATAACCCTTCACTAACTTTACATTGGGCATCGATAGTCGGAAAGGATATATGCCAACATATCCACTAGAGCCGGCCGGGGTGGCCGAGCGGTTCTAGGCGCTACAGTCTGGAACCGCGTGACCGCAACGGTCGCAGGTTCGAATCCTGCCTCGGGCATGGATGTGTGTGATGTCCTTAGGTTTAATTAGTTCTACGTTCTAGGGGCTGATGACCTCAGAAGTTAAGTCTCATAGTGCTCAGAGACATTTGAACCATTTTTATCCCCTAGAACGTAACACACAATACGGCCAGGTTGAAACTACGTGTAAACAAAAGTATTCCGCAGATGGATATGTGACTCTTGTCTTACATTATAACATATACCATCGTGGCAAAAGAGATTTTTATATAAATCAGTGCCATCTTTGTGCCTGGCCGATACATATTCTCGTTGAATGAATAGGGCTTACAAGAAATACCTTGAGTGTGAGGTCGGAAAAGGTAATTGATGTTTACAGCATTCGGTGGTCCACATATTGTGTACCATGCAACCAAAATATTGGCTGCTAATGGCAACAGGAAGCGGAACTGGAAGTATCCAATGTTGAGAACAACATGAGGCTACAGCGTACTTGAACTGCTTCGTCGACGAATAGCTCACGACAGTGCTACTGCGTTAGTAGTGTAGACAGAAAGCAGAACAATTACAACGATAAACATAGCAAAAATTGTATTATATCTACAACAATAGTTGATGAAGTTGATATTTCGTCAGAAGCGAACCCAATGAATTTCCAAGAGTGAGAAATATTAGCGTTTCTGAAAGATGAGTCAGTGGAATGTGTGGTGTCGTATACACTCGACTGTGTAAACAATGTAGTTGAGAAGTATAATGATGATGATACGTGCGTAACAGATGAAAGTGATATTGAAACAGATGTCGAGCCATGTAGTTCATCATCCTTGTCGGGCAGGGAGCCACAAACCTGTCTCCAGTGAAGCATAGTAAAGGACAGTCGTTGTCCAAGGCGCTGCTACACTAAACGTAATTACGTACATACAAGATAATCCGTAGCTTAGTGAAAAAACAATTACGATCAGATTTCGTATACGCACGCAGAAATATGACCGTGTAATGCATAAGAAACGCTACGTATATTCAAGGGAGAACAAGGGACACTTGTTACAAAAACTGGTGTTCGCGCGTGTCAAGGATGCTCGATACAGTTAACAGGACGTACGTGATAGTGTCCTCCTACGCTATGCACCTCAAATTGATATAGATTACAATGATTTCAATGGAAGCACTAAGTGGTCGCATAACTTCAGACGTGCTACAGAAAGATAAACGAAATTCAAGCAAAGCGTCAACTCGACGATGCACAGCGAACGGCGGAATGGGCCCGAAAATTTGTAGAACTTATCCGATCGTTCGTTAAGGAATCTGTTTCCAACTCCGACCAGTCGGAATTTGACGAGAAAGTGCAAATGAAAGGAATCCTGGGAATCAGAGCTGCCAAGAGAGTTGTATCAAGATAAACTAACATCAAAGCCTTATCGCATTCGTACACAGTTATGCTGACTGTTAATCTGGATGGTAAATCGGCTGGAAAATTATTTATTGTGCTGCGAGTAGTTGCATGTGTCCTATCCCCTGTGATTCTTTCCCGTTTCCGTGATCTTGCAAGGGCAATAGAGAATATTTACGCCACAGCAAGCAAAAGTGGGAAAATGGGCAGAAGAGAACTAAAACGTATTAGCACTGCTTTCAGCGAGTAGCTGGTCAAAATAACTTGCTTTTGCTAGATTCGTGGTTTGCGTATAAAAATCATACTCCTATAGGACAAAGTGTCCCTACTGAAAAGTGTGTGACAATGCCATTCATACCACTGGAACCACTGGACAAATCCAGCCTCTGGATCTTCGTTTTTTCCGTGTCAATAAAACATATTACGGCACTATCTGCAGTCACGCCTTAAAGGATAGCCAGTTCCACGATAAGCTCCACGACATACTGCTTCGTATTCGGTTGAACGCCGTCACGTTCCATCCGTTCTCATCGCCTCGTTACACTAATATGGTTCTATATGCATTCTTTAATAGTGGATACCTAGCTGAACGTCCTGCATGGATTATAACGCCTAAGGAGTTCCCCTTAGATCTAGATGGTACGGATCTTTGTGATCACTGTGGCGTGCTGTTTTCATTCACTTTTCGTGGTGCAAGTTAATGATTGGTTTTGAACGTTTCTCGAACGTCGACGATGTCCACTTTGTGAAGTGTAACACATACATCCCATGAAAGGTTGATCTCTGCACACCTCGGACACTCATTTTTGTCGCCCTCCTGATCCACATGGTGAGTCATCAGCAGCTAATATTTATCCTGCTGTAATTGTTAGCTCAACATTTTCAGATGAGCCTCACTAAAGACTGAACTAGCAACCTCGCACCCGCGGGGATCCTTGTTGGAACCAAACGATGTCGCTTTTTGACCTGTTGACTTACGAAAACCGTAGGTGAAGTGAGATCAGACAATCACGATGTTGGCGATAGTAATCGGAAGGAGAGGCACGTCGGTGTTGTTGGCTTCCTTGAAGGGGACTGAAGGCGTCGGCGTCGGCGCCAGCAGACAGCGCGTGGCAGCCATAGCGCTCACGGCGCCTCCCAAGGCCTCCACGTGTCTCGCCTCGACAGCGGCCGGAGTGCAAGCAGACGGCCTGTTATTGCGCTCCGCGACAGGTCGGCGGATACAGCTACACGCCCTGCACGTGTTCCGCTTACATATCACCGTGACAAGCGGCTCACACTGCTGTTTAAAGCGTCCGTTAGCGCGCAACGCAACGCAATTAGATGCACATCATAATCATATTCGCAAATTTTAGGCCCCTAAATTACGAAAAGTAGTGCATAACTTTAGTTTCTTACAAGGAAAGGCTTCTAGTTATTTCGTACATTCTGCGTGAAAATGCTACATTGCAAGACACAAAAAAGTGGCTTTGTACCTTCTGCGGCAGAGGATCTATAACACACTTCCAGCTGGCCACTGTGGCCGAGCGGTTCTAGGCGCTTCAGTCTGGAACCGCGCGACCGCTACGGTCGCAGGTTCGAATCCTGCCTCGGGCATGGATGTGTGTGATGTCCTTAGGTTAGTTAGGTTTAAATAGTTCTAAGTTCTAGGGGACTGATGACCTCACACGTTAAGTCCCATAATGCTCAGGACCATTTGAACCATTTGAACACACTTCCAACCATCAAGTGTACTGACGTAAGTCCGTATCGTACACTCAGTACTTTCTTTGACCCATTCAGACAAAATATTTTATATCGTTAAACGGTGTCGGCCACCATAGGGCGTGATCAGAAAGGTTGAAAGCAGGGTCAGATAACTCCCAATAATGCTTTGTCAGACTCTGATTCTCACAAAGCATTACATTCTTGATGACGATTAAGAATGTAACACATTTTCTGTGATTGCGTCAAAGAACATATTAAGTGTATAATAAATAAGTCAATATTCGTCACATCGAAAAAAAGTCAAGTCTGTGATGTTTCAGCATTTAGAGAATTGTTTGTTAAAGAATTTATTTCGTGAAACTAACGATTGACGATGCACTTTTATGTGAAATATGAGGTACTTTGACTTCCACTTTGTGCTGTTCTGTTCTGAAATTCCTCCTTGTGAGTTACTGCGTTTGCCTTTTGCCACCTTTTTATGGTCAAAGCGGCTATTCCTAGATGCCAGGTCACAATGGATGCAAAGATTTAATTTTCGTTTTGGACGGATCGAGCTAGTTTGTGCCCACTGGACTGGATTTTAAATCTTCTCATACACATTCAGGGCAGGCCGGGGTGGCCGTAAGGTTCTAAGCGCTTCAGTCTGGAACCGCTCGACCGCTACGGTCGCAGGTTCGAATCCTGCCTCGGGCATGGATGTGTGTGATGTCCTTAGGTTAGTTAGGTTTAAGTAGTTCTAAGTTCTAGGGGACTGATGACCTCAGGTGTTAAGTGCCATAGTGCTCAGAACCATTTGAACAATTTGAACACATTCAGGTTTGTGTTCTACGCGGTTTTCGTAAATCACTTGAGGCAAATGGCGGGATAGTTCCTCTAAAGAGGTCTCGGCCGATTTCCTTCCACAGTCATTGTCCATTCCAAGCTCATCCCAAGTCTCTTAATTAATTTGTGGTCGACGTGACGTTAGGCCTCAATCTACCTACCACCGTTTTATGCCAAGAAATATCAGAGTTTCCCTCATTCTCCCCTCAGAGCCTCTCTCTGTTGTTTCTAATACCTCCCCAATTGTGAGCGAAACTTCTGTAGTACTTCATGTTGTTGAACAAGGCTTTCTTCGGGTACAGATATCTGGTATTTATTTCTCCCACACTTTTGCCGTGTTGTTAATATTGCTTCCGACATACATTGGAATGCTTTCATTTCTACAGGTAATTCTCCAAAGTTGATATCCTCTTTATAATTTCCATCTTGGCTTTTGTATCGTTAGTTTGAATTATATGCCTGGCATTTCGTTTATATTCAACAAGTACTTAGTTTTTCAAGATTCTGATCACTTTCGGCTGGAAATACTGATAGTCATATGTGAACTGTACCATTCTTTCCCTTTCCTTGGAACTCTTACATCCGTTCTCTATAATCTTTCATTTCCTTAATTGCTTCTTTGGGATACAAGTAAAACGCCAGTGACGATAAAGCTACAACTGTGTCTTGAATCCTTCTCAACATGAGCTGTTTTTTTCTCGATTTTGTGTTCCACTACTCCCGCTTGGATTTTGTATATCCTGTAAATTCATCATTTGTCAGTGCAGTATATACCAATTTTCTCGGGACATTGAAGAGCTTATTCCATCAAACAAACCGTTGCTGTTTTAATCTGATGCATCATTGTAGACTACCACCACCACGACCACCACCACCCAACGATCTCAGGCCCTGAAGATAATGCGTTGCCTGAACAAGTTGCGTTCACCTACTTCGATGTAGTGCCTTCTTCTACCAATCTTCTTAGATCGTTCTCAAACTTCCCCATCAGTGCAGTATTGGACATACAAGGTGACGCTTTTTCCCTGGTTCCATGTGTACTATACCAGATTGAATTTTAGACATTATTGCTACATATCTCACAATATTTGCAATCTGCTGTCCATCCTTCACATGATGTAGTCCACAGTTTCTCCAGTCATAATCTCTCTCAGTCTCCATCGTGAGATGGTCTAAGGACTCATTTACACTTATTTTTAGAAAGTTTCTTGTGTCTTTCAGCTTCCTTCCTGGGCGCTTGTGCTATGGTTACACTGTATGCTACAACGGAGCGATTATTATCTCTGTTCTGTACAGCAAGACTGTATAACTCAATGTACTTCGCAGACTGAAAAAGGATCTATTTCTTGACTGTATAATCGTTAACTCGAGGTATTACGTGTGCTGAAATGTATTCCTAGATATCTGAGTTACTGCACTAATTTGAAACTTAATCCACCCGCAGACAGTATGTGGTGTCACCGCCAGACACCCCACTTGCTAGGTGGTAGCCTTTAAATCGGCCGCGGTCCGTTAGTATACGTCGGACCCGCGTGTCGCCACTATCAGTGATTGCAGACCGAGCGCCGCCACACGGCAGGTCTAGAGAGACTTCCTAGCACTCGCCCCAGTTGTACAACCGACTTTGCTAGCGATGGTTCACTGACAAAATACGCTCTCATTTGCCGAGACGATAGTTTAACACAGCCTTCAGCTACGTCATTTGCTACGACCTAGCAAGGCGCCATTATCAGTTACTATTGATATTGATTCATGTACCGTCAAGACCGACGTTCTTCATTAACAGATTAAAGTTAAGTATTCCACCAGATACGTCCGTTTTTCTAAATTCTAATTTCCTTGTCCTGTTCCAGACCTCACGCCAGCCTGCGTGAGCTAAAACGCGTGCCTTTCGGCCTCCTCTAGTAACACGGTGTTGGCTCTCCTGCCAACCAAAACACAGTAGGATCTTTCCTTGCTCTGTCCTTGACATTTGTGTATATTCCGTCTTGATACGCTAGCCCACTTGAATCGTCTGTTGCACGATGCCTCTGTCATGCTCCTCATCTCCTCGTGTGTGGAGTTATCTCCGTGATGCCATTCACACAGGGCTGCCATTTACGATGTACGTTCAGTTCTACATCTTTCCTTACACTGTCGTTTATTTGAATGTCTGATGAGCCATTCCAACACTAGACTGGATAAAAGTGAATATACTGCATCGCTCTGCCTGAATCTACATTTCGTTTAAAATCTCCCACGCCCTTCTCCATAACAGCAGTGCTGCTACTGTGTCATGTACACAAATTCGTGTTAGAGAGTCGGATGATGAACCTATTTGCTCGGAAGAAGAGCTGTGAAGACCTGAGAAGGTCTGCACCGGCGATGTGGATCACGGTCAGCACGCGGTGTCCCCGACTGCGCGACTCTGCTGCCCAGGTGCAGAGCGCCGCCTGCTGCTGCTGCTGCTGTCATATGACCCCCGTGACGTCAGAGGCGGCCAGCCATGTTTGGAGCGCTGGCCACGGCGCCTCTAGCGCCGCGTGGCGCTACCGTCGCCTGCCGACGCCACTGTGGGCGTCGCGCGCGCCAGACGCCACGCCAAAAGGCAGTCGATTAACTCGCAGTCGTCACTGCCTCCTAGCCCCAACAAGAGCTCCGTTTCTTAAGTACTGGAATACGACCAAAATATTTAATCTGTATTGAGAAAAATGGAAAAGTGTGACACCGTAAGGCATCAGTCCTTGAGTGATTAAACTTTGGCTCCATTCGGAACTGGTACCCATTACATCGTCAGAATGAGGTTCGTCCCTAGGAGCACGGATACACTTTCGTACTTATTATGGTACGCAAACAGACACTCCCCTAAAGTCATGTTGAGGAGTATCTATATTCATTGTGGTATGACCGCATTCACTCCCCAAAAGTCATTCTGAGGAACATAGTGCCATCCCCGAAACGCATGCTTTGCCAGTTCATGAAGATTGCTGGTTGGAGATTTGTAGGAAAGTATGCCTCTTCCTAATGCATGTCAGACGCACACAGTGAGTGAGAAATCAGGGAACTGGTAGATCAATCAAGAAACCTCAAGGCGTCCGTAGTGTAAACCGCTGTATGGCGTCTTGCATTATTTCCTGGAATACACGGTTTGGTACGCTGGTCATAAAGGATATAACAATAGGTTTCACCATTCTTCCCGCATACTGGCGAGCATTCAGTTTCCCTTCAGCAAGTACCAGATCAGTACTATTTCAATACTTGGTAACTTTCACCACCATGATTCCAGGAGTTACAGAGACATTGATGTCGAGACTCGATGCTTCCAGTGACATATCAGCAGGTGTGCTGACATTGATCTGATTGGCACAAACAGAAGCGAGTTTCATCACTGTACCGGCCAACTCCTGCTCTGCACCACACAAGTCTCTTTTGTCTGTGGCAAACAATGAATGATAACACGAGATCGCAAACCAGCTTCCAGTAATCTAATGAAACCATACGGTTCCCGAGACCGATTCAAGTCTCAAACATCCGTGATGTATAGATGCAGACTGAAACATACCAGGGTAGTCCATGCAGTTGAGCAAGGCCACTGTGCCAGGGTGACGTAGTGGTTAGCGCATCTGCCTAGTAAGCAGGAGACCCGGGTTTGAACCCCGGCCTCGGTACAAATTTTCATTCGTCGCTTCAGTCTGGACCTATACATTCTAGTAATCTGTTCCCGATGGTTCGTGGTGACACTCTGTAACCCCGGCCCGAATTTCAGCTGTTTACATCCGTCTGTTCGTCAGAGCCAGTCGAACAATCCTATAATCTGTTGTTGATAATTCTTCCGGGTTATATGGCCGTGGTCCATGGAATACTTCTATTCCTAACGTTTCGTCCTCAACAGGACCAGCCATATCTCTGAGGGTGTCCAACGTAGTATTGGACGAAACGTTAGGAATAGAAGTATTCCATGGACCACGGCCATATAACCCGGAAGAATTATCAACAACAGTACCATCCGGTCGTGAAAGCCTTCATTGTAATCCTGTAATCGTTTAGTTATGTAGTCGTCCTCGAAGGAACCGCCATATATTTTATGATATCCTAATACATGACAATTCCCGTTCTGTTTAATCTGGTATCCGGAAATCTAAGTAATTCTTAAAGTTTTGTACAGGATTCTATGACTCCATTAGCAGAATATACTTGTGTAACTAAAATAAGATTGATAAATGGAGAAAATATATTGTACGGGATTCGATCGAATTGAAGTATTTCACTATGTAAACTTAAGTTTTAAATCGTAAATTGAACTGCTAGGTGAATGTTGAAGCAGCAGTCGATAACGATACCACTTGTATCTGATTAATGCCCCGTTGTGCTCATTCCGATCGGGTCAGCCACCCGCGTCGGCTTTGTTGTGGACTTGCGCTCTTGGAAGCGGAGCGTGGCAGCAGACACTTAATTTGAAGGATCCCTGCTAATTGTCTCGCAGAGCCGCCAAACGCTCGTTCCTGGCTGGCAGCCGAGCGCCACCTCTTGGTCCTTTGCCTAATTCTCTGTTGCCGTGTTTTCTTGGGCGCCAGATCAAGACAACAACATAAATAAGTAAGAATAAAATAAAAATTAAGTGGCCCGACTGTGCCTAGCGAACTTCTAGACTTCTTTCCTCCGGTCCATCAGCAAGTCGTCCTGTTTTTATTAAGTATTTACTCTCGCATTTAGGCGCGCGGGATTAGCCGAGCGGTCTTAGGGCGCTGCAGTCATGGACTGTGCGGCTGGTCCCGGCGGAGATTCGAGTACTCCCTCTGGCATGGGTGTGTGTGTTTGTCCTTAGGATACTTTAGCTTCAGTAGTGTGTAAGCTTAGGGACTGATGACCTTAGCAGTTAAGTCCCATAAGATTTCACAAAGATTTGAACATTTTGAACATTCGAATTTAGGTCAGCATTTACTCTACTATGTAGTAAACATTTCCCAATACTTCTTAATGTTTGATATCTCCGCGCAATTCAAACTGAAAAGCGCTTCCGTGGTTCTACAGCAGAAAGGTAACGCTGGGCCAAAGACATGGCAAAGGCATTCGACTGATTTACGAGGGATGGATAAACATGTGGAAACACCCCTACACAACACGTTACCGTGCCTTATACGGTATAGGAAAACAGTTGTTATTCAAAACAGCTTACAGTCATATCGGAATGGATAAATACAGGTCTTGCATGGTTTTCAAGGCAATCCCATTCTTTCTGCAAAATAGCGGCAAGTGTAACGATTATGGAGGTGAGTAGCGATCATGCACCATTATTTCCAAAGTAGACCGTATAGGCTCAAAAGAATTGAGATCTGGTGACTGGTGGCCAGGGGACATGCGACAATTCTTTCTCGTGCTCGCAAAACAAGTCCTGGACGATGCGAGCCGTGAGAAGGGGCCCTGTCGGCTTGGGACACAGCATTATCATTGTGGACCAAACATTGAACCATGGTGCCGCGACTGATAAGCCAAAATCCTTGGCAGTAACGCGACCTTTCAGAGTAACCGTGGAATACTACGATGTGGCTCCCCAAATCATCACTGACCCTCCTCCAAGTTTCACTCTTTGGACGTAAACTCGGCCAGAGATCGTAGCAGTGTGAAACAGGATTCATGCGATCAAATGACTTTCTTCCATTGCTTCACGGTCCAGATCTTATGGCTTCCGCACCACTTTTTCTTTTTACAGGCATTTGCATCACTAATTTGTGGTTTTCGAATTCCAGCTTGCTCTGCAATTAACTGCTTAAGGAGCTCCGTGTTATTCTGGTGCTGACAAAGTTCGCGAGTGCGACATTCAGTTCTACGGTTACTTTTGCATTTGTCGTCTTCTTGTTTTCCGTCACAACCTTATTCAGTGACCCCGCGTCACGATCAGTCAACACCCTCTGTTGTCCCCACTGTAACTTATCGGATGATGCTTTTCCGCTTTCCGTGTACGCGGTATAAATATGGCGCCTCTCGAAACACTGGCTCCCTTGATTTTGGAAGCATTCACGATTGTAGCACCAACAATTTGCCCACGTTCAAGTTCACTTAGCTCAGACATAATGAACTCACAACTAACACAGTTCTGTTCTGACTACGACTGACCATTGCAACGTATTGAGGACATTCCATAGGTGTCGTTCGTTGTGATATACAACAGCGCAACCTGCAGGCTTGTCTAGCATTAAAATTTATGTTCAAGGACACATTTCTCGCGGTGCTTCCATATTTTTGTCCAATCCTAGTATAGCTTTTGTCTACGTGGCTTTTTTATTGGGTTATTTGTTTCTTCATTGGCCTTGAAATAAGTTTCTTTCATCATCTTTGAACAACCGACTTCTTTCTTCTAGCTTTTGCTCCTCAATTTGTAGAGGATTTGTATGAAGCTCTTTCAATGACTAAACTTTCTCTGAATATGTTGCATAGATCTGCTGTCAGTTTTCTCCACATATTCCTTCATTCCAACTAGTATGACATCAGTGCCAAATAATTCTCCAGGTGAGGGTTTTGAAGCGACTTCCTTCGCAGATTAGGATTCTTGCGATGAATTGCATTCTGGAGACTTCATTGGGGTGACGTTCCCAAGTAGGTACTGACAGATATTTAACGTTTATGAGTGATCCCGATTATTTCGAATTTAAAGAATTTCTAGACTATTGTTTCCATACGTAATATTACATCTTCTTGTGTCGAAGGTCTGCTGCTACTACGCTTCGCACCAATTGTATTGTGCATCAATCTAACATTTGCTGTAGAATGTTAAGAGCTAACTTAAGATTCCTGATGCTTGTAGCAATTAATAAATAAAGATATCGGAGCTGGGGTGTGAAGGCGTGCTGGAAAGTAAAGCCCTCCGAATTTTTTATGCTCCTCTAAATATCGGTTGAGATATTACATGTCATGCATATTACTCTGTCGAGTTTCCTGCTTCGCTGACGCAAGTTGAACCCTCTGCCTGTAGCGTGTAACACGGCTGTGTGTAACGTAACCGCACTATGTTAGCAAAAGTATCCGGACATCTGGCTGGAAATATCTTATAAGTCCCTGGCACCCTCCATCGGTAATGCTGGAATTCAATATGGTCTTGGCCCACCCTTAGCCTTTCATTCAGTTGCTGGAAGGTTTCTTGGGAAATGGCAGCGGAGTGCTGCACTGAGGAGGTATCGATGTCGGTCGGTGAGGCCTAGCACAAAGTCGGCGTTCCAAAACACCCCAAAGGTGTTCTATAGGATTCAGGTCAGGACACTATGTAGGCCAGTCCATTACTGGGATGTTATTGTCGTGTAACCACTCCGCCACAGGCCGTGCATTATGAACATGTGCTCGATCGTGTTGAAAGATACAGTCGCCATACCCGAATTGCTCATCAACAGTGGGAAGCAAGAAGGTGCTTAAAACGTCAGTGTAGGCCTGTGCTGTCATAGTGCCACGCAAAACATCAAGGGGTGCAAGCCCCCTCCATGAAAAACACGACCACACCATAACACCACCGCGTCCGAATTTTACTGTTGGCACTACACACGCTGGAAGATGATGTTCACCGGGCATTCGCCATGCACAGACCTCGCCATCGGATGGCCACACCGTGTACTGTGATTTGTCACTCCAAACAACGTTTTTCCACTGTTCAATGGTCCGATGTTTACGCCATGGAATGCTTTGTTTGGTATTTACCGGCGTGATGTGTGGCTTATGAGCAGCCGCTCGACCACGAAATCCAAGTTTTCTCACCTCCCGCCTAACTGTCATAGTACCTGCAGTGGATCCTGTTGCAGTTAATTCCTCTGTGATGATCTGTACAGAAGTCTGCCTATTACACATTACGACCCTCTTCAACTTTCGGCGGTCTCTGTCAGTACAGACGAGTTCGGCCTGTACGCTATTGTGCTATATGTGTCCCTTCACATTTCCACTTCACTATCACATCGAAACAGTGGACTTAGGGATGTTTAGGAGTGTGGAACTCTCGCGTACAGACGTATGACACAAGTGACACCCAATCACCTGACCACGTTCGAAGTCCGTGAGTTTCGCGGAGCGCCCCGTCTGCTCTCTCACGATGTTTAATGACTACCGAGGTCGCTGATACGGAGTACCTGGCGGTAGGTGGCAGCACGGTGTACCAAATATGAAAAACGTATGTTTTTGTGGTGGCCCGATACTTTGGATCACATAGTGTGTCTGTGCATGAGAAACAGCTTAGAAAACTGAAAGCACAAATTCGAAGAGTTCGTCCACACATGGAACACCCTCTGCTTCAACATGACAATGGCAGGCCATAGAAGAGCGCTGCGACATCTGCCACAATCCGGCACTTTGTGTTCACTGTCATTGATCATCCGCCTTACAGTCAGCCTTGGCCTCATCCGATTTTCATGTGCACTTGAAGACCACCATTGAGGACTTCAGTTTGATAGTGATGAAACGATGCAAGCAGAGGTCAGGTTGTAACTCCATCAACAAACTGGTCTCTTATTGAGAGAAATTTGTTCGTCCCCAAGGTGATCATGTTGAGAAATATTTATTTAGACATGAAGAATAAAGATGCGAAATCATTTGTGGCTTCTTTAGCGATTTGTTTTATGGTTGTTTAATATTATCCGGTGCACTATCAAAGGTGTTTAATATTTGTCATTATCTAGAAGATTGGCACTAGAGCATGTCAACTACTGTTTCTTAACTCTCCCTCTTTTTAACAAACTTACTTTTGTCGTGTTCTTTTTATTGCTTTTTATTACTGTAATGCCTTTTATACGTTATAAGCTCATTACAGACTTCAACTATTGTATCCCCCTTTATTTTTGCTGTTCAATTAATTATTGAAAACTAGTGTATGCCGACATTAGCGACATCTGGTGAACTTACAACTCAAACATCTTGTGGCTACTGTACGGCAGTTTGTTTTGAACATTAGTGCTACTGGCAACATGACTCGTGCATATGATGTTATTTGTATATATTTGACGATGCTTGTGCTGATTCTGCATTTAACATTTGACGATGCCACTATGGCTGCAGTACATTAGGACGTTGTTTTTATGAAACAGGTATGCCTCTTCATACTTGAAGCACACACATGCATATATTGTCAGAAGTAGTTTTCATTAGGGTCTGTGTATTGTTTTTAAGCTGTAGACAGTCTGCGAGTTTGTTTATGTTTTTCCAATTTTTGCTGCAGATCTGATGATGGTCATTATAGACCAAAATCGATAATCTGTTAACAAAAAGTTTGTGACCATAGACGTAAAGTAAAGGAAAGATGCAGAATGTTAACAAAGTTCATGTTATTTAAAAAGCTTTAAGTATTTTCACATAAAATATTGTGAGGCATTACTTCTGAGCACGACGTCATATGAAAAGAGAAGGCTATCAGTACCAGACACCTTCAGCATTAAAGTAGGTACATTATCTAAAGTGAAGTTCCTAGGTACGAGTACAAAGAAAGTGGTCATTTGGCAGGGAGTTAAGTGTTTAATTATAGCGACGGTAACGAAACTGTAACGTGCCGGGTTGGCCTTATTGCTGGAAAGCCTTGGCTTCGATGAGCTCATCGACCCCCACGACTTCGTCCGGCGTTAATTGGCGCCTTTTGTCGTTGTTTTCGGGGTGGTTCTGGGGCCGGCGACGCAATTTCGTAAGGGACCAGGAGGAGGAGGAGGAGGAGGGGGAGGAACTGGCGGCAGAGAGAGTGGGAGCTCTTTTGAGGTGTCACGCCACCCTCCGACCGAGGTCGCAGTCTGCACCGTACCAATTAGACGCGAGCGGCCCAGGTATCGCTGGAATCCCCTCAGCTGCCACGCCTGCTAGGTTTAACGCGCGCGCTTGCCCTTTGACTGAAACATCGAGCTCCCTTGTCTCGCTGTAGCAGAAATTCCGTAAAGGAACCGTTGCTGCTCGCACTTAATTATCGTTAGTCAGGTTCGTCGTGTTCTCAGTATCTACTGCTCATCTTGTCATATAGAAAAATATTTACGAAATCTTGAGGACTGCGTCCCAGCCACGGTGAGAAACCAACAGGCCTAATTTTTAACAGTTACTTGATGTTTTTTATTAATATTCTACTTCGCTCTTCTCTTAGTTATATGAAGATTATTCACGAACTGTCTGCATTAGGAATGCAACTGCATAAAATAACCTGAAGATCGACATAAACATGACGTGAGTTTAAGCGATATGAAATGCAAAGAAGTGATTAGTCGTCTATGAGTCTCCATTACTGACGTCTCCAGTCACTATGATTTTTTATTTGATCGACCACGAGACCACAGTTACTATGATTCCTTGTTAATTATCCAAGCTGCTCTCAACTGTTGTTTTTAGTATATTTTCGTACTATTGAATGCCTCATTAGGCCACTTTCATGTTCGCAGATATATTTGTTAACTGTTTGATCGCCAAAATATCTGCTTTAGTATCCCCTCCAGCGGACATCGAGATGGATAGGGAAGATCTAAGCCGTTATCGAAGCGAAGCAGTACAGAACGCTATCACAGAGGGCGCATGCGCAGCGTGGGATGGGCATAGTCACTGACGCAGGTGTTAACAAAATGGTTCAAATGGCTCTGAGCACTATGGGACTCAACATCTTAGGTCATAAGTCCCCTAGAACTTAGAACTACTTAAACCTAACTAACCTAAGGACATCACACACACCCATGCCCGAGGCAGGATTCGAACCTGCGACCGTAGCAGTCCCGCGGTTCCGGACTGCAGCGCCAGAACCGCTAGACCACCGCGGCCGGCAGGTGTTAACCCATCAGTTTTCCCGCTGATGGCAACTGTCACGGACCAGTCCCTTGCCTCCTGCCATACTGTTTTCTGCGTGCTAGTGACAATCTTTCCGTTGGTAGAGTTTGTATTTACCTCCCTGCTTCGTCATTACGCGGTGTTCAGACTCTCTGCTCCCCCGTACATTGACCTCCTCCGAGGTTCAGCTCCCGGCTTGTCGTCGAGCCTCCGTCGGCTCGTATGTCATGCCAACAGTGACAGTTCGCGGCGTTGTCTCGTCTTGTACGGATGCTAAATCTACAATGTCTAAAACTGACTTTTCGGAGGAGGAATGTTGTTAGTTAGGAACGAACCCTGAGGCTAGAGTACACGATGTGCGGATGTTTTAGTTGGATTTCCACACACGCGGGGTAGATAAACGTAGTGACAATAATGTCATGTTGCCAGCACTTTTTGCTTATTGTAGTAAATACACATTTCTATCGATCTGTACCGTCGTTCAGAGTACTCGTGAAACTGTAGAAGGTCTCTCAGGTCCTCCGCTGCACCCCCACCCCCCCTCCCCCGCTCCCTATAACTGCCTAGATAAATCAGTTATAAAATCAGAGGAAGGCAAAATGATGCTCCTACCAGTAAATCGATCTTAAAAACACAACAATAAATTGATAACAGCTGTGCTAGTGGTTTTGGAGTGCATAAAAACAAACAATATTTCTGCATGATTATACATTTACGGAAGTTTTATGTGGCCCTGAACGGATGCCAGCGTCTGTGTACTCTGCTCCTGCCCGCTTCTGTAAAATAAATTTGTGGTAATGGGGCTTTTTTTATGTGTGTGGTGTCTGTTCCTCTGGACATATCAGAAAGAACAGACACCATTCTTGATACCACAACCGTACATACATATCATGAAATAAATTCTGTCTTCCGTATGACAAGATGGTAATTTGGGTCGGACGGGAAGCATGCTCGGATAGCCGAAACGCTTAAAGCGACCGCTCGCGTAAAGCGGGAAATCCGGGTTCGAGTCCCAGCCTGGAACAAATTTTCACTTGTCACCATTGAACTCATTTTAGAGCCCAGTTGTGGCCGAAGTCAGAATTTCTTTCATTTCATCATCAAGTACTTGTTTTGGTTGACAAGGCTAGCCGCTATTACCTAACCATATTGAATTACGTTACAGACCGTGTATGAAACAAGTGAGAATGCTTTCAAAAGCGTGGCATAGCAACCGAAGACAAACTGAAATCAGGCGGTTGCAAACACGTTAACTGATCTCCTCCAACTGGCTTATTACGATAATGCTCAAAAAACTCTAGTGGTAATCGCTATAAGAGATGTGTTGTACACTACTGGCCATTAAAATTGCTACACCAAGAAGAAATGCAGATGATAAACGGGTATTCACTGGACAAATATATTATACTAGAACTGACATGTGATTACATTTTCACGCAGTTTGGGTGCGTAGATCCTGAGAAATCAGTACCCAGAACAACCACTTCTGGCCGTAATAACGGCCTTGATACGCCTGGGCATTGAGTCTAACAGAGCTAGGATGGCGTGTACAGGTACAGCTGCCCATGCAGCTTCAACACGATACCACAGTTCATCAAGAGTAGTGACTGGCGTATTGTGACGAGCCAGTTGCTCGGCCACCATTGACCACACGTTTTCAATTGGTGAGAGATCTGGAGAATGTGCTGGCCAGGGCAGCAGTCGAACATTTGCTGTATCCAGAAAGGCCCGTACAGGACCTGCAACATGCGGTCGTGCATTAGGCTGCTGAAATGTAGGGTTTCGCAGGGATCGAATGAAGGGTAGAGCCACGGGTCGTAACACATCTGAAATGTAACGTCGGCTGTTAAAAGTGCCGTCAGTGCGAACAAGAGGTGATCAAGACGTGTAACCAATGGCACTCCATACGCCGGGTGATACGCCAGTATGGCGATGACGAAAACACTCTTCCAGTGTGCGTTCACCGCGATGTCGTCAAACACGGATGCGACCATCATGATGCTGTAAACAGAACCTGGATTCATCCGAAAAAATGACGTTTTGCCATTCGTGCAACCAGGTTCGTCGTTGAGTACACCATCGAAGGCGCTCCTTTCTGTGATGCAGCGTCAAGGGTAACCGCAGCCATGTTCTCCGAGCTGATAGTCCATGCTGCTGCAAACGTCGTCGAACTGTTCGTGCAGATGGTTGTTGTCTTTCAAACGTCCCCATCTGTTGACTCAGGGATCGAGACGTTGCTGCACGATCCGTTACAGCCATGCGGATTAGATGCCTGTCATCTCGACTGCTAGTGATACGAGGCCGTTGGGATCGAGCATGGCGTTCCGTATTACCCTCCTGAACCAACCGATTCCATATTCTGCTGCCGGCCGAAGTGGCCGTGCGGTTAAAGGTGCTGCAGTCTGGAACCGCGAGACCGCTACGGTCGCAGGTTCGAATCCTGCCTCGGGCATGGATGTTTGTGATGTCCTTAGGTTAGTTAGGTTTAACTAGTTCTAAGTTCTAGGGGACTAATGACCTCAGCAGTTGAGTCCCATAGTGCTCAGAGCCATTTGAACCATATTCTGCTAACAGTCATTGGATCTCGACCAACGTGAGCAGCAAGGTCGCGATACGATAAACCGCAATCGCGATAGGCTACAATGCGACCTTTATCAAAGTGGGAAATGTGATGGTACGCATTTCTCCTCCTTAGACGAGGCATCACAACAACGTTTCACCAGGCAACGGCGGTCAACTGCTGTTGGTGTATGAGAAATCGATTGGAAACTTTCCTCATGTCAGCACGTTGTAGGTGTCGCCACCGGCGCCAACCTTGTGTGAATGCTCTGAAAAGCTAATCATTTTCATATGACAGCATCTTCTTCCTGTCGGTTAAATGTCGAGTCTGTAGCACGTCATGTTCGTGGTGCAACAACTTTAATGGCCAGTAGTGTATGTAACGGAGAGTGTTACTATTGGAATTTCGAAAGAGTACGTTCAAAGAAGAGTCAGGCAACTTACTCCATCCACACATACATGTCTCGGGAAATGACCTCAACAAGAAAATCAGAAAAATTGGAGCTCATATGGAAACTTACAGGCAATTGTTCTTCCTACTCATCACTCCAAATGGAACAGAGAAAGGGGAAAATGATAGTGGTGCTAGAGGTACCGTCCAACATGCACAGTAACGGTGGTAGTGGGGTAAAGTGTAAGCGTAGATGACATCACGATTGCAATAATTCTAGCAGATGTAAAGGTAACACTTCGTCTTCATTAACATGAAGGAAATGTTTCATTCCAGCCAACTAGTAATATTTCGCGGTGTTTGGCAGGTCGGTTCATGCCTGCAGATATTAGGCGCCACTTAAGCTGCGTTTCATCAGACGGTGGGAGGGCGTTGGCGGCAGCCGATGCAGATGTGCAGGGCGACGTGCCAGCGCCCGCCCGCGGGGTCGACGGAAATACCGGCCTAGAATACTGCGGCCAGTCCCTGTCTACGAAACACGTGGCAGGAGGGCTAGGCAGATTCCTAGCACTCAGTCAAGCAATTAAAAAAATGTACAGCTGGTCATTAAAAATGCATCATCAGTAAGACGCCATGCAACAAACATCAAATTGGCATGGATAAGCAAATGATTAGTATTTCTTTCCAACCGCACATCGTAAATAGGAGGAACGTCATAGACATTCTGAATATAAGGAATGATAACGCATCGGGTTTCCCATTTAGAAATTGCATTTGAGTGTTGCCTGTTTGTGAGAAAGTCGTAGTATGCCTCGCGTAAGGAGGACAGATATCTGCCAGCACGTGTCGTATCGTTGTGCGATATTACTTCTCGTGTTGATCGGGGTCCCGTTACTGCCATGCGAATACTGAATCATGTGTTCCGGATGGCCACAATGGCAGACAGGACTGCAGTGACACACGAGAGAGGACAGACTGGGCAGCGCCGTGCAGCCCTCACGTGCCCTGAGCCAGGAAATGAGCATGTTTTGTAGCAAGACAAGTTTCCACACTGAAACTTCCTCTTAGATTAAAACTGTGTGCAGTACCGAGACTCGAACTCGGGACCTATGCCTTTCGCGGGCAAGTGCTCTACCGTATGAGCTACCCAAGCATCCTTTCTCCCAGGAGTGCTAGTTGTCCAAGGTCTGCAGGCGAGCTTCGGTGCTGTTTGGAAGGTAGGAGACGAGGTACTGGCGGAATTACAGCTGTGAGGATGGGTCGTGAGTCGTGCTTCAGTAGCTCAAACGGTAGAGCATTTGTCGGGGAAAGGCCGAGGTCCCAAGTTCGAGTCTCAGTCCGGCACACAGTTTTAATTTGCCAGGAAGGTTCATTCTGAAGTTTCCACACTGACCATCGGCATAGTGGCTGTGGGTTGCCACACGACAACAATGGACACGGTCACGCTAACACGTCGTCTTTTTCAGACGAGTACGAGTTCTGCTCACAGCATCACGATATATGTGTCCGTGGCTGGAGGATCTGACGAGAACAAGATTGTATTCGTCACCGTCCTACGAGCCCCAGCACCTGATGTGGTGGGTGCCGCTATGGGGAGTACAACATTATCACCTCTGACTCGCGTAGCTCGTAATGACAGCAGGCATGACATTTCTGACGTGGTAAGGCAAGTGACTGTCTTATACATTCGACGTCTTCATAACGTTATCTTTCAACAAGATAACACAAGACCATATGTTCCTGTGCTGTCCTGACCTACCTTCATGTCATGATCTATCTCGATACATGGGCTTTTTCGACTGTTGCCCTGAGCTCATATTCTCCCAATATCTCGGGCTCTGAAAACATTTGCTTGTGGTTCGTTGAGAGAGAGACACGCACACGCTCACCAACCACAACGGCTGATGAACTCTTAGCATATACAGGATGACCTATAAGTTCGTTAACATTTGAAAAATCAATACTTCACGATGTAATTAGACAGGTAAAAACTGGCACACGAGCTTGAAATGATATGGGGCTTTATTGAAACCAAGAAAGTATACCAAATGACAGCAAATTCATCCCTTGATATTGTAGTCCACGATACATACTATGTAGTAGCCCACTTCCACTGTGTCAACAGAGAGTGTTTCGTATGATATGAAAGCAATAAATAGCGCAACAATTAATTTTTAGCAAAGACGATGTTCTCTATAACAAATGCTCAACACGTCGGCCGCCATTCATCAACAGTATCTGTTGTCGACGCACAATGTTGTGAATATCATATCAACATGTGTGATGAGAAATTGCCACCGGATATTGTCTTTTAGCGTCCCTAATGAGGTCGGACGATCGCGGTAGACTTGCTACTTCAAGTAACCTCACAGTCAATAATCACAAGAATTGAGGTCTGGGGACTTGGGAGTCCATGCAAGACGGAGGCTCAGCAGGCGATCCTCGTCGAACGATGAGCACAGGAGATGTTTCACACGTGTAGCAATGTAGGGTGGAGCGCCATCCTGCATAAAAGTCATACTTACCAGTAGCTGTTTATCAATCAGGCTGCGGATGATGCGAATCTGTAACGTATCGACATACCTCGCACCCGACACGCTGACAGTTTGACAAGCAGACTCCGCATTTCCTCGAAGAAAAAGGGTCCGATCACGGTTTATGTGGTAAATCGTCGCCATACGGTGACTTTCTCGTTACGCAGTGGGGTTTCCACGACGGTTCTAGGATCTTCGGTAGCTAAGTTGTGCTTTGTTCTCCGTGGCGTCACTGACGTACTGCTGTCCAGTGTCATCTGTGGTCGGTTTTTGCACTCGTTTTTGGTTTCAGTAAATCCCATGCTATTTCAGGAATCTGTGTCGGGTTGTATCTTTCTAATTACATTATTTCGTGAATTAGTGCATTTTAAAATGCTAACGGACTTTCGTATCACCCTTGAATGATGTACCCTTATCTGTTGTCCCGGCTAAGTGCGATTAGTTGCCTGGCCGGATTGTTGCTGCCAGAGGTGGCAGCTCAGTGTATTAAATTTCGCATACTGTGAACTCCCAAATCACCTACAAATTTATTTATTCCTCCCACTACTCTGTACACGTTCAATAAGTAAAAAATTTCGTTCTTTGCCATCCTTCTCGGTGTAGCAATTTTAATGCCCGGCTGTGTATAATGAGTGACTGGAAGCAATGTCTCATTAGAAACCGATGAACAAGGAAATTTAATAATTTCTTCTTCACTGCCCACAGCAGACTTCATTCCTTCACTCTTCTCCAAACCGAGCGGGGTGGCGCAGTGGACTCGCCTTCTGGAGGATGACGGTTCAAACCCGTCTCCGGCCATCCTGATTTAGGGAAAATGCCGGGATGGTTCCTTTAAAAGGGCACGGCCGATTTCCTTCCCAGTCCTTCCCTAATCCGAGCTTGTGCTCAGTCTCTAATGACCTCATTGTCGACGGGACGTTAAACGCTAATCTCCTCCTCCTACTTCTCTCCAAAGCGGAGAAAGTCAGTTGCGATTGCATGACTGGGCTGTGGGTCCAGAGCCTTAATCGCTTTTATTTCGCCTGATGGGGTACAACGCGTAACACAATTTAGAAGACACTATCGTTACGACTCGACATTTCCAATCAAAGCAGATTCAGCATTCAGGTAACCTGGTAGAGTGAAGGACATTGCGATCTGTGTGCTGTTCGTTAATCGCATGTGACGGACAAAACAGAACATCTATCAACAAGTCAATACTATGATTTTTCGTCATCATCTTCATCATCAGCACCACAAAACACGATGATAGTGTGGCCCCAAGTGCTATGATGTGCAGCACGGTCCCCTCAAAGGATTCAGGTGTATAAACGTATTGAACCGACTGCAAAGATGCAATACCATCAGAGAAACTTGTCGACACTCCGTGCAGTTGGCGTCAGAGGCTAGTGCAAACCTTGTACCTCGACCCGGAAGTCACAGTAATTAGCTATGAAACCTGAAAGTGAAGCGTGTTACAACGCGCATGTCGCACTCTGTTTCTAACGAGTTGCCGTCAACGCCAAATCGGATATGAACCGCTTGTTTAGCGACGTTAACAGCCCATAGAACCCATCTGCCTTCAACTCCACCCAATCCTTCTACTTAAGAAATTTGCCGTCCATGTTGATGGCGTAGTTTGTTCCTACTTCTCTTGACGTGAACGCCCTCACAGCATCGCAAAACCGTTACGGGCGCTCGCCTGATCGCTGAGCTCAAGGGCGTGCATATAATGCACGTGTCCGTCGTTTGTCGTCTGTGGCTCCCTTCTCTCCGCTGTCAGATCAATAATATCGGCTCCGTTCCACAGTTTGCCTACGTTCATACTGCAGCATTCCTTCGCACGCTAACAGGCCAGTGACAAACGGTATCTAAAGGGAAAAAAAAGAAGAAACAAAAACACTCAGTCTGAGATAACTAATGCAACGCAGTGTGCAACGTCTCTCGTGCAAAGTTATATTATTTTGACGTAATTCGTATTTCGTGGCTAATTTACTTCCAAATGTCGACAGCGATAAACATGCATGTGGAAAAAGGTATGTCTTCCTTCGAAGCGATTTCCTGGCTAACGGAATCGACGTTATGTGCTCAGTGCTAATGTTGCACCAATTACACGAAAGAAAAACAGAAAAGAATGAGCGTGAAAACGTTTTGTTGGTGATCATCAGGTGGAATGCATAGTTTTCTGAATCGATCTTCAAATCAAACGCAGCAAGGAGTGACGAAATGTGCGTAGTATTCAGTCGATAACGTATTTAAGCATTAAATTAGTCATTTTCTTTCGCTCATGCCCACAGTTAAGTTCGCGGGCGCTGTGGTAAGACGTGTCGAAGATAAGCACTTCGAATCCTGGTTGATCAATGGTTAATACATAGGGCTTGTGTTAAAGGAACATTGTTCCAATCGCTATCCGGCCATCCTGATTTGTGTTCTCCGTTGTTTCCCTAAATTACTTCTTCCACAAATACTCGATGGTGTTTGGGCCGTTCTCTTCACCAGTCCTTGGCTGTTCCGACCAAGTGGTCCTTATCTAATGATATGGACTTAGATGTAATATTAAGCTTTAATGTATTTTACATTTATAATACAGGCAGCATGACCTGAATTTATTCGGTAAGTACAGAAGAGGTGTTAGACTGCAAGGCATTGTATTGGGCTAAATCGCGCAGGTGGGGATAAGCTGGGCGGTATCCTCGACGCATTTCCAGAAGACTAAGCATTGTATTTGGCCTCTTTCCAGTTCTTTCATAACACTCTAGCATAACAGAGCACTGCACTGCGTAAGTACTCATAACAGTCACCTACCTCTTAGAAGAACATACTCGTTGCTTTTTAACAGATAGAAGGAAAGACCTAATTCCACCAGGTCACTGCACTCCACATTGGTCCGTGAAGAGTATTGTGAAGACTTCAACCATGTAAAATTCTACAGGCGTCTTAAATGTTCGTGGTGTGTAGAAAGTGCTGAACATGTTAGTCCAATCTCAAAACCTTCTATGCTGTCAAGAAGATACGTCCTATTGACGTATTACCATGGGTGTGGCTGACTGCTGAATGGATTTTCCTCTATGAACGAATTCTGTTGCTGCCGCCTCTTTGTTCTATTTCAGAATCCTCTTCAGTCTGGAACGCCAACGTCAGACACTCCTCCTGTACGTTTATAAATAGCAGCGTCTTCCAAGGCTTTCTTCGAAGGGATCTCCTGGCTAACAGAATCGACGTTGTGTGCTCAGTGCTAATGTTGCACCAATTATAAGAAAGAAAAACAGAAAAGAATAGCGTGAAAAACGTTTTGTTGCTGATCATCAATCGCGTCACCCAATCATTGTTCAAGAACGTAAATACTATAAATTACCTAATAACTGCATGAATTACTGCTTTTACTTGCTCTCGCTGTGTGTCTACAGCTTCGAGCCGAATGGTACTATGATATTGTAAACTACACACGAGATGTCTTTGATGCCACCGATATTATAAGGTCTACGTCTAACGGGAAATAATCATAGTAAAAATCTACGACTCATTTTCGGAACGAGTTTTACTCCATGATTAATTTAAACCGTTTCACTCTTGTCTAATGACACGATGCTGCCTTCCAGAAGACCATGTCCAGTTTCTTTCCCCGGTCACTGTTCAGTCGAGCGTTTGATTCTAACATATCGACTGCATACTTTGTATAGCCCCTTCCTTTGCAGCTGACAGCAATCAGTTGTTAGTATTATATTTCGTAAGAGATATTATAATTCATATGGTGTGTGTTATTCAAATCCAGATTTATATTTTGTCCAACTAAAAATAACTAATATTACGGCACACTATGAATGTTTCAAACAGGATTACCACATTGTTAATCTTACTATCAAATCGTCCGATTTTATGATAATTCAACTCTCCATGTACATAAAATTCTATCATTTCCTTAGGCCTGGGAGATCGAGGTCGCTCGAACTCATTACGTGGCTAATAAACACTACGTCAATCAAATCACTGCCTTTTAAGCAAAAGAATGAAAATGCTGACATAGGAAGACATGTGTGTATTATTTGCAAGAAGCTTCAGACAAAGAGACCATCACTGAAATGATGTAACCGCAGAAACGTTGAAAACCGGAGGCGAGCTGAGGCAGTATCCACTAGGAACGGAGGTAGGTGCGCCGTAAATATCCTGTGTTTCGACATCCGTTCTGAGAATTTGGCGTTGCACCTGGCTGCTGACGTCTGCGGCACCGACTAAGACTTCTCGTTTCTTTTGTCCTAGTACTACACTGGCGCCTCTGCGTCGTTTACTTTTCAGGATCTGTGAAGATCGGAGGAAAGGTGGATGGGCACTTTCTGTGGCCACTAAATTGAACATCGAACTCGTGGATGGTCTTCCAGCAGCTCTGTAATCCCTTCAGAGGCGACACACAACGTTAAAGTTTACTAGGTCTTCGAGAGGTACACATTTTCTTTTCGGTCTAGAGTTCCATCTTCTCCTTTCTTTTTCATTTTTCTTAACATATGACCTCGGTCATAATAATTTGCACATATATTCCCAGCTTCTATACACTGAGGTGACAAAAGTCATAGGCTGCCACCTAATACTAATATCGTGTCGAACCTGCTTTTGTCCGGCGTAGTGTGGCAGCTCGAAATGGCATGGATCCAACGTGGATTGGAAGTCCTCTGCAGAAATATTGAGCCATGCTGACTGCTTCTACAGCCGTCCATAATTGTGAAAGTGTTGCTGGTGCAGGATTTCGTGTACGAACTGACCTCTCGACTACGTCCCATAAATGTTAGATGGGATTCAGGACAATCTGGGTCGCCAAATCAGTCGCTGGAATTGTCCAGATTGTTCTTCAAACCAGTCGTAAACAATTGTGGCACCTTGAAAAGGCGCATTGTCAACCATGAAAAATTCAGTAGGCGTTTGGGAACATGAAGCCCATCAATGGGTGCAAATGGTCTCAAAATAGCCGAAGAACCATTTCCAGTCAATGGTCGGTTCAGTTGGACCAGAAGAGCCAGTTCGTTCGACGAAACACAGTCCAAACCTTTATGGAACCACCACAAGCTTGCACTGTGCTTTGCTAACAACTTGGGTCGGTGGCTTCGTGGGGTATGCACCACACTCGGACCCTACAATCTGCTCGTAGCAACTGAAATCGGAGCTCATCTGACCGAGCCACGGTTTCCCAGTCGTGTAGGATCCAACCGATATGGTCATGAGTCCTTGAGAGGCGCTGCAGGCGATATCGTGCTGTTAGAGAAAACACTCGCGTCGGTCGTCCATTACCTCCAAATTTCGTCGCAGTGCCGTAACGGATACCTTCGTCGTACGTCTCACATTGATTTCCGCTGTTATTTCACGCAGTGTTCCTTTTCTCTTGGCACGGACAGCTCTACGCAAACGCTGCTGCTCTCTGTCGTTAAGTGAAGGTCGTCGGCCATTGCTTTGTCATTGGTGAGAGGTCATGCCTGAAATTTGGTATTCTCGGTACACTCTTGACAATCTGGGTCTCAGAATGTTGAATTCCGTAACGATTTCCGAAATACAGAGTCCGCCAGAAAAATGTATACACTCTTTGTCAGACCGTATCGAGAAATCGATATTGTCGCTCGATTTGAGTTAAGAGTGTGTTGTAGTATGGTCTTTGGCTCAACAGATGTTAGTACTTTCATCTCGGTTTTGAGAAGACAAGATGGCTGGAGTACGCTTGACATTCGAACAACGAAAATTATTGTGAAGTGGTTTTTCATGTTTGATAATGCTATTGAAGCGCAACGTCAGTGGAGGTTAGAGTTCGAAACAGAACCGCCAACCCGCTTAACAATTAAACCCATCATTGACAAGTTTGAATTGCAAGGAACGATTTGTGATATTCACAAAGGAAGATCAGCAAGACAGCGTATAACTGCAAGTCTTTCTTCGTCGGCTCTCGTGTTGGAAACGTTTATTAATTCTCCACAGAAGTCTATTATGCAATGTGCACGTGGAGTGGGGGTTAGCAGTACAAGCGTACGAAGAATTCTGAAAGCTGCAAAGTGGTAAGTTTACATTCCACGATTTCTGCACGCGATTAATGATGACGATCCTGATCGCCGAATGCAATTTTGCAAATGGTATGAGCAAACGGTTACTGATGACGAACAATTTGTGACCAAGGTAGTGTGGAGTGACGAGACACAATTTAAACTTAATGGACCCGTGAATCGGCCTATCAGTGATTACTGGGCACCGGAAAATCTGCGTGTTTATGTGGATGAAGTAGTCAATCTACCAGGGGTTCATGTGTGGTATAGACTAACATCTAGGGGCTTAGCAGTACCCTTTTTCTTTGATGCTACTGTCACTGGAGAACTGTACCTGGAAATGTTACGCACATCAATTTTGCCGGGTATACGTGTGCTTTATGGAGCTGATGAAGAGGTCTTCTACCAACAGGATGGGGCGTTACCACTCTACCACCTGGCCGTACGAGCTTTCCTGGATGACAATTTTCCGGGGCATTGCATTGGACGAAGAGGGCCCATTGAGTTCCCTCCACGGTCGCCAGATCTAACACCTGTGGACTTTTAATCGTGGGGATCTATGAAAGATAACGTCTATAAAAAAAAATGGCTCTGAGCACTATGGGACTCAACTGCTGTGGTCATAAGTCCCCTAGAACTTAGAACTACTGAAACCTAACTAACCTAAGGACAGCACACAACACCCAGCCATCACGAGGCAGAGAAAATCCCTGACCCCGCCGGGAATCGAACCCGGGAACCCGGGCGTGGGAAGCGAGAACGCTACCGCTATAACGTCTATCGACGTAAGCCACGCACGCTGGAGGAACTTCGCCAGGAGACTACAGAGACATGTGCAGCGATCTCCACTGTAAAATTTACTGACGTTGCAGCGGCGACCGCTCGTTGTTCTGTTATGTGTATAGCCGCCAACGATGAACATTTTGAACATTTAAAGTAACCATGTGCTAAACTGAAGGTTGTACAACATGTGTGATCAATTATTAAATGTAAAATAAACACAGAAGTAATACTTTTCGTTCCTTAAAGTGTGTATACATTTTTCTGGCGGACTCTGTAGAATGTCCCATGCGTCTAGCTTTAACTACCATTCCGCGTTCAAAGTCTGTTAATTCCCACCCTACGGCCGTAATCGCGTCGGAAACCTCTTCACATGACTCCCTTGAGCACAAATGAGAGCTCCGCCAATGCATTTCCCTTTTATACCGCGTGTACGCGATACTACTGCCACCTGTATATGTGCATATTGCCACCCAGTGACTTTTGTCACCTCACTGTGCATAACATTTGACTCAATTGAAGACAATGGGAAACGTTTCCATCAGGTGGATTAGAGTTTCACAGTCACTTGTTCAATGTCCGCCTACATACTGTAGCTGAGTGGTCAGCGTAGATGGCTGCCATGCGGAGGACCCAGATTCGATTCCCGGTACTGCCAAGGACTTTTCCTTTGTGGGAAGACTGGTAGGGGGCGCACTCAGCCTCGTGATGCCAACTGATGAGCTACTTGACTGAGTAGTACCGGCTGGAAATTCGGCAAAACGGCCTGGAGCGCGGTGTACTGACCACATGTCCCTCCATGACGCTGCAGCTTTTTCCTCCCTTAAGTGTTCTAGGATTAAGGTGTAAATTCGGTGGAATAATTTTTATGGTGTAAATCGAATGTGCATAAAATTCCCTCTTAGGCGCCAAAAGCTGGTATCTAACAGAATTATGTGCCTGATTAGACTTACTTCTCCATAACACACATCCTTATTGCGTAATACTGGGCAGCAGTTCACCATCTGTTCCAACATAGCCTTCTTACTTGGATTTTTTTAACTTGTGTATGTAACTGTTACTGTTACAGCCTACAGACATATCTGGATGGGGTGAAAATTCTTTCTGGACAATAAAATTTCTGTTTCCTGCATTAAGTAGTTTTGGGCGTAGAACGCCTGCAGACAAGATTTGAAAGATAAAGCATTTAAAGATGCTGTACTTCAGGTACCTCCTCCCGCAACAGTAAAAGAAATAAAAAGAAATACTGCAGTTTAAAGTTCCGTCAACAAAAATCTCAGCTCGAAATGGCCAATGATGAGGAAAAGAAATGGGCCTTGTTCTTTTCGAAAGAATAACATACCTTATGCGATTTTGGTAAGCCGAACAAAATCTGTATGACTGGGCGTGGATTTGTACGGCGTCCCGAAAATGATTCCAGTGTCGCACCTACTGCGCCACATAGCTCGGTTCCACAACACTAGCGAATTAACCAAATCGGATTGGTGCTTATTGCCACGTTATTGTTTAAAACATATTAACACTCTCTGTTTACTTATAATATAAACGTTGCGTTTAATAAACAAGAAGTAATTCTCAAAATCATTATAAACACAAAAAAATTTGCGAGATCTTAGTCTGTATTGAATGTCTTACATGTTACAAAATAGTTAATTAGAGTTAGATAAGGACGGATGAAGCAGTCACCCTTGATATAGTTTGAAGGAATCGTTCTCACTTATAATGAAGCAGAAGCAATCTATTGATATAATACTGGAAAACCACTACAAATCTGAATCAGAGTGATCGGGCGGAGATCTGAACCCGTTCTTTTGTTTTATGCACGATTTCGTTTGATCCTTTCCGTCGTGAGGGATCGCATGTTTCGTACAGTCTGTCAAATTTTACCTGTAACCTATCAGACTTCCGTTCTTTGTAGAACGTTCATCTTAAAATAATAGGTAGTAATCGTGCTGGACTTTGTACTTATATCGTGAATACGAGCTGATGTTTACTAAAATACTATAATTACTTTGCAAGTGCTCTTCAACCTACAGCTTTTTTTTTAAAATGTTCGATTATTAAAAGACATGTTAGAACTTGTGTAATCCGACTGTAACAAGCAAATCATGACTCCTTTGTCTTAATTACAGGAGATACTTTAGGTGGAGCAGTAATTAGCTTACTGCAAAAGCTGTCCGGGCAAGAACAAGAATTTTCATCTTTCATTCCTCCAGTGAAAGACACGTACTGTCGTATACTTTTGGCAGTAGATATTGGGATATAACTTCAGTACTTATGTTGGCTGCCGTTTGACAGTTTACTTTCTAAATAACCAGCTAAGAATTTTCCGAATACAGATATTTTTATGTTCAGCGTTTTCGTACTTACTCATCATGTCTTACCCTACAGTTCCTCCTCCATCAGCTTCAGTTAACTACAACTTCAAGAAATTTTATTTGATTTTTCTTCTTAAAATGTTCTTAGTGTTGTCGTATAACGTCGAAAAAATATGGAATTTATTAATGTGAATCTCGTTTTTTCGGAACTTGCTGCCAGCCGGCCATTTGAAATTCCCTTTTTTCAAATTTTCGCTTTCAAATGTAGTAAATAAGATATTGACAAGGCTGAAAAAAACTGTATAGAGTTGTTCATAAGGGCACGTAATCCGCTAGTGTGTTTGCACACGCTTGCAGTTACTAATTACAGAAGTCACACAGAAAATACTCGGAATAGTCCCGCTTGATGTCCCGCGGGTCGCACTAAGTCCGAAGTACAGCCCCGTGCTTCCCATAATAAATGGGCGAATGTTGCACAAGTGGAGAAAAAAGTAAGCCACGATAATCTGTTTAATTAGGGAGGAACACGCGAACCCATTAGAGATGCCGCTTTACCCACCTGCCGGCTGGCTCGCTTTGGCAGCTAACGCGCTCCGGCCGAAATTACTCCACATTTCACCGTGTCACTCTGCGGCCAAGGCATTTCTTTTTTTCATTAATATGTAAATCAGGATCACGACATGTCCGGAGCAAATGTTTGCATCATTAATGTCAGGTGACGTCTTTATAAAGAAACGTGTTCCCACCGTCTACACGTTTTCTTCTAAGTCTTCTCTAACATGGTAAGCTTTGTCAAAAAATAACAGTAATTCATTGTGGTAACATGAACTAGAAAAATTAAATTTTGTTAGTATAAGCATAGGGCCTCTGCTTATATCCGAACCTCACAAAATACACGATTAGTTGATTGTCAAAACTGTTCTAACTTTGTAGCTACGGTACGAGTCGTCAGTGTCATACCGAAACACATGACGAATTCCTGAAAGCACTGTGGACAAAAACCACATAAACTTCTCAGATAATCATCAGTCATGATTATCCTGATTTGTGTGATATCTCTTGTCAAGATCCGCTCAGTTACTATTACCACAGTTACATGTGTCATACTGTGTTCTCATTTTCTATGTCTCTTACTGATACATGTGTCATTTAGCGTCATATATCTGTACGTCCGTGAACGTAAATGAGGTACTGACATGTCAGGAGCTTTGAAACAAATGAATCAAATTACTACTATTATTGTGTTGTCTCGCAGCATCTTATTGTTAACAGAAGTTACTAAGTTGTTTTCGATTTGATCATTATGCATGGGGGGAGTATGGCATAACATGATCGTTTACAGTGGTTTACCTGAAACAATAGGAGAGCAAAACTAGATATGTGTTATATAGTATAGGCTGAGCGCCTCCATCATCAAATTTTTATTTTCCAGTTGTTTGCTAATTTATTGAATAGTGCGTTATTTTTGACCGATCCTTGTATAATTGCACGAACAGAGACCCGAATTGCTAATAAGGAAACCCTACACGTTGAAGTATTATTAAAATGGTCATGTGCCTCATTTGAAATCTATATTTTATTTCCGATGTTAGCCTTCCAACCAAACGTTACAAAGTTTTGTAAATATCTTTACTTGTCAATTTAGTTAAAAATATTCTGTTCTATGCGGAATGCAGATGAAATGAAGATAATAACGCATGCGCAAATTGTTTATATTCGGATCCCCTGCTCTGTGTAGTGTTAGCTTTATACTACCACAGCGTGCTGTTGAGTTTTTTTAGGAGCGTGTAGCGACAATTCTGCTACTTCAAAAGAGTCCTTTTTAGGCGCCTGCCAAAATCCCTACCGAAGTGCTGCGTCAAACTGGTTAGCTATTGGTCTTTGTCTTTAATATATTTCTGATGAGTGTACTCTCTGCCAAGAAATTTATTTTGCGTGTAGACAACTAGGGGAAATAAAGGTATCTGTGGCAAAGCTATTGCATTGCGAAACTCTACTTACACGCATGTATACAGAACGTTGTTCTCAGAAAACAAAGACCAGTGACTCACGCGTACGGCTCTTCGTCCGTTAGTGGTGTGTGATCCCTCAGATCTTAGAATATCAAATGTAAAACTTAATTTATTTCATAAATTGATAGCTCTGTCAGTTTTGCTGTACGGCTGAGGTACACGTACACGGGTAACGAATATAAAACTTCTCTGTAATGTATGGGAATCAGGAAATACAATTCATGAGACCTGTGAAAGGCTGCACGACACTTGATGGGTTCAATTATGTGCGAAGACACTTGCATATTTTTAAAAATAAAAGCAGAATCAAAGCTAATAATAAAAAGCAATAAAGAAAAATCCTAAAATAGTTTTATGATATGGAACGACTGATACGGATGGGGCGATTTGGAGACCAAGGAAACCAAACAAACTATGGTCACCACTTTCTCTCTCTCTCTCTCTCTCTCTCTCTCTCTGTCTCTGTCTCTTTCTCTCTCTCCAGTGCAGATGAATCGATTTTACCTATAATGGGAACCAAGCAGAAGCAAATTCATAATGAAAAGTAGGTTTTGACTAATTATTACCAAATATGGTGGAACCATTTTAAGTTTTGTCGACGTAGCTCACTTATGTAAGTGTGAGCAGTTATCCAAAGTATAAACGTGTCAAATGTAGATAGATGTGTTGCGGTTAACAGCAGGAAGAGGTCATTACCCCTTGCACTAGTCCGTGAGAAGATGCAGTGTAATTAATATCAGCTGCTGCAGAATTTTCAAACAGCAACAGGCTGAGGCAGTCGTATTTCTCGAGGAAGATTATGAACGTGGTTACGATATGGAGCGGTGTTTTTAGCCTTTGTCTAGTCGTGATATAGATTCGACAGGAACACCGGGGGACATACAGCAATGCGAATCAACCCCTCATTTGTGCACGATGCATCCCATTGTCATGATAGGCTGATAGTATTCCCAGGAATCGGCACTGCTGAATACACAGGAACGAAACCTAATGACGCTACATTCTGTTGTGCTTTGGTGCCTTTGGCAATTCTTACCTTTTTATGGAAGATATTGTCTGTCTATCCGAGCTCATAAAACGATTTGCTGCAAGATATGAATATCTATAAAATGTCTTCAACCAGCGTGCTCCGCAGAATGGAATCATAGCGAACATATCCGAGATCAGATTGTAAGATAAACTGCAGGTAGACAGACGCCACCTTCCGCCACTATTCTAGAGCAAGAAATTGATTTTTGACGATGGCATAAAGATTCCTCAGAAACTCAGGAAATCTCACTGAGACCATGTTGCAAATGCGTGAAGCAGTGCTCGCTCTTCGTGGTGCCCACAGGAGAGCAACTATAATTACTTTGCCTGGTTTTGAGGTTGCTGTAATACGAAGATTGCAGTTTCTTCACTCATATTTTACGGAACACATAACTCAGCATATTCTTAATACTGTTTGTGAAAATGTGATCTTTTATCTGTGGATCAGGTCAGTTAAAAATTTTTGACATATTATATGAGCATATGCCCGATCTATACAGGGCCTTCCAGACAGACTTCGAGGGGTTGTAGTGGGTGTCGTAAGGAACCGAGGATAGGAGCCCGTGTCTGGAAACGTCATCCCCTACAGAGCACAATTTATAGACGCCAGCGCCTGCCACTATACCACCCTTTCGACAGCAGACGTGACTCTGTATGCTGATTGACCACAGGCGGTACGTCTCGCATTGTTGTTTGTCATTCAGTGATTTCGACTGATTGGCACGATCGCCAGTAGAGAAGATGGAGCCAGTTGTTGACCACAAACGTCTTTTCTCCGAAGAATGCGATGATCTGTTGCCTTGGAGGATGACAATTTCGGACACGGGCTTTCATCTGCTGTTCACTTTTCTCCTAGAACCTTCTAAAATTTACAATGTTTTTCCATGTGCTGGAAGAATATAAGCACCACATAGAAACCTGTGCCCAAAACTATCATCCACCAAGGCAACGGTGCATCGCATTTATAAGAAACAAGGCCTGTCTATGCAGTAGCTAGCTCCATCTTCTCCACTCGCCATCGCGACAATTAGTCGCGACCTCTGAATAACAAACAATATTCCGAGACGTTCCACCTATGGTCCGCTAGTGTAAAAAGTCACGTTTGCTGCCGAGGTGGTGCCTCAGTGGCAGGCGCCAGTGCTCTGTAGCGTCCCTAAATGACGTTTCCTGACACCTGTTCTAATCCTCCATTTGTTCATCAAGACACTCTTTACAACCTATCGAAGTTTATTGCTTACATGAAAAAAGTTATTTCAGTTTAATTTCCACTTGTAGAATCATAAACATTGATGGCAACTAAAGTTGCCAAGGGCACTTAAGATAACAAATGACACACATTTCAAGATTTATTACAATTTTTATTTTTCGAACTGTTTTTATTACACGTTCTCACTTTATTCTTTTAAAAAAGATTTTTAAACAGTCAAAAGAGTTTTGAATCATTAGAAAAATTCTCATTCGAATTTTATCTTATAGAGGTATTTCAAAATTTATGAAACCCCTCAAAATAATCTGGATGAAATGGTACATGGCATTTCCCACATATATACACAGTTCGATTCTTGCATATTTGGCGTCTACGATACTTAGATTGGCCTTTGTCGATGAGATGATCTCTTCTGTCCTGCCTTATACACTCCTGGAAATTGAAATAAGAACACCGTGAATTCATTGTCCCAGGAAGGGGAAACTTTATTGACACATTCCTGGGGTCAGATACATCACATGATCACACTGACAGAACCACAGGCACATAGACACAGGCAACAGAGCATGCACAATGTCGACACTAGTACAGTGTATATCCACCTTTCGCAGCAATGCAGGCTGCTATTCTCCCATGGAGACGATCGTAGAGATGCTGTATGTAGTCCTGTGGAACGGCTTGCCATGCCATTTCCACCTGGCGCCTCAGTTGGACCAACGTTCGTGCTGGACGTGCAGACCGCGTGAGACGACGCTTCATCCAGTCCCAAACATGCTCAATGGGGGACAGATCCGGAGATCTTGCTGGCCAGGGTAGTTGACTTACACCTTCTAGAGCACGTTGGGTGGCACGGGATACATGCGGACGTGCATTGTCCTGTTGGAACAGCAAGTTCCCTTGCCGATCTAGGAATGGTAGAACGATGGGTTCGATGACGGTTTGGATGTACCGTGCACTATTCAGTGTCCCCTCGACGATCACCAGTGGTGTACGGCCAGTGTAGGAGATCGCTCCCCACACCATGATGCCGGGTGTTGGCCCTGTGTGCCTCGGTCGTATGCAGTCCTGATTGTGGCGCTCACCTGCACGGCGCCAAACACGCATACGACCATCATTGGCACCAAGGCAGAAGCGACTCTCATCGCTGAAGACGACACGTCTCCATTCGTCCCTCCATTCACGCCTGTCGCGACACCACTGGAGGCGGGCTGCACGATGTTGGGGCGTGAGCGGAAGACGGCCTAACGGTGTGCGGGACCGTAGCCCAGCTTCATGGAGACGGTCGCGAATGGTCCTCGCCGATACCCCAGGAGCAACAGTGTCCCTAATTTGCTGGGAAGTGGCGGTGCGGTCCCCTACGGCACTGCGTAGGATCCTACGGTCTTGGCGTGCATCCGTGCGTCGCTGCGGTCCGGTCCCAGGTCGACGGGCACGTGCACCTTCCGCCGACCACTGGCGACAACATCGATGTACTGTGGAGACCTCACGCCCCACGTGTTGAGCAATTCGGCGGTACGTCCACCCGGCCTCCCGCATGTCCACTATACGCCCTCGCTCAAAGTCCGTCAACTGCACATACGGTTCACGTCCACGCTGTCGCGGCATGCTACCAGTGTTAAAGACTGCGATGGAGCTCCGTATGCCACGGCAAACTGGCTGACACTGACGGCGGCGGTGCACAAATGCTGCGCAGCTAGCGCCATTCGACGGCCAACACCGCGGTTCCTGGTGTGTCCGCTGTGCCGTGCGTGTGATCATTGCTTGTACAGCCCTCTCGCAGTGTCCGGAGCAAGTATGGTGGGTCTGACACACCGGTGTCAATGTGTTCTTTTTTCCATTTCCAGGAGTGTATAATGTAATGAAAGAAATTGTGACGATGGACCACGTTTTGCTCTTGCGATTCGATGGATCTTCAGAATTTGAAGATCAACTTGCCTTCGAAACGGAAGATACGACAGATCATTTTGCAACCTCCGAGATAACAACCACCTGTGTACGCAACATAGGTCAATACTCCATGCAAACAGAGACCACCACCATTTTCTATTCCTCATTTTTGTCCTGTATAGAGCTGTCAACAGACCAACCTTCCCATATGCAGATTATATTGTTTCACAGCTTCAGGCGTCTTTATCCTTACTCTCTTTCTTTCCGTTATGTTAAATCTTTCCACACTTCGTAAACGTTCTACATAATCACAGTTGGAAAGAACTGTCACTACTGCATTGTCATTCCATCTCATGGCCGTCATCTGGCGGTTGGATACTGAAACACATTTTCCTCTTTCTTGTTTTCCAAACTCATTCTTCGGTAGCAAAAAAATGTTCAAATGTGTGTGAACTCTTATGGGACTTAACTGCTAAGGTCATCAGTCCCTAAGCTTACACACTACGTAACCTAAATTATCCTAAGGACAAACACACACACCCATGCCCGAGGGAGGACTCGAACCTCCGCCGGGACCACCCACACAGTCCATGACTGCAGCGCCTTAGACCGCTCGGCTAATCCCGCGCGGCCCTTCGATAGCAGATTCAGTTGCTTTTCAACTCTGTTCACTCGCGTTGTGCCTGTGCCACCAAAGCATTTTCTACCAAGTTCTTCCAGAAACGCAACTGACGGAAACAAATTGTGAAAGTGTTTTTTGTTCTACCTGTAATATTTCCATGTTGAATCAAACCAATCACTACATGCCCACCCTGACCAAGACCAGTTTTGGGTGTTTTCGTATGTGTGCCACAGTAAGGTTCTGCATGTATAACGTAGTCATCAGGATTTTCCAAAACTCATAGCTTGAAACCAAAGCTAATAGGCTTGCCTTTGATAAAGTGTTTAGCCCCATGCCTCCCGTAATAAGGTACAATGCTCTCATTCATACGCACTGCATTGTCAGAGGGAACTTGCTTGAAAGCTTACACTGCATTGTCAGAGGGAACTTGCTTGAAAGCTTCATTGAGAAAGTTGAAGAGCGGCCTTACTTTATGAAACTCATCTTCATTTATGTTTGTATTATCATTCAGGTGTATACATCGCAAGCTTTCTTCAAAACTGTTTCACATCATGGATGCCGAAATTACTTTGCAATCAGGTTCCTCCTGCCAATACATTCTTTTATTTGCCAATTTATGATAACTGAGAGAATCAGTATTCCCAGGACAGTGCATAACTCACCATAGGAAACATTCAGATTATGATTACCTTTCTGTGCAGCATATAAATTAGTTTGAGAAACAATAAAATTTGTTAATTCCTCAGACTTTTTAAAAGAATCCAGCGAATATTTTCTTGTATTTGAAAGAAAATCTAATAAATGCGGACTATAAAACTCACTCAGTTCTTTTAGTTTCCAGCTTGGCTTCTTCATTTGGTCCCAAGTTGAGGTGATGGATTTCATATTTAATTTGGTCATCGAGTGTTTGGATGGGGTTGGAGGCTCTGCAGAATCATCTATATCTCCCATTGCTTCTTGTCCATGGGTTATTCCCCTTACTGCAAAATTTTTACTTAACTTACTAACCTTCTTTTCCTTCGTATTTTTAACAGATGATGTGGGTTGATTCTCTGCGCAAACTTCAGCTTTTACCTCTTTTAGTTCTTGACTTTCTCCACTAACTGCAAAATTATGACTTGACGTGCACATGTATTTCCTTCAGTATTTGCAGCAGGAAGTGTAGTTTGAATGTCTGCGGAGTTCTCAATTTCTTCTTCTCGTTCACTTCTGTCATTCACTGCAGAATTGTGCATTGACATGCCCTTCTTCTTTCCCTTTGTATTTACTCGTTCATTTTCCTCGAACTGAACTTGTGCCTGGGCCCTTAGTATAAGTGTTGGATGATGACATGGTTTTCCTTGAACTTCGTCATCTGATAAATCGGAACCTTCATCAGTATCTCCACCTTGTGCTTCATAAGGAGATTGTATTGTTCTGTTTCGATCTGCTTCAAGAAAATTTATTATTTCGTCCACAGTCCATAAATTATCGTCACACCTGAAGTACAACATAAATGTCCAGTGACAACTAAAGATGCCAGACATATTTCCTCCAACATAAATCACGCTAAAAACAAATTTACAAATTCTAAAGAAATCCAGCGTATAATTTGGACTGTTTAGTACAAGACAGCAAAGAAAATTTACTTCATGTACAAATATATTGTCCTGTACTTACATTTTTCGTCGAATTGGTTTTTAACACTCACTCACACCAACCGATTTGACATTTGTAAGCAACAGCAATAGATTGAATACTAATACTTCAAATTTTAAACAACAAAGAAAAGTATCCAACAGTTAATTGTGTACAGCGTTATCATTGTTACCAACAGTAATTTTTAAATAAATTGGCAACTTCAGTTGCCACTGGGCATTAATGAGTCGTTCCCACCGGCAGGCGCGGCGGACGGATCACCGTCAAATACTCTCGCATGTCCTCACTTCATGAAATACTGCGGAAAGGTTTGGCATTTAAACCTGGACATTGGAACAAAGACTGGTAATGACGGACATTACGCCACCACCTTTCGTCCGCTTGCCGGCCAAATACTGGCAGTGGAAATTTTCTCCACCGCCAGGATTCGAACCGGCTTACCCCCAGGTCGCGCGACCTCGGCGCGTGGATACAATTCTTGTCTTCGTTCGTAAGACTGCGAATGGAGAGACGCACGGGGAGTGACGTAAGTACCGCCGCTCGCTCACACGGCGCAGAGCCTGGCCGCTGGCGCTGACTTATCTGCCTCACTGGCGGTGTTTTTAGCGCGCCGGCCGGCCGGCTGACAGCCACAACTGAATCGGCAGCTGACATCACACTCTCAAAAAGTGCCAGCCAGCCGCCAGGAACGAGAATTGTGTGGCCCAGACCTCTAGGATCAGCTCAACTGTCCCGGAGATAGATCCCCGACATCGTCCCTGATACTTGAAAACGGCGCCTTTTACCAGAATGCGAGAAATAATTAACGTATCAATAAATGTAGAATAAATAACAGCTACAACATACACTACTCGTCATTAAAGTGCCACACCACGAAGATGACGTGCTACAGACGCGAAATTAAACCGACAGGAAGAAGATGCTGTGATATGCAAATGATTAGCTTTTCAGAGCATTCACACTAGGTGGGCGCTGGTGGCGACACCTAAAACGTGCTGACATGAGGAAAGTTTTCAACCGATTTCTCATACACAAACAGCAGTTGACCGGCGTTGCTTGGTGAAACGTTGTTGTGATGCCTCGTGTAAGGAGGAGAAATGCGTACCATCACGTTTCCGACTTTGATAAAGGTCGGATTGTAGCCTATCACGATTGCGGTTTATCGTATCGCGACATTGCTGCTCGCGTTGGTCGAGATCCAATAACTGTTACCAGATTATGGAATCGGTGGGTTCAAGAGGGTAATACGGAACGCCAAGCTCGATCCCAACGGCCCCGTATCACTAGCAGTCGAGATGACAGGCATCTTATCCGCATGACTGTAAGGGATCGTGCAGCCACGTCTCGATCCCTGAGTCAACAGATGCGGACGTTTGAAAGACAACAACCATCTGCACGAACAGTTCGACGAAGTTTGCAGCAGCATGGACTATCAGCTCGGAGAACATGGCTGCGGTTACCCTTGACGCTGCATCACAGAAAGGAGCGCCTTCGATGGTGTACTCAACGACGAACCTGGTTGCACGAATGGCAAAACGTAATTTTTTCGGATGAATCCAGGTTCTGTTTACAGCATCATGATGGTCGCATCCGTGTTTGGCGACATCGCGGTGACCGCACATTGGATGCGTGAATTCGTCATCGCCATACTGGCGTATCACCCGGCGTGATGGCATGGTGTGCCATTGGTTACACGTCTCGGTCACCTCTTGTTCGCATTGACGGCACTTCGAACAGTGGACGTTACATTTCAGATGTGTTACCGCCCGTGGCTCTACCCTTCATTCGATCCCTCCGAAACCCTACATTTCCGCAGGATAATGCACGACCTCATGTTGCAGGTCCTGTACGGGCTTTTCTGGATACAGAAAATGTTCGACTGCTGCCCTGGGGAACATTCTCCAGATCTCTCACCAACTGAAAACGTCTGGTCAATGGTGGCCGAGCAACTGGCTCGTCACAATACGCCAGTCACTACTCTTGCTGAACTGTGGTACCGTGTTGAAGCTGCATGGGCAGCTGTACCTGTACACGCCATCCAAGCTCTGTTTGACTTAATGCCCAGGGGTATCAAGACCGTTATTACGGCCAGAGGTGGTTTTTCTGGGCACTGATTTCTCTGGATCTATGGACCCAAATTGCGTGAAAATGTAATCTCATGTCAATTCTAGTATATTTATCCAATGAATACCCGTTATCATCTGCATTTCTTCTTGGTGTTGCAATTTTAATGCCCAGTAGTGTATTTTGTACTCGTTTATGATGTCCCGTGTGACCCATACCATAACCGATTAATGGTATCGAAGCAAGATTCGCAGATTTAAATGTGATGTCCACTGACATGCGGCGTAGTGTAATTTCATTTTCTTTGCGTTGTGAATTGGCCTTTTCAGATAAATCACGTTTTATGCTCCATCAGACAGACAGCTACTGGCGTGTACGACATGAAGCGTTACGTTTGTAAGCAAACACCGCGCAACACTTATGGTTTGGGGAATGCTATCGTGGCATTCCCTGGGTTACTTGTCGTTCTGTAAAGCACAATGGATCAACACAAGTATGCATCTTGCCTTGGGGACCAAGTGCACGCTTTCAGACAGTTTGCTTTCCCTCAGCACGATGGCCTCTACCAGGTGGACAATGTAAAGTGTCAACACAACTCACAGTGTACGTGCGCGGGTCTAGAGCACCAGGATGAGTTCGCCGTATTTCCCTGACTCCCAAACTCCTCGAATTTAAACCCAGTGGAGAGTCTGTGGGACCATCTCGATTGGGCTGTTCGCGACATGGGTCTTCATCTGAGAAACTTAGCACAGTTGGCTGAACCGTAATTTATTTTCAAAGAACATACATAAGAATTTAATTTATCTGCTAGCGATTCATCAAGAACATTAACACATTTAATCACACTATGTGAGCGTGGAAGTAGCTGCCAGGGAGTAACTGATGAAATCATAACCAAATTCCCTTTAACAAATGGGAATTTTATTCACTTTAATAGCGCCTAAAAGCAATTTTTTAAAAAGAAACAGATTTAAAATTATAATCAGAAAGCACCCTCTAAATATCAAGTTACAATTTATTCAGAGGTAGAAAGAAACAAGTTTTGACTGTATGAGCTTTCGGGCAGAGAACCATGCCGCTCCCGTTTGACACGGCCGTGGTTACGACCGCTCACATCAGCCTCTGAAAGACTACACTGATGCAAGTCTGCAACCCACCAGATTTAAAAGATTTAACAATTTACACGAGCACACAACCTATGCACCCCCGTAGGAGGGATGGAAATGGTACAAAACACCAACAACTAAAATATTAACTTTGCCACCGAAGGTGCAACTTGATTTCAACTTCTAAGAAAAGTCTTACGGTGAAAGGGTGGCAACTTTATATACTAAAATGATCATTTAAATAAAGGCCCATAAAATGCAATCTTACATAAAATTCTACAAGGTCGGCCAAACAATAGTTAAGATGCGCTACATACACAGATACCGCCACTCGAGATCATAGGCAAGATCAAAACATATTTCAGGTATTGGGCAGTTACACTCCAAGCAATAAATTCGTTGACACACCAAATCCGACAAACAAGACAGAGGCATCTCCGAACGACAGACAGACACTAACTGCCTAACAAATGCGGACGAGAGACAGACGAGCAAGCTGGGGACGAGAGACTGACCAAGAAAACAAGTAGAATTTAACAAGAGTAAATCACACAACATATCACCAATCACTTGACTTCTAATAAACTGCAATTTCTCGAGAAGACCTGGCGCAGCACCCCAAAATCGCTCTCCCGAACCGTCCGCTGCCAGCCGCTTCAACGGACGCAGGAAGGCGCGCCGATCTCCCGTCTCACGGCGCCGCAGCTCGCACCGGCCAGACCGATGTCGTGGGTTGGCTCCTGTTGATCTCGTGTCGACCGCGAAGCCACTACCCCACGCTATACGGCGCGGCCCATTGGACTCACGTGGCGACCTCACATGCGTCGCCGCTCAAGACGGACAAGTCATCTTGTGTCTCAGTGCGCGACCGACCAACCGATCGATCCAACCGCCAATGACCATTGCCTGAGCAGACTGGCGGCCTAACGCGCAGACTCAGATGCAGGAACTAAGCCCCGACCGGGCGACCCCTCGCTGAGTTCTCTTACTGGTGGAGTGGAAAGACTCTCATTTTGTCGGCTTTAAAGGTTGATCCGAACGAAAGATATACTACCACTCCGGACGCCAGACAGACACTAACTGCCTAACAAATGCGGACGAGAGACAGACTAGCAATCTGGGGAGGAGAGACTCACCCCACACTGACTCCTGGCGAGCTCATAGCGCCCGTTAAATGCACGTGAACAGCCTACCTTTCCCCTTTCCCACCAGAGGGAGACACCAAAGCTGCGACTGCCACAGCGGCGCCACCGCCAGATACGGAGGGCGACTGCCTCACACTACGCGCTGCGGCGCGCTCTTCAAAACAGCAATTTTTACCACGGCTCATTGGCCACTCCTCATCCCTGTCGGTACATTCCAGAACTCAGTTACTCTATTCCTGCACGGTCCGCACTGCAAAATGTGGTTATTCAGGCTTTTGACATGTGAGGTTTAAACGAGCGACCTCTGCTAATTTCTTTGCGTACAATAACATTATTTCAAAATATTTTAAAACTGAGTGACGGAGATAACACGGCGGTACGTTATCAGCGTCGCTGAATGGTTGGAAAAACAACCGTTCGGAAAGAAGTAAAACGCTCTACCGTTTCCTAAGCATGTTCTCATATGTGCTAAATGGGCCAGAGCAACGCTGGTCTCTTGGGTGCGCATTTAAATGTACTGGATGGTTCGTGTGCCAGTGCGCTGACGCGGCGCGTGACGCATTCCAGTTGATAATAGGGAATGTACTCACAGTTATGTGGATGCAGCGTAATCATTGCGATCGCATGCCATAAATTCGGTGGAGGTATTCCCCAGGGCAATATAAATACAGCAGATGGCTCCATATCAAAATAGCATAGCTCTGGGTATAATGCTTATTGCTGTGTAGCAATAGCACGTAATGTGAAACGTACTTCTGCAGTCGCAACGATCGACGCTTAATCAGAGGTTAATCGAGTTATGTGTAGTACAACATACATCCGTTGCGCGGTGCTGAAAGTTTATTTCCCTGTCCAGATGTGGACCCATAGTGTCACCAAGCGTTAACTTCGTTTTACGTAATCGGCGTAAAGGAAATTTAAACTAATGCACTTTGTTCGTTGGCTATAAACGTCCTTCATGCATCTAATAGCTCTGTGGAAAACTTTCAGAAACACTCAAATGTTCAGTATGTTAAAGAAACGCTGATCACTGCTTAAATTTCTTTTGGTGACGAGAGCATAATTCACATTATGAAAATATAAAAGTTGAAGCCGCTTCCGGTAGCACGCATTCATTTGCATAGATGCATAAGCGGATTTACTTACTAAGGAAGGAAGGGAACGAACGTTACGGCTTCATCGTTCCATCGATGTCGAGGTCCTTAGAAACGAAAACTGGCTGTGGAGCCTCATACACCGTGGAATTCCATAGTCATTTAAACTTTATGTTGGCCGGCCGGAGTGGCCGAGCGGTTCTAGGCGCTACAAAAAAATGGTTTAAATGGCTCTGAGCACTGTGGGACTTAACATCTGAGGTCATCAGTCCCCTAGAACTTAGAACTACTTAAACATGACTAACCTAAGGACATCACACACATCCATGCCCGAGGCAGGATTCGAATCTGCGACCGTAGCAGTCGCGCGGTTCCGGGCTGAAGCACCTAGAACCGCTTGGCCACCACGGCCGGCTAGGCGCTACAGTCTGGAACCGCGCGCCGCTACGGTCCCAGGTTCGAATCCTACCTCGGGCATGGATGTGTGTGATTTCCTTAGGTTAGTTAGGTTTAAGTAGTTCTAAGTTCTAGGGGACTGATGACCTCAGCAGTTAAGTCCCATAGTGCTCAGAGCCATTTTGAACCAAACTTTGTGTTGTTTAGCTTACTTGCTCATTTTGTTGCTAAGCTTTTTCAACAGAAGATGACCGGTACTTTCTCGAATTGGCATAAACTGTTTTTTGCCTACCACACGTCAAATGTCCACCACACCAGTTTACAATATCTCATGGGTTACCCACTGACACTGGCATTATGACAGCTGTTGGTAATTATGAGGTACCTGTGTACATCATATAATCAAAGATGACTCTGGTATTAAGATTCCTGCAGCAAGAAAACCACGAAAATAATTTGACCACGTGTTCGTAGAGTAATCTAGATATCTAATTAGAGATGGATTATCACATGAAGGTCAGTATAACATCATCAGATAGTTTGCTGTTCTCTCTCTTATTATTGTCTGAATGTCCATATCCTTCCCCGACAGGATGCACTTTATGCAGATTCTGTGTCTGTACCTCATGGTCATAGTGGTAGTGGTAGTGAGCAGCAGGCACATTGATAAACTTTTGAGTGCAGCATTCATTTCCCAAAGGGTCTCATTTCCATTTTTTGAAGACGACATTATGACCTTTGACGATCAGATTTATTTCTGTTACCGCAATTCTGCTTTCGACAGTATAATGGCAGATTCCGTGCCTACGAACATGTAAAAAAAACGTAAACATCCTCTGGCGTATATAAACATCTCGTTCGGTAGGCAACACTGGTGGAGCAGAGGATGTTAAATTGTTATTTCTAAATTTTCCATTTGAAAACGCGCCTGCCATGTATACTGTAATCGCGGTAACTGAAGTAAGCTAACCGCCAAAGGCGAAAATGCCTATCAGAAACTCTGCTCGACAAAAGATAATCACTAGTTTTGAGTTTCCCTAAGCAGACTTTCGTATATTTGTTTCAAATGGCTCTGAGCACTATGAGACTTCTGAGGTCATCAGTCCTCTAGAACTTAGAACTTCTTAAACCAAACTAATCTAAGGACATCACACACATCCATACCCGAGGCAGGATTCGAACCTGCAACCGTAGCGGTCGCGCGGTCCCAAACTGAAGCGCCTAGAACCGCTCGGCCACAGCGGCCGGCCGCATATTTGGACCCGACTGGCTATAAGATGAGTGCCACTGAGACTCGGGGTATCCATTGATTTTCCGATAAGCTGGGTTTGCACTAGAAGGCCACTGCAATGCAGTGTCCTTGTGTCGAATTCAACTGGCCGGTTGGTTGGTTGTCTTGAGCAGCCGCGCCGGCGCAGAAGTTGCGGAACGGAGCGTCCGCTTTGGGCACGGTGGGGCGGAGAGACAGAACGCAGCTGTCGCGAGCCCGGCCTCCACACTTGTGTCGGGATACTTCAAGGCGTGGCCAAGGGATCGTGTCGCGTCGCTCCACATTAGGCGCTGCGCTGTAGCCCGGAGATTCTCTAACACGTTTCACATTCGTACAGCCCGGGCACCAGCAAAGCCACTCTTCTGCTGCTGTTCTGTCCAGGCATTACGTGACCGTGGCCGAGCGGTTCTAGACGCTACAGTCTGGAGCCGTGCGACCGCTACGGTCGCAGGTTCGAATCCACCTCGGGCATGGATGTGTGTGATGCCCTTAGGTTAGTTAGGTTTAAGTAGTTCTAAGTTCTAGGGGACTGATGACCTTAGCAGTTAAGTCCCATAGTGCTCACAGCCATTTGAACCATTACGTGACCCAGCTGGTTCTGTAATACGCTGACGCCATCGCTTCGTGTTCGTTGCTCTGACACACACAGTTTGACGGTAAATACTAGGCAGTTGAATCCTCCTCTTAGAGACAATTTTCTGCTTATAACACAATGGGAATGGTCGACCTGAATACAAATAGTGCAAATGGCTGTAATTAAGTGATGACCTAACCTCGCTGTGTCACATTGAATGAATCTGTTAGTTGACAGTGAATAATCCCACATGTGGGATTCTAACCCAAAAGAAAATGAAATTAAATTTCCCGTGCGGCTCAAAAGCAGTAAAACTATAGTGATATACTCGCCCTGTACCTATACTGGAACGTTCAAAAAACGAGGATTCTCTGGCATTAAATATAGTTGTTCCAAGTATATGTACCAATGTTGTTGAACAATAAGTATTCATGCACGTAGAAATAGACTCTGTTGCTTGAAATATACTGACGTGCCCAACCAATGCGAATCGCCTAATGTGCCACGCGGTCTGAGGCGGCTTGTCACGCCCAGCGCGGCTCCCCCCGTCGGAGGTTCGAGTCCACCCTCGGGCATGGGTGTGTGTGTTGTCCTTAGCGTCAGTTAGTCTAAATTAGGTTAAGTAGTGCGTAAGCTTAGAGACCGATGACCTCAGCTGTTTGGTCCCATAGAACTTACCACAGATTTCGCCTAATGTTGTAAACAAACCAGCGCCAAACACGTGTACACCTACAGACGAATTCGAATACCGCGTAGTTTGCGGATCTCGGCCACTCAGAACACAATACACTTGCGAATGTTCGCGCGTAGGCCGTATAATGGCGGTTGCAACTTATTTCATTTCACAGAATCAGTTTTTTATTCGTGAGTAATCAGAATCTGCGAAACGTGACAAATACACAGAATGAATGGGAACAGGTGTGGTTATTAATTTGCTAAACAGCAGGAAAATTATAGACAGGAGTGTGAAGCAAACACTAAATTTATATGTTGGTACTGTTGCTATGATAATGTTTTAAATCCATAACTTATAGTATTACGACGAGAAGAAAATTTTATTTTGAAGAGAAAACAGATACCACATTACTGATGAACTTGAAAGCCTCATTTTATACGGCAGTATTTTTAAAAAATCTTAGCTTCGGATGCTGTGCGGCTGGTCCTGCCGGAGGTTCGAGTCTTCCCTCGGGCATGGGTGTCTGTGTTTGTCCTTAGGATAATTTAGCTTTAGTAGTGTGTAAACTTAGTGACTGATGACCTTAGCAGTTAAGTCCCATAAGATTTCACACACATTTGAACATTTTTTTTAGCTTCGGATGCACCTCTCCTCGTTGCAGGATTGCGAAATAGTTTGGCGATGATGACGCACAATGTTGGTATTTTGCTAGTCTGCGTTGAAAATCTCATTTCCAGGTCCGTTCTACTCATACATCTGTTGCAGGAAATAAGAGTTGTGTACTGTCGCAGCTTGATATGGGAGCCGCCTATCAGTTTCCAAGTATTCTTCACGTATCGTTATTCCGTATAAAGTGTCAAAGCTCAGAGTACCCAGTGTTTCTTGGCAAAGAATACTGTTATTGGGTTGGGAAAGAGAACTTGCAGGTAATGTAAACCCCGGGGGCATTACTAGCGTGTAACCATGTCGTCAACTTGTAAGTCGAGGACCATTTTAGTACTTATAAGTAATCTCTCTAATTAAATGTTACATACGATCTCATATTTTGTGCAGTAAATAGAGAACCTACTTTAAACTGTTATTCTGGTGTGTCGTATCGATCCCTGAGACAATTTATCGATCACATCTTCGACAGCATCTGTTTTTATTTCTTACTGCTGCCACGGCGTAGAAGAGTTTTAGATATTCCACCCATGACGTCTGCCATGTTTATTTATATTTATTATTTGACAGATAAATTAAGGTTTGTAATTAATTAAAATTACATACGACAAACGTTGCAGCATGGAAGCTTGTATATCATTTCTTATTTGCAACTTGTAACTAGACCTTTAACGTATATTATGTTTTCTGTTCAGCGACCTAGTATTCGCACGTTGAGGATAAAATTAAGGGAGTAGCGAAATGTAACTCAGAATAGTTGGCTGGTATACAAAACATTCCGATCGAGTGTAAATCACTGACGGATTGCCAGTGGGAAAGAAAACGATCGAGTAGCGAAACGTGCTTGGGATTACCGAATCGATACTATGAGTATTCTGGAATACTCAGCAGCGAACTCATACGATTAGCAACAGCTATTCCCGAAGTTCGTTTTCCTTTTCTTTACTCATAAGTTTCTTTGACTGGTATTTATACTTGTGCACTACAACGCAGTTCTACAAAGTTCATTTGATGCTGTATTAAGGCTACGATTATTGTGGATGATATTGGGAAAGTAGCCAGACACAATAATGGTACGTATTTTTAGTTTGTTCCTAAGGAGAAATACCGTAGCGTCGTTGAGCTTGATCACTGTTGACGCTGTCTATGCTGTCACTCTGCAGTATATCGCTTAGAGATCGTCATTTTAAAAGTAGTACTGTCGCGTGATCTGAAGATTAGGAAACGCTCCTTGATATAAGCAGGTTGCTTACGTATTCGCGACTCGGGCTAGTAACTTTGACGGTAATCACCACCTCGCCATTACTTTGCAACACCAGCCATATAGTGGTATAACGTATGCGTCAGTGCATATTAACCGAATAAAATGGACAAGATTTTTCCTTTGATAAGAAAAAAGCTGCAGTGTACTACTCATATACAGCAGATGCCGGAAGCGACAGGTTCGCGTGAGTATTGCATTTTTTGCCAGTGGACACGAGGCTTACGCAGAAACTTCTGTAACGCCTGTCTGAATTACTCACTTATTTTTCCTCCAGTAAAAACCGTAAATGCATCTCTAATGCATGTTGTCTGTAGTTTCTACTGATAAAATGAAAGGAAGGAAATATTCTTATTACACATTGACAAAATAATGTTCGTAATCTCATTACCGTACATAGCGTGGAAAAGACCAGCGAGTATAGTTGCTGTTTACATGTCTTCGGGAGAGAGAGAGAGAGAGAGAGAGAGAGAGAGAGGGAGAGAGAGAGAGAGAGATGGGCTTTTCGTACCATGTTCCGCTGCTGCCTTTCACGCCAAAGATTCATAAGGGAAGTGTCTGAAGTCTATGCCAAGGACGTGCTCTGGGGGCATCAGCTGATTTATTGGTGCACGGAAATACGTGCATTATAGGTTTTGCTACGATCACAATTTCAGATCTTCTATTGTCTCGATAGAGGTATCTTCCAAATGACGGAAGCGATACGTTAACGTACCCAACGGCTCTTAATCTTCGACATTGGCTGCACTGGAGAGATTGACACAACACCGACCTCAATCTGACAAGAGCGAAAACAAAGAATATGATAGTACTACACGTCATTACGAATAGTATCAGGTGATATTAGGATACTGAATATCCATATAAAGTAATAGCTATATATGGAGAGGTTCAGATGGTTCAAATGGCTCTAAGCACTATGAGACAGCATCTGAGGTCATCAGTCCCCTAGACTTAGAACTACTTAAACCTAAGTAACCTAAGGACATCACACACATCCAATCCCAAGACAGAATTCGAACCTGCGACCGTAGCAGCAGCGCGGTTCCGGACTGAAGCGCCTTGAACCGTTCGGTCACAGCGGCCGGCATATGGAGAGGAACTGAGAGGCAAGTACACAGTCGACATCGTAAGGGACAAACCATTAATACGGATTAGGCAAGGATGATGGAAAGAAACCTAGCGAGGTAGCGCAGTGGTTAGCACGCTGGACTCGCATTCGGGAGGGCGACCCTTCAAACCCGTGACCGCACATTCAGGTTTGGGTTTTCCGTGATTTCCCTAAATCACTTACGGCAAATGGGATTGTTCTTTTGAAAGGGCACGGCAATTTCCTCCTCCGTCCTTCCCTAATCGGAGCTTGTGCTCCTTCTCTAATTGCCTCCTTATCAACTGACGTTAAACACTAATCTCTTACTCTTCCTCCAGGATAGAAAAAAAACTTGTTGAAGTCTTTGAAGGAAACTTCCTGGCCAGCGCTTCCCTTTGGAAAAACATAAATAAGAAAATCTTAAATCAGGGTTCCTGTATGATGGTTTAATTTAACTCTCGTCCAGCATACACCTCCAATATACGAGGTGTCATAAAATTTTAATTATAACCTCGAAACAACGAAGTTACGCAACTAATTCTTTGTTTCTTTGAGGATTCATGTGTGTAGTCTTAGTACACACTGCAGTACCATAGTACGCCGCTAGAGTAGCCAAAGCAAAACGTCACAGCGCATGAATAAAGCGAGGATTGTGCCATAATCATCCGCGTTTGAAGGAACAATGCTGCAACAATCGATGCTTGGTTGGTTCGGGGGAGGGGACCAAACAGCGAGGTCATCGGTCCCATCGGATTAGGGAAGGATAAGGGAGGAAGTTAGCCGTACCCCTTCAAAGGAACCGTCAAGGCATTTGCCTGAAGCAGTTTAGAGAAATCACGGAAAACCTAAATCAGGATGGCTCGACGCTGGTTTGAACCGTCGTCCTCCCGAATGCCAGTCCATTGTGCTATACCCACTGCGCCACCCCGCTCGGTCGTGCTTGGCTGGTGGAAGTGTACAGCAACAATGCCTCATCACATGACAAAGTGGTCTGGTGGGGCATCCGCTTCCATTGTGGGCACACATGTCTGAATGAGGAACACTAAAGTGGCAGCCCATCTCTTTGTGCATAAACAGGACTCGCAAGAGAAGTCGAGGTCCTGGTGCAAGAAGAGTTGCGTACCATAGTCGAAGCGATAGTGGAAGAAGTGAAAACCGATCATGGATCAGTTTTCAGCATCTTGCAGGACATTTTGAATATGACAATGGTCGCCACTCACAGGATTACGCAACTGCTCAAACCCATTCGAAAACCCAGCCGAATCGAGACTGCTGTAAGATTGGATGTTTATGGCCCACGACAAAGCCCCAACTCATTCTTCATATGTTGTTTCTATCGGTTGTCAAATTACTCCCCCCCCCCCCCTTTCCTCCTGTATTCTTCTGTTACAGCATCCGTGACCTCTCCCTTTTCTCTCGGATGAAGAAACGATTATCTGGAAGTCATTTCCAGAAAGACGACGAGGTGGTTTTCGTGGTATAACGGTTACTGAACAGTGTAGACTACTGCAACCAAGGTCTCCGCCAAGTCGCCCAACGTCGAGAAAATGTGTCGCATTGAAGGGCTCACACCAAGTGGCTCGGTCCTCGTTCACACGTGCTGGCGGACTCCGACGACCGAGTGGGCAGGCCGCCAATCAGAGTGAGCGCGGCGGTTCGCGCGCCATCGGGCGGCGCTATCACAATTATAAGCGGCCATCCATCGCCGGCGGTCGGGCGGGCTAAGAATACCGGCCTCAAGGTGCCCGCTCGGCGCTCGCCCGGGCCGGGCCCAGGTGCCTCGGGCAGCGGCCGCCAGTCTGCGAGAGAGATATGGGCCTTCCGTAACGCGCTGCGCTGCCGCCTTCCGCGCCATGGGGCTCATGCTGTCCCTGCTCGTGACGTGCGTCGGCGTTCTGGAGGCGCTCGCCTGCTGGCGCCACTTCCGCGCCGGCTACCTGCCGCTTCCGGTCGGCAGCTGCGCCGATGGCGACGCCAAGTACGCCGCCGGATCGTCCTCCTCGTCTTCGGACGACAGCGGTAGTGTTAGGTCTCTGGGCGCCTACTATTGCAGCGATGAGTCGGTGTCCAAGTACGGGCTGACCCCGATGCTATCCGAGCACCGGCGGAAACAGCCGAACCACAGAAACGACTCCGACGCCGACGACGTTGGCGGCAGCGGCGGCGGTGGTGGTGGATGTGGACGCGAAGGACACTGCAGTGACGTCAGCTGCTGTGCAGAACTGCTCCTCGACACTCTCCCCACCATCCAAGAATTGGCCCAGGAACCAGAAGAAGAGCAACAAGAGCCTCCCGCGAAATGCGAGAAATACAGCGACAGCGTCACGGGACTGCAACTACACGAAAACCATTTCTCTTTCGGGGCTATCGCCCGTGTAGCAGATAATACCTCTGAACCGGGAGTTGCTGGAAATTCTGACCAAAGACGTGATATACTTGACGAGAATGAGAACATTTCAGAAAACTGGTCCGTCGGTGAACGAACTTTGTGCGAAGGGGAAGTTGCACCGACCTCCCGTACGAAACCGAGACCTCCACTACTTCACTACAAGGCGCCGACAGATGACGAGGAGATTGAGCCGCAGGAGTTTAGGACTATCAGGTCTCCGCCCAAGGGTACCGTCGACCGTGTGTTCACAGTGGAAGAAATTAGAGGTGGAGTAAGCGAAACGAATACGAACGCGTCTGTCGGTATCCTTTCTTCCGCAGGTACAGAGTCTGATGTACCAAAGACGAATGTGAGCGTATCTGAGGAACGCTCCAAAGTTCCTTCTCATGTCGAACATACATCTTCACGTGTGGAGGACGGAGATCGACAAAGTGAACCAGAAGACTCCGAGAGCCGTGAAAAAGAGGGAGAATCGAAAACGGAAATTCAGAGAATGTCCCGCGCCAGCCAGGCGTGGGCCGAGGCAGATGCTCTCTTCCAAAAGCGCTCTCCATCTTGTTCTCCCCATCGATCTCCGCAGCGCTCACTGCCGAAGAAACTGCCAAAGAACGTGGACATCAGCTGGCCTTCCTTTACGCCGCAGCATCTGTTCAGGAGAGCTTCTGGAACGCCGAGTACGTCGACAGCTCACCTCTGGCCCCCGTCAGCGGACAAGCGGAGGGCTTCCAGTGGCGACGTGTCGTGTGACTTGGTGGACGCGTCAGACGAGAAGCCTCTCAGGAGCTCCTCGGTAGGACCTAGAACGAGGCGTAGCACGATGCCAGCAGAGACTCACGACGATTGCCCCGACCCCTGGAACTGCGAACGAGAGGAGAGGCAAGAATCCTCGGAGGACGCTGGCCTGTCAGCTATGCTGGACACCAAAGCGGCGGAAAGTCTAGAGAAACAAAACGATGGGCCACTGGCAAGAGGAATGGAAGAAAACGTGGCTGAACCACCGGAACAAGACATTCCATATGTAAATACGTCTACAAAAAACTGTCATTCCATTACCGACCCCGAAGTAAATGAATCGACACTGACAAGTAAAACGAAAAATCATTCACTCGTTATGGAGAAAGAAGGAAAGAGGCCAACTATCTCCCTCGAACAGACTGTACCGCAAAAACCTCTCGGAAGTGATAAACTTCGACATTATGATGTGGACGACCAAGTCGGACCATATGGCGATATGAGAAAAGTGGAAGAAGAGCTGGAGGCGATGAGTGAGGATGAAAGTGCGACCGAGGAAGTGTGCACGGGAGATTTCCACGATGAAACGTTCGCTACTGAGAAAAGTCAACCGCGAAGGAAAAGTAAAAGGCCTGTTCGAATATCTTCTTTCGAGAAGGCAGACGAGGAAAAGGCGCAGCGGAAGAGTCACAGAAGCAAGGCGACGCAACAGTGGTCCGATGAAGAGAGCGATGACCGTAGTACAGTGAGTCAGGGCGACAGCAGTTCGTGTTCGCAGCCTCCGGGTGCGGGTGAACCCTTCTGGGTAAGGACTCTGGACTCTTGCTTCCCGAACCCCGCGCCTCTCCTGAGAAAGCAGACACAAGGCGACTGCCATTTTGTTTCCACATTGTTACCACATCCGACGTACCTCGTCTTTGTAGCTAGTTACTAAATAAAGACCAACTTGTTTTTCTTTTATATACTTGAAATAAATATTTGGAGTAGCCTTTTCCCGTCTTGTCCCTCTGTTCCCTCACCACGTAGAGTTTAGCACTGTTTTCATGTCATGGCATGGAGTTTGTTTTCCACTATATTAGAAACTAGATGACGTCAGAAAACATAAATCAGTTAGATACAAATGATTTTGATTCCCGTATTTGCAATGTCCCCGTTACGCGATCAGCATTTTGACTGATGTCTGAGAATTATATTTGTAATTATGAGTTATATAAGAGAGTGAATTTGTTTTAAACTTTAATAGTAACTCGTGGATTAACTTTAACGTTCAGTTCGATAGTTGCAATGTGCGACGTTAAAAATGAGAAAGTGTGCTTAACATGAATAAATAATGGGATGCCCACTATCATTCTGTATTGTATATACAACAGCAGTTAACATGAATTACGAAAACACATGAGTTACGAAAACATTCCAACTTCATTAGAAACTGCACTTCAGACAAACGAATTTTGCAATTCCTTTAATTCTTAGTAGTTCACCTTCCTGTCTGCATGAATCTTCGTTGAATGAAAGGGTAAGGTTACCTAGTATCGGCCGTGGCTGATTTTTGAATGTCCGGCTCCTTGGAGCAAACAGCATAAGAAATCTGTAACAGCGGTTTTCATATTTCATTTGATATTCGCATCAAAATGCGATGGTCAACATAAGTAATGTTTTGGTAGATGGAATGTCCATGCACGTCTGAGGTTAACATTCAAAAGGTTATTGTTTGTTGAGTCTACGTGGCAACTTTAGTCCACTTCGGAAAGTCGCGTTACATAGATCCGACGAAAGAGAGCTACGGGATTGAATCAATTTCATTTTCAAATGCAATTATTTTTTAGAATACGTTCGTGATCCTGCAAAGCTAAGCTTACTAGCAGTCTGTGGTAGCGAAATATGCGAATGCCTTGCGTGGTACGCAGATATAAGTTACGACCGAAAGAAACAGCGGCGCCGTCTGTATTCGTCTACTGGAAATAACGGCTAGAGGGTAGAAGACATGCCGATCACATGTCCCACGATCATAAGCCGCTCCTTGTACTGCCTTGTAGCCAACAGTCGGCCAGTCGAAACAGGCCTATGCGACGATTACTTCCTTTACAATCGAAGCACATTTGAGACGTATCCTACCAGCTATAACAGTGTAGATGAAGCAGCTAGTATTTGAACAATTATATTTTTTTCTTTTGCTTTAGTTACCGACACCGTTTCTGAAATAACTAGACATACTAAAATATTTTTTTCACGCATTTATGCGTCATAAGTTCCAAAATACGTTGTGGCATATTCTTCCACTATGGCATTTTTTTTTGTTAGTAACAGTTCAAAAAATATTCTTCCACTATGGCATTTTTTTTTTGTTAGTGACAGTTCAAACTAGTGCACAAATTTTCTAGATAGGGATGATGACGATGATGTACCCCGATACGCTTAGACTGCATATTGTGTCTCCTTACGTCGCATATCTGCGATACTGCTCCTTATTTTAGGCAATAAAAACTAGGAAGGAAAGGAGAGAGTTAACACCCTCGTGCAGCACCAATGGACAAGAATGGCGGAGTGTTACACGTTTCTTTACAACTGCAACAGCAGTTTCTTCTTTTTTTTCCTGCACGATATATTAAAATTCATTGTGTCTATAATTCAAATTAATCATATAGTCCACACACATTTTTTGTATTTCTCAAGTAAAACATTTATTTCCAGCCTTGTTAGAACGTACAAACTAAGCAGGCTTTACAGTATTGCTGTTTTACTATGCATGGTAACATTACTTAATAAGCTACACCCTTGGTCGTTATTCTTCCATTTCCCTGATTAAACGAGTGGCGTTGTGCGTGTATGTTGGAGGGGAAGGATTGGGGGGGGGGGGCAGAGGAGGTTGATGCAGTGATCTGCTGTGGCTTTTAAGGCCTTTGGCAGCTCCCTCGTCTGTGCCAATTCGGCTGAGTGTTTCGAAGGCATAAGTTGGACCTGTGTTTGAGTGCACTAGCCCATTACGAAACTATCCAGTTCCGTGTATATGGCGTTCTCCTACCGCAAGCTCAAGGCTCTGACTGAAACGGTGCAATATAATAGGTTAGCTCCTTACTGGTGCCGTGAATATTAACATACAGTAAAATAAAATAATAAATCGAAGTGACGAAACGGCAGTGTGTATTAGGTTACTCACACCTCTTTCGTGAAAGGCATATAGTTACCGATACATTATTACTTCCAGCATACAGCATATTAATGTGCATCAAACGTTTGCAAAGTTCTCTATGTTAAATTTAAGAAATAATCGTATAGGGCTACTTTTGTTCGCATTAGTGATATTCAGACATGTAGAGTGCTAAGCTGATTGCTGAGCTTCATACAATGGCGCGCTTTCAGAGTCCAAGAGGTGTTAACAGTTACATGTTAAATCTGATTCTTAAAATGCTTACGCTGTGATTTTTAAACGAACATCATCTGAGAAGTTTTGCTTAAGACTGAGAGTTTTAAAATTTACAGTTGTCCCTCCTCTCCCCCGCACCCTCACCGCCCCCTCCCCCCCTTCCCGCCACCCACCCTCGCATGGTCACAGCCAGTTTAGAAGTTAGAAGTAAACACATCCTTAAGCGACTCAGAAGGTCTCATTCTTTGTTTTCCAAAAAGAGTTGAAATGCCAAATGGAGTTATTTTCCCATTATTTACCTAAAATTCACCATGTGAAAATATCTTTCAAATGAACATAATGCTAGAAAATTATTCATTGTAACACGCTCATCAGTTCCAAAAGAAAAATAAGTCGGCGTTACTATCAATGTATAAAAACAACGAAATAATGCATAAATACATTCATCTGTGCCCCTTTTTCCCTTTATTCCTCCTTATTGCAATCTTCATCAGACAGCCTGAAGGAGCAAGAAAGCATCATAAGTGCCTCTCCTGAAATTTGTCACGTTGTCTTTCTCAAGACTAATTTTACTTTGCATGGCAGACAAGAGCGTTTAATGCGCTATGAAGGGATGCAAAATGTTACAAATTGGGCAGACAGGTGCACGGTCACTGACCTCCCTAACCCACTTACGCGAGAAAACTAGGCAGTCATTGTCTCCCTGTTGTCCTCATTCTGTTGCGGCTGTTTGTGTTGTCTGCCAAAGATGCTGGCTGCTACCAGAGATGCTACGCCAAGTGCCAGAGATGGCAGCCAGCGTGCCGCACGGTCCAGTGTTGCCCCTTCCCGTTCTTCGCATTCCTGTGCTAAGCAGGCTCGCCGTCTGGCTTGGCACTTGACCCTTAGTCCTTGTTTCATTCACATTAGTTTCACTGGCTTGTCGAGGAACACAGTGATACGCCGGTGCTGACAAATTATTGTGAACTGGGAGGAAGCCCAAACTATGACGCCACAATAACAGTAAAAAAGATAAACTTATTTGCCACTAAAAATTAACGTTTCTGTGGTCTCCCTAAATCGGTTAACGCGAATACCAGGATGGTTCCTTCTAAATGGGCATGGCCAGTTTCCTTCCTCATGCTTCTCCAATCTCATCCTTTGTCTCCCTCCTCAGATAGTAACTTAATGGGGGGCTAATGGTTCAAATGGCTCTGAGGACTATGGGACCTAATATCTGAGGTCATCAGTCCCCTAGAAATTAGAAGTACTTAAACCTAACTAACCTAAGGAGGAGGATTCGAACCTGCGACCGTAGTGATCGCGCGGTTCCAGACTGAAGTGCCTAGTACTGCTCGGCCACGCCGGCCGGCCAGGGGGGGACTAATGGAACAGTAAAATTTCTTGAGGAGATTCTCGGAAAGCACAGTGCATACAAATAAAATGTCTTACAAATCGACAATATCGCAAGTTCAAGAGTTCTGTGTCGGGATTCCTTGTCAAAATTTGCATTCGGGACAGACGGTGCGTCAGTTCTTCTTTCTCCATCACATATGACGAAGGGCCCACGAGAACATGGTAAGACAGATTGACAGATGACAGCGTATGCGGAGACCGTGCACTACATTCGTACAGTGGCTTGTGAAGCATTTATATAGAATGTAGACCCTACACCGTAGTTTTTATGTCTAGGAGACACTCTCGCCCAAGTATGAATAAGGGAAGTACTGTAGCACCCGTAGCGAAGTTGGTTTGTTCAAACGAAATGAAGTCAGTTTCTCTCGTTACATAAATCACAATTTCATAAATACATGTAAACTGCCTGAGGTTGCAGTCCCATTACCACATAAGCGACCAAAAAAACTCAGACGACATTTTCTGTAAATTTCGTAATTTATATAAAGAGGTTTTTTTTAAGACGAAGGAAGGAGATTCCATTTAAATCCTGTCGAGTTATTAATTCTGTTAGAGAACGAAAGGGGAGGAATTCGGCTGTGGTCTCACCGAGCGAGGTGGTGCAGTGGTTAGTACATTGGACTCGCATTCGAGAGGACGACGGTTCAAACCACATCCGCCCGTCCAGGTTTAGGTTTTCCGCTATTTCCCTAAATAGCTTCAGGAAAATGCTGGGATGGTTCCTTTGAAAGGGCACGGCTGATTTCCTTCCCCACACTTCCCTAATCCCTAATCCGAGGCTGCGCCCCGTCTCCAAAGACCACGTTATCAACTGGACGTTAAATACTAATCTGCTCTTCCCCCCTCCGCTGTGGTCTTATTAATAAAACCATCCAAGTATTTGCTTAAAGCGATAGTTTCGAAGCATGGGGTAAAAAGACATTTTCCATGAGGCGAAAACTAAAAACGTCCGATTATGGTAAAATATGTAAAAATAATGTTTTATCACTCTTTAGTTAGTTTTAAATTTATTGGATCACAATCAATATTTTGATATCCACTGCTGGATAAAGGTATCCTCTAGACTTCCGTCTTGAGGAAGAAGCATCCTTGCCGTCCAGCATATTTCCTATTATCTACCTACTTTCGATTAATTAGTTATCTCGGTCTTTTTTATCCAGAAATGCGGCAGATATCTTCCTAGATCCGTCTGTCGTCCATTAGATTGCGCATGCGTCCAGCCAATCTCTGTTTCGTTTTCATTGCATTCAAAATCACGGGATCCATTTCTATTTATTACCATGGCCATTTGTTTGTTTTTCTGTTGCAAACCAATAACTCTCGTCATCCACGTATCCGTTGCCGTCTGAGCATATATACTTGCTAAATTCTGCACCCTTTTACCGAAATCTGGTTTGGCAGGGAACAGTGATTATCTAATTTTAGTTTCAAATACTTTGGAAGTTTCATTTTGAAAACTCTGTTTACTTACCACAAGTATTTCAGGGCTGTTTACACCACTGTTTATATACGAGTATGTCGCCGTTCATACAGTGATAGCGGTCATTACTTTTCATCAGTAATGAATTCTGTTAGCAACTACCCTCCAGGTATGGAAACCCGATAAGTGAATTCTTGGGTTTTAAGACATTTTTATTGGTCTGCGTAAAGGGAATATACTGAAAATAGATTTTGGTAAAACAAAATTAGAAACATTTTGGTGAAAACTTAATGCCGAGTATTCATCACTGGGGGAAGAAGCCTTTAGAAAATAGTCGTATATTCTATTCATCATAACTTTCAAGTGTGAAAGTAGGTTTTTTTCTGTAATGGCAATTAAAACGAAAGCGAGAAACTTTGGCCTCCACTTAGTGTCAGTTACCTATATTAGTAAAATGCCACCCCAAACTTTACCTATTTGCACGACAGAGCGAGGTGGAGCAGTGGTTAGCACACTGGACTCGCATTCCGGAGGACCACGGTTATAACCCGCGTCCGGACATCCTGATTTAGGTTTTCCGTGATTGCCCTAAATCGCTTCACGCAAATGCCCTTCCTTTCGAAGGCCACGGCGGACTTCCTTCCCTATCCTTCCCTAATCCGATGGGACCGATGACATCGCTGTTTGGCCCCTTCCCCAATCAACAAACCAAATGCCAAAATTCGCGACATTTGGTAAAAACCACAGATTTCGCATTACGTCGCAAAAATCGCAGATTTAACGTTGTTTTTAATTTTATCGTTTACGCTTGACAATGTTTCCACACGCCTAAACTGGCGCACAGGACGATCGCGAGTGCATAATCAACAGACTTCGCATCTCCGTCACAGTGCGTTTATGGGGTGATTGACGAACTTCATTGCGTAAGATCACCGCCGATTTTAATGAGTGACGTCAGAAATATATTTCTATTAGGACTGTGTAGAGATGACTGATGTTACATTCAGCGCCTTCCAATGACTTCTGGGCAATAAGCATATTCTCTGGGTCGTTGTAATGCTGACTTCAAGGGACAAATTAATTTTCTTGTTATGTTCCTGTGCGCCAATATATCCAGTTTTAAATATCATCTCATACCAAAACACACGCGTTAAAATGACATGCTACAACTAAATACACCGGTCGTTGATAAGCAGTTGATGTAAAACGGCTCTTATATTCACAAAATCCACGATTTCAGCCGCTTTACACTCGTAACATTGGACAACGAATGAGAATTGCAAGGAAGGAACCGTGCTAGGTGATATTCTTGCTCGGTATTAGAGTTTAACGCTTTAGCCGAGGCAGAATGCAGCATTTCGCTTTCTTTAATGAAATATGCGGCGTCGCCTGCCGACTAATGCATCCTTTTAGCGAGAGACGTTCCTGGGGTCTTACAACGGCACTCAGATAACGTTGATGGGGTATCGATTGCAGAGTGGCAGTAATCAAGGCGAACGTTTTCAGTTTTCGCGAGCTGTGTCGCGTGTCTGCAGTTGGTCGTTCAGATTCTCTTAGAAAAACAGGGAGAAATGTTAGAGTTTGATGTCTCGTCGACATCGTGGTCATTAGTGACGAAGTACTGGCTCCGTAAGAGTTGATAGAGAAGGGACTAGTGCTGGTTTTATCGTAGGAACATTCCCGGCATTCGCCTTTTGTGATTTAAGGAAACCGTGGAAAATATAATCAATGTGTATGTGGTGTCTGTTCTTCTGGACATGTCCGAACGTCAGACACCACATATATAATTAAGGTGAGGACGATCATTTGATAACTTCAGTACGGATGTACACCACGCTCGAACTTTTACGTCGGCGAAATGCCACGAGTAACGAAGGTAATGGCCAATGGGCACTAAATTAGTAGTGTGTGGGTAGTTGAGAATTTGGGTCTGGCGGGAGGCGTGCTAGAATAATCCGTACAGTCGCGATGACCAATGTGTCTGGATGGCGCAGCGATCAGTTCATCTGCCTAGTAAGTAGGAGACACGATCCTAGTCCGGCATATATTTTCAACTTTCTCCATTGATTTAGTTAAATCAGTGCCCACTGGTAGCAAATGTCATTAATTCCTTTGTGTTTTGATAATCAGTGTGGCTGGGCGGGGTGTGAATCTCTTTGATACCGAATGCGAATCCTGTGTCTTAACCAGCGCGCAACGATACTCTGTGGATATCTTTGAGAGCGCAGGCGCTCTCTTTCTAGTGGCACCTCACCAGAAGCGCTTCGGTTGTTCGTTTTTAATAGTACGAAGTAACATTTGCCCAGTGAGCTATCGCTTCCATTGAATTTATATTCGTGAGAATTCAAATATATGTTGATGCCATTTTTCGCGTGGAGCAAAGGAAAACTAAGGGAGATAATCAAAGTAACGTTATTCGTACGTATCGGAACAGTGCACATCTATGAGACAATACGCGGATCTCATTTATTACTGCAGTGGCTGAAACTGATCTTCAGTAAGCAGTAGTTTATTGGTCAGATGTTGATGAAACACAGATGGAAACTCATCCGACATTCAGTAAGGGAAAATTCATGGTGTTACACTGGCCAAGTGTAGCAGGAAAAGTCAATGTGTTAATTGCATTGATCGAAAAACAGCCCTCATTGGGTAAAATCTTCGAAAATGGCAGAATATTGTTACAGAGAACTCTATAACTATGCGACCTAACTGACATTACATTTTAGTTAGCATGTAGGATAAACAGTTTAGACAGAATAATTGTTGGTGTTCAGAGGGTAAGTTTGATATTGCTAATAAAGAAGTCCGCGCTTCAAATATGTCTGTTCTAGTATTTGTGTGTGCCAAAATTGGCAAGCTGTACCATGGGTCGTAGTCAACGTTACACTGTATATCTTCCAATAACTGCGTAGAAGGAAGCCAAGGACATACTGCCTTCAAAACGGCCATACGCAGTAAAACACCAGCCTTCAGGTTGAGGGTTGAGCACAACTTTGCCTTCTAGATTAACAGATAAGATGTTAACACACGCCGGCCGCGGTGGTCTAGCGGTTCTAGGCGCGCAGTCCGGAACCGCGCGACTGCTACGGTCGCAGGTTCGAATCCTGCCTCGGGCATGGATGTGTGTGATGTCCTTAGGTTAGTTAGGTTTAAGTAGTTCTAAGTCTAGGGGACTGATGACTTCAGAAGTTAAATCCCATAGTGCTCAGAGCCATTTGAACCATTTTTTGTTAACACACGCTGTACAAACAGAATATCGGCAGTAGAATGACGCTGTTCAAGTCTTTGATCACCACTAAGATAGTGAAAGGTGCGGAGAACCCGAAACTAGTATACAAGAAAGGCAACCTATAAACAGACTTCTTAGCCTTTGCAAATAACGTAGCAATCGCAGGAATGTCACTAGAAATAGCGCAAAAATAAATTGAGCTGCTGAAAGAGCAGGTTGGAAAAGTTGGTTTACAGATCTCCTTTGAGCAAACTAATTTATTATAAATATTACGACAGCCGCTAAGAATATCGCTAAATATGACCAAGTTAATCCAAACATTCAGGTATTTAGAAGAAATGATTGAAAGAAATCACTCAAAAACTGCCAAAAATTAATTGATTCTACAACTCAACTAAAACTATTTGTAAGAAAAAATGAATGTTCTAAAATGCTGAGCTAAGAAATTGTTGTTGGAGGAACGGTAACTCACTAAAAGAATTGTATTATACCAAACTGAAGTTGGAGAAGAATACAGAAGGTGTCATGACATTGAATTAAATATGCATATTCAAAAAAAATTGCAGAAATAATCATGAATAGAAAAAATGCTTTTCAAGTTCATATTCAGTGAATAGAAATGAAAGAAGGAAGAACCAAAGAAACATTTCAAATTAATTTAATTCATAACAACTGATACAAATATAAAAAAAAGAACTTGCTAACTGGCTTTACAATATCAGTGAAACAGTTTCCCGTAAACAGCGAACAACATTTAGATTTTCGGTTGCAGTAACTTATCTGTGATTCAGTCAGAACGTTTAACTTTGCCCACTGGCGGGCCACTTAGAAATTCAGGGTACGATGCTGGGTGGAGAGTCGTCCGTAAAGTTTCAAGACTTCTGCCGCGGCGTTCGCACATAAAGTTGTGTCACAAGGGAGATATCGTCTGAAACCCTGACCTACATTCTCAAGTGTCAATGGCAGCTTTCGAATCCTATCTCGTGAAAGCAAACTATTGCGTGAATGCTTAACAAATTTTACAGTTGTCGCTTAAATACAGAAAATAGATATATCTTTAGTAGTGAAACGTCCGAATATTCAGTTCCACAATTTATTTCTCCGCTCCTTCCGTTCCCGAGAAGCAGCTTTCTCTGTCACTATCCATGTTTACCGTGGCTGGAACGTCATTTAAAGTTAGCAACTAGTTAGAGTAAGCTTCCATGGCCCCATTTGTTTATTCTTAGCGCATTTGATGCGACTTTTTATAGTCAGGTCTGGAAATCCGCTAAAATCCTGCCAGGATTCTCAGTATGCCAACTGTGCGCAGGTTCGTTGCTTATTTAGAACTCCACCACCTGCCTCTGTTCAAAATGTTCAAATGTGTGTGAAATCTTATGGGACTTAACTGCTAAGGTCATCAGCCCCTAAGCTTACACACTACTTAACCTAAATAATCCTAAGGACAAACACATACACCCATGCCCGAGGGAGGACTCGAACCTCCGCCGGGACCAGCCGCACAGTTCATGACTGCAGCGCCTAAGACCGCTCGGCTAATCCCGCGCGGCCCTTCCTCTGTTTGTAAGAAGTAAATGAGTAGTGCATGGCGATATCGAAGAAATTGCCAGTTCAGATCAGTTAGGTTTTCATTACTCTGGGACTCAGCAAAGCCCAAATTATATGAGGAGTAAAAAGCTGATCTACAATGTAGATGGCATTAGGGTAGCGTCTGTGCACAAAGTGGCAAATACGCACTTATCTCTCGATAAGAGCTGCACACCTATTGGTCGCTTTGCTCATCGTGTGTACTACTGTGGTGCGGTCTTATCCAGCGTACACGTATTCTTTCTTCGTGTAACGTAGGTTTAATGGCGACGATGTACTAAGACGCGTTTTCTGACGCGTGCTGCAGATATTGGAGCTGCAGTTTTCTCCGTCATTCTACAATAGCCAGCGTGTTAGCGAACTGTTATGTACTCTTGAATTCTGTAGCTTTAGTATTGTTGAGCCAGAAAGACCGAAGAACACGTTATACTCGTCACTGTGCTTCGAGGAATTTGCAGAATCCTCATAGCCGTTCTGACCACGGTATTAGTGAAGACGGTCGGACCTTGCTCTTCGGCGACTTGATGATAGTGGAAACCAGTGTGGGACTGACGATTATGATGTTCAACATCGGAGTCGTCATCACGCTAAGTAAAATATTCAGTGGTCCATTGTAAGTGGTACAAGCACGTTGGCACGTTGTAATGGAAAATCACCTGGTTAAGATGTGAGCGGCTTCCTCCTATTCTCAGTCACTGGTTCACGTTAAAATATATGACACTTAAAACTGCTGCTTCTGTGCATAAAAAAATGTACTGTTGGGATAAGAGCGGATTAATAATACAATATCATCAATAGAAAACAATATTTTGGCTAACTAGTGTACATGACGATAAAACTTCCGTTAACCGTGCTAATAGTGCAAACACTTGATACCCTGTACTTCTGAGGAATATTTTGTGTATTCTGAGGGATAATGGCGATTATAAAAATATACCCCAACGGCAATTATCGTTAATATTTCCGATAAAACGAAAGCTAATCACATCTAGAGGTTTTCTTCTCTGAATTGTGTCACATTCGATGTGTATAATGTCCTATCTTTCGTCGAGCTGTAACTAAAGTTGGACTGCATCGATCCGTCAGTAGTTTCTTTCCCTCCTTTTTTGAATAAGTACTTTCACTGGCCGTTACAGTTCTTAAAGGGTACAAGGAAGGAAAGGAAGGGAAAGAAAATTTGTTTCAAGTGTTGAAACGCACGATTAGCGATTCACCAATAGAAAATTCTAACTTCAGCAACAATTCAAAGCTACTGACACCCATCTAAAATCACGCTGATCAAATATCAATAACGAACAAATCAAATTATCCGAAACAAACTGTGAGAATCAGGACTATGCCAGCAGTTGTTTTTAATGTTCGTCATCTTCAGCTTTCCTGAAGTCCCAGACGGAAACTGCGCTTCAGCCCTGACCGCTGCCGTCCGGCCGCCGTATCATCCTCTGCCAATGAAGTCATTCGGATGCGCTATGGAGAGTCATATGGTCAGCTTCACAGCTCTCCCTGCCGCTGTTAGGTTCTCAAGACTAGAACCGTTACGTCTCATTGTAGTAGCCCCTCAGTTGGCATCAAGAAGCTGGTTGGATCGTGTTCCGTTTCTCCCACGAAGGAAAAAATCTCTCACAGTATTGGGAATCGAATCCGGGTCCTCTGCGAGGCAGTCAGACTCGCTCATCACTCAGCTACGGAGGCGGGCACAGAAACCTCAATACTTCCCTATCTTTAAACAAAAGGCTAAGGTTTAACCTGTCGTCGCCGGCCTGAGTGGCCGAGCGGTTCTAGGCGCTACAGTCTGGAACCGCGCGACCGCTACGGTCGCAGGTTCGAATCCTGCCTCGGGCATGGATGTGTGTGATGTCCTTAGGTTGGTTAGGTTTAAGTAGTTCTAAGTTCTAGGGGACTGATGACCTCAGCAGTTAAGTCCCATAGTGCTCAGAGCCATTTAACCTGTCGTCTTCGCTTGCTGTTCTCAAAGCAGAACTTGCTCTGCTTGTACACGGCATCAGTTTTCTCCGTCTGAAAAGCGATGCCTAAATTTGAAACTGGCAAGGCGTGCCGCAATTTTCTTTTGCCGCGCAGGGACCGGCTGTTAAACACATCTCGAGCCCGTTGCGTAAGCGGCAGCTGTGAATAGCTATAACGTGTCCTCACGGAACTAAGAATTCTCGCTATTATCGTTTACGCGCTGCGGTCACCTCCCAGCTCAAAATAATGACACGGCGGGCGCTAAGCCACCGTCTTAGCATTATATCCTCTCTAAAATGTTCCAGCTGGCGGAAACATACAACTACAAAGTTCTGTTTAAATCAGTTCGTCTCTCCATTTCTGTATGTTCTTTTTCTTCGTCTAGACAGTGTAGTCATAACACGTGGCAAGGCGCCACGAAATTTTCAGCGTCGCCATTTCAAAAGCTTTGGAGTGGTATTGTTAAGAAATGTTTTTACGACGCAGCTGTTGATTTAATAATCCACTCAAAAGGCTACTCTCTGATGTAAAATATACATACGTATCATTTCCGATTTTAGAACTAAAAACTATGGCGTGGACTGTATGTCAGCGGATATATAATTTTCATTCCTGCTGAGATACGACAGCTAAGCTGATTCAGAATTCAGCTTTGTATAGTTAGGTGTATCTTAGATCAAGTGTTGCTCCGGCCCCCGTTTACAAAGTGAATATTATGATGCGTACAGGTGCAACAAAACTGTGGTAATAAAATTAACTAGCTTCGAAAGTAAATGTATTTTTTTATTACAATGAACGCTTGTATTGAGGTCTGCAGAATGTCGTACATTGGTATTATGATGGTCCATACGAAAACGTGTGACTGGTCAGGAAGAATGTTGAGTGTGTTGATAAATAGCAGATAAATTCTTTATTAATATTGATAGGAAGTTTTCAACGAGGAAGAAACTCATGTAGGTAAGAAGAACAGATTGTGGCGTCTGAAACCGTCGATTTGCTTACCACATTCAGAGGAAGGATGGGTGGTTGGAGTAGTATTGCTGCCGTGGCAGAATCGCGATAAATAATTTCAAGTGTGCTCACTAGCACAAGCTCTCAGGGAGAGCGCGATATTTTTGAGAGAGCGTCCAGTAAGGTATCCTAGGATATCTGAGTAAACCTAGGACGCCCTTAGATTGACAGGGATGGCTGCAGTGTTTGTTTTGTTTTGCGAAGCGAGCCGCTGACGGCTCTTGCGAACCACTGCCAGCGTTCGCAGCGGGGGTTGCGTTACGCAAGTCTTTTGGCGGGGGCCGTACGTCGTCGAGTCTGTATCCCTCATTCACCAACCTTGTTCTCGCCTCTGCTTTGCCAACAACGCAGAAGGGTCCCAACAGTCTGCGTAACTCTACCACTGCCGATTCAGTTCCTTTAGGTCGTCACAGGCCATTCAGTCGCTTCGTACTGTGTTGCTACAGAAATCCACGACAGAAACGGCCATTTTCAACTACGTAAATTTATTACCTCTCTCGCGCGAAATTATGTCTTTCGATGACAGTATTCCTGTACCTCTGTACCAGCTAATAAATATCTGTCCATCCAGGAAACTACAGGCGCCATATATGTTAGATTATTTTTTCCACCATAGGGGGCTTGTCAAACTGCACAGCTTTTCACGTGAAATGATGCTGTGTAGTGCTCTGAAGATGTCATGTTCTAACGATGGAGAGAGTGTAAGGAAACATTCTGTTTTCATTTTACAACGTATCGTAAATATTTGGCTAACTAGGCGTGTCGCACAGTCTCAAGTGAAAGAGTTAATTCTTTGCCAATACATTTAGACTGAAAGGCAGTCTGTCCGCCAGTACTGTTAATTTAAGCAACAGACAGAAGAATTGTTAATATCAAATAATGATAACCGTGAGCAGAAACAGCAAATATCGTGTCAATAAAAAGAGAGAATAAGTTCTCGTTGCGATTCAGCTAATGCCCCCCCCCCCTCCAAAAAAAATCAGGAATTTTACTCAAGGAATCTGTGAATATTTTGCACTTTTAAAAATTATGTTAACATTTAATAATGTGGCCTCCAATACGAGGCCGCAGATAGGTAATATAAAGACTGAATGACGCAAGACGTAGGGAGCTAAACGATTACGACATTGAATTGCAATTACATATTTTTTTCTTCTCACTATTAGATGTTGTCGCTCAGAATAATTCACGGGCGAGATTAGAGCCGTAATTTTCCTACTGAGCTATTGATTTTCTGGGAGCAGTGTTAACTGGAGTGTTCTCAGTCGTACATTAGTGGTTGTGACTAAAAGGTAATGTTATTTACAACATGAATGTTGGTTTGAATAAAGCTGTGCTTTCCGTAGTATTATCGTGGTATGCTGTTGCCACCCAGACCTGTGAACACTGTCAGTATCAGGACGGTTTGCTGTTTAACGTGGACTTCGAACTACGGGGAAACTGGCGTATTTCACATTACTTAAATATTATCGTAGTTGAAACATAAAAAATTCTGGGACTGAACTGCGAGCGAAGTTTTTTTCTGATTTGTATACTGGGTCGAAAAGAGTTGGTTCAAATGGCTCTGAGCACTATGGGACTCAACTGCTGTGGTCATAAGTCCCCTAGAACTTAGAACTACTTAAACCTAACTAACCTAAGGACAGCACACAACACCCAGCCATCACGAGGCAGAGAAAATCCCTGACCCCGCCGGGAATCGAACCCGGGAACCCGGGCGTGGGAAGCGAGAACGCTACCGCACGACCACGAGATGCGGGCCGAAAAGAGTTGACGATGATGAATAAGGACCGTATTCCGAAAGTTAATGATTCCTATTTTAGCTGATTTTGAGCTTTTCGGGTGTTGACGGTCTTACCTTTGAACGGTCCAGATCTCAAGCAATTTCCCAGGTTAAAGGGACGAATGAAGTGTATAGGGCCACTGCCTCTTCAAAATCTTCAGCTGTATTTAACAAAAAAAAAAAAAACTGCAAAATAGTTTTCCCTTCAAGTTTTGCACCGCGACATTAACGATCTTCCGGAAACAGCCAGTGTCTAAAAGCCGCCAGGAAATTAATAAAATGTTTGTGGTCCAGACAAAACTATAATTAAAATATTTAAGTACAAGTAGCAGCGCTGAAATGTAATACTTAGAACACGATGGACAAACGATTAAGTCTTCTTGTAACATGACCAAACTGTCGTAAGGTTCCGCGTCTATTGGCCAATTTACAAAAAATGTTTAAATGTGAGTGTGAATTCCTAAGGGAACAAACTGCTGGAGTCATCGGTCCATAGACTTACACACTACTTAAACTAACTTATGCTAAGAACAACACACACACCCATGCCAATTTACGTTTCAGTAATGCACTACCCAGCTGCGATCTAGACGATCGTTCTTTCGTTCATTTGCCGATAATGATTTATAATGAGGAGATAGCAAACGTTTGTCTCAACATATGGGAAGGCCATCGTACTTCTTAATAACAAAGGCCGTGCTATTTCGCATTTTTTCGCCAAAACCGGGCGCTAGACTCTCAATAAATATACCCTTTCTTGACGGGAATATACATAACGTACGAGTGCAGGTTGCGACACGTGGACGACGACATATGGAAGTTTGGGTCTGGCCGTGATTTGTGCACGAATAGCCGAAGCGGTTAAGGGAACCGCTCGCGTAAGGTGGGAAATGTGGATTCGACTTCCGGTCCAGCACAAATTTTCACTGCCATCATTCCAATATACTGCCGACTACGGTTCATGTTTGCAGCTGGGAATACTTTTCCTGTATTTCTTGACGGCTGTAGTCGCTACAGTGCCTGATCCTTTGCACATGGATGCGTCTCCGAAGAAATGTTGCATCCTTCTTCTTAATAACGCAGGCCGCGCTATTTCATCTGCGGATAAAACAAAGCTTGGAAGTGAAACATTAATCTCGTCGTGAGTGTGTGTGTGTGTCTGTGTGTGTGTGAGAGAGAGAGAGAGAGAGAGAGAGAGAGAGAGAGAGAGAACAGAGACATCGGCACCGAAATCGCAGCAGAGACTTTCTCGGGAAGATTCTTGTCGCATCTGAACAAATCAGTGATCTAGAAACCACCTCTCTCTCTCTCTCTCTCTCTCTCTCTCTCTCTCTCTCTCTCTCTCTCTCTCTCTCCGGTAGACGTTTGTTGTTGATACTGGTCGTAAGTACTCTAACGACGCTCTACCCTTAACTTGGAGTCTGTGACGCACGCGAGAGGGGTAAGATGATACGCCGTGGGGGTGTTGTCCTCCCTGGGGCGCAACAGCCAGTGACCGGCGCCAGTCGAAGGTCTTACGAAAGCGAGCTATATTTAGATGACCCTGCTGCCTCGTGTCTCCAGTCGCCATCATTTTGCGAGCGTACGTAACTCGAGAGAGAGAGAGAGACCATTCAGGCCGCTTCTTGCCTCTTCCGCGCACCGGTCCGTGCGCTGCCAGGTGTCTTTGTTTCCATGCGACACAATGCTCGTTATTGCAATTCGAAGGACGAGCGAGAGAGGAGAATAAGCAGCACCCGACTTCGTCCGCGGAAAGTCAGAGATATCATTGCTCCGATGTGAGACAGAAGCGACGACGCGGATTTTTGAGTGCTGAATAAACTTCGAATGCTAGCGGAAATTGAAAAAAAAGGAGCGATATTGACTTGTGTAAATAATTTTTTAGCATTGTGTTGCATTATTACTCACGTTGTTTTGGGTGGGTCTGACAAGCTTCTTACCGTAAGACATCTGTAGGAGAAATAAATGTGGAAAGTATACACCCATAGTATACAGAATAGAAAGTCAAATAGACTGAAAAGAAGCCATTTAATAATCGGAGCGGCAATACGCATATGGCTCGTTTGGAATAAATCAATTGTTCGCTTCCCGCTTAATTGAGTGTTGCAGTAAAATTGATTGCGACGGTCATAATGAGCGTACATTTTAAAAGCAGTACACAATTTTATCTGATTACGAACCGTTGAATGTTTGCTAGTCGATCTAATATTGAGACTAATGACATAAAAACAGTTCAAGTGAGCCGAAAACAGCTTCACAATCAAATAATCAATATGTAATATCGTCATATCTAGGCTACCATTATACACGCATAAGGATTTAGTCGTTTCTATAGTTTAGATTAGATTAGATTAGATTTACTTTCATTCCAATTGATCAGTAGTGAGGAGGTCCTACAGGATGTAGACCATCTCAGAAAAACAATAATACATGACAAATATTTACAACCAAAAGAAATAAGCTAATGTACCTTCCACAGGTCTCAAGTGGGATGAAGGTCAATTTTGTAATGAACACTATATGAAACAATCATTTTACAAACACTCATTTAGTAAGATCGCATTAATGTACTGAATTAAAAATTTAAAAAATGTTTTTTTTTACTTGTAAGGTAATAAACATATAACAGAGCTACTACAATACTTATTTACAATAAACACATTACTGCACTGAAATAGTGCAGAAGTTAGATTGTATGAAAAATTCATCAATGGAGTAGAACGAGTTGGCCACCAATAAATCCTTTGGGCTTCTCTTAAACTGAATTTCATTGGTTGTTAAGCTTTTTATGGCTGCTGGCAAGTTATTGAAAATGTGTGTTCCTGAATATTGCAAACCTTCTTGCACAAGGGTAAGTGACTTTAAATCCTTGTGAAGATTATTCTTATTTATAGTATTGATTCCATGAATTGAGCTGTTGGTTTGAAAAAGTGATATATTTTAATGAAAAATTTCATTAAGGAATAAATATATTGGCAAGCAGTAGTTAGTATCCCTAGTTCCCTAAACGGGATTCTGCAGGATGTTCTTGAGTTCACACCACATATAACTCTTATTGCACGTTTTTGTGTCTGGAAAACTTTAGCTTGGCTTGATGAATTACCCCAAAAAATAATCCCATATGACATTATGGAATGAAAGTAAGCATAATATGCAAGCTTTTTCATTTTTATATCCCCTATGTCTGACACAGTTCGCATTGCAAATAGAGATTTGTTAAGACGCTTCAGCAGTTCTGTGGTGTGCTCCTCCCAGTTGAATTTATCATCAAGCTGTAATCCCAAGAATTTAACACTGTCCACTTCTTCTATCTGCTTGTCATAGTATGTTAGGCATATACTCGTGGGACACCCCTTACAAGTTCTGAACTGCATGTACTGTGTTTTTTCAAAATTTAGTGACAAAGAATTGGATAGGAACCAGTGATTAATGTCCACAAATATTTTATTAGCCGATCTTTCTAAGACTACACTTGATCTGCTATTTATTGTAATGTTAGTATCATTGATAAACAGAACAAACTTGGCATCTGATAATGTTACTGATGAAAGGTCATTGATCTGCACAAGAAAAAGTAAGGGCCTAAGTTGGAACCTTGTGGGACCCCACATGTAATTAGTGTCCAGTTGGATGATGCCTGATAGCTTAATACGTGTCTTTTTTCCTAATAACACCCTTTGTTTCCTGCCAGAGATATAGAATTTGCACCATTTTGCAGCATTTCCTGTTACACCATAATATTATAATTTACTTAAAAGGATATTGTGATTTACACAGTCAAATGCCTTTGGCAGATCACAAAATATACCAGTTGCCTCCAATTTTTTGTCTAATGAATTAAGTACATTTTCACTGTAAGTGTAGATAGCCTTCTCAATATCAGAACCCTTTAGAAATCCGAAGTGCGACTTTGACAGTATGTTATTTGTGATAAGATGGTTATAAAGCCGATTGTAAATTATCTATTTTAAAATTTTTGAGAATGCTGGCAAAGATGAAATTAGACGGAAATTTGATGCTATTTCTTTATCTCCCTTCTTAAACAGTGGCTTAACTTCAGCATATTTCAACCATTCATAAAAATTCCACTGGTAAACGACTGGTTACAGAGATAGCTTAATATGTTACTTAACTCAGAATCACCTTCTTTAATTAACTTTGTTGATATTTCATCATACCCACTAGATGTTTTTGATTTTAAAGATTTTATGATGGACATTACTTCTGCTGGGGTAGTGAGGGTCAAATTCATATTATGGAAGTTACTTGAAATGTCTGGTCTGAGGTATTCCATAGCAGCATCTACAGAACCTGACATCCCCATCTTTTCAATAACAGCTATAAAATGTTTGTTAGAAAGTTCTGGAACACTATACACATCTGTCAACACTATACACATCTGTCACCAATGTATCATGTACTCTTAATGCTATTTGTCCCTCTTCATGTCTGGTTCTACCAGTCTCCACCTTCACTATATCCCATATTGTCTTTATTTTGTTATCTCATATGACAATCTTTTCCTTGTAATATATTTGCTGTGATGTTCGTATTACAGTCTTTAACATTTTGCAGTATTTCTTGTAATGTGCTATAGCATCAACATCAGAACTGTTTCGGATTGACAGATACAGTTTTCTTTTTGTTTTACAAGATACCTCTATTCCTTGAGTAGTCCATGGCTTCTTTGTAGACTTTGCTGTAACCTTGGTTAGTTTTGGGGGGAAACAGTGTTCAAATAAGGTAAGCACTTTATTAGCAGAAGTGTTATATTTTTCATTCACGCCATGAGCACTGTAAACATCACTCCAGTGAATGTCTCTAGGAGTGATGGAAGTAAGCAAGTAAGTTGTAGTGTAAGATCTCGTCGACAATGAGGTAGTTATAGCTGAGTTGGCGAAAAGCATCAACCGGTCAGTTAAACGGTTTAGTACAAGCTCATAAGAGCAATCGTCTCAAATGGTGCAGGGCGTCCATCAACGAGGAAATAATTATTACCAGCGTGCTTTGTTCTCATAAATGGATCTGAATGTGAAATTTTTGTAGGCTCCACTATCGTTCGAGATCCATTTCCTTGCCGGGTGTTACCAGTACTTTTAATAAAGAATACAAGAACTCCTCTCATTAGTGTAATCCTGTCTAGCCTGCCGAAGGGCAACTGTAGCATTTCATTGTACACTGGAAGAACGACAGTACAATTACTTGCTAAAAATACAGTAGAGTTCTTTCTACGATTCTTGTGTAGTGTGAGGAGGAGCACAATGTTCCTTAGCAATAAAGAGTTTTACGCAACCTTCCGTGTGATTTACAATGTGGAAAACTACTGACAAATATCAGTGAATGTTCGCTGAGGGTTTTGCCATAAATAATTCTTGTTTACTGTGTCAGTAATCTTCAGGAAGAGTGCACGAAGGAGTCTACAAAACGTTCGATGAACATATCCTGTCACGTTTCTAACAAATCGCTGACGCCTCTGTTTCAAAAGGCACATTTACCTTTCTAGAATTGGAAGGACCTTACTCTTTGATTCTGTGAAGTATGAATTGGTTGTGTTGGTCCATCTCGATTTTTATGTCTGCAGTACCATTTCTGGGGCATTAAGCTATGTGGTATAGCTAACGTAAAAACCGCTGTAAATGCAACCTGTTTCCTGAGACACAGGCGCGTCTACGTAAGTTTATATCACACTACAGTTTTCGAGCATAGCAAACAACATACCTGCATAACGTAGGAGTAGAGACATTTCAGAGTTCAGTCCTATGTTTGTGTCATTTCTCATTTAATTTCTTGGCTGTCTGTTGTTGGAATTTTGTGATTGTTGTTTGAGGTTTCGTATGTCAAAAGCTATAGGCTGTTTAACGGCAAAATTATACTGCAATAAAGCACCAACTATGGCAAAATCCCTACATGAAAATGTTCAGCAAAGACCTCTAAAAAATTCTTCCCAGATTGACTACAAAGGAATAAATATCTTTCTTATCACCGTAACTCTCCTATATTCAAATCTGACGGCCCCCCATTAGAAGATAAAGTTTCCTGTTATTTGAACGCGGAACTATGCTAGTGCTCTCGTTTGTTGCTCAAAAAGAAAATTTGATGATTTTTTAGTAGCGTCAGCATCCTAAGACGATCAACTGTTGAGCAGTTTAATAGGGGTTAATTTGAGTAACGCCATTATTTTACGATTATTTTCCGGAGTAACATCACTGCACTATAGGAGGGACGCTTGGACAATATGGACGCAAGGAGTGGTGAAGGTACCAGGCGCAGAGGCGGCGTCCGGGCACAGATATTTTAAGCACCGGGGGAATTCATGCACGCTATTTTCAGACACCACAGTGGCATATCCGCAGGATGGGCTGCTGTAACCTTTCTAAAACACGTCGAACGCGACTTGCTCTACGCTCCGAATCTGGGCGCTGTGCTGTGCCTAATTATGAAAGGTAAACAAATTGCACGTGATTATAAAACCGGTGGCAGGGGCTCGTAGGACAGTAGAATGATAATAATTAGTTACTATAAAGAAGTATTGTAACATCACAGAATAAATCATTCTTGGTTCAGTCACTACCCATTAAAAAGTTTTAAGTCTATGTAGTACATTTATCGCCCATGTTAATGACGTCCTTATCCTGGGATGGAATAGAAAGGGAAGTGCTCTCTTCGTTTGCTGATCAACATTCGTATTAGAGTTTACACAATAAATATCCTCACTATCGCCCCAGCCTTTCATTAAATCGCCGTACTCCAGGAACAGAAATTGTGTGTAAGATATGAGGGCATACTGAGAATTATGCCTCCGAATTTTTAATGTGAAAACTCTTAACTCTTATTAAATAAAACGAACGTTATTAACATTCTACATATTTATTAATCATGTCTACATATTAGCAACCGTCCGCCGGTAGGGGGCTCCGAGTTGCAGCATGTAACATGGCGGTGTGCAACATAAACTATGCCGGTGCGTGAGAAACAGCTCAGAAAACTGAAAGCACGAATTCAAAGAGTTCGTACGCACGTGGAACACCCTCTTTTTCAGCATGACAATGCCAGACCACACACGAGCGCTGCTGCATCTGCAACAGTCCGACGCGTTGGCTTCACTGTCAGCAATCATTCTCTGAACAGTCCAGCCTTGGCCCCATCAGATTTTCATCTGTTTCCAAAATTTAAGGAACACCTTAAAGGACTTAACTTTGATATTGATGAAACGATGCAAGCAGAAGTGAGGTTGTGGCTCCGTCAACATTCTACAGTGACGGCTTCAGCAACCTGATCTCTCATTGTGAACAGTGTGTTCGTCGTCAGGGTGACTATGTTGCGAAATAAATGTGTAGACAGGAAGAGTAAAGATGTAGAAAGTTAATAGCATTTTTTAATAAAAGATTTAAGAATTTTCACATAAAAATGCGGAGGCATTACTTATCAGCACATCCTCGTACTTCTTATGTACATTTGTATTCACATCCGCCATTTACTGTAGACAAAAGACATTTTTACTTATATCATACGTTATTTCAAAACAGTCGGTTATGTAATATGCATATTATGTAACAGAGGCATCTACTTTCAAAATTTTGTGTAATGGGCTAATGAGACAGTGATGTCATTGACAGTGCCGCACTTATTTTCTGGACACATGAAGATTACATTATGATTACGTCAAGTAACATGATTGCCACAGATATATTCTGAAGTTTCGCCGGGTCAAATACATCTAAAACAATGATATTTCGTTTATGATTTTCTGTGATACACATTTCTAAAGCCCCGGAAACTGCTTTCTCAGTCACGTCATCATCAATTTACTGCTAATTTTTGTGACCGTCATAGCTGGCTCCCTGATTAAGATGTACAGCCGCGTCGTACGAGGTTCGCAGTTTTCATGATTCGACAAGTTGATTTTATTACATCTCAGTGGCCGGATGACTTTCCTATCGTCGTAGCCGTTAGTTAACCGAAGGTGGAGACATCTTGTGCGCCGTCTAACTGTGACTCGTGTAAATTTTTGTTTTGTGTTAGCGTAATTTAACTGTTTGTGTATTGAATCTCGTGGCGGAGATTGGGAATCAGCCCAACATTTGCTTAACCTATAGTGGAAAACCGCCTGAAAAGCTGGCGTACCAGACCAACGGTCGTTATATCGCCGCGCGTATTTCATCCGGATCTAGCTCACCTACCTTTCTCTAAAACTCTTTCGCTGCGCATTAAGCTGCACGAGCAGGTAAAGATGTGCCGTATTATCTCTCATTTAATTACGGACGCACATTTACCTCCGGAATATGAACTCGTTAATGTGTACTAGATACTCCGAAAACTTACTTTCAAGTAGGGATTCTGCAGTTGTGAATGACTTTAAGCCATAACATAATTTTAAAAAAATAAAAAAGCAGGCATCTCTGTTTAATCAGCTTGCCTCAGGCATCAGCTTACCAAATCAAAAATTTAGAACGATATTTTATGAAATGGATGTAAAAACACAGAAAGAAATCCGACGTCTTCTGCAACGGTGATAGTTTGAGTACAACGTTTGGCCGCGGGGCGGCTTTTCTTTGCCAGGTTCTGTGCACTCACCAGTTAACTCAGACGCTAATAATAAAGCGGGCACTTAGTTCGGGCCCATTTCAGCTGAAATGGGAGAAAGATTTACGTAACTCGCCCTAAAACATGAACTGAAAGACAGTTATCTCTAAGTGGTTAATCAAGTTATCATCAACAAGTAACTGTGCTATTCTGTTATCTGGCAGCAGCAAATGTTAAGTATAAATTCCTTGTAATCTGAGAAGTATGAGTAATTTAGAAAAAAAATAAGCAAAAAATATGATATAGTGGATGGAATAACACAAATCGAAGATCTGCATTACGTTGTTAGAGATGGTTTGCGTTCAGTTTTGCAAAATGAATGAGCTGATTACGGTGGCCAATTAATCGTCTTTTTCTCAGGCTGCTACCTGTCCATTACAATATTGTGAGTAAACAAACAGTACTTTGAAAGATGACCATCAAAATTATGGGACCTAGGTATAAAACTTCAGGCATATTGCGTAATTTCACAAGGGGTCCTTTCTATGTAAATCAGCTGACCAACTCATCGCCATCACTCTGGCAGCTCACGATGTACCTGTACGAGCGACTCTCTGAGAATATCGACGGTACTCACTATCGTTATCGACTGGAGGTGAAATCTAATACGACAGCCTAAATATCTAAACACATGAAAGTTTGTCATATATCCTGTACATAACAGATTCAGTTAAGATAATCGGATGTGGTTTAGTGGTGTGTCTGTCCCCATTTTAATCGTCGGTGCTTCTACGGATCGAAATCTTGTTAATACGGAGTTTTATTCGGTTAGTGATATTAATCATTGTGTGATTGTAAGCGCTTATGAAAATTTAAAGTGTTTAAATTTATGAAGAGTGATGGTAACATTATCGTCCGGAAAACGAGATTATCCATGGCCCCCGTAACTTGATTAATGCGAACTGTACGTTCCTTTGTAAGACAAGATTTTGCTTCGCCTCTAAATGATTTCCTTGTCGATGGAACATTAATCTTAATATTGCTGCCATTCTTGTGCAAGTACATTAGCAGCTAAAAATGCTGCGTATATAGTAAGTAATCTTTTATAATCGACTTCGAAGCAGGACTTGTTTTCGGAAACTGAGTACATGTCTTCCTTTTCCATCTTAATCAATACGACGTTAAGAGCGTAAAGGTCCTTGTTTATGAGAACAGACTGAGAACGAATGTACTGATGTACCGGAGATCCAAAGCAAATATACGTCCATTCATCTTCGTGTTAATTTTCTGTTATTTCCCTACATCCTTCAAGAAGACGCAACCTACTGCTGCATCGTCTCAGATCTTGGTCGTTGCCTCATATAGTGGAGGTTGGTTCAAATGGCTCTGAGCACTATGGGACATAACTGCTAAGGTCATCAGTCCCCCAGAACTTAGAACTACTTAAACCTAACTAACCTAAGGACATCACACACAGCCATGACCGAGGCAGGATTCGAACCTGCGACCGTAGCGGTCGCGCGGTTCCAGACTGTAGCGCCTAGAACCGCTCAGCCACCTCGGCCAGCTATAGTGGAGGTCTTGAGATCGATATAAATGATTCTGTTGATGATGACTGCAAAAAAGGGAAATATAAGAATATTCCTTTGGACAAATGGACATAACACTGATCCGAGGTTCGTTTGGTAGTTGAAAGCGAATGAGTTATCCGATTCTGGCTTGCTAGGAATTTCGTAGAGACTAGAATGGATGAAATCTGGCCGAAGATAAATTGGAAGGACAGGAACAAGATGAAGAGACCAAGTGAAGGATGATGTGAACAGTAGAGGACTGCAGTGGGAGGAGATGCCAGATGATAGGCTATGGGAGAAAAGAGAAGCTTGGAAGAAGCGCTGTGAACGACCTGCATAAGCAGAAACGTTTTAAGAAGAAGAAACAGCATTAATGAGGTTCCCTCTGTGCTAGTAGCCAAATACCAATAAAGGAAGAGAAGAGGAGAAAAGAAGGAAAAAGAGCTACTTACTCCCTCATCCTTCACTACCTGCGATAGTGCCCCGTCTGTAATTACCTCTACGTCGACGAAACTCTATAACCTGCCTTGCACTGACAGGCAGCGTGATGAGGCCGAAAGAAATGGCGATGGTTATAATTCACAGAGAGATGTAGAGACGTCACGATAAGGAAAACCACAAGAAAGCCAAAAGCAAGGTCCTAACCTGAATGTGGTAATATGAAGGAAAGCACTGGATGCCGAGAATGAAATCAAAACCGTTGTTCTAACATCTAAAAACAAAAGTGCGCGAGGAATTGGTTTACAGCCCTTACGGAAAAAAAGATTTCTTGAAAAAGGATGAGTACTTAGAATGTTCAACCGAACGAGCCTGACGGCAACTGGAACGGTGGATTTCAGATGTTTGCAATAACGGCTAAGCGGACTGAGACAGGGAGGTACTGCAGCTGCACTGCCAAAGAGTGACGCCTGCCGTGGCTGCGATCTCCAGTAATTGGGACGAGCCGGCGTGACGTAGCGAAAAACAATCCGATGCGGGGTGGCGTTTCCTGGTTGGCGTGGCCGCCTGAGTTTGGCGGCGGCGTCGGCGCCCAGCGGGGGGTGGGGGCGGCGGAGGGCGTCGCTTGCCCCGCCGCCAGCGTGCGACGTCCCGGCGCCCGCGCCAGTTGTCCGGAGACAGCGAACCGAGCCGCAAGCCAGGCGACCCACAGCACCAGCACCACCACAGCCGAAGCTCAGCAGCGATGGCGGACGTCGAGGTGCAGATGCAGTACACGACCACGGAGCGCAAAGTGCGCAAGGTGAAGAAGACGAAGCGCAGGGAGAGCCAGGACAACATCATCGACAGCGAGGTGACCATCACCGAGCTGAGCCGCGATGCAGACGGCAACCAGCAGCAGACCACCACTACCACTACCAATCATCTGGCCATCGACCAGGGGTACGTGCTGGCTGGCTAGGGAGCGGGAGGGGTCACGCTTACAGTGAGGGGCGGATTCCGTATCGTGACTTCTGTGACAAGTACTACCCACGGGGCCCTCACCCACCCACCGGACGGTGTCTTCCGAAAAGGGACCTCTTGTAAAGGCGCAGAATTTTTGTTGTTAGCATTGTGCAGTGAATTCCGAGTTCAGTGTTCCTTGAGGACTGTGGTCGTTCTTTCTCTTGCCCTTTGTGGTAGCGAAATTAACCAAACCGTGGCGACAAATCGTACACCGTGGTGCCGGCATGCCAAAAAGTTCCCACCACAATCACGTGTCTGAGCAGCTCGATTTTGTCAGGTGTCAGTTCCGAAGCGCCACAACTGGTTCCGCTCGACTGAGGCACCAAGGTTTAGCAGTGAATATTGACGATATTGAAAATATGGACATCTCTGGTTATATACACAATTATTACTGCCTAATCTTTGCTTCACTGACCATTACAAGCGAATTTTTTTTTCACATTGCCTTCCAATACCACATACTTATTTTAGCTCCCGTCAGCTTTCATTGTGCACCCAAGAAAGAGTCTTGGCCACCCATCTGAGCTGCTCTTCGACTCACATATACAGTTCTTCTCAATCACGGTTTTCAAAATGGACGCCTAAAACTTTCGACCGTAAATTATGAAACGTAGTATTTTGTATCTGACTTGTTAGGAGTGCAATAGCCATACCTGTTGTCAACGTCGGAAGTTTGTCTGGAAAGGAAAACAAAAACAGAGGAAAGAGAGAATAGTGTACTTCATATGACCAGTTTCCAACTTAAATCGTCATAAAGCAGTTCTTCTGCCTAAACAGCCTGCAAGTCATTGAGTAACTTTAAATTGGTCTTGCTCTGAAACAGTGTGTTTTCCGTTCATGGGAACTCGATTTTCAATTCTGGATCTCTTTGCCCTGAGAAAGATGTAGCCAAGTTCTGACTATGTTACCTGTCAAACTAGTAACGCATATGGTGTACTCTCAAGTGCCTGATAAGGCAAAAGGAAGGCAAATACGTCTTATGTCAACAGTTGCAACCAGGTTTTCCTTGAATTTCAGCGAAGACTTCCCTTGTCATCATTGGAATTTTTCTTTTGAGTTCGTTGGATCTATAAAATCTAAGATTTCGCATGATTCATCGGTTGACTTCATACCCTTCTAACCAGACGTTTTATTTCATACCTTAATAGCTGTCTCAGTTATGTTTAAGAAGGACGTTGACAGTGTGCTCATGTCGCTTACGTGTACTTCCCCCAGTATCTACCCTATCATTTAGACATGAAAGGAGGCAAGTGTCTGCTGTCTTAGCAAAAGCAGATCAATTTGTAATGAATTGTAGTATATTTGTCACATATCGTCGTTTTCCAGAAATTGAAGCAAAAAGCTGTTTAGATAACAGGAAGATTACGCAACAGCGGCAGCCATTTTGTTTGGGAAGAAACCGCCATATTCTTGAAGTCGCAGCACAACAAAATTGTGTATTTTGCCGAATTTATTCGTGATAAATTCATCAGCAGTCCAAATGGATTGTGAAAGTGAAATATTGATGCTTAATGTAGTAAACATCCCGTTTTAGATACGTGTTTTCATATTGAACACAGTGTTGGAATAGTTTAAACGTGAGAAGAGAGCAGTAGGGTTTAATCACCCGTTGACGAAGGGGGCCAGTAGTGACGGAGCAGAACCCGTAACTGGGAAGGAAATCGGTCGTGTCCTCTTCAGTGTACCCATCCTGGCAAGCACCTTAAACGATTTAGGCAAAGGACGAAAATCATAAATGCGGGTGGAGGGGTGGAAGAGGGTCGGATCTCCGCTCCTCCAGATTGCGAGTTCGGTGTGCAAACCACGGCACCAAAGTGCTCGGCTCCAAAAGTTTAAATGTGTGCAATTGTACAGTGTCATACAGAAAATCTTGTAATATCTGACGAGTGTTTATATTTTCACTGCCGTCTCTATCGGTTGTTTATTTGTGAAAAAGGAGGAGACTGGAATTTGACGGCTCCCCTTTCGATCTGGGGCAAACGCTCATTTGGGCAAGTGTACGAGAGGAAGCAGGCTTTGGTCTTGTTGAAGCAACTGCTCGGTAATCATTTCATGTGACTCGGAGGAACTGCGGATAATCTTAATCTTCATGTTGATCGGCGATTGGAAATCCGCTCCTTCCGAATTAGTCCAGTAACTAAACCTCTCCGCGCCTCGCCAGATCTCTCGGTAACTTTGGAGAGAAGCTTTGTGTACCGCAGAGTGTGTATTGGCTTCCACGGAAGAAACCTCGAGATGTAATAACTGACTGCCAGTTGTGTTGTCTTACAGCGGTAGGATTCGCTACGTTAGGCAGTGCAGTTGTGGCTGTGAAACCTATCAGGATTGTCTACTACTGGCAGTCGCTCGAGCGGATTCACGACCACTGTAGCAACTCTCCGAGCACATTAAAGTCCAAGATTACACAGTCAGAATTTCTTGCTCTGCATGCTGGCTCTCATCTAACGTCTCCGTTTCATAACTGTAATGAAATGTTGACAGCTGAGATCACAGTCCTTTCGCGGAAGGAGTCTGCGGAATATTTTAATTCTGGTTTCGCGCACTTGGCGCGACCTCTGAGCGCTGGTGGGCCAGAAGTGAATCACCTCAAGCACCGCTGCATCCTGTTCCAAAAACAGACGGAATGCGGTTTCATTTTACAGCGGGCCTCCACTCATTCCTCCCAGAAGCGCTGAACTCGCGATTCATCAGCCTCATTCTAGTTTTCCATAAATTTCCAAAATCACTCTAGACCAACTCTGGGATGGTTTCTTTCTTCGAGTACCTATGTTTCATCGATACTGATCTTGTACGAATAGACCACTGTCTCACAAAATTGCCGATGAGTTCTTAAAGCCTCGTTCCACCATCGTCGTAGGCTCAAATTTGAAAAATGTTCCACTCTTAAACGAAATCCTGTTGGTGCCTATAAGTACCGGAAATATCAAAAGTAAACTCGAAGTGAATATAACTTGGTTTTCACTGCTTACTGGGTAATGTCTCTAAAGCTATTAAGATTTGAAATAAATCAAAATACTTTTTTTATTTTTCTGTAGGAAACACTATTTTGATTCACATTATGCATTCATTTACTAAATAGAGGGAACTATTGCAGAACGTTTTTATTGAAGTTTAAATGCCCTTTCATCCTCTTTACAACAATAAATCTGCTTAACAACGAAAGTACTTTTTACCGACACGGAAAACATTCGCTTTTGCACTGTAGGTGTGACAGAGAGTTTGCATGTGTGGAATAGCAAAAGTATATGGCAACATATTGTATGTACAACAGTGGCTGACTTGCAAAGCCTATGGTAATTACAGTCTCCCAGCGGTCACACACATATATTAAACCAGTATACCTCTTACTTACGTATGAGATTCACACATATTCGTATCTCACCCGCTTTGAGAACGACGTTATAAACCAGGTTTTATGAGATTCTAAACCCACACACATCAAATGCTTACCTGGATTATTTTCGTTTTCTCCACATTATCTTAAAGGCAAATAAACATGTCAGCTCGAAATAGCGTCCACTTATGTCCGGTGCTTGCAGTAACTCACTGCCGGCCGTGATAAACATCAGCCCATCCACACCTGAAGTGACAGTTAACATCCCATCCTGGGAAAAAAAAGCACACACACACACACACACGAGAGAGCAACAGGGAAGCGTTTTAAAAAGTCTAAAAAAACTGACCTTTTTTATTATTTAAGAAAAACGCATACTTCAAGTCCGCTGAGAGACGTAATTATCATTATATTTAATTTGAAGAATTATTGTATCTTTTTGTTTTTATCATCTTTCTGCGTATTTTGACGCATATTTTGTATCAGCCAGCACGTATCCCTTTATATTTATTTGAGGTAATTGTTAATCAAATATTTATGTATTTGTGTAATGTGTTTTTCTAACAGTCTTTTTTTCGTTTTTATACTTCTTTAGGTAGCTGTTATTTTTCTTGTTGCTGTGCCAACGTTTTGTTACGTTACCTTTTATTGCAACTATTTCTGTTGATTCCATGAAATAATACACTGTTACTTTTTCTTTTCGGCGGCTGTTCCTCAAAATCGCTACTGTATTGTTCTTCTGTATATACTAAAAACTTTTCACTGTAATGAACGTGTAGATGCATTCAGTTTTATCTTATTTCTAATTTTTTTGTGTTTGTGAAATACAGACTGACCGCATGCCTTCCAGAGAACCTCCGAACAATAGACTTTTAATTTCAATTGCTTGACGTATGTAGGTACAGAAATCTTGTAAATAATTATAGCAGCGCTGACGTGACTATAGTTAAGTGAAATAGTGAAATATGTAAATTTAACTGATGTATTGCAGTCCCACAGTTTTGAAAACTAACTGTGAAAGTGTAAAGCAAACAGAGTTGGATTTAGCGAATACGGATCAGTCAGTCTTTCAAATGGTTTTCTGCATCCTTTTTGACTAAAATGATAAATGAAAAAAATACATACTATCTCACACAACATGCAATTTATGAAAATATCAGATTAAATTTGGTACTTTCAATGTGAGATCGATTCTTGTAAATGTTATTGTCATGCTGATCTCTTTGCTCTTGGTTTCCTAGAAGGTAACGAGTTTTAATCACATTAACTCCTCGTAACGCTCCCGTCTGTTACGTTCAAAACAGTGTCTGCTATCAGTATATGACGGCTCTCAACTTTTTGTAATGCATGGGCATAATATGTCAAACTGATGACATGTCAGCTTGATGACATGTGGCTCGGCCCAGAAACCCAATGAACACTTGATACAGGCTGTCTCGGCATATCTTTGTTCTGCTTTCTACGCAACAAGTTTGCCTAAACAAGGAGAAACATAGCTAAACTCGTTGAATAGGTCCAATGAGCCACATTGTGCCGATCGGCCCCTCTGTCATCCCTTCTCTATCGCGTCACTGAACGTCAGTATAGAACCCACCAGTCTCCTACCTCGCAGTGGTAGCAGGGGCCATAGCATCACATTTCGAGTAGCTCCTTGTCCATTCTCATCAGGTTGAATATACCTCAATACAGGCTTTGCATCTATAAACAAACTTTGATAGTGCGGAAATTGAAACTGGGTCCTCTGTGACATAGTCTGCACGCTGATCACTCATATAAGGTCAAGTCAGCTAGGCAGTTTATTAGTTGTATTCCCCAGCCACACCCTTCTCGACGTGAAGAGGCATAGTCAAGAACGTAGCACATGCAAGCTCGTACATTTAGGATCGTCGACGCTATACGCCTTCAGGACTGCTTATGCTAGCGTATTGCTTGTGTTAAAAGCGCTATCTTTGCTGAGCAGAACTTCACGTCCGCTGCAAAATCGACGATTCGAAAGCCTACTTTGAATTCTTCAGTTACGCCTCTTAGGCGAAACCTAAATCAGCAGTGCTGGTAGCGTTAATCATCAATCTAATGATTATCTTACACGCCATAGTTACAAAAACAGGCTGCTGAATACACAAAAAATAAGCGTCGCCGAACCTCGAGCACCATCTTCAGAGGCAGTGTGTTGAGTCCAGTCATTGTACATTATCACAGTAAAAATTTCAGTTTATAGTTCTGTCTTAAAGTGCATGAATACCTTTATTTTAGCTTGCGGACAATTTTCGCATGCATTCTACTTGAGAAGCGTTGAAACTTTACTACCTCCATTGACAGATAACTACCACCTTCAACAAACCGCATATGGTGGACACTTATTTAGACCATTCAAAATTTATTAAAAACAGAAATTAATTATGATACCATGTACCAAAGAAATAAATTCGAGTTTATCACTAGGGTATGCTACGCTCCGTCGATTTGTACTCAGTTAGAGGGGGACAGCGTATTGTTGAAAATACATGTCAGTGAGAAATGACATTATTCGTAAGCGCCACTGAACATCTCTCTCTCTATGTATTCTTCAGATGAATGTTTGTCTAGCAGCTGTACCTTCTGTTAATTTAGAATAATATATTTACAATTAAGAACGTTAGGCTGGTACCTTTGGTGAGCACCTCTTTTTACCCTACTTCAGACACACGCACCGTCCGTCTCTAATAACCTCGATGTCGACGGGACGTTAAATACCAATCTCCTTCCCTCATACACCGTAAAATTTATTCCAAAAGTACCGAAGTAATATCAACATCTCTATTGAATTTCTGTTATACATAAGAGGTAATGCTTTCATATAGTATTAATTTTAGGTGGTAAGTGTACTCGAACAAAATCGTAACCAGAACCTTTCATTTCAATATTCATTCTACCATTCCTCTTTGAAAGGGAATACAGTACTTCACTACTGCTAGATCTTTACATGTAGTGGTCAAGATGGTTGTACATTACATGAATGACAGATGTCTAATCGATCATTTCGAAATTCGTAACTTATTATACCGAAACAAGTAATGTGAAATAAACAATCAAAATGAAAAATAAAAACGTTATTGCATGCGGGGATAATAAGAATCAAGCTTTCAGGGCTTTTACGTTATCTACAAATCTTTACACAAGTGTCTGATCGAGCTTTTCTAACTAACTGGGTGAGTGAATGAGAATCGCACATGTAAAGTACAACAGAAACACATACATACCATCAGTTACAATATATTCATCTGTTTCTGCACATAGTTGTCTTGAACAAGCAATCTTTTCTCGTGCTTGGATACCAGTTTAAATAGAAGAGATGTACTGGTCAACTGAAAGTCTTAGTCTTGGCATGAAACATATCCAGGGATGTTGCTCTCAGCTGGTAAGAGGTGTAGGAGGCCGAGGTCGTTCTCAGTCAAGAAAATTCATCAATTTCAATTGAACTACCTCATACTACGCAGCTGCCTAGTGATTTTACCGCTCCGTAAGGCATTTGCTAGCATTCTGATCCTTCACTGACTGTTTATTGACGCAGATGCGCAGTATCATGCATGTCAGAAGTGTGATGAATGCTGCGCTGCCCAAATAAATACCGAGCGAGGTGGCGCAGTGGTTAGACACTGGACTCGCATTCGGGAGGACGACGGTTCAATCCCGCGTCCGGCCATCCTGATTTAGGTTTTCCGTGATTTCTCTAAATCGCTCCAGGCAAATGTCGGGATGGTTCCTTTCAAAGGGCACGGCCGACTTCCTTCCTCGTCCTTCCCTAATCCGATGAGACCGATGACCTCGCTGTCTGGTCTCCTTCCCCACAACAACCAACCAACCAACCCAAATAAATGTTCATAATATTAGAATTCAAGGCGATCAAGTTGGGTAGTCTGTTTTGAGGTCTTTGATATACTGGTTATGATGTAAGTAAAGTAAACGAAAGTACCAGGTGTGCTGGGTAGTGGTCGCACCTTCTCGCTCCTGTGCCTAACTTTCTAGTGAACCTTGGGTTTACACTTCCATATACGACTGTGAAAATGACAGATTATTACGATACGGAACTGACAAGGAGACAATCAGGCCTCTTAATCACGGATCTCAGTAAGTTTTAGGTATGTTATAGAGGACCTGTGCAAAATTATTCAAAAGCAGTCTTTTCGCCATAGTAATTCCATTTGTACATTAGTCATTAAAGCAAACTTTTTTCAGATGTGTATTCCGTTTCTTACAGAATAAATTACAGAATCATCTCACTCGATATCGTTTGCATCGCTTTCTGTGCTAAAAGAGAAGCCCACGTGGGATTTGTTGTAAAAGCAACCAAAACACAAATTATTAGTGCACGACGCACATTTACTGAAAGCTACTGCTTTGCAGACAGACGTATTTTTCAGAACCCATATCAGAAAACACAGTTCGTTTTAATTTAGGAAGACTGTTCTTCCTTCGATCAACTTCGATACGTACCCCGCATGTTTGATCATTCATGTGAACGCAGGTGCACTAAATTGATGCGAAATTGAAGAATGTACTGTTACAGAATCTTCCCGTGTAGCTATTTTTCTATTAACTTGTCTTTAGCAAGTCGGGAGCATTATGAATTCTTTTCTAGAAAATTTTAACCTGCTATGTAAAAATGAAAGTCTCTGGGTCGGATAATTTTTACGGTGCTGGTTCGTGCTTTCCTTTTATCTGCAAGGATTTGATCCCAAAGTGTCTGATCAGTCCACTTCCCCACGAATAAATACTACAAACAAAACTTGAAGGGCAGGATTCCTACCGGTATGGTAGCTGTGAACGTTAGCTGCTGCGGTACGCTCACTTGGTCGAAATGCGACTAACGTTACGGATCTGGGAGGAATGTATTACGCCTCAACATCGATTTTCTCGGAAATCAGGAGCCGTCGCAAGAAAAGCCGCTAGCCGGATACTCGGAATAGGTCCCTCTACAACATCCTTAAGACGCATCGAAATCAGCAATTAACTGGTCTGATGGTCCAAGTGTGAGTATATGTGCTTATATCATTACGGCGTGTACAGTTCAGTTCTGCCGAGGGCGCTGCTGTTCATCTGTCCAATTGCCTTATGCGGATAGACGATTTGACAATCAATCACATTGGAGTTGACTTGGCCACGTACGAGCTACGTGTATCTGTATGTTTTGCTGTTGACATCTCTCCATACTTAATAGAACTGTGACGATAGTATGAACAACAACAAAATTTCATTTGAAAAGTTGAAGATTTTACCCATCAGATTATAACTGCTCTGGACAGGGGCAGGAACGTCAGTGCCTCCCACAAGCCACGCTATGACACCTGATCTCACATTTTAAATATCTCGAATGGATTCGTTTCAGTTCTTGTTTCGCCACAGTACGTACTTTAAGTGTCGCGTGTGAAGTGTTAGCAGTCCCAGTGTATATTAGTTGTTGTCTTATAATCCATAGTTTGTCCGAACTATTGACGAACATCGTGTTTTTATCTATCAGTCCAGTCGCATTCGAATGTATGGCTGCTGAACGTGTGATACGGTCAGGTGTCTGGTGCTCTTCTCTCTGGCATGACTAACGCATTCAAATAGTCGAAGCCTGATGTTGTCTATCGCTTCGCGAGCCACCCTGGAAGGAGTGACAAGAGACCTTAAATACGGTACACTTATTGGTAGAGCATGAATGAAGAACATTCATTATAAAAAGCTGATGTTAGTTGGTAAGTAGCATGCGTGTAAGATGTGGAATGTTACACCTGCCGCTACGGTATGTCGGCGACGCTAGTGCATTGCCTGAGACGCTGCAGACACTGCCAAGCTTGGCCCGTGTGTTGCGCGGCGGCCTGCCTCGAGGGGGTAGGCGGACGTTGCCGGGGACACCGCATTCAGCAGACAAAGAGTGCTAACAACCCTCTCGGAACGGCCCGTCTCTCTCGCGCTCTTTCTTTGTGTCTTCTGTGCCGTGTCCGGACGGCCAAGTAAAGCTTCGCCACTAAACTCGGAGGCTGATTCTGCCAAGCTTCTTCCTGTTCAGAGTCGTAAATTCTACGGCGGCGTTAATAGCAACCCGTACTGGATCTGCCTCAGTGTTCGCACATGGCTTCTTTTTGTGCTTCTGTGCTTGTGCCGACACCATCGCCTGGGCACGTAAGATACTGTGCGCGAAAATGGAAGGAACAATGGGTTAATGGGGAAAAAAAGAACTTGAAATGCATGCCAAAACATCTGTACTCTCTTTCTGTTGTGGGTACATGTGTACGTGTAACACAATATCTGAGGGCTGTTTTCATATTGAATCAAATTTGCTTTATATACAAAGACTGATGAACGAAAACTGAGACTCATTTCTCATTCACAGATATTTATTACTAAATTTCAGTATTTAGTACTCGTCTCCTACTTGAATCCACTTTTTATAGCATCTCTGCCAGTCCTCGAACAGATGGTGAGGGCAATTCTTTGTCAGGTCCTTGAGACTCGCCTCACTTTTCTTGAGCACTGCTTCAGATTCCTCAGATCAAATGCACCGAAGCTTTGCCTTTAGTGAGGGAAACAATAAAAAATCGTCACATAGTGCTAGATTGTCGCACAGATGACAAAATGGTAGATATCGAAATAGACGACAGAGGGATAGAGAAACAATTAAAATCGCTCAAAAGAGGAAAGGCCGCTGGACCTGATGGGATACCAGTTCGATTTTACACAGAGTACGCGAAGGAAATTGCCCCCCTTCTTGCAGCGGTGTACCGTAGGTCTCTAGAAGAGCGTAGCGTTCCAAAGGATTGGAAAAGGGTACAGGTCATCCCCGTTTTCAAGAAGGGACGTCGAACAGATGTGCAGAACTATAGACCTATATCTCAAACGTCGATCAGTTGTAGAATTTTGGAACACGTATTATGTTCGAGTATAATGACTTTTCTGGAAAATAGAAATCTACTCTGTAGGAATCAGCATGGGTTTCGAAAAAGACGATCGTGTGAAACCCACCTCGCGCTATTCGTCCACGAGACTCAGAGGGCCATAGACATGGGTTCCCAGGTAGATGCTGTGTTTCTCGACTTCCGCAAGGTGTTCGATACAGTTCCCCACAGTCTTTTAATGAACAAAGTAAGAGCATATGGACTATCAGACCAATTGTGTGATTGGATTGAAGAGTTCCTAGATAACAGAACGCAGCATGTCATTGTCAATTGAGAGAAGTCTTCCGAAGTAAGAGTGATTTCAGGTGTGCCGCAGGGGAGTGTCGTAGGACCGTTGCTATTCACAATATACATAAATGACCTAGTGGATGACATCGGAAGTTCACTGAGGCTTTTTGCGGATGATGCTGTGGTATATCGAGAGGTTGCAACAATGGAATATTGTACTGAAATGCAGGAGGATCTGCAGCGAATTGACGCATGCTGCAGGGAATGGCAATTGAATCTCAATGTAGACAAGTGTAATGTGCTGCGAATACATAGAAAGAAAGATCCCTTATCATTTAGCTACAATATAGCAGGTCAGCAACTGGAAGCAGTTAATTCCATAAATTATCTAGTATGCATTAGGAGTGATTTAAAATGGAATGATAATATAAAGTTGATCGTCGGTAAAGGAGATGCCAGACTGAGATTCATTGGAAGAATCCTAAGGAAATGAAACCGTAAAACAAAGGAAGTAGGTTACAGTACGCTTGTTCGTCCACTGCTTGAATACTGCTCAGGAGTGTGGTATCCGTACGAGATAGATAGATAGATAGATAGAAGAGATAGAGAAGATCCAACGGAGAGCAGCGCGCTTCGTTACAGGATGATTTAGTAATCGCGAAAGCGTTACGGAGATGATAGATAAACTCCAGTGGAAGACTCTGCAGGAGAGACGCTCAGTAGCTCGGTACGGGCTTTTATTGAAGTTTCGAGAACATACCTTCACCGAGGAGTCAAGCAGTATATTGCTCGCTCTTACGTATATCTCGCGAAGAGACCATGATAAAATCAGAGAGATTAGAGCCCACACAAAGGCATACCGACAGTCCTTCTTTCCACGAACAATACGAGACTGGAATAGAAGGGAGAACTGATAGAGGTACTCAAGGTACCCTCCGCCACACACCGTCAGGTGGCTTGCGGAGTATGGATGTAGATGTAGATGTAGATCGGGGCAATAAGGCGGATACGGTATACAGGCAAAGTTTCACTGAGCAGAAACTGCATGGACTTGATTTGTGACGTGAGGTGGCACATTTTCATGATCAAATCGACACAAAAAGTCTGTGAAAGTTCTGCTCATTTCCTTGCAATGTGTTTCCTCAGTTTAGCCAATACTTCCGTGTAATATCCTGCTGTAACGGGTAGTTTGAGGGGGAACCACATGTTGGTAAATCATTCCGTGACAGTAAAAAAATGTGGTCACTATCACTTTCCCTGCAGATGTAACAACTTTTGCCTTTTTGGGTGTTGGACAACGTGTCAAATTTCTACACTGTGCTGGCTCTTTTTCCTTCACAATCATGTTGATGCAATTTGACTCATCCGCATTGATAATCAGTTCCAGAAACGCATCCACTTCATCATCATAGAGCCGCAGCACCTCACACCTTGTCTCCATCCGCACAGCCTTTTGTTTGGGAATCAACAGACGGCCACCCAACGGGCCCAAACATGGGCCATATGGAGCTGATCATGCATACTTGTAAAGACAATGCCATATGAAATTCTCAGCACTTCCCTGAGGATACGTAATGTTGTCCACCGGCCCTCACGGACAATCGTAGTAGCTTTGTTGATGTTGACGTCAGTCACAGCAGAAGCCGAAACACCAGGCCCACGTTACTTAACACAGACAAGTCGGCCCTCTTTCAAATCCTTGAACCACCTAACCGCTGTTACATGAGGTAGTACATCTTCATCGTAAGCTTTCTACAGTATTTCATAAGTTTCAGTGGCTGTATATTTAAACGAACACGGAATTTGCTGTACCGTGCTGCTCCACTCGCGTCACCTCCATTGTTTGGTATACAAAATGCAAATAGCATCCCACCCATACGAGAGTGCTGCCGTCTGTAGACATTATACATAAAAAGCCCCTCTTTTCAAATATTCATGATATAGATAGGAAACTATCACGAAAGCTACGGGAAAAAATTAGTCTCAGTCTTCGCTGGTCAGCCCTCGTACTTCCTGTCAGGGTGTTCTAGTCCATTAACGCATGCCAGAGAATATGGGAAATATAAATACGAGGTTGCAAGTTAGGCTGCAAGGCGTTTATGAATTGGCAAGAGTATTTTGCACAAAAGACAACTGTCCAGCATAAAAATTTAATGCCAGAAAGGTCTTGTAGCACACACTAACTTAGATGTGTTTATTTTGGAAATTTCAAGTAACGGGAACATCTCAGAGTAGACGTTCGGTTTTTATAATGTAAGCTGTGTAAGCAGGATTTGAAGTTCACGGGAAGTATTCTGATTCACCTGCAGGTATGGGAACTATTTTGTGTACTGTTCCCACGGTTACGACTAGTTACTAACGCGACGGAGTACACACCTTACAAAAGTTGTCATCTCACTAATATATGGTGATTTGTGAAGTCAAGCATTTCTTTCTGTGCTGTGAACTAGAGATTGAAAAACTCTCAGGAAATTTCTAATTTGAGTTTACTACTATTCCATGGAAGAAGGGAGGAAGATTAGAGTTAAGCGTTCAGTCGTCGACGAGGTCATTAGAAACGCTTGGATACCATGGATGATGATGATGATGATGATGATGATGATGATGATGAGTGGTTTGTGGGGCGCTCAACTGCGCGGTCATCAGCGCCCGTACAAAGTCCCAATTTTTACACAGTCCAATCTGGCCACTGTCACGAATGATGATCATGATGATGATGAGGAGGATGAGGAAATGATGAGGACAACACAAACACACATTCCCCGGACAGGGAAAATCCCCGATCCGGCCGGGAATCGAACCCGGACCCATTGAACCAGAGGCAGCAACCCTAGCCACTAGACCGGATACTATGGAGCTAGCAGGTCTAATGCCTCAGTAGGGCTGGACAAATACTCATTAATTTATATTACCCATTAATTGTATTAACTGTCAGTCATATTTCCTGGTCCTCGGTAATCGTTGTTTGCCAGAAGAAACGTTTATATACGAATCAGATATATTTCGAATTGGGGACAGATTTTCTCACTCCCAGGAATCTAGACCTGAACTTCACAGTGAGGCGAGGTGTCACATGGCCGCCTTTCCAATTAAGGAGGTAATAAAAATAGATAAAAATTCACTTGAAATGAACAATTAATGTCTTATAATTGATTATCGCTTACACATTTGGAGAAATTACTCTTCTTAGATGGAATACGCTCCGTACTTACTGGACAGAACAGCTTAAAGGATTTACCTGGCACCTAAATTTATACAATACGAAAGTAAGCTCTTAGTAGCACCTAGAATTTTGCAGTATGAACGAACAATCACGCTTTCTTCTTTCATAGATTGAGATAAATTAGTGATGCAGTCATAAGTGGCATGTATGTGCTCCAATGTCTGATCCATCCATCCAGCGCAGGCCGCTGTAGCCGAGCAGTTCTAGGCGCTTCAGTCCGGAACCGCGCTGCTGCTACGGTCAGAGGTTCGAATCCTGCCTCGGGCATGGATGTGTGCGATGTCCTTAGGTTAGTTAGGTTTAAGTAGTTCTAAGTCTAGGGGACTGATGACCTCAGATGTTAAGTCCCATAGTGCTTAGAGCCATCTGAACCATCCATCCATCCATCGAGCCATCCACACAAGAACTGGTCAATAATGTCGCGCACATACAATTTCGTGACTCTCATGTCCTCGATTCCATTCACCCATCCAAATCACCGTTGGTGTCGACAGCCTGTAAAGAAAACAGGTGAGGCTTTCATAGTTTGCTAATCCGTTACATGAAACACAGTATTAGTACATAATGACAACAATGCATTTTCACTTACATAAATGCTTGTTTGCGCCAAATACACAAAGCAGAAGCTTTATTTAGGTGACAATAAAGGACCTGGTAAGGGAAGTACTCTACTTCCTACAGAAGCCCCTTACAACAGATCCCAGAATTTCTTTATACTATCACAGATGGAAACAAGAAGTCCGAAGTCTGCTACACCGTACATATTTCCTGCTTTGGCTTTAATATATTCCGTTATAGCAGATTATTCTGCCAAGAGCTTGTAAACCATCATTCAGTTTATTGAAATTGTAAAGTCATAATGCTTACTGGTGTATTCTTTCCTAAATAATAGTGGTTTGTACATCTACTTAACGGTTTTGGAACTGTTCCTGAGTTAGCTAATGCAACAAAAAATTCACAAACAGGAGAAAAGAAGGTCATTTGCATAGAAATACATCTGCCAAGTGGTTTCATTACTTTTTACCTACGTCACACCAACTTATTTGACGACTCCCGTCTACAAAAGGTTTTTGGCTGCTCGTAACTATAAAGACATTCCACTTGAACGATTGTTTCTTGTGAGAAAAGAAAGTTCAAATATTTTCAAAGTGTCGTACGTTATGTATTTGCTATTTGCAGTCGATTTTAAACGCACAATTTCAGCAAAATGTTACAATGGTACGTTAATGGAAGAAATAGATGTCCAGTCGATAGTCTTAATAGACATCTTCCATGTTTTCCCGTAAGTGCTACAAACAAAGCTTGGTTTAGTTCTTTCCAGATATTAATAAAGATAAAAGTTACCAATAACAGACGTAACTCAGTTTCCTCATATCTTTAAAACGAGCATGTAAAAACTTTGTGATTCATCTAAGAAGGAACCTCATAAAAGGAGGGTAAATGTGCTAGAAGCAAGTGCCTTTTACAATGTCGCACTCAACAGTTGAAGGAAATTTGTGTTTCTGCAAAAACCAGCGGATTCTATTCGATAACTTCCGTCTTGTTGCTAAAGTTAAGCTTTTGCATCAGTCGTAAAGATAATCTCGGTCGTCTTGAGAGGCTGGACTAATGTACTCATCTTTCGGTTGACGTTATGGCACTTCCGTAATGACTGCCACGCCTTCTCGACCTTTAATAATCTCTGCAGATCCGATGTTTCAGTACTCACTTCACAACCAAAAACCAACTATGCAGAAACAAAATGAAGAAATGATTTTTAGCATTATCGGAGTGCTTATCGGAGATTTTCTATCCTTATACCAACGGGGATCAAATGTTCCTCACCATAGCGCATTGAATTCTTTTGTAATTACATTATGTAGGCACTAGCTGCAGAAAAGTTATATTTGGAGTGAATGGTCTGGCAGGAGATCTTGTACCTTTCGAGTTTCTCCTTACGGAAATGTGTATAAATACTACTGTGTTTCGTTGGGCAGATTAGTACTGCTACTAGAAGTTTTGGATATATTACAGTTCTCACCACACTCCAGCGCAGTTTCTCTCCATCGCACTCGTCATTTTCGGTACCCAGTGCAGAACAGAATCTGAAGTGTTTCTTCTCGAGTAACCCGTCTTCATAATTTCAGTAACGTACTTCTACATGTTGTCTGTATTCCTTGATACTTGTCTACAAGTCGCCGTTACTTTGATTTGTAACAGTGATCTTCTTTCTCTCTGAATATGGTTAAAACTGTCTAGGTAAACTAGTAGCATGCGTGTAAATAACAAATACGACTATGTGGTTGAGTCAGTATTAAGAAACGCATATAATTGTCATGGTAGAAAATATTGTGTGCTGTCTGCAACCAAGTTCCTTTATAGCACATTAATAAAATTACTCACGACATGTTCAGTACGTTACAAATAGTATTATTTGTCAGACGGATAGACAGAACACATCGTAATGCAGCAAAGACTGGATACCACTCTACACGACAGAACTGAAGTTTCTGCTTACCACTACAACGGTTAAATTTTCTGCAACCACATACAGTTAGCTTCATATTAAGTTCTACAGTAAATTTGCTGGTCTGGGCAGTGGTCTGGCGAAATAATAAACTTCATTTCCACATCTTTTATCTAAAACTTTGATCGATTCGTTTCATTTCGATTTTAGTATTTTGCGCCCCTTTTGTTCTGGCATTATACACGCTTTCCAAATTAAAGAAATAGTAAAATATAATGTGATAACTTGAAGTAATTGAGATATTTATTGACGGTATGTTTCGACAAGTATGGTAACTCAAAATATTTTCACATACATAATACATGCGCACCATTAGTGGCGCTACATTCATCTAATCAGTATTCCACTTTCCTCCAAATGTTTTGCAGCATTATAGGCGTAACATTGGCGGTAGTTCAACGAATGCGATGGCGCAGATCTGTTGGATCGCGAACTAGTGTCTGGTACGCTAAATTCTTGACAAACCCGATAGAAAAATATTAAGTGAAGTAATGTCTGGGCTTCAAGAGTGCCAAACAAAAGATGGTATATCTCTCCCAATGTAGCGGTCTGGGAACTCGTGATACATGAAATCGCTCACTATGTTCGCAGAATGGCATGGTAACTGCAACTGCCTACTTGCTTGTCCGATTGGCTTTACAGAGGGTCGTTGGAAGGACGTACGAATTTATTCAACATAGTCTCTGGAATTGCTTGCTTGGCATGGTGGTCCGACGTGGGAAGCAAATTCTCTGTTTCCTGAAGCCGCCTGTCACGTTCCTTTTTGTTACGGTAGTCGAAAATCGTCAGTGGTCGCAGTCCATACTCACACCGAAAACCACGTTGTACCAGTGTAACAGGCTCTAACTCCGCGAGAGAAACCACGTAGAACGTCTTTTGCCATGGAGTCCACATGGCTACTAACACGCGTTTACATGAACAAAGCAGTTCGCGCATGCGCAGGTGGTAGCAATTGCCGCAATCGAAGATAGTAAACATTTTGAGTTACCATACTTGTAGAAGCAGACCGCCAGTAAATGTCTCAATTATGTCTGAAGTTATTAAATTTAATACTATTGCATATTTAACCTGGACAGCGCATATTTACTGCTGATGCTCCGAATTGTTTGCTAATAGTCATTTAGTGGTGGTATTTTGATACGTAGCAAGAGAAAAGAAGTGCGGCAGAACTTGCTGCTGTGAAAGATGTTATGGCAAAGAAAAGTTGAATGGGCTGTGACAGGGAGATTACTACTTTCAGTGAAATATTTTCTTATGTAATGACTAAGTTAGCGTTTTAAAATTTTGGCGATATCTGCAAGACTGAGAATTAATAAATATTTGATGTATTAAATTAGCGCCAAACATTGCAAAACAGCTGTTTGATAACGACGTCACGTGAGCGATTAGCGCAACTACTTGAGATTGGGGAAGTAGGATGACCTAAAGCATTCCCTCTGTATGCCAAGAAACTGCACTCTGTCTATCGGATGAGTGAGTGGAGATCCAGCGGCAAGCGCTGGCCTGTCTAGACACATGGGCGTGTCTTGCCCTCCAGCCCTTGACCTGAACTGGGCGTGGCCTTCCTACACAATCTCATCATCCGGTGACCCGACCTGCTTCGTCCGCCGCAGTCTTAAGTGCATCGCAGCGCGCGACACCTTCCCATATTAAAAGCTGCCGCAAGTAATGATGAGAAGCGACCTCTACTAACTTCTCTCCAGATTACGTTTTTGCCTTTAATATCTCTTCCTGTTGTTTAAAACGAGTACATCGGCTGGCTAAGTCTCGACGCCAAGCTCTTTTCCGCAGTACTAAATCAGGCGCTGGACGAATTCATTAATTCCTATTGACACATGCATCTGGCTTCTTTTTTTTTTCACTTTTCATGATTTCATTCATGTCACCGTCTTTATTGCATCCAGGAATTTGAGTCGGATACCTTCCTTGAGACTGTGAGGGAGAAGTTGTGAGAGGAAAGACCTCAGTCACTTTTGGAAAATCTCAGTCAGTCTTAATGTATCACATGCGTGTGACTTTTCTCAGGTCGCTATCCTTTAGCTTCAGAATTGCTCGCGTCACACGAGACAGGATCTTCAATTGACACTCTACTCTGCTAAGAAAATCAGGGATGTCAAGTGTAACGGATCAAGAAGTGTGTATCTGTTCCTCGTACAAGGTAGTCTAGAGTCTACTGTTGAAGGTGAATAGTTGTGTCATTTCTTGGAGAGGTCTGATACATCATAGGACCTGCGTGGTCCCATTGAAATATGAGCACGACTTTTGTGCTTCTGTAGATACATTTTTTAGCCGAGGTTGGACAGCCTGATGTTATGTGGTCAGCCGTTTTTTAGTACTCTCCTGGCAGTCTGAATCATTTCGTAATCAGTTAGACGTAATCCTTTAGCCCTGAAACCTCATAATCTGCACCTATTACTGCAGTTTCAAATTTCATTCTCAGTGTCTTTTTTAAGTACTGTCTGTCGATGGTTAACTTTTCCAGGAGGCTTAGAAACGATTATGAAGGTCTTGAATATCAACATTTCTACCTTCGACAAGATAAGTGCAAGAAACCAAGTGAGAGATTACCGTGAACACATAGCGGCTACACACACACACACACACACACACACACACACACACACACACACACACACACATCGCAATCAATCTAACACTGCAGAGTGGGGAGCTATCTATGACTTGTTCGCTTATTGAGCTCGTCACAAGCAACTTGTTCTGGAGTATCCCTTCACGCCACAGTCTCTCATCTCACCATGGTCTTGAAGCAATAGTAGCGATAGAATTGTTTCCCATTCTGTCTGAGATGATGCGTTCTGTAAATTAACCAGCTGCTTTCCACCATACCAGTGTATCATTTCTTCGTTGAATTCTATTTCAAAACATCTACTTAAAATCCTCACATCTAATTTCTGAACACATTTAATATGATCTTTTTTCTTCCTGGTTAATATGAGGACCATATCTAAAGCATTACAACTTGATAGCTAGTCGTCAACGTTTCGTCGTATAATAATTTAGACCAATGGATGCAACAGCGTTTCAGGGTTTTGTAAAGAAAGGTAAATGGTTGAATAGTGTAAGCAGTATATCTTTTCGCGATTTCTGGAATATTTTCCACCATTTAGAGAGGATATCACTTCTACGTGTGTGTATAAATCTATAACACTTGCTAACATTAACCTATTTCACAACTATCATTATAATTCCCTTGTTTGTTAAAGTATTTAAGATCTTACTCAAATTGAATTGATCGTAGGAAATGTTCATAACCGCATTCTTTGAAGTCTTTCGTGATGTTCGTTTTGAGAAAATTTCAGTTACATGTCATTCCTAACGTTTTTAAGTATACAGTTTTTGTGTAAATTTCAATCATCAAATGGTAATTCCTTTCAGAAAGTGGACACAAGGTGTAGGACAGAAAGAGCTCTTAATAGCCGTAAAGTGTTGAAAAGGCAACACGCGCTACAGGAACAGAATATTTTGCTGTTTGCTGTCCCTGAAGTGGCTCTGCAGTTACATCTGACCCTATCTAAAAACTTAATGAAATTCTGCACATGTGATTGCATTAAGTGTAGTTGCACTTTGTGACGTAAAGATTACAAAAATATAATAATACTAATATTTTAAATTCGTTTGTAGTTCCACAAGAAAGTAAAAGTAACATATACCTTAAAGGCGCTGGTCTCAGCCTTTTATTCAGGTTAAGAAAGTCTTACTCAAACGAAGACGTTCATTAACCGTAAATTACGTAATTCAGATGCAAGTAATTATGAATACCTTACTAAGGGTACCTTAATTGGTATGAACGGATGTTTTGTGCAATGCACGCATTTATTGCATGGATTTTTTCTAGTGGTGTGATAAACACATTTAACAGGTCTGTTAGGAATATGTGTTGCATGTTTTATGGACGACAATGTTGCATGAAAAACAATGCTTTACAATTTACGGTACTATATCGTGTTCATTTTATTTAGCTTAGAGAATGAAACGTAGATACTGTTACCGTGAAGTAATGGTCATGTCTAGTACTTCGGTAGAAGAGATGTTTTGTGTGTTTCCAGAGATATCAAAAACGTGTAGAGTGTTAACTAGTCGCGTTAGGAAATGCTGTTGCTGGAAGCAGAAGTCTTGATGTTTCCGAAGCTCCATACTGCGTCTTCCTGCGCTTCTTGATTTTGGGTAATGAACAAATTGAAATTGAAATTTGAAAATGAATTACTTCACCGAAACAAAGTAAGAAGAACCGGTTTAGCGGAGCATCAATGGTTTTAACGACACTGCATTCATCTGTCATGTTATTATTACATAAAAATCATGAAAGCATAGGATTACGTTAATGTCCTGAGATTCCGAGTCCGATGCAGCTAATAATTGCGCACTGTAGTAAAGACGTCTTCGAGTTTTCTTTATAGCTACCCAAAATCGGTACCAAGAATGAAGATATGAAGTATTCTATATGATCCCCATCGCAACATTCCGCGACATTTCCCGTTTCATGTAACGTAAGGATTCTTTTTTCCATGTGACTGACGTATCTGAGCTGTGAAGCTCAAGGGACTACGTTATATTGCCGGCTGTTCTCTAAGGCGTAATATGACGGCAGTTTTGTAGAGGCATGCGTTTATTACTTTCTTCTCTAGATCGTTAATAAAATGGAGTGAAAATTTTTTTCTTTAAATAGATCCCTAGTATCGTCACGAGGTTGAGTGAAACTTTTTCCAACCTTCCACCGAGGAAAAAATCTTGTGTTGAGCCTGGATCGAACACAGGCCCTCCGCGTCGCTTGTAACCTATAAGTGGGGGTAAAATAAATATTTTAATTTACAGCCTAATATTGCACTGAAAATTCTATCCAGTTACGTCGTTCATTTTCCTTCTACTCACTTAGGTTGTGTGCACTGCAGCTGTACATGCAAATAGAGAAGAAATAAGAAATTTCTAAGGAATATGAGCGCCTTTTTTCGACCATAAATTGTGCAAATTTAAATAACAGTAACTGTAAAAAAAGTAACTGAGTTAGCAGTACGGTCGTACTTCCGAGGTTTTGGATAATACACTCTTCTTTAACTTTGTCATAGAGATGGGCAATTATGAGCAAGAGTCGATTAATTGGTCTTTTAGATCATTTGATCGAACAGATTAATCATATCGATTAAATATATCATAATAATAGATTATTAGATTAACTGTTATGTCTGTATTTTGGATCTACCCCAAAAATTATTCTTTGTGACAAAAAGTTTTGTTCTACAATAAATAAAGCAAAACAGTCTCAGTTATATTTCTTATTTTTAATTAACAGTAGTTGCTCAGTTTTATGATGTACATAATTTCCATTTATTATTTTTAGCAGAAATATATAACTACTTGACATTTATTAGCAAAGCTAATTAAAGTCATTTTTAACACAGATACTGTTGTGAACATACTACGAGCACCAAAATTTTCCATGAAGTGAACTGAGGAATACTAAGTTATGTAATCTTTTCCACTGAGTCTCGAATGGTCTACTTATTTCCGTCCAGTGCTGATAACTCACGGTTGCGCGCGCCACGTAGCGGTCAGCAGCTACACAGCAAGTCACCACTCAGTAGGCTTTAAAACAACAAATGGAAAATTGAAATAATTTATCCTAAGGATAGTCGATTATCTAAATTGTCATGAAAGAAATATCGGTACATCCATAATCGATTACCATAATAACTACGACTAATCGATTAACTGGAACTAACCACCCATTCCTGCGTTGACAGAAATGAAGGCAAGTCTTCTATAGGGAAAGACAGTATTAATTGTTCAGTCCAAGACAACTGAAGCACGGTGACTGACGGAAGCAGCTGTTTCTATTTCGTAAACGAAAACAGACATAACGTGCAGAGTTATGAAAATCACAACATTTCGTCTGGACAAGTCACAACTCTGCACGGTGAAGTTAACACGGAAACGTTAGATGCACAAAGTGTTGACGGGTAAGGTTGACAGGAGCGTGAACAGGTGAATGTCTGTCTGAAGCCATACGTAGTCTTCAGACTTGCCTCACAACGGCTGCTCCCATCAGCCACAGCGCTACAATGAACACTGTCTAAGCGAATGCAAATGTAGAACGTTAATGAGTGCCTGTGGTCTGCAGCAGCTCGTGCCCTGTGTTGCAGCTTATCTTCAGCGGGGAGTACACCAAGGCGATGTCCAAGGACTGGCACTCTGGCCACTTCAGCTGCTGGCAGTGTGACGAGTCGCTGACGGGCCAGCGCTACGTGCTGCGCGACGACCACCCCTACTGCATCAAGTGCTACGAGTCCGTGTTCGCCAACGTCTGCGAGGAGTGCAACAAGATCATCGGAATCGACTCCAAGGTCAGTTTACACACACTTTCAGTGCACCATCGATGTACTCTAAACACCGAACCTTGTCGCTGCATTCGGAAGAACGACGGTTCAATCCCGCGTCTGGCCATCCTGATTTAGGTTTTCCATGATTTCCCTAAATTGCTCCAGGCAAATGCCGGGATGGTTCCTTTGAAAGGGTACGGCCGACTTGCTTCCCCGTCCTTTCCTAATCCGATGACCTCGCTGTCTGGTCTCCTCCCCCACAACAACCCAACCCAACCCTTGTCGCTGCAACCATTTTAGATTGTCAAATGGTTCAAATGGCTCTGAGCACTATGAGACTTAACTTCTGAGGTCATCAGTCCCCTAGAACTTAGAACTACTTAAACCTAACTAACCTAAGGACATCACACACACACCCATGCCCAAGGCAGGATTCGAACCTGCGACCGTAGCGGTCGCGCGGTTCCAGACTGTAGCGCCTAGAACCGCACGGCCACCCATTTAGATCGTCTCCCTCTTAAATTTTCACCTAGTGTTAATAATTGTATCCCTGTATCCCTTTAAGTTTACGAAAATTGCTTCTGCCTTTGCTCATTATTTTTGTCTTCGGGGACCATTAAGTGGCTTAAAAGTTTTGTCTTTCTTTTACTTTAAGTGATTCGCAAGTTTTACCTTTCTTAGTTCTCTTCTTCATTTAACTGTTACGGGAACTCGTGGCACATTTCTTCTAAAGCAGTCTCTTTCTGGTAATTCTCCATCGCATCCACATTTTCGTCTTTTCTGCCTGATTACTTCATATCCTTTACTTACTGTCTCTGTCTCACTTCTAGCACGCTGGACTCGCATTCGGGAGGGCGACGGTTCAATCCCGCGTCCGGCCATCCTGATTTAGGTTTTCCGTGATTTTCCTAAATCGCTCCAGGCAAATGCCGGGATGGTTCCTTTGAAAGGACACGGACGACTTCCTTCCCCGTCCTTCCCTAATCCGATGAGACCGATGACCTCGCTGTTTAGTCTCTTCCCCCAAACAATCCAATCCAATCCCGTCTCACTTCCTCTAAGTGATACACTTCTACGAAAAATATAGTGAAAGTTTTCCTTTTAACGACCTTAGTGGACTGTCTTGTTAAAAAGAGTTAAATTTTTTTTCGAAACTCAGGGTTACTAAGAAATACATTTTTTAAACTTCCTAGGTATATTCGTCATGGCACCCTTAAAAATGTTGCTCTCTAAATAGCAAAACTATTTTGTCTGTTCAGTTTTGTATCCTCAGAGTGACACTTGTGTGTGAATTGCTGACCACTTTTCCATGTCAATAACAACTTCGTTTCCTTTGTGTATTTTTTCTTCAGCCTAATATTATTTTTTGGGAAACGTTGTTCGCGGTTAGTTGTAATAAGAGGTGAAATTGTTGCTGTAAAATTTTCACCACCAACAAAGTGAGAGCAAACCGATATGTCGCCACCTTGAGGACTGTGTGGGCGTTAGGCTGGAATAGCCTCAAATTCGCTAGAACTAACATACAGGAGCTACTAAAAAAATCCTCAGCGTCAAATCGCGTCTGTAGATCACCAAAGCAACTGGTACTTAAGTTTATGCACGCACTGGAGTTTAACATTTAGGCTTTGTGACCTCGAGCAATTTTAAGCGAGGACATTCGGTTTCAGTTCATTCAATAAAATTTGTCTTAGAAACAGCAGAGCGATGTTACATCAAAAATTTAGCTGAATGTCAATGACGATTCAGTTGTAGTGCTCTAGTATGTTGTTATACCTTAAAGCGGTATTCAGTAGATGACTGAAAAAAATGGCGGACTATAAGAGTGGCGTTCACGCTATTTCCTTACTGGAGTTATCTGGTATTCAGGGAAGAGAGAACAATATGAAAATTTTGAAGGGGAAAGGTAATAAGATTTTGACAGTGGCTGGAATTGGCTCTCGATCAGCCAGTGGATGAAATCATTCAGTATGCTATTAACTCGAAATCTGGCGCTACATTCAAGAACAAAATTGTGGCTTTGTCATCTATGTCAACGATGCTGTTCTAATTCACATTTTGTGCGAGGTGTGCGGCTCTGCTAATATACATGTACGCTAAGAGTAGTTGCTGTAATTGCGTTGTGTATTATGATACTGAAATAATACAAGTTTCTAGAAAACACAAAGTAATGAAAATAAAGGACACAAATTCGGTATTTTACTATTTACGTAATTTGTTTCAACGCAATTCAGTGGTATAAGTTATCGCAGGATAGGTGAGAATTTACCTCCGAGTAACATAGTCTTTTGGAAATGCTCTGCGATTCATTCCCTACTTTGAAGTGCCCATGAACTAACGATTCGACTATTACGAGTCTGAGAAGTGAGAAACTACGATGTACGCATTCTGAACTGCAGAACGTTTTTCCGCCGATGAGTCAATAACAATAATTACAGCGGTCAAAGACTTAGTGATAAGAATAAGGAGTATAGCAATAACACGGGAAGGGGAAAAAAGTTGCAGCAGTCAACACAGGGTGTCCAAGGTGGAATGGTCAATATTCATGGTGGGTCATCAGTCCCCTAGAACTTAGAACTACTTAAACCTAACTAACCTAAGGACAGCAGACACATCCATGCCCGAGGCAGGATTCGAACCTACGACCGTAGCGGTCGCGCGGTTCTGGACTGAAGCGCCTAGAACCGCTCGGCCACATTTGCCGGCAAATAGCATTAGAAAATGAGCCAAAATTAGTAAATGAGTTCTTTTATTCGAGCAGAAAAGTGCCAGATGGTGATCGAATCAGAGAGAACGAAACGCAGACTAGCAATAGCAACAAATCTTTTCTGAAAGTGAGAAATTTATTAATATCTAATTTAAATTTAAGTGGTGGAAGTCTTTTCTCAAAATACTTGTCTGGAGTATAGCCTTGCACGGAAGCGAAGTGCGGACGATAAACAGTAAAGAAATCAAGGGAAGAGAAGTTTTTGAATTTGGTGCAACAGAAAAATGCCGAAATTACCCGAGTAGATCAGCTAACTAATGAAGAAGTGCTGGATCGAATTGAGTAAAGAAATTTATGGACACAACATGAATAAAAGAAGCGAATAGTTGCAGGGACGACAGTAAGCAGCTTCAAGTGGATGTCGGCAGCAAGAGAAGAGTCGGCGCAGTCGCTTTGCTGCTGTTTCCGCCGCTATCGGTTGATCTCACAGTTGTGCTGCTTCTGCACTGATCTCGCGATTTTGCGGCATTCGGCGCCGCGCAGAGGCGCGGCGTCGGCTTGCTGACATTAGGCTATGTGAAGTAACACATTCGAATGCGTTTTGCAAAAAACAAATTCCTGCAGTTTGTGTCAGTTACTGAAAGATACAATTGTCAGATCCTGCAGTAGCTTGGAGAGTTCGTACTGAAGACTACTACAGCAATAACTTCGTATACTTAGGACAGTGCGGAAGCGAATTGCAAAAATAATCTGCCGACCTCAGATGGTAGAGTGAACACTGACGAAGTTTACTGTTTTATCCATCCACAGCAACTGTTGTTGTACGTAACGAAATAATAAGCAGCCAGTTGTACGAGGGCTGTCCAGAAAGTAAGTTACGATTGATCGCGAAATGAAAATCACAGTGAAAATCAGAAATGTTTCATTTGTAAGAGTTAGCTACACCTTTCAGCTACTTATCTACGTAGTCGCCGTTCTGACTCAAACATTCGTCGTAGTGTTGTACCAACTTTCCAATCATAGAAGGCAGCCGCCAGTGCTTACCGCCAATTCTCTACGCTGGCCTAAAGCTCGTTCTCTGTGCCAAAATGTTGTCTTCATAGCCAGCGGTTAGTTTGAGCAGAGATCAAACTCAGTGGGAGACAATTACGGGCTGTATTGTGGGTAACCAAACATTTCCAATTGAAACGATGCAGGAACATCTTCGTTGCCCCTGCAGAATGAGGCTGAGAATTGTCTTGAAGAAGAAACCGCACGACAGTTATGTAATGTTGGTTGCATAGCTTCAGGGGAAAATTCTCACCAGGCCCTCGTACTTGGCGGGAGACACTATTTTCTATAACATCTTTACGCGCTCACTAAGAGCTCAGGAATGAAAAGAGCGAATAATTCTACCTAGAGTCATACTAGAGACACTGCCCAACACATCTTTGCAAAGATTTATCGGATTTTCATAGTCGTTTCCATTTCGCGACCGATCGTAACTTACTTTCTGGACAGCCCTCGTATATTATTTCGTTAGAGACAAAATTGTTTGAGTACAGGCGGCTACTCCGAGACACAGTTGTCTGCTTTCTGATCTTGGCTGACTGAGAAGAGTCGGCGCAGTCGCTTTGCTGCTGTTTCCGCCGCTATCGGTTGATCTCGCAGTTCTGCTGCTTCTGCACTGATCTCGCGATTTTGCGGCATTCGGCGCCGGGCAGAGGCGCGGCGTCGGCTTGCTGACATTACGCTATGTGAAGTAACACATTCGAATGCGTTTTGCAAAAAACAAATTCCTGCAGTTTGTGTCCGTTACTGAAAGATACAATTGTCAGATCCTGCAGTAGTGATAACCCTTATCTTAACAGGTTCTCTCTACAACAGACATTGATATCGAAAGACATTTCCAATACACAGGGCGTCGCAGGAGGAGTGATCAGTATCCAGGGATGCGACAGTAACTCTCATTTGATGCAAAAAACTTCGTATAGACAACTGTCCTATTCCGCATGATTTTCGAGGTAGAACACATTCAATGTACGTTTGAGCGGCATGGTCAGTAATATGTAATATGTGGATAAGTCCAGTCATTTTAGAAGAGCGAATGATGGGACAGAATTACTCCCTTATTTGGAAAATTTCTTTGTCCAGTTCCTTGATGGCGTTCCTTTGGCCATGCAGATCGCAACGCACTTCCAATAACGAGCACCTCGACATTTTACTGGGCGTGTGAGGGAACATCTCAACCGCAATTACCTTAATCGCTGAAATGGTCTTCGTAGCAAAATTAACTAGCCTCCAAGGCCGCCAGACCTTACGCCACGTGATTTTTGATGATGGGTTTGGATGAAGTGTGAAGAACTGCTTGATAGCATCAGACACTCCTACAAACAACACCACGTGTTCTCTCAAGATTAGCATTCCACGAATGCACTGAAGCTGACATCGGATTTTCCCATATTTATTGTGAACGGTACAACTGCTGTGATGTGACATGCACGATAATGTTTACAGGTGATGTGTTAAAAACACACATTTTTCAAATTGATACTTCGTAAAATGCATGTTATCTCGTTGTTGTACATGTGTACACCAGACAATTTATTGAATAATATAGAAAATAAATAAAAATGTACATTAAATGTGTTCTATCCCGGAAACCATTCGGAACTAATGGTTCAAATGGCTCTGAGCGCTGTGGGACTTAACATCTGAGGTCATGTCCCCTAGAACTTAGAACAACTTAAACCTAACTAACCTAAGGACATCACACACATCCATACCCGAGGCAGGATTCGAATCTGCGACCATAGCAGTAACGCGGTTCCGGACTGAAGCGCCTAGAACCGCTCGGTCACAGCGGCCGGCCAATGCTTCTGTTGTATGTTAGTTTCCCATAACCGTAGCAATTAGCTGAATCTTGTCACGTGGTATACACACCACTGAATCGATTTCCTCTTCTCATTTCATGAAGTTGCGATTTGTTACTGTCAATCAGTTAGATGAAATGACTAATTCCACTGGACTTCATTTCTCTTGTAATAAGCAGCTACCAAATTTTCATTGAATAAGAAAGCAAATGGACTGGATGTTGTAGGTCCTAATCATACAGCATGTCATACACATTTTCCTACACGACGAACCAACTTATAATCTGTGTACTTGGCTAAAATCTCGTTGACATCAGACAATATTAACTCAAGCTTCGTCACGTAACACTGTCGCAAAAATGGAGCAACCTGCATGTATTTCTTCTATAAGTCTTAAACAAAGTGTCATGGACAGTCGCTATCACTTCCCGAAGATAGATGTTACCTCTGGTAATGTTGCTATTCCTTCATTCAGGGTAAAGAGCTATATGTTGTTTTCAAAGCGTACTATATCGGCCACATACTCCGCTAGATATGAACTTGAAGTATGTTCCAGTACAGCGCTATTTCGTTACGGACAGGAATCGTTATTTCAGAGATGTGATGCTGTTTTCGCACAGCACTGTTTGAAACGTTCTCAAAGCTTTTTCAGCTCACACGTTTATTTCTTTGTTTCCTTTCCCCCCCCCCCCCCCCCCCCCTTCAAACAGAGGGCAGAATACTGTCGGCAAAGCTGCTGACGATGCATTAAACAGCGAACGCCACACGGCGTGTCCGTCGCTTGTAGATTCGAATTTAACTCTGCTGTTGCTTGTTTCGGAGCCATCGGCCACCGTGTTCGGCGCACCGCGACAGCAATATTGCTGCTGTCGCCGCAATGACAGCGCCACCTGGGCTCGTTCGGTCGCTCTGGCCAGCTCACCCACCGGGACTCGCTAAATACGAAAACGCACCAAAATAATTGGACTACTGCGCCAGCGCGGCTTGACACATGTTAACTGTGTATGTCTGTGAGTGTGTGTCAAAGCGACGCGTTCATCTCTCAATTTTGTGTTATTGTTTTAGTGTCAGATGCAGAATTTCGCGTCACCAATCTCTCTCTCTCTCTCTCTCTCTCTCTCTCTCTCTCTCTCTCACGGGCATCGCTGTGAGTGGCGATATTGCGAGGAAGCACCAGCTTGTCATCCCGACTGATACTGGAAAATTGCAACAAGGCGTTAATTTATTCGCCTAAACATAGTGTATCATCGAAGTTACAGTCTTTAGCTCCAGCAGTCTGCAGGGCGCTCTGTAGAAAGGCGATGAAAACAGGTCATCGGATGGGATGCCGGATTCACAAGCGTGAAATAGTGGCTTTCTAGATCTGTTGTTGGGTCGTCCTTTATAGTCGACATGATTTTATCATGGACGTCGCCTAATGTCACACTTATCGAAGTATATATCCGGATGTGATGCGGTTTCGTGCGTTTTCGAAGCATGAGAACGAAACCAGCTTACCCAAACTCCTCTTCCTCTACTCCCGCACCTCTCTCTCTCTCTCTCTCTATTATGGATTCATATCTACAGAGTCCCCAGGAAAATGTAGACACACTTTAAGGAACGAAAAGTATTACTTATGTGTTTGTTTTACATTCAATAATTGATCACACATGTACAACCTTCCGTTTTGCACATGGTTACTATAAATGTTCAAAATGTTCACCGTTGCCGGCCGGTGTGGCCGATCGGTTCTAGGCGCTACAGTCTGAAACCGCGCGACTGCTACGGTCGCAGGTTCGATGCCTGCCTCGGGCATGGATGTGTGTGATGTCCTTAGGTTAGTCTAGGGGACTGATGACCTCAGATGTTAAGTCCCATAGTGCTCAGAGCCATTTGAACCATTTTTTTGTTCACGCAACTGCGTCAGTCAGTGTTACAGTGGAGATCGCTGCACATGTCGCTGTAGTCTCCTGGCGAAGTTCCTCCAGCGTGCGTGGCTTACGTCGATAGACGTTACCTTCCACAGTTCCCCACGAGTAAAAGTCCATAGGTGTTAGACCTGGCGACCGTGGAGGGAACTCAATGGGCCCTCTTCGTCCAATCCAATGCCCCGGAAAGTTGTCATCCGGGAAAGCTCGTACAGCTAGGTGGTAGTGTGGTGGCGCCCCGTTCTGTTGGTATAAGACCTCTGCATCAGCTCCATAAAGCGCACGCGCACCTGGCAAAATTGATGCGCGTAACATTTCCAGGTACACTTCTCCAGTGACAGCAGCATCAAAGAAAATGGTTGATTCAAATGGCTCTGAGCACTACGCGACTTAACTTCTAAGGTCATCAGTCGCCTAGAACTTAGAACTAATTAAACCTAACTAACCTAAGGACATTAGACACATCCATGCCCGAGGCAGGACTCGAACCTGCGACCGTAGCGGTCGCTCGGCTCCAGACTGTAGATCAAAGAAAAAGGGTCCTACTAAGCCACTAGATGATAGCCCACACCACACATGAAACCCTGGTGGACTGACCGCTTTATCCACATAAACATGCGGATTTTCCGGTGTACAGTACACACAGTTATGCCGATTTACGGTTCCATTAAGTTTAAATTGTGTCTCGTCGCTCCGCACTACATTGATCACAAATTGTTCGTCAGCAGCTACCGTTTACTGATACCATTCGAAAAATTGCTTTCGGCTTTCAGGATCGTCATCGCGCGCAGTAATCGTGGAATGTAAACTTTCCACTTTGCAGCTTTCAGAATTCTTCGTACATTTGCACTGCTAACCCCACTTTACGTGCACATTGCGTAACAGACTTCTGTGGAGAATTAACAAACGTTTCCAACACGAGAGCCGACGAAGCAAGACTTGCAGCTGTACGCTGTCTTCCTGATCTTCCTTTGTGAATAGCACAAATAGTTCCTTGCAATTCAAATTTGTCAATAATGAGTTTCATTGTTAAGCGGGTTGGCGGTTCTGTTTCATACTCCAGCCTCCACTGACGTTGCACCTCAACAGCATTATCAAACTTCAAAAACCACTTCACAGTACATTTTCGTTGCTCGAATGTCAAGCGTGCTCCAGCCATCTTGTCTTCTCAAAACCGAGATGAAAGTACTAAGATCGATTGAACCAAAGAGCATACAACAACACACTCGTAACTCAAATAGAACGAGAATTTCGATATCTGGATAGAGCCTAACAAAGAATGTATACATTTTTCTGACGCGCTTTATATTACACTACCGAATTTGCTGAACACAAAAATGCTACAATATAAAGTGCTAATTATTCGTGTATTTGTAGCTTAAGACGTCCGCAAGAAAGAGTTTTGTTATAAGTACAAATAACACCATGTAATCTCGTTCGTTGCTGTTTAGCAGCTGCTTGTAATGTCCTGTGCGCACGCAGTTACATTACGTTTTATAGTGAATATCTCCGTGCATGGCACACAATGCACACTACACAGTATATTTTCCCACTAGAGAAGAACTAGTTTCACTGCTTGTATCGTAAGCCAGAAGGCAACTGACTTTAATACATACTGTCATAGGAAACAGAGTATAAGATATGTCTCATCTAACTCGATACGGCAGGGCTATTGATTTTTTCCCCTCACACACACACACACACACACACACACACACACACACACATACGCAGAGAGAGAGAGAGAGAGAGATAGATAGAGAGAGAGGAGGGCGGGTGGGAGGGGGGGACAACAACACATTTACTATGCGAATCGTGGAAATTTGATTATAAGAATTTTAGATGACGAGTGCTGCAGAAGCTCAGATTGGGGAAGGAAACATGAGGAACTTGTACGTATCCTTTCGAAATCAACGATCCTGGCATTCGCGGTAAAGAATGATGGGCACGATGGGAAACCTAAACTGTTGGATTGGAATTTGAAGTCAGGTCTCCCAGTGCGAGTCCTGTGTCTTACCATTGCACTAACTCGATTCACATACGTGTTATGTCATCTCTTCACTTTGTTCATTATATTTCTGGAGCGGACAAGGAAATCAATCCGACATTTCCGGTGATGGATGTGGGAGACAGCCAAAGCAATCTATGCAATTTATCAGGTCACCAGTGTTCAACCCGGAGCGTAAATGTTTAATAAACTGCGGGAGGCTGAAGCTTAAAATTATGTAACCGTAGTCCAATATGTTAGTGATGGAGAAGCATTTGGTCATTTAACCCTGTGTCGCTTGTCATGTTTGCCGTTTTCGACAGACTGCAGCAAACTCAGTATTAAATTTTCTTCTTTTGTCAGTTCATCTAACATCGAAGCTTATTGAAAAAGGCGGTACAGGATTAATCCGAACAACAACAAAATTTTGGAGGAAATTCAGCTATATTTACTGTGAATATCTTTCTATAAGGGAGTCGTGGTGTCTGGTGGCCAGTTACAGACTAGCATTTCGTTTCATTTCTTTCCCCCATTTTTCTTTGTATCTGCATTCCACTGAAAACAGTGCAAATGACGACGGTATGCGCCATGGATCTTGTTTGTTTCCAAACTTACTTACTTCACTCACGGTACTTGTTACTGACAACTCTAAATAGACAATCTTCGCTATCAAGCATGCATTCAGTACTGCTCGGTTCTGTTTCGCGTTTCTTTTTCCGGCGGTGTTAGTTGTACGTTAACAGTGGCATGCAATGGTATGGGATTTATAGGTGGATAAATAGTTAGTCAATATGTACTTCGCGTGCGGTTTACCCGATTCCAAAGAAAAAGCGCCACATCGAGGCTAGGTAAGAAACGAGTACTGCCGCAGCGACGGCAATCACATCACACTACAGTACTCTCTCATCTGTAGCTTGTTGGTTCTGAGCCTTATGGGACTTAACATCTATGGTCATCAGTCCCCTAGAACTTAGAACTACGTAAACCTAACTAACCTAAGGACATCACACAACACCCAGCCATCACGAGGCAGAGAAAATCCCTGACCCCGCCGGGAATCGAACCCGAGAACCCGGGCGTGGGAAGCGAGAACGCTACCGCACGACCACGAGATGCGGGCTGTAGCTTGTTGAATTACGCTGTGTTTTGTGTTGTACGTTTTGGTGATTGCGTATTACAGGTTTTGTCAATATTGTGAAGGTATTTTCATAGAAATAAAAGTAATATAGGTAACAAAACAAATAAATCATAACTACATCACTACTCTGAAACGAGCCACCGGAGACTATGGGTCCCTTACACAAAGGCCGGCCTTGTGCCCAAGCAGTTCTAGGCGCTTCAGTCCGGAACCGCGCGCCCGCTATGGTCGCAGGTTCGAATCCTGCCTCAGGCATAGATGTGTGTGATGTCCTTAGGTTAGTTAGGTTTAAGTAGTTCTAAGTTCTAGACTACTGATGACCTGAGATGTTAAGTCCCATAGTGCTCAGCGCCATTTGAACCATTTGAACCTTATACAAATATACTCTGAAACTATCTTTAAGTGCCGGCCGCGATGGCCGTGCGGTTCTAGGCGCCTCAGTCCGGAACCGCGGGACTGCTACGGTCGCAGGTTCGAATCCTGCCTCGGGCATGGATGTGTGTGATGTCCTTAGGTTAGTTGTGTTTACGTAGTTCCAAGTTCTAGGTGACTGATGACCTCAGATGTTAAGTCCCATAGTGCTCAGAGCCATTTGAACCATTTTTTTATCTTTAAGCAACCTCCAAAATTCTGTCGATGGAATTTGAGTTCATGCTGTATATTAATTACAATTTGATAATCTTACTTTTAGTCGAATTTCACGAATGAGAAAACATACTCGCATTCGTTCGTGGAAGTGTCGTATAAATATCTTTTCTCGATGTCAAAACTTTGCTGAATACTGAAAAATATTTAGTTTAATATGTTTATATGTTTTAGCACTTGGTAGCATTTAGTCCATGGCGCTTTTGCCCGTGCCCGCAGGATCTTTCTTACAAGGAGAAGCACTGGCACGAGGCATGCTTCCTGTGCAACAAGTGCCGCGTGTCCCTCGTGGACAAGCAGTTCGGCTCCAAGGGCGAGAAGATCTACTGCGGCAACTGCTATGACTCCCAGTTCGCCTCCAGGTGCGATGGCTGTGGCGAGATCTTCCGCGCAGGTGAGTGGCTCCGTGCACTGAGGCGTAGCGCCTGCCTCTTTACCTTAACCATTGAACTCCAAGAACAAGGAAAGGGTGCCTTCACCACTATACAAAATCTTTAAGCTATTCACTCAGAGTTATAACACGTAACACAGCGAATTACTGTTTCAGCTCTGCTCTTCTTTTACATCTTAATTTTCTGACGACGATGTCTTTCGAGTGATGTAATACAGGGCTTCCATAAATGAGTCATTCGTTTTCAAAGCTCGATCACATGTACAAAGACGACTGACATTGTGACAGAACCGTGAACTCACCAAGTTTGTATTTTGCATTCTACAAATGTTCTATCGTGCATTCCATACCTTATGTAGCACACGTCCCGTCTGTGGTCATCACAGTAGTGTTGATGCGTTCTGTGAGCTGTTCCAATGTTCTCGACAATGGGGGTACTTAAACACAATTCTTAATGTACTCCCAAAAGAAAAAGTAACAAGGCGTCCGGCAAGGTTGCCTGGGGAGGCAGGGGAACCGAACATCATTGATCCAGCTATGGAATGCCCCGTCTTGCTGGAAGATTAAAGTCTCGTAATCAGCAGTCACTTGCGGAAATAACCACAACTGTAACATATTAAGGTAGGGGTACCCGTCACAATCTTCTCACAGATTCATCTGTGACACTGTATAGTAAACATTAGCCTTTGGAGAACCCGTTCGTGCGCCACAATTTCAAGAGGATGTTCAGTGCCCCATACTCTCATATTGTGGCGAATAACCTGTCGAGATAAACGGAAGGTCCCTGAATATCAGCTTGGACGCGAAATTTTCATCCTCAGGTGCTTCCCGTATCGTGATGAAAAATTGAAGCGCCGGCAATAATCTTCCGGTTCTAATTGTTGCACGAGCTGCAGAGGATACGGTTTGTTAATGTCACCGCCGTTGCAGTCTTCCACGCAGGTTGGTTCGGTATTCCAAATTCGTGGCTTGTGCGGACCATTGATTTTTTTGGACTGCGTACGAAACTTTCCCCTCATCTTCTCCACTGTTGCATCTGGCACACTAGGTCGACCGGTACTTTTTGGTTTGGTGTCCCTAAATTGTCGATACCAAAGCACAGTACTCTCTTTACCTGACCGTTCTTTTCCACAATTCCTGTTATAACAGATAAACACAACGCATATTCCAACACACAAAAACTCTTTTCTTGCTTCGTCGCCATTTTGCCAAGGTAGTGCACTCGTAACCCCAATTTGTGGGCACAATGCAAACTCGGTGAGTTTACAGTCCTATTCATGCATCACTCCCATTTCTTCTTGTAATATGTTGGAAAACGAATTAACCACTAATAGTAGCCCTGTATATGAACATACCTTCATTCAAATAATCAATTCAGGTCACATAGATCTTAATTTTTCTTCTATTTCTGAACTCGCGATTGATAATGAAATGAAATAATAAATTTACAGCTACAATACATAATACTATAGTGTAATGACATGTTTATGAATTAAAACTGAATACCAGTAATAACGCATAAAAATTACTGACTCAGCTAACCTCCACAGAGTATGAAAAAGCATTTTTGTGCTTGAAGATAGCGGGATGTTTCTTTTCAGATGGGAGGCGTAGTACATGTACTTGCCTTTGTTACATACAATTAATTCTAAATTTCATGTGGAAAGAAATAATATGCAATAATATATAAGTTAAGCATAATATTCAGCAGAAATATGTACTTCTAACTTAGTTTGTGGCCCAAAGTACAAATCCAAACGAAGGATAGGAAATATGTACTTCATTTCGTCACATCTAGTCCCTGTACCACGCGAGGCCATACTATGCGACTGTCGCGGGCGTTAAGGGGTTGGTTCAAACTTTAAAACTGCTTCAGTTAAGGAAATACTAAAAATATGCATTGCGCAATAAGCCCAATTCTTTGACCCATGTCACACGCGGCGCCACTGTGCTCCAGTTAACACACATCTTTGAAGTCAGGGTTCAGCCATCCCACTTCCATAGATCAGAGTTGTCCCACCAATTGGACGTAATGGGCTTATATAAACGGGAGTTTGTGGTAGCGTGCGATGGCGGTTGATCACTAAAACTTTCACGGAAGTGTTTGTCTGCTTGAGGATTATAGGTACCATACATTTAAATTAGTTTAGCATGAACATTCAGTCATTTGACGGACAGGCGTATGATGTATATGGTGTAGCCAGAAGTGAACACAGGCTGGGTATTTTTGCGCGAGAAGAAATGTTGTCTACTCTGAAGTTTTTTAAACAAGTATTTCACAATGTATTTGTAATTTGTAATAATCCACTAATCATACTTTATGAACATACTCAATAATTGCAACTGCTAGCAAACCATATACACTATCAATTCAACTTACTTTCTGAATAATGGATAACGTACTAAAATTGTAATTACTGAATCAAACCGAATGTATTTCTCCCCACCGATGCTTGTTGATTCAGCGTGTAGGTGGCAGACTGCAAATCCGTATGTCCTAGGTTTGATCCCCCATCTGACCAACAATGCTTCTCTCTCCTCTAGCGTTATTTTCATAATGAGAGAAATTCCAACTTTACTATGGAGTTCACAGTAAGCTATAGCTTCCCCTTTAACTGACGCAAGAGCAGACTACCTCCAGTATGATCAATCCGAACGAACTGTCAGGTTTATGACGACGTTATTTTTATTCATTCATTCTTCTGTTTTTCCATGTTGGCCTGTTTATTAATTATGCGAAAGACTACTAGAGCAGTGGGACATCTCTTTCGAAGAGTATAAAGATGAAACAGAGTAACATTAACATTTCTACAAGATACTTCTCAATGCAGTGTCGTCATCATTGGATTGACTCATTTATCCTCCTCTCCATTTCGTCACATGAAGGGACGCTCATATAGAAGTAATTAAACAAAATTAACGTCATATTTGCTCGGCTAGTGAGTGTGGCTTTGGAATATCTTCAGCATATTAAACATGATGATAACAAGAACTTAACGGCACTGATTTTTCGAGGAGGTGCTGTGGACTTTATTTTCCATGTGAAACACAAAAACTAAAAAACAGAGTAGACTGTGTCAGTGATGTAAAACTGTAAAACATCGTTCACTTTTGGCGTACACCAAGTATTCTGACACGCCAATTTTTCAGCTTCTAATGGCTCCTGTGAAAAAAGTTGTGCTGACGTGGTTAGAATGTATCCAGGCATTCGTAGAAAGTGTCCTTGCTCTCAAGTTAGTTTTATTTCTATGTTTTTATGATGAAATAATAATCGTCTTTACATAGGAATAATAAGTAGCTGTAAATGCGATTAACTTATTCGAAGCAGTTTGAATTTGACCAGTAACTCCGAATTTGTAGATACGTTGTGTTACACAGTTAGCGTATAATATGTGCTACATTTTGGAGTCTCACAGGCATACTTTTGTAGTACCGGTAACACACTTAATTTCCCTATAAGAAGAAATGGTCTAGTTTTTGATATTGCTTTTTATATCGATGGGAAGAGAGAGACACGATATCTACAGTAGATTTATTAACCAAACGTTAGGCCAACTTCAAATTTCCTGCGGCGTCTTTTTAACATTTTTCGTTCTGCAATGAGAGCTGTTTCTAGTAACGTTAGTCTGTAATCCGATAAAAGAGAATCAGCCTTGTTTTGCCGGTGAACAATTTTTTTGTTCTGGTATACTGGTAGGCAGTATGACACTTAGTGTGAGTACTAAGCTGTTCAGTCCACTATGTGCATACACGCTGCGCTCCACTTCGTCCCGCTAACACGCATATGAAATGAAATTCAAATATGATCAGAAATTTTCAGTTCTTAGGAGCAGGGAACAAATCAGCTGCCGTCTTAATGCATTTATATCAGTGTAGCACGTGACACTTCCCCCACCACTTCATCCGACCGTTGCAATCTTATACTTCAGTGCAAAACGTACTTGATTTGGACTAAATTTCAGAAAGTAAATTTTATGACAATCTGAAAAAGAGAATATGTTAACTGCTGGCTTTACCTGAAAACCGGTAACGTATCGACAATGGTGCTTAGTTACCTACCATTCTCTGGGTCCAATTAGTGTACAGCGTCTGCTACTCTCCCTCTGGGTTCTTGAGCAACTGAAAATTTCCCAGAATCGTTTGACCTGCTGCGCAAATCTTAATATCAGAATCAATACTGAAAGCAACCTTGATTGGGAAAAAAATTTCACGCTTTAAAAATGTAAGCAGCAGAACTGCCCCTAACGGTGCTAAAAACGCTAACTTGGCGTAGACGTTCCGTAAATGAAGTCAGATATGAATGTAGTACGCCAACAAATTCTTTTACTTTTAAAGTTGGACACTAACATGACTGCATTGCGAACAACTATGTTTTATTCGAAATTTAACATTTAACAATAATGGACTATATGTGATCAAAAGTATCCGGACACCTGCCAGAAAATGACAAAAATTCGTGGCGCCCTCCATCGGTAATTCTGGAATTCAGCATGGTGTTGGCCCATCCTTAGCCTTGATGACAGCTTCCACTCTCGTAGGCATACGTTCAGTCAGATGCTGGAAGGTTTCGTAGGGAATGGCAGCCCGTTCTTCACGGAGTGCTGCACTGAGGAGAGGTATCGACGACGGTCGGTGAGGCCTGGCACGAAGTCAGCATTTCAAAACATCCCAAAGGTATTCTATAGGATTCAGGTCAGGACTCTGCGCAGGCTAGTCCATTATAGGGATGTTATTGTCGTGTAACCACTCCGCCACAGGCAGTGCATTACGAACAGGTGTTCGATCGCGTTGAATGATGCAGTCGCCATCCCTGAATTGCCAGTGGGAAGCAAGAAGGTGCTTAAAACATCAATGTAGGCCTGTGCTGTGATAGTGCCACGGAAAACAATAATGGTTGGAAGCACCCTCCATGAAAAACATGACCACACCATAATACCATCACCTCCGAATTTTACTGTTGTCATTACACACGCTGACAGATGACGTTCTCCGGGCATTCGCCATACCCACACCCTGGCATCGAATTGCCACATTGTGTACCGTGATTCCTCACTGCACACAACGTTTTCCCGTTGTTCAATCGTTCAATGTTTACGCTCCTTACACCAAGCGAGTTGTCGTTTTGCATTTACCGGGGTGATGTATGGTTTATGAGCAGCCGCTCGATCATGAAATCCAAGTTTTCTCACGTCCCACCTAACTGTCATAGTACTTGCAGTGGATCCTGATGCAGTTTGGAATTCCTGTGTGATGGTCTGGATCGATGTCTGCCTATTACATATTACGATCCTCTTCAACTGTCGGCGGTCTCTGTCAGTCAGCAGACGAGGTCGGCCTGTACGCTTTTGTGCTGTAGGTGTCCCTTCACGTTTCCACTTGACTATCACTCAGGAAACAGTGGACCTAGGGATGTTTAGGAGTGTGGAAATCTCGCGTACAGACGTATGACACAAGTGATACCCAATCACCTAACCACGTTCGAAGTCCGTGGGTTCTGTGGAGAGCCTCATTCTGCTCTCTCACGATGATTACTGAGGTCGCTGATATGGAGCACCTGGCAGTAGGTGGCAGCACAATGCACCTAATACGAAAAACGTATGTGTTTGGGGGTGTCCGGATACTTTTGATCACATAGTGTATTAATTTTTAAGGGTAGTTCTCCTTTCAGGTTAAAGTTCTATCGAATACTCGGTCATTTGGATAATTCTTCGGTTCAACAAATACGCAGTGTTCGTTATTTCCAAGGTTTGTATTCATCCTCACCTCATCTTCTGTCCGTTTATAATCGCCTCTTTATGTTTCGCTTCCTGTCATGCACAGCCCCCACTCCCTGTCGCGTCTGCCCCCCACCCCTCTTATGGGTCCTCATCCTCCATCATCTCCTTTCCCAGTTCCCCCCTTCGCTTTTACTCTCCTTTCCCCCCTTTTTTGTTTTCCCATCATCTGTCCAGTTTCCCCCCACCTGCTCTCGGCTGTGGTATGTCACATTTGCCAACTTTTTAGTGCGGTGTTCCAGTCACTATTCAGTGTTGTTCGTCTTTCTCGTGTTGCGAACAGAAACCATGCTGTCGCTAGGTGGGAATTTTATGTCTTTTGCGAACAGAATCCAGACTGTCGCCGTGTTTTTTAATTGTCTGTCTATTGTTTTCCCTGTCTGCTACGTATGTATTTTATTAGCATCATCATCCCTCTGTTCTTTGTTTTAAGTTCCACGATTTTTTTTCGCCATGTTACTCTTTAAGTCTCCGATTTTATCGCCTGTTTTTATTATTTATTCTCTTCATCTTTCTCACAAAGTCTGTAGGCTGCAGAGCGGCATACTAAGCTGCTGCCAGCCCGCCCCCTTCGGGGGGAATTGAAATTCAATAAAGAAAAAAAAAAAAATGTCATGCACAGCAAGTATGGAAGGCACGAGCTGAGACACTGTTAATCATTCTACTAAATAGAAAGATCGTTCTCATTGTTATCCGTTAAACTAATATTAAGAAACATCTAGTTTTAATGTTTACTAGGCCTCTGTGAAGCAAGATTACTATCATTCCATCTATGATATTGGAAAACTTCATATCACAACCTTAGGCTATTGTTCTTCATATCTCTTCACGCAGCATACCCTTAAACGACATCCTGTTGCAAAAGAACCGCAGAATTTTTTCTTTGTTTCTCAGTATCTTAGTTCTGAATCGGCAGAACATTGAAACTGTGGGCGAAGTGTGTATTTGGTCACACGTTGAAGGCTTCCGCAGCCGGTATTTACGTCCTTGGTTGAACAACAGACACACAGTACAGGTATTTATTGCACGTCTGAAATATTTAATTCTAAAACGAGTGCTAATTTCAGACTCCACCCACAACTCTTACTTTGATTAGTAGTTTCATTACATCTACATGCTACACATTACGTACGAGTAGCAATACAATACAATTTCTATTGTGAAGTTGAAGCACCTTTTTTTGCTATTGGCTAACAGTGACTAAGAAATGGGAATGGTATTTATTAGATTCTTGTTGAGTTAATCACACACACACACACACACACACACACACACACACTGACAGGTTGGTAATATGCGAAAATTACCCCGCTCATGAAGTTATGGCTCTGTGTGACACCATCAAATGATAATAAAAGAGCCCTTAGCGGCCAGCTAAAAAAATGGTTCAAATGGCTCTGAGCACTATGGGACTTAACATCTTAGGTCATCAGTCCCCTAGAACTTAGAACTACTTAAACCTAACTAACCTAAGGACATCACACACATCCATGCCCGAGGCAGGATTCGAACCTGCGACCGTAGCGGTCGCGCGGTTCCAGACTGAAGCGCCTAGAACCGCTCGGTCAAACCGGCCGGCGCCAGCTAAAATTGATTATTAAATCTGAAATAGCTTTTGGCGACGTCTGAGTAAATTTTTTATCCTTACTTCCTCATATTACTAATACAGGTTTTATCCTTTATGATTGAAATATCAGTAATCATTATCTAACTTAATTTAAAAACCAAAGAGCATAAGAGAATATTATTTGTCTGTACAGTAAATCACGATGTGACAACCTAAACTAGGAACGTCAAGGAGGAAAAGGGCGACTAAAGTTTACATGCTAATTTTCACAGTAATTTCAGATTTGAACTGTAATGGTTGTTACTTTAAAGTCTTACGTCTCCATAATTCAATCTAGGCTCCACACAGTGTGGCGATCGTGGAAGCGGAGTACAGAGCTATCTGGCGGCGCCGTAGTGCACTGTTTCTTTGCGCGTCCGTTTCCAGATGGCGCAGCGGACAGCGGCGCGTGATTGGCGCCTGCTTGAGTAATTGAGTGTGCTTACCCGCCTAATTACACACCGGTCAATCGCCATTCGTCAACAGGGCGCCCTATAAATGTTTAAACGCGCTGTCGCAATCGCTGTATCAGTAAACCTGTCCGGAAAGACTAGCATTTGTGCAACGTGCCACATGTTAATTACGAATCCAGCGGACGAGTTGCATCATTGGTCCTGTCGTGTGAGCATTAAAAAGACAACTGTGCTTTTTGTGGAAATAGTAGCACATTTCTTTTTATCGTCGTAACTAATTCTTTACCACTAGCAGCAAACAGTAGGTATTAAAAGAAAATGTGTTCTATTTGCACATAGCCGGCCTTGGAATTGGATCTTTACGATGCTTACCAGTCTCAGCCAGGCCTTGTCGCTCGCGGTACAATTGACGTTAAAAGCTGAATTACACGTAGACAATACACTAGCTCGATATTTCATTTCCTTATAGTGTAAGAGTGCTAGTGTGCTGCTCAGCTGAACAGTTTCTATACGTCTCCTTAATAATTTCATTTTAATCTTCGCACAATGAAATTAATATTTATACAAAGTATAATATAAAAAGCACCTGAGACGAGGGCTTTCCATATAGCATAACCTGAAACAGTATTACATTATTCTCCTTTATTTTCAAAAGTAAGATAAGTATTTACGCATCCAAAAGGCCGGTGCACTTTCTTTCGACTAAAACTGTTCTATGAAAACTATTCACATTATTATCGAACCGCCTCATTTTATAGTCTATTAACCTTCAGCCGTCAGTGACTTCCCAAATTTTTTCGATGCTTTCTGAGCCACTCAAAAATCGTATAACGACGTGTGCGTTCTTCACAAAACTTAACACGAGCTATTCAGATTATTCGAAACAGTCTAAAATGTTCCATATCCTTAACAAATAAGATCTACACTTTCAGACTACGAATGAATAATATGTGCCACAATGTGAAGTTAACCAACAAAGCACCATCGCGTTGTTTAAAGTTATCCTAATGATAGCTATTCGTCTTGTTGTAAGCAGCAGAGAGATTGTCAGAAGGAAGCGCGATTTGAGATAAATATTATTTAGCCCTTTCTTCTGACCTTGTCTCCCGATTTTTCTGAGACCAGTGACCAGCACTTGCTGTGGCTGCAAATGACGTCCCCACAAAAGAAGCGACTTCCAAGAAGCGCGAATCGTGACTTTGCGAGCCGCGCGTTGGAAACGTTCGGTAGTAGTCGCTCCAGGCTAGAGAATATTTATTACCTGTGCCGCTGTGAGTCCCTGGTTTCTTGCTCAACCAGGCAGATATTGCCAGTTTTCTGCACTGCCATGCAGCCGCAATGTCGCACTCGTAAAATCTCTTTCTTTCTGTGGTTTCCACATGCTTGCGCCTTCAACTCTGCAGTATCGTTATTGCTAACTTCCTATACTAAGTAAATAACTCAATTGCACTACTTCAGATAGCGCTTGTCTTAGTGGTGATTTTTAATTGGTTACAATTACGTGTTTTGTTAATGTTTTGAATGTATACTCACTCCTCGGTTGAATGTGCTATTATATTTGTGGAATTCGAACTTAAATGTGCGCTTCTACAGCGAAATCCACGATTGTATCTTCTTTAACAAGAGGAATAGCTTTGTTGTAAATCTATGTTCTTTATCTGGATGTACAGTATTTCCCAGGGTACGCTCCACACGACGATAAAAGCAGTAGGATATTACCGTAATCGGCGATTTTTATTTCGTTAAGCGCTATTAATTATAAGTGATGAATCATATGTTGTTGTTACCTGAACTGGAACTTGCAATGAAATTAAAATAATCCGTGGCGGACGTCAGAATAACGGATTGCGAATTTGTGGCGAAAGCGTAGTTTCGCACGTGAAAATGTCCTTGATGGTTTTAGCAACGAGATGGTGTTGAAAGTAAAAAGTGACTGAAAATAAACGGTTGCTGCAGCGCATAGCGTAAACTCCAGCACACCTTTGCTTCAGTCACACTGGCGAAGAGAGAAAAACTGTCACAAAGTGATTACTATCACTGGGTGTACATTTCTGCAGCGATTTGATTCTGTTCCGTAAGTTACGTAGGAAAGCTGGTAATGGCGCATACTTTCATGTAAAATAAACAAAATTTGTATTGTTGAACATGTGGTGTTTTCCTATGGTTCGTTTTAGATCCGTTTTGATCAACTAATATCGCGCCCGAATTTTAACTACACTTCTGTCTTCGTTGTTTCGTACTTAATTATATTTCAGCACCTTCTCTCCAGGCTGTCATTGTCTTCTACACGGATAGCATTTCGTGTGACTAGGGCCTCCCGTCGGGTAGACCGTTCGCCGGGTGCAAGTCTTTCGATTCGACGCCGCTGTGGCGACTTTCGCGGGGGGATGAAATGATAATGATTAGGACCACACAACACCCAGTCCCTGAGCGGAGAAAATCACCGACCCAGCCGGGAATCGAACGCAGGACCTTAGGATTAACATTCTGTCGCGCTGACCACTTTTTTTCGTTTTTTCACCTCTCAGCTACCGGGGTCGGACGTCTTCTACACTGCAGAGCCAAAGAAACTGGTACACCTGCCCAATATCTTGTAAGGTCCCCGCGAGCGCGCAAAAGTGCCGCAACACGACGTGACATGGACTCGACTAATGTCTGGAGGGAATCGACACCATTAATCCTGCACGGCTGTCCATGAATCCGTAAGAGTACGAGGGGGTGGAGATCTCTTCTGAAAACAATAACGTTCATATCTGGGGAGTTTGGTGGCCAGCGGAAGTGTTTAAACTCAGAAGAGTGTTCCTGGAGCCTCTCTACAGCAATTCTGGACGTGTGGGGTGTCGCATTGTCCTGCTGGAATTGCCCAAGTCCGTCGGAATGCACAATGGACATGAGTGGATGCAGGTGATCAGACTGGAAGCTTACATACAGAGTCGTATCTAGACGTATCAGGGGTTCCATGTCACTCCGACTAAACACCCCCACCCCTCCCCACCGTTACAGATCCCCCACCAGCTTAATTAAACAGTCCCCTGATGACATGCAGGATCAATGGATTCATGAGGTTGTCTCCATACCCGTACACGATCATCCACTCTATACAATTTGAAACGAGACTTGTCCGACCACTCTATACAATTTGAAACGAGACTTGTCCGACCAGGCAACGTGTTTCTAGCCTTCAACAGTCGAATTCGGTGTTGACAGGCTCAGGCGAGGCGTAAAGTTTTGTGTCGTGCAGTCATCAAGGTTACATGAGTGGCCTTCGGCTCCGAAAGTCCTTATCGATGATGTTTCGTTGAATGGTTCGCACCCTGACGCAAGTTGATGGCCCAACATTGATTTTTCTCAATCTCCAATCTTTCTAAACCATTTTGTATTGTATGGTAATTTAATTACCAGATAATGCTTCATATTTTTTCTTTTTAATTAATTTAGCAGCCAGGGTAGTGAGTATTGTAATTACCACCACCAAAAATCAAGCTGCGATCGAGAAACTTGGTGAATGTACTTCGTGTTCACACTTCGGTGCAACACATTATCCCTAACGAGGGATAACTCGTCGGAGACATTGATTGTGAAACTATGGTTTTTGGCTTTTCTGGAAACGTATCGCACCAAAAATCACATCGCGGTCATTCTGGAAACACTAGTCACGTGATGAAAAAGGGAGATGTTTCACTACCATGTCAGAATAATATGAGGAATGAGCAAAATTTTGATAGCCGAAAGCAGCAGCATATGTGAACTTAACCTGTACAGAATGAGCCGGAACGTTGTTGTTGAATAAATAAACCCGCGACGTTTCTTCGCCATGACGTCCACCTGTAACCTCGTCCGGAGGTTTCGGTAGTACGCTCCTGTGATGGTTTGCATTATCAGTTAGCACCACACCACAACAATTCCCAAATGCTCCCAGCATCACCTTGCCGTATGACGGTTGGATCTTAACTTTTTTCTGCAGTGGTGAATCCAGTTATTTCCACTGCTCGGTTTGCTGTTTTCTCTCAGAGTCATAGTGATACAACCCAGCACTCGTCGATGGTAATAAGGCGGCTAAAGAAATAATTGAGATGGTTCTGACAGAGCAGTAACATTTACGCCGTTGAGTCTGTTCGGCGCATTTTATGAATGTGTATGACCAGTCACCGAACACTTCGGGTATCGAACTTGGGCCGGCCGGTGTGGCCGAGCGGTTCTAGGCGCGTCAGTCTGGAACAGCGCGACCGCTACGGTCGCAGGTTCGAATCCTGCCTCGGGCTTGGATGTGTGTGATGTCCGTAGGTTAGTTAGGTTTAATTAGTTCTAAGTTCTAGGGGACTGATGACCTCAGAAGCCATTTGAACCATTTATCGAACTTGGTAGTGTTCAAAATATCGTGCACTGGAAGCATCTACGCCACATGAGCTACACGAACACCATTTTGTTGTGGCTGCTCTAGCGCTAAGGTGCTGTGGAAAAGGTTTCGAAGTGTACCAGGACCTGTAAACAAACCAGGAATTAATTTCGCCATGAAATGCATAAAAATTAATTACGTAACTTTACTTTCTCGCAGTGAGTACACCTCTTACTGTGCCAGGTGCCTACTGAATACGGCAGCTAATCGCCAATGTTTTAAAAACCTGATCGCTGTAAACAAAACGAAGAACCTTTAAACTGCCGATATTGTCGGTGCCGACTGTTAATTGCCGTCGTAGGCGCAGTCCCTGGGATAAGTCCTCAGGCTGACCCGAATTCCCAGTTTGCGTCCGCGTGGGCCCGTCGTGTAGGCGGCTCAATAGGCGCCGACGCCGCTCCTGCGCTCCGAATCCACATCATTAAGCAGCCAGCAGGCAACTGGACCGCGCCATTTGTATTTCAGGTCGCCCGTCTGCACAGCGGCTCCTTACTGGCGCCGATCTAATCACTCATAAAAACTGGCCGTTCCTACCACCATTTTAGAATAGCCGAGATTGCCCCAAGAGAGAGGTCTACAGCGCCAGCGGTGCGAGATTCGCCATTGTCAGCTCTCTGACTCCACTGCAGAATTCCTATAACATGGACACAGTATTTGAATAAAAACAGGAAAATATCCAATGATTATATCCTGTCGTGGTTACCAAATTTAACTCAGCGTTGTATTTGACGATGATGACAGGGAGGTCGCGGAACAGTGTTGGCATAGTCACAATTAATTAGTAGGAATAATTGCATTTATAAGATTTGTGTAGTAATTTTTATACCAATTCCAATCAGACGCTTCACGACGTTAGGAAATGCATACATCATTATTATCACGTGATAATTATTTATGTTAATGAAGACGGTACGACTGTGGTTGGGAGACGGGGGTGCAAAGATAACTTTACGACTGGTCAAGTTGCAAACTTATCTTGAGTTTACACGTAGTACGCGCTCTTTGCAATCTGATCAGTAAAGCTGCGAAGCGCTTGTCTGGCGATAAGGGAACCACTGCGCCATTTAGAGCTATGGAAGGAAACACTGGGACCACTTGTATGATGAACCTGTCTTAATATACTTGCTGAATTTAGTGCAGCAACGCCAAAGCAGATTGAACCAAAAGCACTTGTTGGAACTGTTATGAATTGACAGTTACTATCAATACTGGATCCTCACATAAAATTTCTTTTATTTCGAGATAGAGGGTATGAAACTTGATGTTTGATGTAACAAATATGTCTTTGGGGAAAAATGGTTATAGCCACTGAATGAGGAACTATCAACATGACCGGCATTACTCTGTGAGGAAAGCAAAAGTTTTTGTATATCCGTCGGAAAAATCGATTTAGTGGACATTGCAGATCAGAGTGAGAGTTAGCGGCCCAGTAGTGCATAAAGTTACAATGTTTGTGTTTGTCACTGGATACTTGGTTTTTTGTGCCACTGAACTTTGTTTTCGTGCCTGACATTGCTTTGCGTTTCTGAAGTTTGCCATGTACACCGTGATTTTTATCCAACATGGAGATACAGACCTTACATAAAACTGTCTCGTAAATAGGAAACAATACCATGATGAGAGAAGCATAGTGTTAATACATACGTACTGGGGTCTCGTAATTTTAAGGAAGTCATCAAAACGTTAATTTGTCGTCCTCATTATTAAAGTTTAGGCATTCGACAACGGCATTATTTCTGAACTCTTTCCAGATCATTTTGCTTCAAACTAGGTTCCGTTTTCACTAAAGTCGTTTCTGTCCAAGCAGGTCTCGTGGATATTAAAAAGGAAGATGAAGATTAGGGTTTAATGTTCCGTCTACGACGAGGTCGTTATAAGCAGAGAACAAGATTAATTCGGACAGGAAACTGGTCGAGCCCTTTCCTGAGGAACCATTCCTTGAGTCGTCTTAATTTAAGGAAACCACCAACAAAAACTAAATTTTTGTGGTTGGATAGGGATTTGAACATAACTCTGACTTTTAGTAGTTACACTTTCAGATGATAATAGTGTCCTTCGCAGAGTTAGGAATCATTTTATTTCTCATAAGTTCTTTCCCAACAGCTCCCTATAGGGCATTTCAGAATTAATCCAATGTACAGCGAAGTGTGCGCTGTTATCGTTAAGGAGGGCTGGTTGAGATCTGGCCCATTACAGAGCTCGTTTCTGTTTCTGCCAAATATCAGGCGATCTGCTAGTGCGATTACATAGTATGTACAGTATATAACAAGACGCCTCAGAATCACAAGACGATAGAGTCAGTTGTAACAGCAATATATAAACTAAGATAAACGCAGCGTACAGGGGTCCAATTAGGATTTGGGTTTTCATAGCCGACATTTACGTTACAAAAAAGCGAAACATCTCTGAAACCATTGATCAGATGCGGTAGATCGGAGGTATAACATCACTCATTGTTGTGGCTGCGAGTTAGCCGTATCATTGTGGAAATCACGGTGGGGACAGAGAAAATCATGATTGTACCCGAGCTAAATTTTAGTATCTTCAGAGACAGCAGCACCATCTTCCAGAGGGGAGAAGCAATGTAGAAATTAACGCATGGATACCGGAGGCGCTATTGATCTGGATTGTTCCTCTGTTTCTCTCACCATATTTTTCACAATGTATGTTATATGTGACTGAAAGTATAGGTGACTAGTGTGGATCAGTTTGGAGTGTAACCTAATTCTGCTAAAGAGAGACATGAAACAGGTACCGACAAATCACATTGGCCCACTCTCTGATGACTGCCCCATTCCTGGTCAAATGTGAGTAATGAAAATCTTCAACACCACCAGAGGCCCAACATTACACGCGATGTAATGCCAGAGAGCTTTCCTCCCGAGATAGAGCAATGATATTGAGGCTATGTCGTCCCGTAGACATTGCCGAAACTCGAACATGATGTAGGTGAGCAAAATTACTAACGGTCGGAACAGTACTGAATGAATGGACGTTGCATGATATACAGAGGAGGTAATACGTAGCCGTGGGTTGGCGTGTTGTAACGTAGCGGGTAAAGGTGGAGCATACCGTCTATGACGGATCGGTAAGTGGTGACTGGCCGCCTCCTTATGAAGCGTCACCCTAAGGCAGCTTGTTTAGTGCCCGGGTCTGAGAAATGTGGGCGCCGGTGGGAGGGTGCTGACACACTAATACGCCCTAACCTCAAATCATCCTGACATCATTTTAAGCGAACTAAAAGTGACACTTCTAGTGATTTACAAGTAAATGTATGGGGGCAGCTCCTGTGCACTGTGATCTAATTGATGTAATTACAGGTTTTGTCCGGAATTAGGTGCGTCAGAGAGAGAGAGAGGGTGGGGGACATTTTGAGAACTCCAGAATGAGATTTTCATTCTGCAGCGGAGAGTGCGCTGATATGAAACTTCCTGGTAGATTAAAACTGTGTGACGGACCGAGACTCGAACTAGGGACTTTTGCCTTTCGCGGGCAAGTGCTCTACCAACTGAGCTACCCAAGAACGACTCACGCCCCGTCCTCACAATATCCTTGGAAGGTAGGAGATGAGGTACTGGCAGAAGTAAAGCTGCGAGGATGGGGCGTGAGTCGTGCTTGGGTAGCTCAGTTGGTAGAGCACTTGCCCGCGAAAGGCAAAGGTCCCGAGTTCGAGTCTCGGTCCGGCACACAGTTTTAATCTGCCAGGAAGTTTCATTTTGAGAACTGGTTATGAATCGTCCAGCAGTCAGATAGTGTTAAATACTGGAGGTTTTTTTATGACATTTTAAGAGTTTACAGGCATGCGCTTTGGTAGACGTTTACTCCCGCTTACTGTAATGTAAATTATTTTTCTGTTTGTCCATTTTCTACTATCGTTATGCTGCTGATGTGCATCTCACACATGTTCCTGTTATTTCCTTCCAAAACATCTCTGTAGTGCACGGATGGACAACCGGCGGCCCGCCTATCGGGTCCGGTCCCTCATCGGTTTGTCCGGCCCGCAGGAGGAACTCGTTGGTTAGAGAGCTAGGCGCTCGCATTGTATTCCATTTCTTGCAGTGCTCACAACATTCGCTTCGTGCCTGCCATCTTCAGTGGTAGAAATGTCACACGGAAGTTAAGCGGTTTCTCACACGTTCAGTATAATTGTCAATACATCAACATAATGAGCGTCTGAGAGCGAGTTTTGACGTTTATCAATACTACAAATATTGACGAACAGTATTGATGCCGATCAAAATATTCCCAGTATTACCAATAAGTACTGAGCGTGAGGGCGAGTAGTACTAGTTTGGCTTCGTGTAATACACTCGATACAAGCAATTTAAACGGCGGAAATGAGTACACAGTATTGGTACTTCTCATTTAAAACAAAAACTCTCCCAACACAGAATCGACTCTCTGGATAGCCTACAGATGAAGGGTATTGTAACCATCGTTCGTGCCTTGCCCCTTCTCAGTTCTGTATCCCAAGTAATCGGTATTAGGTTGGGAGGTTTTTATGGATTCAAATCAAGACGTACCAACACAGTGTTTTCATGTCTGACCGGTAGGGGGGCTGCTAACAAGTCATTGCTATTGGCTCTTCGCCGAGTTCATAGCGTCCGCCATGTTAGATGTACGCGATGTCACCGCGTTTCAGAGTTTTTCGCTTTCTTCGCAGTGGTACTAATTTTGCTCTTTTCCTGGTGAACATAAAATAAATTTACTCTCAAACCACGTGTTTTGAGGCATAATTCGTTGGCTTGGCGTGTCGTGAAACGCCGGCCAGAATGGCCGAGCGGGTCTAGGCGTTACAGTCTGGAACCGCGCGACAGCTATGGTCGCATGTTCGAATCCTGCCTCGGGCATGGATGTGTGTGATGTCCTTAGGTTGATTAGGTTTAAGTAGTTCTGAGTTTTAGAGGACTGATGACCTCAGAAGTTAAGTCCCATAGTGCTCAGAGCCATTTGAACCATTTTTTTGTCGTGAAACGGGGGCCATTCATACTGGTGCAGTAATCCGTAAACATTAACGTAATTAAGCTGTAATTTTGACTCGATGCGCTAGGAGTGCTGCTTTTGTGTCACGTGACGAGGCGCTCCGGACGTCACCAAAGGTTGCCCAAGCCAGATGTAATGCAACGTTAAAGGAAGATCCTATTCAGTCTCTCTGTGCGAACCGAGTAAATTTTGTTTTGTGTACTTTAGTTTTTTAACTTTTTTGCATTCGTTATGTGACGGAAATGGGGAAGCTTTACACCGCACCTAAACTGTTGTGGTAAACCGCCTAAAAACCGCACTAGGTTATCCGATGTACCAGACGAACAGTTGCTAATTCGCATGCTAGCGCCATTGCGAGCAAATCTGGCGCGAATATTTGCGCAAAGGCGTTACTCGACGACAGGCTTGATTGAACGGCGGATACCGGCTACGTGACAATGCGGCAGGTGCTAGTTAGCCGCGGTATTTCGCGACGGGCCCCGCTGATTGCAAAAGCCAACACGGAGCCTTGTCAACGCTCTATCTAATTGGCAACACTAAACGTCCCTCGGCACACGTACGCAGACGGACGCAGCGCAACGCACCGCGCCGCGGCAGCCGAGCGAACGTTGCTGGTCGAAGGCCCCTGTAATCAGATGGTTCGCATCCTAATTAATTCTGTCCTAACAATATAATAAGAGGGCGGCGGCGCACAGATAAGCCATCTCCGGTAGCCGGTAGCTGCCGGGCCGATTACCCTAACAGCCGCCCCTAATGGTAACCGATACGGCGGCACCGGTTATTATTTCCTACGACAAAATTACTCTCTTCTGCTACAGCGTGGGCCAAAGGGTTGCCATTTCACGTGCATATGGCCACATAGAGATACCCTCATTAAGTGTATGGGGCCTGTTTACCGTCGGTTGCTTGTTCAGTAACGCAATATTTGCAGTGTGCTCTTTCGGGGTAACAAAGGAATGACCTGAAATGTAAGGAGCTGCTTGGTATGCGGTGCATTCGTGATCCTAATACGCGACATTGTCGGAATAATAAATACACTGCTGGCAATTAAAATTACGAAATCGTGAACATGTAACAAACATCAAATTGGCGTGAAGAGTACCACGTGAATGGATATCCATAGCGTGACCGCACAACGAATGTAGGAGAAAAATCGTCTACATACTGTATATAAGGAAATATTAAGCAGCAGTTTCTCATTCAGAAACCGAATTTTAATGTTGTGTATTTGTGAGAAAATCTGTGTTATATGTCGTATGGGAATTCGACAGCGGTCTATCGAGAGTGTGGTTTATCATTTCGCGGTATTGCTAAGCGCGTCGGCCCCACAGTTATCCAATGAGTATGGAATCTAATAATGGAAATATGATGAATGCTTCTGTTTTAAAAGAGTCTGACTGAAAAGTGGGATATCAGCTGCGTTATCCCACGTTCCTCATCACCTCTAAAAATTTTCCCAAAACTTTTGGCATCCGAACATATTAGCGTTCTTTTTAATATGCGACTCAACACTCACTCGCACCAACTCCACTAACTGAAACTCGTTCACCCCCACTAGTCCATCGCTGTTTGTCGCTCATACACATACAGTCCCACTTGCCCGTTCTCATTCTCGTTCAGCCCAACTAATTGTCACTATTTCCTGTCTCACAGCCACAGCCCCCTTCTCATACTATTGTCTCTTCTCACCGTCACCCTCTTGCTCTCTCTTAATGTGCTTTTACACCGGTACGCCTTGCGTCAGTCGCCGTGCGGCTGTAGCCTGCCCCACATGCAAGCAGAGGCACGCAAATAGGTGCATGCCTCTTCTTCGACATGTTCGTGCGAGTGATTGCATTCACATCTGAGTCTACAATGGTCGCCTCTACTTCCGTGCGGGGCAAGCTACAACCGCACGGCAAGCTTCAAGGCGCGCAGGTGTAAACGCACTTTTACTGTCTCATTCATTCCTTCCTGTGGCTGCTTTCTCTTCTTACTGTCACTATCTCTCTCTTTCTTGTCGTCATTGTCACAGACTCTTTCTCTCATTATTACTAGCTACTGCTTCCACTTTCTTCTTCTCTTTATTCCTCATCCACTAGCATTGTCTCCTTCACTCATTTCCTAGCAATGTTCTGTCACTGTCAGCTATGTTCCGCTGCCACTGTGTTCCTCCCTTTCTTGCTCATTGCCGTTAACCCCATCATTGTTTCGATACCACAACCCACTATATCTACTATTTTCCAGCATTTATTACTTTCCTGCCTCGTTCCTACTGCCACTGTCTCCTCCTCGTTCAGAATTGAAAAACGCAGATATGTTCGCATGCCGAACTTTTTGAGAAAAGTTTTAAAGGTGGTGAGAAAGGTAGAATGAGGCAGCTAGTACCCGATTTCGCAGTCAAAGACCTTTAGAAGAAGAGCATATTCATCTTTTTTGTGCTCCAATGTAAGCTTTTTTCCTCCGATTCCCTTCTTTTCCCTACTACAGCAGGAATGTCATTAATATGAGCATAACTTTATGGATCAGATAAATTTTGATGGTATAGTGTGAAATTTAAGTACCCCAAAACTAATTTTGCACCTCACACCGATGCTTCTAGAACCCTTCTGATGACAACAGATACACTTTACAGCATATTCCTCCGTGCTACGTCACGTTATAAGCTACGTTTTCGCCTCAGGCTCGATATTACGTGCTTGTTTTACGTGCACATGTAGGGTAACTTTGAACTTGTGTGTATCTTGAAAACGTATAGACATCCGGAAAATTTTCAAGGTTGTTAGAGATCTAAATGGTGCTTCCATAAACCCATTAAGGTGCACCATAGCGTACATGTAATGCAGAAAGAATCAACCGACTGCCTCCGTTTGCCTAAGCTGGAAAATGTGTGTAATATTCAAACTTGGATCCTCTACTCTAGGATAGTTACAGTAATACGATCCTTCTGTTGGGTCCGCAAATGGTCCGTAGGCAAAGGACTACCCAAAACACTTAGCCCTACTTTTCTATCACGAGTAGAATCCGAGAGGTGAACACCGAAAAAATACCGTGTGTATGCGTGGCGTTTTGGAGCATATTAGGTAGGGTAGCGCATGGTGCCGCATGCGTACCGATAGGTGCGATTATAGTGCAGCGCCTACGACGACACGAACCACACCACACGGCTGTATCCGTGCGCCTGTCCACTGTCACTCACTCCTCAGTGGAGCTGAATTTCCAGTCGTGGCTCTGTAGAAGCGCGACAGCAGACACACGAAAGCAGCGCATCACGTGACTTCTCGGCAGAGATATGCATTTTACATCAAAGAAGTGCAATCTGACAGGCTCACGGCTACTGTTGACGGCTTATCTCTCGACAGCCGCCGCACTTTAGCCGCTCCTTATAGGTTCAGGAGGTTCATACTGAACGCCATGCAGAATCTCAGAGGCCCCGATAGATTGTCGTCTTTTCAAACTGTGCGTTTGGCAACACGATAGACGTATCGGTGCGTGGAGGCTCCGAAGAGAGTGACCGTTGCCAGCTGGCATTTTGCATCGTTATGTGGGCCCAGCACGTTGTACGATTGGATGTTTTGCTATTGCATACTTATCACAACCACCTCTGGTTCGCATAACCATTAATTTGAATAGCAGGTGTTAAATTTCTGATGTATTAGGGCCGGTTCAAAATGGCTCTGAGCACTATGGGACTCAACTGCTGTGGTCATAAGTCCCCTAGAACTTAGAACTACTTAAACCTAACTAACCTAAGGACAGCACACAACACCCAGCCATCACGAGGCAGAGAAAATCCCTGACCCCGCCGGGAATCGAACCCGGGAACCCGGGCGTGGGAAGCGAGAACGCTACCGCACGACCACGAGATGCGGGCATTAGGGCCGGTGGCGTGCACTATCTTCGAGGTCTCCGTGACGTTATTTTTCAAGAAGTTAACACAAGAACACGGATTTATCGTGCTGAACTACTTCGATGTATAGGGTATTCGACTGTTGCCTTGGCCAACGCGACTCCTCGGTCTCTTACCATCTGGAAACGTCTGGCCATGGATTGGTAAGCACTAGCACACCATCATTTAGCATCCAATAGGATGAATGAACTCTGTGCTAGAGTCGAAGAAGCAGGGAAGAAATTCCCATGTCTCCGATCCAAACTGAATTCGATTCTATGCCCAGCTGGGTTAGATCCGTTTTCGCTATCAGAGATGTCAGCACTGTTTTATAACTTCCGCACTCTGTACACGCTCTAACCACTTACAAATTTTTATCCTCTATTTTTCCTGCTACACTGTGTAAGCACGAAAGTAAAATTTAGTTATTTGGTGGCATTCCTGGTGTAGCAGTTTCAATGGCCAGCAGTGCTAAGTTAAACATAAAATGTTTCTTTCGAGTGCTCTCTCAATTATATTCTTCCATATAGCTCAGAAGACTTCTCCAGACGTTGAACTAGGTACGTGATGTTGCCACGGATGAGTTCTTCGTGCCATTTCCACTACTATACTGTAACGCCTGTTTCAGTTTCTTTATTAATGTGATCATCGTCTAAATCGAAGCGACGAACTTCCTACACACGGTTCCATACCTGCGGAAAAAAACTGCTGTTTACTGCAAGATCTCTCCACTAGAAGAGACTTCACGACGCAGCCCATTACATCAAAAGTCACATTGGTGCAACAAACTGTTAGAGCCCTGTGCCCCGCAAGTTATTACTTACCAGTCAGTTTACTCAGTCTTCACGATAATGATATCAATATTTCATGTTTCCAAGATAAATGCTTCGGTCTTCTTTCGATTGCCTTGTGCTAGTGGATTCGACATGGGATTCTTTTCCGTCCACATGGAGACTGGATAAAATTCCCCGTCTGTTTGCTGCTCTGTGACCAACGGGGTGTAAAGATTAAGGATTCGTTCATTCTATTTCCATTTAAATCTACTTTTTTACTTCGCCATTTCTTAGTAGTATTTTCATCTAGTTCCCCTCTTGAGCTCTACAGTTATTCTCTCTTTATTTCACTTTTAATGCCTTGTTGGTATCAGGCACAAAATTTGCACAATACCTTCAAAATGTATTTCGAGAGTGTTGATAAGTCACTCAGTCCCGCTCGTCATGGCAGCATCGCAAGTATTGTTGACATCATATTGACAGAAGTTCCTTTCGCGGCAAGTCAGCGGCTCCATTCACATTTCTAAAGTGGTAAACAATACTTTTACTATTTAGGAACCAAATTCAGCAAGACTGTCGAAACAAGGACACGAAATTTCGTTAGCGCAAAGGATGAATGTTATATAGCACTATCTCCACTCGAAGAGTTGCAGTCTTACACGTCGACGCGTTTTACAGAATAATCTGAAGTTTGGAATTCGTGAAAAGGAAAACTATCTCCAACAGTCTGAGTCACGTGTTATGCCTACAGAGAAAGAAAACACCCAATTTCCATTATAGCCATTAATGACAACATTTATTACCCGTTAATGATGTTGGTGACATTAGTTCCTCCATCAGCTGCAGAAAAACTTTTAAGGAAATAGCATCATCCGTAATATACTTCAAAAAACCTAAATAAAATATCTTTTTAGAAGCTGAGTTCGTCAGTTCATAAATGGAAGCGATCATCCAGTTTATTAAATTGTAATTAAATAGAGAAGAACGCAGGCTTCAAAAGACAAAGAGTGCAACCACGGAGCCAATTGGTGTTGCGTGCTAACAATTTGAGCAGGTACGAACAACCTTTCAGTCTGACTTATTCTACCGATCCGATTTATCGTGACTATTATGAAGCAATATCATTTACTGTAATTACTGTGACTACTTTTGTGCACCTTTAGTGAAAGGTGTTTCTGCAATATTAAGACAAGTCTGTTTGGTGTCTTTCAGTGTCAGATTTCAACTGTGTGCCAGATTGGTGTCCACCGCAGCAACCAGAGAAATATCCGTGTCACCTCCGCAATACATTTTCTGTAAAGGACGATATCACTGCAGAGCCACAAACAAACCTCAGAAGAGACTGGGGCCGTGGACAAAATCCCTGGCACATAAATCCTCCGCTACCAGGCGTGAGATGTGCGCGCATAGCTTACTCACGAGGGTGTTGGAGCCCAAATCCAGAGGTCATGTTCGGCTCCTCACCCGGTATGCAATTCCAGTGCATATTAAAGCTTTTTGTGTTTGCTACGTTGCCACATGTGTTTCCAGTTTTAATACTAACAGCAGCAAGATCGAAGACAAAGCTGGATGATATCTGAATTCCGTAACCTCAGTCGCTTACAGAATAATTCTGTTTCCCAATAGTCAAGTCCGCTCGCTATCCATATCTCTATTGCAGTGTACTTTCAATAGACAACACATAAACAAAGTGTTTTGTTATTCCAATATCTTTTTGCAAAAACTCTGGCAAAGTTTTAACTGTTTGTAACCATTCCAACGATGTTAAACAAGACCGTCCTAGCAAATTTAACACTGACTATACGTTAAAATCTAGTCTGCTAGTCTGCATTCTGTCCTGGAACACACCCCTGTCATGCACGTCCCATACGTCTTGTCAATTTGAAAACTGAGCGTCTGATGTTTAACATACGTTTGTAAACAAAAGTACGAGAGATGTACACGGAAATCATTTGATGTTAAGCCAAAAGCCCATTGTGTGGTTATTACAAATGATTTTTTGGGTTGTTCAATTTTATTTCTCCGTAGATAAATAATGCTTTCACTCGCCCTAATCATGAAAGTGAACGACTCCTTCGCAGACTTTAACTTTCGTGTTTAAAGCAATTCTCGTCACATTTCGGCATGCGGGATGACATTGCGGAAAGAATGGATTTGTTTTGCTTCGATTGTAGCTTGTGGTTTGGAAGAAATTAATTTCGAATGGTTGAGTACTCCAGTAACGAGTGGGTTATTTGAGAATGCTGCGATAATACTATTTCTAACAATTGTTTCCGGACTGCATGGTCGTCTCATACTTAGATACGTGTTGTGCTACGGGCGCCAGTCCTTTGGTTAAAGTTATTTTGGTTGGATATGTTCTGCTAGAATCTTGAAAACGGACAGCGTGCTAATTAAACGCGGTGGTATTTCATATTGGTACGTCCTTCCACTATAGTCTGAGTAAATTCGGCTTTAGTGATGGTTATCAATTTAAATTACGGCACTCAACAACGAGTTTTCAGCGAGCCATCAAATATCTAAGGTGAAAATTATAGCTACAGTACTTGAATCACACTAAATGTACATTAAAGCGATTTAAAATATTCCAAACTACATAAAAAGTCTCGTACACAGCAAATAATAGCTCTTAAGTTATTACTTCTCTGCATCTAAAACGAGGAATTTTTAAATGTGGTCTTCTGAAATTGATCACTAAAATTACAACTTTTTTGCGGGTTATCTCGGAACGAATAGGCCCGTAATTAATGTCGTGGAAGACTACTGACTGGAAGAAGTCTGCATAAAATTAAACATCAGCAAGTTATGATGCATCAAACGTGTCGAAAGTATTTAAAAATGCAAAAGGTGATTTGATGACACTCTGCTGTTAGATATCGTATACTGTTTACTATCGGTTTGTACGTTCAAAGTCGACAATAGTTTTGTAGCGGCCCATAAAGATATTGACGTAATATGCTTAAGGTGTTAAAGCACCTCATGTAGACAGGCGCCACTGTTGGATTGCCGTCGCGTACAAAAGACAGCCAAGTGGAAACACTTTACAAAGCCCCATTTATCAATCGCCCGCCTCATAATGTGACGTAATGGTTGCGCAGTGGCAGCTGCAGACAACTGCTGCGATGTGCAACATCATTTCTGGGAAATGGCAGCGTACTTATGTTAACAAGATGTTAGGCCCGCTTGGGCGTAGCTCCCCTGCGGTGTGTGGCGGCCCGGGGCAGTCCGATGGTGGAATTACCGAGACGGCGACGCACAATCCATGTCAAGGTTGCAGTCGTGTAGGTCTTATCGCTTCGAATTGAATCCGATCAGGTTCAATTCGCTAGCAAATCGACGAGTGGGGCTTAGCATATAGGGGGCCTGTTTGTGGCAGGCCGCGTCTTCTCTCGTCCAGCGCCTTGGCAGTGCCTTCCGTGACTCTTCCAATGAAGAAAATTCGCTAGACCGCGGCAGTTCAGCACAGACGCTCCGTTCCTTCCTCACCTATTACGTAGTGTGATTTGTTAAATGCATTGCTCCATCGTCTACCTATCGGGTGATCTAAAAGTAACAGAAATAGTGAGAGATCGTTCTCCTGAAAACGGTAGTGCGATGCGATTTCCGCATACAAGGTGTTGGGGGAGTACGTGCAGATGTTATGACCATTGGTACCTTAATGTGTAGCCACTTCAATGTGTTAGTTGTTTTTTCTCTGCGTCTAACAGTCTTCCTGCAAACACGTCACGTAATTTACTACCTTATGTTATCTGCGTGGTCGTAACTGCACAACTAAGAGGACTACGCCTGTCAGTATAGACTAACCGTTTTGCGTCCACGCTTCCACACTTCAACTCATGACCTACTGCCCAGGGGAAAATGCATAAATGCCTTGCTCATGGCAATTATACTTCGATGTTATAAACAACCTAAAGACAACCTATTCCTAATAGCTATAATTATTAGCCAGAAAATGAAGTAAATATTGATGTAATGTTGTTCACCACTCAGTCCTCAGTTACCATTAAAAATATCTGCACTTATAACCCTAACACCACGCATAATCGAAGGAAAATTAAAATTTGTATTAAGACTTACGGTTCCATTAAGTGAAAATTGCGCTTCGAATGTGTACAGGGCATTTAACTTCCAACCACATACCTTTTGATTCCTATAAGCTAATAAATTTGTATGAACAAAAAATAACTACATCATTTAATGAAAATTCCACGTCCTCCAGTGCAGCTGCATGAAATCCCGTATGCACTACTAACAATACAAAGTTACTGATTTAACATCTTTTCCTTTGCTTTTGGATCACCAGTTGCATCACACGTCACAAAATCCACTCTGAAAAACTGAAAAGACGTCCTTCAGCTTCCGCGTCAAGAGTTATTTCTAGGTTCCATAGTGATCCGTTTCAAATAGTAGTCTTGTATTCTGTAATCTGTTACTTCCGTTTCAAATAGTGGTCTTGTATTCTGTAATCTGTTACTTTTAATGACCCAGTTATCTCACGTTTTAATTAACTTTAATTCACGCATCATTAAGATTCACACTGAATTCGGGAGGACGACGGTTTAAACCCGCGTCCGGCCATCCTGATTTAGGTTCTCATCGATTTCCCTAAATAGCTCCAGGTATATGCCGTGATGATTCCTTTGAAAGGTCACGGCCGATTTCCTCCCCGTCCTTGGATCAATCCGAGCTTCTGCTCTGCTTTAATGACCTCGACGTCAACGGGACGTTAAACCCTAATATTCCTTCCTTCCTTAAGATTCATCTACATTTATACTCCGCAAGCCACCCAACGGTGTGTGGCGGAGGGCACTTTATGTGCCACTGTCATTACCTCACTTTTCTGTTCCCGTCACGTATGGTTCGCAGGAAGAACGACTGCCGGAAAGCCTCCGTGCGCGCTCGAATCTCTCTAATTTTACATTCGTGATCTCCTTGGGAGGTATAAGTAGGAAGAAGCAATATATTCGATACCTCATCCAGAAACGCACCCTTTCGAAACCTGGACAGCAGGCTACACCGCTATGCAGAGCGCCTCTCTTGCAGAGACTGCCACTTGAGCCTGCCAAACATCTCCGTAACGCTATCACGCTTACCAAATAACCCTGTGACGAAACGCGCCGCTCTTCTTTGGATCTTCTCTATCTCTTCTGTCAACCCGAGCTGGTACGGATCCCACACTGATGAGCAATACTCAAGTATAGGACGAACGAGTGTTTTGTAAGCCACCTCCTTTGTTGATGGACTACATTTTCTAAGGACTCTCCCAATGAATCTCAACCTGGCACCCGCCTTACCAACAATTAATTTTATATGATCATTCCACTTCAAATCGTTCCGCACGCATACTCCCAGATATTTTACAGGAGTAACTGCTACCAGTGTTTGTTCCGCTATCATATAATCATACAGTAAAGGATCCTTCTTTCTATGTATTCGCAATACATTACATTTGTCTATGTTAAGGGACAGTTTCCACTCCCTGCACCAAGTGCCTATCCGCTGCAGATCTTCCTGCATTTCGCTACAATTTTCTAATGCTGCAACTTCTCTGTATACTACAGCATCATCCGCGAAAAGCCGCATGGAACTTCCGACACTATCTACTAGGACTAGGACTGTATGCGCTCATTTTTGTAAATCTTTGACATAGGAATTCTAACACCTTTGTCTGCTTTTTGTAAAATAACTTTGCATTTCATATCTTTCATCTTTAATGTATATATCAAGTTTTTCGTTTGTCGGTAGCTACGATTCTTGCTTCCATCCCAGATGGTGTTAGTTTCTGTACTAGTGAATGTGCTCATTGAAAATAACAGTGGACTTCTTAACTCTCCCCCCACACTGCGTAAAAGTTGTAATGTATAATTAACGAAGGTTGTTTGTCCATTGGTTCCCAGACTTGACACCTGGAGTGACCTGAGATGAGCACAATAACCACCCGGTTGCTAATGCTAGTTTTACTAGTAGCCGAGTCTTATTCAATTAGCCCCTAGAATGTTCCTATGTCTATCAATCTGGCTGCAAAAAGCCACGGAGTCATCTAAAACCGATCTCCGTTGCTCCGAACCGCAGTAAGGTACTAACCGTTAGGTCCCGAAGAAGGATGAAATTCTGGATCGTTAAGATGTTGAAGCCACTATTCGGGCACAAATCTGCTTACAGGTTAGGCCTTTCTAACCACTGATTACTAGCGTTAGTAAAAGTGGACACTGTGAAGAATCATTGTAGCAGTGGCGCTCGTTGTGATGTCTGCGATGATGGCGGCGATAAGGGGTGGATAACAGCTGCATTGATGGTGTTGACTGCGACGGGTGTTGGTGGTTGCTACTGGTTGTAATCCAGTAATCTTCCTCTACAGAGTTGTCATCGTACATGAAGTATGGTGAGCAGGATTAGGAGCATCTGTGCTGGCGGTAGGTCCTCAGACGTAGCATACCCCACAGAACATAAAATATTCTATAACATTTGACTACAAAACCCTTGCAAAATGGCGTATGTAGGTTATAGTTATCCATTAGGGAAGATTTTAAGAAGCTTCCGCTTTGCATTGGTTATGTGGCGTGACCGATCGGTGGGTTGGGCCCACTATGTTTCGACATTCTATACCAATGGGAGGTTTTATTAAATCACATAGACGATATTATTCGCAGAAGTTCATAATTAGCACAGATTAGTCTAAGGAATTTATTTTCTGCATGAATAAACTGGGTGGGAGAGTCGTGTCGAACCATTTTAGACAATTTATATCACTAGATGCGGAATTCTACAAAATTGCATCGTAATAAGGAATACATGTAAAAAGAACGGATCTGTAACAGGCGTAAATGTATCAGTGAAAACGCAAAGACTTGATGCAGCGCTACGAGCGTGAGAGAATGCTGTAACCTACTGAGACAGCGTCCGTGTACGAGGCCAGATGTCTGCAATTCCACGCTTTTTTAAGTCACGGCACAGAACGAAAATACCTCAGTCGATGGCCACACCGATGCAAGTCGGCTTTTTCAGAATGCCTTATCTAAACGCTTTTACCTGTACTGAAGTGATTTTAAAATAATCAGTTAAGTAGAACTGCTACACGTTTATGGAATATTTTTCAGGAAATACAAGATTATTATTTGTGTGGTTGATATTGGCAGCGAACGACTTGACTAAACATTCGCATGCATGGAGTCTAACGATTACCTATTAAAGACTTCTTGCACAAAAGGTTCGCAAATATCTGACGTAAATGTACTGCTTAAAACGTCTCACTCGCTACTGAAATACCAGACAATGGAAGAGGACGCAGAAAAGCACAACGCAGCACGCTGTTACATTATACATCCTTTCTTACTCTGAAGACCGATTTCCTAGTCAGTTGACATCGCAGTGTTTGAGTGTTGTATGCCTGCCAAAACAACGTTACTTTACTTCCTCCCAATGTACACGATGAAGTCTACTGTACCACGCTGCTGATAGGACCTCCCTCAGCAGATAGCACCCAGATCTTGTGGGTGCTGCTTGTAATGGGGCATACTCCGGGATAGGCGTCTGAAGCTATATTTTCACTAGGATTGGAAATTATCTAGAAGGTTACTCGGAGTTATTAGTATAACGAGCAGATTTGCATTTTTATGACCATTGATCGGGAAGAGAAACTGATAGAGCAGATCCTTAGGCATCTATATCTGAATCAACCTCCATCTAAAAGCCGTTTTGACGTTCACCAACCGATGATACTCAGCTGCTCTGGGATTTTAGCTCTGCTCGTCCACAACTGCCAAGAAACACACGATGGCTATGTGGTCGTGGAATCTGTTTCGAATTTCGCGCCAGATAGTGACGTTCATGAGCCTTCCATTCAAATACTCCAGCGAAAGACGCGTACATCAGCTACACAAGGAAACGGTTCATTCCTTCGTCAAAACTAGTGCTGCCTCTCCACTACCGTCGCATTTATTACTCCTTTCTTTTGTAACGAACCAAACACGTGCAGTGACTTAGGTTTTCGCTGATTTTATCTTGTCTTCTCTCTCTCCTTTAAAAAAAATAAATAAATAAAAATAAAAAACGCGCAGAATTAGAGTTCTACATGAATCATAACTGGAGCCAGTTGAGCCATATTTGAGAATAACAATTATCGGGAATATGAAAAGGAACGATTACATAGGCCCGATCGTCGTCGTACATTTGGAGACTGAAGGTTGTCAACGAAAGGACTGCTTTCGATGTATTCTGAAGTACTCGCCGAGTGTGTGGTACCCATAAAAACCGGTTGAAGACATCCACAGCAGGCCTTCACCAAGAAGAGCACTATGATAGTCGCTGAACTGAATTCGTAGGAACTTGTAACAGAAATACTGAAACCTTTGTAGCTGAGAACATTGCTTTTAGAGAATAACCTCTGATCCCCTGCGTCGACCTAATGTTGTTAGCGTGATAATTGTGAATGATTACAATAACGGCCTGTGAGCGGAGGCGTTCAGGCAGTCATTCTTTGCAAACTCCATCTGTGAATTGAATTGTTATTACTATACTCATAGAGGACTAAGAAAGTATTATTAAGTGACAGTTTTCATTTTTTGCTAGTAAAACTAACGTCCCCTTTATGGAGTATATATCTTCAAAGAGCCGGCCGTGGTGGCCGAGCGGTTCTAGGCGCTTCAGTCTGGAACCGCGCGACGGCTACGGTCGCAGGTTCGAATCCTGCCTCGGGCATGGATGGGTGTGATGTCCTTAGGTTAGTTAGGTTTAAGTAGTTCTAAGTTCTAGGGGACTGATGACCTCAGATGTTAAGTCCCATAGTGCTCAGAGCAATTTGAACCATTTTTTTCTTCAAAGATGCAGATAAAGAAAGTAAGGGTGATTACCTCACCAAGTACATAGTCATATTTTCTTCCGTCTAATTCTCTCTCTCTCTCTCTCTCACACACACACACACACACACACACACACACGACGTTGCTGCAAAAAACAACTGTAAATCATTTCTTCGGCTACCAGTTCCTAGTATCTTCAACCGTCAGTGTTGTGCTTTTCCCGTAAGACCACAAAGTTCATAACAGTGCTTGTATCGAAAGTAAGAACGCAGTGAAAATTAGAGGTTAACGTACGGTGGTCATCGTAGTCATAAGAGGCGAGCAGCAGCTAAGTTCAGCAGTTAGAGCCAGGAAGTAATTTGTAGCCTGTTATACGGGAACATCCAGAATTCTGCTGAGATTATCTATGGAATCCTCGTAAAACGTTGAATTTAGATGGTCGGACGAGAATCTGAACTCCACCCCTAGCAAGCTGCACGATTGTGTGATTGCCGAACAATCTTTGGAATCAGCCACATCCATTTTATATCTGTGAGTATACGTAAGGAGTGATTTAAAGTGGAACAACCACGCAGAAAACTAATCGTAGCAAAGGCAGATGACAGAGAGTTTGGTTGGAGAAACCTTTACGAATTCTAGTCCACGCACGGAGGAGGTAGCTTCTGAAAGCCTCTTCCGACGTTACTGGGTATTGCAAGTCAGTCGGGGACCCTTAGGTATGATTGATAGAAGCAATACAAGATACATGGCAGAGCAGCGCATTCAGTGACAGATTCGTTTCGTAAGAGCGAAAGCGTTACGGAGATGGTCATCCAGGTTCAGTGGCAGACGCTACACGAGATGAGTAGTTTGCTGTTAGAAAAAAAAAATAAAAATAAAGCGTACTTCCGTAGAAGAGTCAACCAATATATTTCTTCCTACGTATTTATCGCGAAAAGGATAGCAAGGTGAAATTAAAGAGATTCGACTTCACACGGAGGCCTGCCAATAAATGTTCTTCCCAGTCATCATCCGCGATTCTTCACAGGAAGGAGGGATAGTGTAACAGTGATACATAAAGTACACTCAGCCATACACAGTAAGGTGGTTTTCGGAGTTTAGCTGTAGATGTAGATGCAGATGCAGATGCGTGTCCAGTATCTCTACCACAGCGCCAAGCACTGCTACGAAAATGAGAGTCGAGGCTGAGAGACCTGTTGGCGCGTTACGAGTTCGTGTAACTTGAGCTCTAGAAACAAAACAGGCTCGACCCTCGTTGATAGCGATGAGGCGAAGAAGAAGAAAAAAAGAAACGCTTGTACCAACAATCAGACTGCTAAACAGCGACGTTGCATCAGAGTCGTCGCGGGGCTCAATGATGCAAGGCGCTATGTCTGACCGAACGGACGTGACCCGGGGAGGCGCACGCCGATGATCTCACTGAGTTGCGTGTGCCGCACTGCAATCCAATACGCATTTCCCGGCCGACCAATTTGCTTTCACTTCGCTCCTGTTACGTCCGACGTCTCCCATGGCAGCCGTGACCTATTGTCTCTGCGCCGCCTAATATGTTCTGTTTGCCACCGGCGCGTCGTGCCCCGCTTCGCTAATAGCTACCGTGGGCGCCGGCCGATGTTTACTTACGGAACGACGCAAGAAAGACAACAATAAAATGTGACAGGCCTGTCAGTATTCTCTAAGCGTACTAAGTCCTTTTAGCGAGTCGCCCCAAATACAGTTGTTTTTGTCGTCTGCAGAGCTATCTTACCGCTTCTGAAAAACAACGTTTTCGTCGGGCAGTACAAAACAACAACAAAAAATCACCTCGGGGACATCACATTAACACCGTGCAGCACGGCCTGTAGCTATGGTAGTTACTTCAATTCGGGGAAGAAGACAGCCAACAAGTTTCTTCAGGTATACAATATCAAGCTGATTCACTCATTGACGATTACACTTCATAGAGCTACCAAACTGAGGAGAAGCTGACTACTACGTTTTACCTGCTACTGAAAATAGTCCCACGCAGTTTCTGTGGCGTTAAAATTGGGTGATTTTTGCGGGCCAACTGACTGGCGATATGATTCCTGAGTATTAGTCAAACCGGGAACGTATGCATGCTGCCGTATTAATAGGACTTATACCATCTTGGAAGACTGGAATTTTTACAGAATTCTGATTATGAAGATGTAGCAGAGAGAGCAACACGTCGCCACAGAGATATTTGAAATAAATATCCTGTTTCGTGTTCGCGGTAACCTGAGTGCGCCAAAGTCATTGTAAGAAAAACAAATCAAAACATGACAGAGCTGGAGCCTCAACCGCATCATCCACACACACTATGTACTATACGCCTTACTGAATCCTCAGTGCACTCGACGCTCTGCGTCATTTGAAAAGTGGCAAAATCGTGACTCGTCGGATCACTCCACAACAGCTGTATGGCCCACTGAAAACGTGGTGCTTATTGTATCTCTGTGAGCAATAGTTTTTCGCGATGTACCCGACCAGAATACGCATTGCAGGCAGTTCCTTTCGCTGAGACGGGCTTGAATTTATTGACAGTAAACCGTACCAATAGTCTCGAGCCCTTGTCGGTTTAGGATACGCCGCGCTACATGGCTCCCTGTGGCACACATTTTCTTGTACACACGGTAGACAGTACACGCTGATACACCAACACAGCGGAGGATAACTTGTGGTCACGTAACGACCAAACGCGACAGTTCCCTCCTGTCCTCGTGTCCAGTCTCCACGTCGATCCATTCCATGCAACGGACTGGCACATACAGACGACTTCACTGCCATGACTACGTCAGAGACCGGCAGGCCGTCACTGTACCATTTGGCACCAGTAATATAGCGCTCCAAAACGACCGTGGACTGGCTAGCATTTTATCCAGCTTGTCACATTGAAAATTATCAGAAAAGAAGCTTCCTTTGCAAGTCAGATCCGAGTGACAAACAATTGAAGCCTAAGTTATTTCTTGTTCCAGACAATAACCATTGGAGCGGTACGAACCAACTGAGGACGAGTTCACTGCTGTCTTAGCACAAGCACGTGCTGGGGAAGGAATCATACCGGCATTTAGCTTGCTTGCGGTTTTTTTTTCTGCCACCTCCTTCGGTAAATCTGGATGAACGGACTGGTATTTTGAACCACGGTTCTCCCGAAAGCCGATCCATTTCATTCACGTATTTATTCTTATTATATCAGGATTGTGCGCACATAGATACAATCGCTGCTTTTATTATTGAGTAGCGTAGTCTGTCCTTTTATTTACTTTGACTGATAGCTGTTTGATTAACTTTAAAAATGGTTCAAATGGCTTTGAGCACTATGGGACTCGCTGCTATGGTCATAAGTCCCCTAGAACTTAGAACTACTTAAACCTAACTAACCTAAGGACATCACACACATCCATGCCCGAGGCAGGATTCGAACCTGCGACCGTAGCGGTCGTGCGGTTCCAGACTGTAGCGCCTTTAACCGCTCGGCCACTCCGGCCGGCTGATTAACTTTCTATAAACACAAAATATATATTGAACGGGATCTTATTACAGGAAATAATATTTTGTTGTATCTGTTGTTACCATTGCGGAGACTTGTCGGAAACTACCTGAACAACATCATGGCGACTGTGGTTAACGATTATCATGGTTGGAGATATATGACTGGTGGAGGGATGGATTTGCTTTTGTGATGGTGACACTCTTCAAATACTTATAAGCAGTCGGTATACTACTCACAATCCAAAGTGCGACGTGTTGTAGTCCTGTGAATATCTAATCTACTGACACCACGTCTAATCCCTTAAACTATTTACGACAAATCGGGGTCTTCGCTAACCAGCCTGCATTTGGCTGCCTCGTGGCTTCTCACCTCCGCGATACGTATCTGCGTTTCGCGACCAGTGTTTTCCACAATTGATTAAATTGGCTGTTTGGATATCACAGCAGTTAGTGGTCCTCTTTGGGTTTCGCGGTTTGTACTAACAGAACGCGTTGTGTACCTGTGATTACCCGTCATTCATCACTCACGTGCCCACTTTCCCACACTTATAGTTGTGAAGCCGAGTAAGGCAGTTCAGTTCAGCAGTTGGACACGGTATTAATGCACATGGGAAAGAGGACGCTTCGGTCGGCTTGTCATGAGTTAGCGCGTAATCGAGCCTGATAGTGTATACGAACAACTGACCTGAAAGCATTGACAGTGCGATACATTTTACTTATTGAAAATTGTACTTGTGAATTGTAACGTCACTCGTGTTTCCGATAACGACCAAGTGCAATAATATGGTGGTTGAGAATAGTCGTATTCGGAAGGGCGTTGGTTTAAATAGCCGACCAGGGTCACCGAGCGGTTCTAGGCGCTTCAGTCTAGAATCGCGCTACCGCTACGGTCGCCGGTTCGAATCCTGTCTCGGGCATGGATGTTTGTAATATCCTTAGGTTAGTTAGGTTTAAGTAGTTCTAAGTTCTAGAGGACTGATGACCTCATATATAAAGTCCCATAGTGCTCAGAGCCATTTGAACCATTTGTTTAAATCCCCGTCCGGCCATTTAAATGATGATTTTGCTGATTTCCCAAAATCACTCTAAAGTCGAATGTCTGAATGATTCCTTTGAGAGGACACAGCACAATCCTTTCCATTGCTACCGTAAACTGAGCTTTACTGACCTTGTCGTCAACGGGATATTAAATCCTAATCTTTGTAACTCCCATTTTATAGATGTGAACAAAAAAAAAGGCAAGTCCTTGTTGACGGTTGATTTACGGGCCATTTCTCGTTTTCAATCGCCGCGAAAGAGCAGAATCCTTCTTTTTATCCAATCGTTTGAGCTGTGAATAATTTAGTACTTCCTGACACACGCTTCACAACGGTGCTACTGCAGCTGTATTCACGACAATGTAATAAAATCCCCTGTAGCATCCTAACGAAGTTAGCAGAGAACTCTTCTGTTCCGTTATTGATGACGATACGCTTTGAGCTCACACGATTGTTGAAATAAATTGACGGATCTGAGGAGATGTCAAGGTGACATTTGCAGAGAGAGCCTTTTGGAGGTTCGTGAGCTAACATCAGATTTCACCAAACATGTCGCTATGCGTCTCACTGAGTTTGCTGTGTTTGAGGGAACCCCCGTATATTCCCGTGCAGTTTGTTCGTGATGGTGAATAATCACGATTTGACATCTAAAGCGCGTCGCTGGCAACAAACGCGCTAACTCTGATGCAGTCACTAGTGGCGATCAACGGTAGAACTTAAGAGGACCACAAGAACGAGATGTATAGCCGGCAAGTAACACGAAACGCCTGTTCGCTGCGGTTCGATTGTAACCGGAGCCGGTGAGCAGTGGTGGCGGGTTAGTTGAGATGCGTGACACGGGGCGCGCTGCGGTCGCCGGCGGACGCTATTCTACCGAGGCGGCGCCTCCGCGGCCGGCACTGTGTGCGCGAGCAGCCATGGCGACGGACGTACTCAGCGAGAAGCTGGAGACGCGGCTCCACATCAAGACCACGGGCGAGGACCGCATCCGCAAAGCCAAGGAGGCCGGCGAGGATGTGGCCGTGCTCACCACCGTGCTGCCCGGCGCCAAGGGCTTCTCCTGCGCCATGGGCAGCGCCTGCCTGCTCGGCGACCCCAAGACCGCGGAGCCAGGTAGACCCCCAGCCAACGTGCACTGGTCCTAGCTAATACACACGACGCTCAGCGGCCAAAGGCGTTTCGGTGCTTGTACGCTACAACAAGGCGTAAGCCACACGGTTCGACCCAGCGAAACATGCATTTAATATATGACCGTCAAATGAGAGATTAAGTCACGGTTTTAAATAAAATTCTTTCCATTATTGGAGCAATAACAGCTTTAAGGCACCCACGCCCGCCTTCAGACGTCTACTGTCAGTTGTTTAAGAACACAACACAGACGTGGTGTCAACAGAAAACAGAATATTGCCAGTTCCACGCACCATAACATGTACCACTTCAGTGAATATATCCCTCTCACCTCTCATGGTTGACTATTGTTTCAATTCATCGTACTTGATTGGCACAGCCTCGGAGGTTTGCCAAAATGAATCGGCTGTGCTTCAAATATTTCGCAGACACCTAACGTGTGGCAGCTACATGGGTGTCTTGAGTTCACATCAAATGGTCTGGAGTTCGATCATCAATAGCACCTAATATTCTTTCGATCACCTGTCGCCCCGACTTTCATCTGGAAATACTCTGTATGTCTGAAAAAAAGTCAAGCTGTACCACACATAAAAGCCCATGGTGAACTGCAGGCCACCCTATAAATGGCTGCAAAAACCGGATCTTAAACTGAAGAAACTTAATGACATGCCATCAACGATAGGGCCTCTAAAGGTCTGCTGAAGAAATGTGGAGTTCAAAACAACCTCTAGTTGGATTGACGCTTAATTTACATTCATTCAATAGCCCTGTGTCAGTCGTTGCACTGTTTTTAATGGAGAAACAACCACGTCTCTCATCACTATCGAATTCGAATTTCTTGATATTGTGTTGCCGGTATCATTACGTGGCCTATGAGTTCAGCGGAAATAGCCTAGTCTAACATTACTGTGTTGCATGTATCGGGAAAGAGGTGGTGGGGAGACCAGTAAAAATGCTTTGCCTCTATTGAGAACTTTTAATAATCTAACATAATACAACTGACATACAAGGGTTCGAACCGTTACAGTTATCTTTTACAAACTGGCTTCACCAATAGTAGGGCATACATCGTTTAGTGACCACATGTTCAGGAAGCCGAAACTGTGAGACAGTTGATCAGGTCTGTTGGGACGGCTCATTTGGTGAAGCACTACCCGAAAATTTTGGTACGGCTCATTTGCTAAAGCACTGCCCGAAAACTGTTTACTTTCTAACGTGGCTTGATGTCAGCGACTCACCTATTTAGTTAAATATTTTATATATTAATCGTATTCTAAATTATTATTTTCTTATACAGTGTTATGTTTCGTGTCGTGATTAAAGGAATATGTCATAGTATGTTGTGATTCAGTTGCATCGTTTAGATTGTGTACAAAGAACACGCTCCAAAAAGTATTGGTTAGAGCCTACATATTTACACTGTCCGAGACTGAAGGCAGAAATCTTGGACTGAACGCAAGTTAACCAACGTCTTCGAAATTATTCATCAAGAAGTCCAACTGGAAATCGTAGTTACTTTAATATTCAGAAATCATCGAAATAAGGTGGTGACTAGATCTAGATGTTAACTTTTACATGACAGTTTTGTTGCAATGCTTAGAGCTCTTTTCTCAGAAGAAACTAATGTCTGTCACTAGCAGCTACTGCTGATAGTTCATAAATATAGCTTACCACTCATATTTCCACAGGCACAGAAGAAGCGCTTTGCTGAGACTTACGTACTGACATGAGTGTGTCTGAAAAAGTTTTACATCTTTGGGAGCAAAGTCGGGACAAGTCGGGACGGGGACAGGGATAGGAATGGTGCGAGTGCACTGCAAATTGCGCAAACATCTCATGTGAGGCGAGGCGAGGAAGCTCACATCGCTAGCAGTGGCGTCTTCCAACACGACACAGCCACACACGGCACAGGCCATACGCCGGTCGGCCGCGCGCCAGCCCTCCGCTGGACACCAGGGACAGCAGAATCAAACTAATTTCTTGTTCCTGTCACATAAAATCTAGCTGTCAAAACTGTCTCTGAGAGTGCCAGGATCAGCAGAATATTGTGTACAGAAAAATCTTCCCTTCTTTCGCTTCTGTATCATCACATCTACCGATAGCTAGGGTTTCCGCGCCGTATAATCAAAGCACGACTGGAAAACTGTCCCTCTCTATTAAAGTTTGTCGTAATTTATCCTTCCTAATACAGAGAAACTTTGGACAATTGTATTCCGTTATATCAATCTTATATGTGCGTCGCTGGACATAGGTAAACACAAATTATTGAGTGTCTAAATTTGAACCACAATTCTGTTGCAGGGAAGTATTGATAAACTTACCATTCCCAGTATTTATAGGCTGGGTGACATTTCTCAGAATTTTTAGCTGAAGAGTTTGACTGCATTGTCTTTATGTGCTAGTCTACCCTACATTATTCTTAATTTCATTTTCGCAGTAGAATATCTGAAGCTGAGAAATAAAAGACCTCGGAAGGTAATATTCGGGATTACACTTCCTGCTTCAACAATAAGTTGTACAATATTACAGACGTGACCCCTCAACTGCTCAAGTAGATGTTCTACCCCGTTTATCTAATATTTTTGCCATTCATTTATAAGTATCAAGGTTAGCTAGAAATACTTAGACGAAGAACAGAAGATTTTTAAGGTGGAGGGTGCTTTGTTGAGTACATCGCCTATTTCAGCTGTGCGATGGATTTTAACACTAGATACTGCCTCTTTTCCCCTCAAGAGGACAACTATGTCCTCGACTCTTATACTGTGAAAGAAGAACATGCATTTGTGTCATCGAGATTTACTTTCCTGCCTGTAGAATGAAATAACCAGTAATCTGTTCCGACTAGTCAGCTTTCGTCTGTTATTTCTATTGTAATGACTTTTTTCAGTTACAACAACAAGACTTAATCTGTCTTACGGACTCCACATATCCATGTTGACTTTAAGTGTTGCGATGGACTCTCGTGTCGATCAGCAATGCCAATGTCTAAATTATGGAGATTAGATGTAACAAAGATAATGTAGAACGACGTGATAGTGCCCGTGATCCCATCCATGAGGCAGATCTCATTCAGAAGGAGCTTGTTCCTTTTACGACTCAGATATTAAATGATTTATTGCCTCTACCCCCTCCCTTCCCAAATCCCCTTTTCTGATACTAGCGCGATTAATGCATCGATCGTGGCTTAAGAACAGCTGTGGTAGATCGCGTTAGTGTCACCTTCTCAAACAAAGTGGTTGTAGATTCTTTAAAGGCCGAGGCTTAGTTTGATAATATTTGCCTTGGTGACACAGAGCAACAGTAGATGGACAAAATGTAGTACGTATTATACGGCCTCACTAGCATATTACAATGGCTCTGTGTCTCAGCATTTAACTGCTAGCGTACAATGCAACATTTAGTACATGGCTTTAAATAATAGGACGATGTGCCGAGGCTAAATGACCTAGATACCCGTATTTACTGGAAAAGTAAATCATTTCTCGGTATTCTTTTTCTTTTAACCATCTACGTTTCAACAAGTAGGTAAGCAGGACACAGTCGCAATGCCCATTTATAAGAATGCAAATATGAATATTTCACCTGTACTTTCCCAGAAAAAAGAAAAGGAGCAAAAAAACGTACTATTCATGGTGGAAACCATGTCTTAAATTCGATTTGAAAGGGGCAAAAAAATGATGGCAGCGACCGTTCGTTTCATGATTCACATTCCAGGTCCTGAATTCACTGACTCAGAAAGCTTTATGCTAAAATTGCTCCCAAATGCGCATTTATGCCGTCACAACAAAATGCGATAAGACTCGAATGTCGCCTCCTTATCTCATTAGGAATTCGTTACTCGTAAAGGTCGACTCGGTGATCAGATTATTCAGAAATGGCGATAAATGTGTCATTCTGAGTTAACATCACGTACGCAGAAGCAAATTTGCTCTTGCGGACTCTTACTGAGAGAATGAGCCACTGCTCGCAGAAGGCAGCATTGGAAAGCAATTACTGACATATAATTAGCCACAGAGCCCTTACATTTAATTTGTTAGAAGGTGTAATAAGTATGAAATTAATAATCCGGAGGTGTCCGCGAATATCAGTTGTTTTATGAACGAGAATCAGCATCAGTAGCAATATTTTTTTTATGCAGCTACATCATGAAGCGAAAGACAATTAGATTTATGCTGTAATGTCGTAACTGATATGCATTCTTGTTGAAATTACCATACGAAAAAGCAATATTATAATGTATCCTCGTCTTTGTTTTACGATAACTGTAATGAAAAACATTTTTAATTATCTGTGCTATGCGTTATCAGCAACACGTATGATAAAATATTCGGCCCTTCCCGGGGTCACTTATTGTAGAATTGATGTCGTAATTATCATCACACTATCGAATTTCGTTGAGATTTCAAGAAATAAAGCTTTTAAAACTCCGACACGTACTGAAGAGAATTACATTACACATTCGTATATTCTAGAGGTATCAAGATTAAAATTTGACAGATGTTTGCTATGCCATATATGTTACAGAAACGCTTGGAGCCAGTTGTACCGTCGTAGTTTATTGAAACTTATTTGTATTTATTTTGAACAACTGAATGAACTCTATTTCTAATCAAATGATGTCCTCCCCTCCTCTCTATCTCTCTCTCTCTCTCTCTCTCTCTCTCTCACACACACACACACACACACACACACACACACCAGATGATGTCACTTGCTTCACACAAACCAGAGCTTTCGTTAGTTCTGACTCATCATCTACGCAGCAGTTCCTTCACTCTGCTGGCGGCAGTACATTATAATCGCATTCTGGCCCATAACTTCCTGTAATATGTTTTCCAGGTATTATTTCAGACTTCTGTTTACACAAGCTGTCCGTTACCATGTTGATGGATTGAAACTCGTTGTTGGTAGGGAAAGTTTACCTGATTCTGACAAGCCGATTCGATATTGTATCAGAAGTAGTCTTAAATCCACGCGGAACAGAAGAGAGATTGCAACAGCCACAGATCAATGTTGCTGAGGCCGAGGTCGATGGTATTCAAAAACTAATGTAACTCTCAATTACGCTGAAGTCGTGGCACAAAATAATTCGTGAGTCTAACGGGAATCTTCCTTTCAATAAGTATGACACACTACAAAAGAGAAAATATTGGTAACTTACGTCTACTTTTCCAGTGACGACACATTTTCCCGTAATCATAAGACTGTGCAAGTTGAATTATACTGAACTCTATCGGAAGATTTCCGAGCTCTTCGATGTGTCTTACCGATTTTATTTGAGCGCCTATAATGTCTTACGGAAGGAAGAGTGAAGTATCGCCTACGTCGAGTTCGAACGACCGAAAATTAGTTCGTTTGCTGTATAAATCAGTCGTGGCAATTTTTCCAGAATAACACCGGCATTCGCCTAGAATCCTAGAATAAATCTGTGACAACCACGACGAATCTGAGTCGTGACGGGTGGAAAGTCGCTTTTGCCAAAATAAGTGGCCAACGCTAAAGGAAGCGAGATCCAAATTAAGGGGAGCGGGGTGACAGATCCGTATTACCAAACAATTAGGAATATGATAAAATGAGAGCGGGAAAGAAATTTATGTCATCAGAGGATGAGCATTATGTCCCTGAAGGTGTGTTATTTATGCAGCAACGGAATTGGAAATACAATTTATAAGACGGTGTATGGTTTGATGGCTTCGTGCGAATAAGGGCACAACTTTAAAGGTCGTGGGCTCTATTCCCGATGCTTTCAAAGAGTTTGTATAAAAAATCTCAAATACCGAGTGTTCCTTTTAACTCTACTTCTGGTCGCTAAATAACAAGCATCCACTTGTTCCAAAAACTTTATTCATGAGTTTTAGACAAGGCAGAATATCATGAATAAACTTGATACAGAGTATTGCGTGAAGAGGTAACTGCATTAACATCGGTGTTTGAAACTTTGTACAGTGACACAATACTTTGCTTCAGGTTTGATTGATATTCCGATGGATTCCATGCCCGAAATGGGTCAAAGTTTTTATAACAACGTATTCTTTTTCAACAAAATACGTGTAAGAGTGTGACCGTGTCATAGACTGAGGTGACAAGTCATTGTATAGCGATATGCATACATACAGATGGCGGTAGTGTCACGTACACGATGTATAAAACGGCAGTGCATTGGCGTAGCTGTCATTTGTACTCAGGTGATTCACGTGAAAAGGTTTGTGATGTGATTTTGGCTGCACGACGGGAATTAACAGACTTTGAACGCGGAATGGTAGTTGGAGCTAGACCCATGGGACATTCCATTTCGGAAATCGTTACGGAATTCGACATTCCACGATCCACAGTATCAAGAATGTGCCTAGAATACCACATTTCAGCCATTACCACTGAGCACGCACAGTGCAACGGTCGACGGCTTTCACTTAACGACCGACAGCAACGACATTTGGGTAGAATTGTCAGTGATAACAGACAAGCAACACTGCGTGAAATAACCTCAGAAATCAAATGGAACGTACGACGGACATATCCGTTAGGACAGTGCGGCGAAATTTGGTGTTAATGGGCTATGGCAGCAGAGGACCGACACGAGTGCCTTTGATAACAGCACGAAATCGCATGCAGCGCCTGTCCTTGGCACGTGACCACGTCGGTTGGACCCTAGACGTCTAGAAAACCGCGTCCTTGTCAGATGAGTCCAGATTTCAGTTGATAAGAGTTGATGATAGGGTTCTAGTGTGATCCTACAAAGCCATGGACCCAAGTTGTCAAGACGGCACTGTCCAACTTGTTGGTGGCTCCATAATGGTGTGGGCTGTGTACACATGGAATGGACTGGATCTTCCGGTTCAACTGAACCGGTTATTGACTGGAAATGGTTATATTCGGCTACTTGGAGACCATTTGCAGCGATTCGTAGACTTAATGTTCCCAAACAAAGATGTCATGTCACCGGGCCACAGTTGTTCGCGACTGATTTGAAAAACATTCCGGACAATTTGAGCGAATGATTTCGCCACCCAGATCACCCGACATGAATCTCATCCAACTTTTATGAAGCATTAGCGGGAGGTCAGTTCGTGCAAAACAAACTGCACTGGCAACACTTTCGCAGTTATGGACGGTTACACAGGCGCCACGGCTCAGTATTTGTGCAGGGAACTTCCGAAGACTTGTTGAGTCCATGGCCGAGTTGCACCAGTACGCCGCGACCAGCTGTGTGGCTGGATTGAAGAGTTTTCAGCAAACAGAACACAGCATGTTGTTCTCAATGGAGAGACGTCTACAGACGTTAAAGTAACCTCTGGGGTGCCACAGGGGAGTGTTATGGGACCATTGCTTTTCACAATATATATAAATGACCTAGTACATAGTGTCAGAAGTTCCATGCGGCTTTTCGCGGATGATGCTGTAGTATACAGAGAAGTTGCAGCATTAGAAAATTGCAGCGAAAAGCAGGAAGATCTGCAGCGGATAGGCACTTGCTGCAGGGAGTGGCAACTGACCCTTAACATAGACAAATGTAATGTATTGCGAATACATAGAAAGAAGGATCCTTTATTGTATGATTATATGATACAGGAACAAACACCGGTCGCAGTTACTTCTGTAAAATATCTGGGTGTATGCGTACGGAACGATTTGAAGTGCAATGATCATATAAAATTAATTCTTGGTAAGGCGGGTGCCAGGTTGAGATTCATTAGGAGAGTCCTTAGAAAATGTAGTCCATCAACAAAGGAGGTGGCTTACAAAACACTCGTTCGGCCTATACCTGAGTATTGCTCGTCAGTGTGGGATCCGTCCAGGTCGGGTTGACGGAGGAGATAGAGAAGATCCAAAGAAGAGCGCCGCGTTTCGTCACAGGGTTATTTGGTAAGCGTGATAGTGTTACGGAGATGTTTAGCAAACTCAAGTGGCAGACTCTGCAAGAGAGGTGCTCTGCATCGCGGTGTAGCCTGTTGTCCAGGTTTCGAGAGGGTGCGTTTCTGGATGAGGTATCGAATATATTGCTTCTCCCTACTTATACCTCCCGAGGAGATCACGAATGTAAAATTAGAGAGATTCGAGCGCTCACGGAGGCTTTCCGGCAGTCGTTCTTCCCGTGAACCATACGCGACTGCAACAGGAAAGGGAGGAAATGACAGTGGCACGTAAAGTGCCCTCCGCGACACACCGCTGGGTGGCTTGCGGAGTAAAAATGTAGATGTAGATAAAAAGTGTCACCCTGTTATAATGGGGTATCACAGTCTTACTGTTATAAGTATTGTTCTGTAGTGACCAGTTAATCGTATAACGGCCACAGCTTCCTGCACGACCTTTTGTCGTAAGTTACTATTTGTTCTGTGATTGGTTTTCAGTTGAAACTGTACACCTATCTGGGTGACCAGCTTCACAGGTCTCGGAAAGGCAGAGGCATGCCTCGTCCAGTAGCCGATGTTCAAGTGAGCGTTGAGACTGACGAATGCTTTACTGGAGCCGTGGGACAGGTACTGTCACGTACTGTTTGGCGGTACGGGAGGGACACCTCAGCAGCCGAGCGTTAGAGGCGGCGTATGCAGGCACGCGCGTCCTCCTTGCGCTGTCCCCGTTACGTGCCGCACACGCACTCCCAACTGCTGCACTCGCGCCGAACTGACTGTCGGCCGGCAGAAAATTCGACGAAAGTAAATGTAAATCCCGAACTTGCGGCTCGAGGCTTATCTCAAGATCTACACGCGCCGCTGCGGAAAACCACCAAGTTCTAGAGAGATTCTCGGTAGAGGCAGCACGAAACGACTTAAAGCGAAGAGTTAACGGTAGTCGAGTCGACGAACGTAGTAAACTACAGTTTTCCAGAGATTTCTGCGTAATTCCACGTCCGTCATGAAGAGTGACAGCAGCAACAGCGCAATCTGCTGTTGTTTGATGAGTACGTTTTCAAATTCGCTTAGGACGAAACCAACAAATTTATTTTCTATCCTTATGATGAACGCTACAGACCGCTATGTGAAGCCGAAAACTGTGCATGAAAAATTAAGAAACGACAATCTCCTGTAGTAAAATATTAAATAATGGTAATTGTATCGTTGAACCAAGTTTCCATTGCCCGCAGCCATTCTATTGCTTTCGTAACTGAACGAGTAACGAATGCTGTTAAAAATCCAAGATAATTTGTATACAAGCACTTATTTCAAAGTTTTTGTTTTGTACATATTGCGTTTAATTAAATTCCGAAATATATGAGTTAGAACCACCGTACTTTATAAACAAGGTTTTTTTAGTGTTTCTAAGTTCTCTCTCAAATGGAAACCCGAAAAGTGAGAAATGTACACCTGCACTGACAAAGATCAATTTTTTCATAAATATTTGTGTTTTAATGTTATACATAAACTAGTAGCAGCTGAAGAGGACTGTGCCCAAGTCTCCTACATTAATCTGTTCCACTGAAGTTCGTTTTCTTTCAGTTGTCATCCAGGCGTTCAGCCAGCTTCGTCACATAAGTTTCGAAAGCAGCTTTATGTTCTCACTTATCTAGAGGATAGTTTGTATAGGTATACATTCAGAACAAACATGCATGCATTTATAACGTTTCGATTATTCGTCTCTGCGGGACACACACAGTAAAGCACATCAAAATACCACGCGCACAGCTAAGGCGGGATTCAAACCATTGACCACTTTACTAGATTACACAGAGACCGCGGAGTCTAGCAGTAATTTCTACGGTCGCAGGTTCGAATCCTGCCTCGGGCATGGATGTTTGTGATGTCCTTAGGTTAGTTAGGTTTAACTAGTTTTAAGTTCTAGGGGACTAATGACCTCAGCAGTTGAGTCCCTTAGTGCTCAGAGCCATTTGAACCATTTTCTAGCAGTAATTTGTATACAACTGTCAGCCAGTTGCTTATTTCGACCAGATACTTTATAAGAACTCAACTATTACACCATTTTATCTCGCTTTCTTCCCTCTGAACCAGTTGTGTACAGCTGTTCATGGACATTACCTAATAGCCAAATATATAATTTTAACCAGGAAAAGACTATAATAATATCCTTCCAGTTACTTTCGTCGAGGGTAGTTGTAACAGTTACAAGGGGTGGGGGAGTGAGGGAGGAAATTGGGGAGGAGGGGGCGGAATTGCCTCTGCCATTTCTGATGTAACAACTTTTTGTGCGTGGTTTTCATTCTCGAACTCCTGCTACAAACAGCCGTTTTAGACGGCCGGTTATGCTATTACGCTTGCGGGCGCCTTCCAACGCGGCCTTCCTGTCCCAAAGCACGCCTGAAATAGCCGACAGCCTCGCCTGAGTGCACGTTAAATCCAGTCGTGATAACAAGAGCGACTGCTGGCCTCAACTTAAAACGTCGCCACTAACAATGCCGCCAAGTCCTCCTGTATCAGGTACACTGCGCTGGCTCGTCAGTAAAAATACACCCCACTTCACAATCCTCTGATACCTTCACTGCCAGCACGCCTGTAGTAGTTGTGTACCTTCACGATTCACGTGTCCACATAAGGAAGCTGTATGTTAAATTAAAATATTGTCAGCATCGTCGAACATCTTACCACACTGAGCGTAGCTAGAATTGTCGCAGTACTGTGAATGCTCTAGAATCCCAGTCCATCGTTTATTCGTACCTAATTTGCCTGTTCACTAATCACGTTATGAAGCAACTTATGGAGAGCTGTGTAAATAATGTCTGTTAAAAATGACTGTAATGAAATCGCTGGCAACGAAGTGTAAGGGACTAACGGTTGTTAATCAGAGCTGTAGCTCTGAGATAGCTCACATTCCTCACATTCAAACAAAGCACCCAGCTTCAGGACCTTGCTAACAAATGTATCGTGTTCCTGATGAGTTGTCCGTGTGCCAACATATTGTCTTCCTACTCTGATACACGGGTCCATTCAACAAGGCAACGACCGGACCATTGCCCTACTTACGGAAAGCGAGGTAGTTTTCTTCCTGCAGTGATCTTTCACCTGAACGTTAAGTGCTACACTTGTGAAACAATTTTACACTTACATTTATATGTCTCGTTTCAACACAGGCAGGAGTTGAAGCCGAACAGTTTTCAATTATAAATTAGCCACAGTGCGCTCTTACAAGTAATACAGTTACTTTTAGCTTATAATCATAAAGTAAATCTTGAAGTGGGAGCAATGTTTTTGAGATTCTTCTTTTATTCAGTGTGTTCATTCTCAGAATTACTTTGATTTGCACCCCTAGAACTAAAAAACGAAAAAGCCCGCAGCTTGCTGGATGGTACAAATTTAAAAAGTAGGACTTGTATTCGATAACGCATAGTTCAAATTCTTTCACGCCATCTTTATTTCCATGCTTGCCAAATGCGGAAACGGATAGAATTATATTGTTACGCGTAAACCAGAAATGGCTCTGAGCACTATGCGACTTAACTTCTGAGGTCATCAGCCGCCTAGAACTTAGAACGAATTAAACCTAACTTAAGGACATCACACACATCCATGTCCGAGGCAGGATTCGAACCTGCGACCGTAGCGGTCGCCCGGTTCCAGACTGTAGCGCTTAGAACCGCACGGCCACTCCGGCCGGCCGTAAACCAGAAGTTAAGCACTTTTTCTTCCTAATATTACCGTGACTTTCAAGGCCTCCTGACGTTTTTAGAAACAATTATTTTTGACAGTGATTCTCAGGATCTCCTGCGAGTGTCAAGATTGCATGTCATCAAGCGTGATGGCGCAATGACAAGAAACTATACATCTTGAATAATAACCATTTAGCTGGTCTTGCAATATTTATTTAACAACCGGTTTCGTAGCCTAGATGCCACATCGTAAGGTTAAATATGATGAATCATAACAAAGTTGCAACATGCACGGGACCGAATATTCCTTGTCTACGAATAAATGACGCAATTAACGGATCGTCAGGTTCGCGGAAAGTAGGGGTGCACGGTTACTCAAGGGTGCCATGAATTCAAACGGATCACTGTAGGCCGAACATAACCGGTTAACCATTAGATATAGGGGCACAATCTACCCAGTGTGCGTGAATCCCATGCACTACGGTCTGATGTATTTATGGCACCCCTATATCTAATGGTTAACCAGTTATGTTCGACCTACCGTCGTCCGTTTGGATTCGTGGCATCCTTGAGGAACTGTGGACCCATACTTTCCGCTGACCTATTCGCTAATTGTGTCATTTATTCATAGACAATGAATATTCGGTCCCGTACATGTTGCAACTTTCCCATGATTCACCATATTTAACTTGATGATGTGGCTTCTAGACTACGAAACCGGTCGTTAAATAAATTATTTACATGAGCAGCCAAGCGCTTATTATTCACGATGTCTATAACTGCGATTGGCTTTCATAAACAATATAGTGTGGATAAAAAACTATTTTAACTTTGTGGAGAAAGGTGCTGCAAATCCCGTTCGACCATCCAGTTTGGGTTATCCGAGGTTTTCATAGATCGCAAATGTCGGCATAGTTCCTCTGAAAACAATATGGGAGATTTCCTTCACCTTTCCTTCCCAATCCGATCGTGTTCTCCGTAAGAAATCTAGGGTATTATAATTATAGGCGAGTTATTTACGGTTTCTGTCAGTGCAGATCTATGACGGTAGCAAGTACTTTAACACAATTGAAATAAATTGAATTCCATTCCATATCAGTCGACTGGCACCTGAAAAGGGGCTTTAAAAATTCAGTCTGAGCTAGACAGCGCTACACGAGTTGCGTGTTATGGGCAGCAACGATTTATTTGAGCACGCGAAGCTGCCGACGAATTAGGCAGTCATAGTAGCCTCGCACCTTTGGAGTTGTCTCGAGATTTATGTGAGCACTCTGGAACTAATACTAGACCTTAACAGGCCAGGAGATGAATAGTTGGGCACGGGCAGTCGGCTGGGCGTCGTATTAGGAGAGTGCGCGGCTCGCAGCCTTGTTAGACGGCATTATCGCCCACGGGCGACTGGCGGTGACGTTGGACCGCGGCGCTGCGATGAAGTCAGCGTCTGCTCCTGCTGCCACTTCCACCTGCACCTGTGGCCGGCCTTGAGGCCAGCGAGTCCCAGCTCCACCGCGGAGGTGACCCTTAATTGCCTTCTCAGATTCCCTCGACACGCAGGAGCTGTTCCGGCGCGGAAATATCCAAGTCCTGGCGCAGCGCGTCGCCCAGCACGGAGATTGCACGATGATCTCGCGCTCTGGCAGCCCAAAGAGCAAAGCATCGTCTCATGTTCGAAGTAAATAAGAGATATTCAGAGAGACGTACGGTATAGGTTCCCGCAGCACCAGAAACGTAGGTTCAGCCGCCTGTTTAGAAATGTTACCTTCCTTGACGCACACTCCGCAGTATGAGTTTCGTGTTATAAATGTACCTGCTACGTGGAGATGCTTCTGGCGTCCATGTAGCGTTGGTGTTGTAGAACAGGAAAGGGATGGCAAATTCCAGCGCTGTCTCGAATAGCACCAAGAGGACCCCTCTGAGATATGTACTAGCATCAACAGCGTAACATGTAGTAACGCCCCGAGATTGTGCTAGGTGGTGTAGTTGTTAAGACAGTCCTCACACTCGGTAGAACGACGGCTTAAATCACCCGAGGAAAATGATGGAACTCTTTCTTTAAAAAGGGGATACATTGTACACCCCCCCCCCCCCCCGCCGGCCGAGGTGGCCGAGCGGTTCTAGGCGCTACAGTCCGGAACCGCGCGACCGCTACGGTCGCAGGTTCGAATCCTGACTCGGGCATTGGTGTGTGTGATGTCCTTAGGTTAGTTAGGTTTAAGTAGTTCTAAGTTCTAGGGGACTGATGACCTTAGGAGTTAAGTCCCATAGTGCTCAGAGCCATTTGAACCATTTTTTTTGTACCTTCCCCCCCCCCTCCCCCCACCACCACCGCCACCAACATGAAGCGTCGACATCACGTTAGACTCTAATCTCCATGTTGAGACACTTCGGAGATAATTGGTACGTAATCCAGCCTCCGCCACACTAATGTTCCTCAGCGAGGTCGGTTGTGCACGCAGCGACCCGTTCGGGATAGACCCAATAGCCCGAGCAGACTTCCCGTTGATATCCCTTTCCTTCCGGTTGTTCAAATGGTTCAAATGGCTCTGAGCACTATGGGACTTAACATCTATGGTCATCAGTCCCCTAGAACTTAGAACTACTTAAACCTAACTAACCTAAGGACAGCACACAACACCCAGCCATCACGAGGCAGAGAAAATCCCTGACCCCGCCGGGAATCGAACCCGGGAACCCGGGCGTGGGAAGCGAGAACGCTACCGCACGACCACGAGATGCGGGCTCTTCCGGTTGTAACACAGGCATCTCTAAATTTGTAATGGCATCCTCAACGAGTAACAACTGTTTGTAACAGTATAAATTTGAAAAAAAAAAAAGGTTCAAATGGCTCCAAGCACTATGGGACTTAACATCTGAGGTCTTCAGTCCGCTAGACTTAGAACTACCTAAACCTAAATAACCTAAGGACATCACACACATCCATGCCCGAGGCAGGATTCGAACCTGCGACCGTAGCAGCAGGGCGGTTCCGGACTGAAGCGGCTAGAACCGCTCGCCCACAGCGGCCGGCTATACATTTGATCTTAGTGGGTTCTTAACAGGTTATAAATCAAACACGAATCTGCTTTTAATGGGTTGCGCGCTATACCAGTAAGACTAGTATACCGTTTCAAAGACAACAAACGTGCTATGGCCCATTAATAAATGTAGTTGGAGTGAGCCCACTTGCTTGAGATAAAGATCCGAGCTCCAATAAAATCTGGCAAATGGTGTAGAACAAAACAGTCTGAGTTGGGTTACATGTTGCTGTGGTTTTGGGCCTTTTTGCCTTGCAGATATAATTAATGGTATTTATGGTGCAACGTGTATGCTCTTCCGTAGCCCTTACCATCCATTTAAGAGGAATATAAACTTGTTAAATGGTTGTAGACAACCGCCCCAGATTCGTTGTGGTAATAGGTAAATCGTGTACCTTGGAACGCTAAACGGTACCTAAAGTTCACGGCTTTTAAAAGTTCCGTGTGCGTATGGGGGCTTTGAAATGGAATTATTAACGTCAATGCCTTCATTGTATCTCGTGAGATTTGTGGAAGAGTGCTATGTTACCAATGTTCACAAGGTGGCTACTTGGCCAACTGCGTGGATGATCCATTGTCCCATTCAGGTAACGCATTTGGGACTGGCATCAAGAAATGTTATGCAACTGTTAGTTGTATTTGATTGCAATAAGGTTTCATTACGGTGTATGTTAGTGGAAAGATGACATAACCCAGTACCCTGCCATAATGACGATGACGGAAAAAGTGGATTAGATACGATGATTGGTTTTCACACTGAACAGCGGTTTCGTTTCATTTGTGGTTTGCAAAGCCAGCTGGAGAAAACGGTCATGTACATTGTCAAGGTCAACATTAAATTATATAGTTACGAATATCAGCCAGCTACACTGCTTTTTAAATGATTTTTATTTTATAAGCCACTCACTATGAACCCATTTCGGCATATTCCCATCATCAGTAAGTGATGGTCTTTATATAATGGTCTGTAACTATCACCATAAAAGTTATAATACATTCGTTAGGAGTTTTTACCTTACATATAATATCGTTGCTGCCTTTTTTTTTAGAATTATTAATTTCTACTTAGATGTACGTTGTAGACATATGTTTGACTGTGGTCGGTTTTCATGTTTGCTGTTTTTCTCTTGACCACTAGGATGACAGTGGATTAGCGACATTACATGTTTACATAGTTACCATTATAAATAAGTGACGTGTGGATGAGCCTCAGCTGCTACGAAGAGTCAATTGTTGGAATTCAGTGAAGTACTCTGGAAGCACTATAAGAGCTCAATGATACGCGACGCTGCGGATAACAGATCTTTCCTGAGTTAGCGGCTGTTCACGACTGGAGTGTGGGGAGCCCCGACTGTGGTAGAGCGGGCGCAGCGGCGCGTGGGTGCTGGCTGATGTAAATGTATGAGTGGAGCGCGCTCAGGGCTGTCATTTGCATCCAGGCTTGCCGCTTAACACCTGTTTGTCAAGTTGTACGAGCCTTGCTTGCATCCAGCCCAGCCTGCCTCCCCTAGTTACGGTCTGACAAGCTGTTACCGGCCAGATAGCCCACTGTGGCTGCCCTAAGGCCGCATTTTGTTTATTCACCAATAATTTTCGTGGGAGGGGCTCTAATTTCCAATTGCATTATTAATACTTGTTTTGAGGTCGAGACCTTCGGGAAGATAAAAGGCTGCCTAGTGATTTGTGGCGTCTAGTCACAGCAGGGATACGTTCCACTTACACTCTCTATGCTACTGTACTGTACTCTTAGAGATTGTGACTGCTTCTTTATAGTGATGGTATACGATTAATATATGTTTTCCAGTGTGATGCTAATTTTTTGGAGCGCTTCTTTTATTTTAGTGTCAGTAACACTATTCCCCACTGAATGTCTTTTAAGAGCCGAGGTACAAGACTCAGTCATTCCAAAGATGTTTTTCTGTCGCTTATCGCTTCCTTCAACTCTGGTAATAATTGCAATAAGCGAAAAATGTTAAATTGCGCCTTAATTCAAAGATTACGTTAACGTTTAGATTCTCCCATAACCGGCTAGTAAAGCCAGTTCAAAAATCGGAAGAAAAACTAGATCATACAAGCTCCAACAGGACCATGCTTAGGAAAGCTCGTATTCAAACCAACCTTTGGGACGAGATTTATTAATACTACTATTACTACTACTACTATTATTATTATTAATGATTATATTTATTTAATATTCATTTTGTATGATTATCAGTAATAGTATCACTAGTCACATGACGGGCTATTAACTTCTTAATGTAGAATACCATTTGTCCCATTTGAAAATTGGCTAATTTCCGCTTCCTGGATAGCGAGCGACTTTAAAATCATAAAAGTGCACTTCCGTCAGTGTTTCGGAGTGTACGCACCAAAATGCCATCAGAAGAAGGGAGAATTAACGTGAAAACCCTAAATGTGCAGCCCCTATTGAAACTCTCCTCCGCAGATATCTGAGCTCGACAGACTGCAAACGCCCCACTATCTGAACTGTGACACAACATGAAACGTCCAGTCGATAAATAGTATGTTTCCAAATTCGATTCCAGTTGCTTGTAACGACAATCCCTCTGGTAAAACAACTGTAAATTATGCAACACTATCGACTGGTGTTTGTACATTAGGTATATACATTCCTCCTTTCGTAAGTCTGCTTGGTATATACGATGGTGAACGAGTAGAATTGTTCTCCTCCTTCCCAATGTATCTCGGAGACTTCTGGATACTTGTCATGAGTGTAACATGATATTCCTACTCTTATTTATGATTATTGAAATGAAAGGAGGTTGGTTTTGTCACACAGCCAGATCTTCTAGCATACCACCAATAAAGCCGCGACGCGTAATGTACCCATCTTACGGACACAGTGTCGCCCCTTTCAAATGGCTTAAAATGGCTCTAAGCACTATGGAGCTTAACATCTGAGGTCATCAGTCACCTGGACTTAGAACTACTTAAACCTAACTGACCTAAGGACATTACACACATCCATGCCCGAGGCAGGATTTGAACCTGCGACCGTAGCAGCAGCGCGGTTCCGGACTGAAGCGCCTAAAACCACTCGGCCACAGCGGCCTGCGTGTCGTCCCCGGTTTTGCATGTTCTTACTCCATTATACACTCCTGGAAATGGAAAAAAGAACACATTGACACCGGTGTGTCAGACCCACCATACTTGCTCCGGACACTGCGAGAGGGCTGTACAAGCAATGATCACACGCACGGCACAGCGGACACACCAGGAACCGCGGTGTTGGCCGTCGAATGGCGCTAGCTGCGCAGCATTTGTGCACCGCCGCCGTCAGTGTCAGCCAGTTTGCCGTGGCATACGGAGCTCCATCGCAGTCTTTAACACTGGTAGCATGCCGCGACAGCGTGGACGTGAACCGCATGTGCAGTTGACGGACTTTGAGCGAGGGCGTATAGTGGGCATGCGGGAGGCCGGGTGGACGTACCGCCGAATTGCTCAACACGTGGGGCGTGAGGTCTCCACAGTACATCGATGTTGTCGCCAGTGGTCGGCGGAAGGTGCACGTGCCCGTCGACCTGAGACCGGACCGCAGCGACGCACGGATGCACGCCAAGACCGTAGGATCCTACGCAGTGCCGTAGGGGACCGCACCGCCACTTCCCAGCAAATTAGGGACACTGTTGCTCCTGGGGTATCGGCGAGGACCATTCGCAACCGTCTCCATGAAGCTGGGCTACGGTCCCGCACACCGTTAGGCCGTCTTCCGCTCACGCCCCAACATCGTGCAGCCCGCCTCCAGTGGTGTCGCGACAGGCGTGAATGGAGGGACGAATGGAGACGTGTCGTCTTCAGCGATGAGAGTCGCTTCTGCCTTGGTGCCAATGATGGTCGTATGCGTGTTTGGCGCCGTGCAGGTGAGCGCCACAATCAGGACTGCATACGACCGAGGCACACAGGGCCAACACCCGGCATCATGGTGTGGGGAGCGATCTCCTACACTGGCCGTACACCACTGGTGATCGTCGAGGGGACACTGAATAGTGCACGGTACATCCAAACCGTCATCGAACCCATCGTTCTACCATTCCTAGACCGGCAAGGGAACTTGCTGTTCCAACAGGACAATGCACGTCCGCATGTATCCCGTGCCACCCAACGTGCTCTAGAAGGTGTAAGTCAACTACCCTGGCCAGCAAGATCTCCGGATCTGTCCCCCATTGAGCATGTTTGGGACTGGATGAAGCGTCGTCTCACGCGGTCTGCACGTCCAGCACGAACGCTGGTCCAACTGAGGCGCCAGGTGGAAATGGCATGGCAAGCCGTTCCACAGGACTACGTCCAGCATCTCTACGATCGTCTCCATGGGAGAATAGCAGCCTGCATTGCTGCGAAAGGTGGATATACACTGTACTAGTGCCGACATTGTGCATGCTCTGTTGCCTGTGTCTATGTGCCTGTGGTTCTGTCAGTGTGATCATGTAATGTATCTGACCCCAGGAATGTGTCAATAAAGTTTCCCCTTCCTGGTACAATGAATTCACGGTGTTCTTATTTCAATTTCCAGGAGTGTATGTAGTGATTTAAAACTTGATGATGGAGTACAATATTATGATCAGGAAAGCAACCATCACAAGTCGAGAGAGTATGTCACACATCCTGTCATATAAATATAAATTATTCTGTGGGAAGTTAGCGGAGGCAATTAATTCATTGTACTAATGCCAAGGTTCCTGTTGAACATCCTGCTGATTGTATTGTTAAAAAAACCGAAGATACAACTTTCTTTTATTATCGCGTTATAACTCGCGCGTTATGAGAAAAAGCCGTTTTAAAGCAACGCTACGTTGAAGAGTCATGAAAAATATGTCGTTCTTGTGAAGATTTGTTATAATTAAATGAAAATGAACATTTCAACGATTAAAGCCTATAAAAGACTATAACAAACTCAGTCATTAATCACGACGCTATGGCCTAGTTGTCATGACTAGCATGCCGGCACGGTAGCTCAGTGTGCTCGGTCTGAGGTCTGGCTGCTCTCAGTAATAATAATAAAAAAAGAACAGTGACGAACAAAAAGAAGAAGGAAAAAAAAGAAAGAAAAGAGAAGTTTAGTGGGTAGTAGCATCACGTTACAGAATAGGCAGAGGATAAGGGTCGTGCTGTGTCTCTTTTCTTCCCTTCGCGTTTTCTAAAAATTTGTGGGACTTTCTAACGAAATTAATAAAAATAGTTTATATAATATTTGATGCTACGCAAATGTACGTACATTGTCTATCACGAGTGAGTTTGTTCGATTTGGCGGACTTTCATAAGCTGATGTCCTTACTGATTGGACACGTGCGGGGGGGGGGGGGGGGGGGGCTTAAGAGACCAAACTGCGAGTTCATCGGTCTCATCGGATTAGGGAAGGATAGGGAAGGAATTCGGCCGTGCCCTTTCGAAGGAACCATCCCGGCATTTTCCTGAAGCGATTTAGGGAAATCACGGAAAACCTAGCCAGCCGTGGTGGCCGAGCGGTTATAAGCAACTCATTCTGGAACCGCGCGACCGCTACGGTCGCAGGTTCGAATCCTGCCTCGGGCATGGATGTGTGTGATGTCCTTAGGTTAGTTAGGTTTAAGTAGTTGTAAGTTATAGGGGACTGATGACCTCAGCTGTTAAGTCCTATGGTGCTCAGAGCCATTTGAACCATTTGAAGGGAAAGCCTAAATCTAGATGGCCGGACGCGGGATTGAACCGTCGTCCTCCTGAATGTCAGACAGAACAACATGACTAGCAAACAGACATTGGAGGAAAAGTGCTTCTTAGTGGAGCTAACGCTTGTCCATTTTTATGAACAAACAGTGTGGTTTGCGAGCCATATAAAGGCGACAACTGCCTCTGGAGAGCGCTGAGATCGCAAAATCACGTTAACCAGATCATCCAGTGTGTCGACGGCGCTGTGTTACGCGACGCTGGATATCCCGTCTGTGTGTACGTCAACGTTAGCTGCGGCGTTCCAGCCACGACGCGCGCCAGACGGGTTGCGCCACGCGGACGTGTGCTATCGCCTACAGCCGGGGCTGGCGACACGCCGTCTGCCCGCGGCCACGGCAGACGAGACGTCGCTAATGATTCAGCCGGTCGCCTGACCCGGTCCTAGCCGCATCGATTAGCGGGCGCCACATTAACGTAAACGTGCGCACGAGGCGTACCGGCTGTCCCACAGCCGCCAGGTTTGCGTAACGCAGGAGTTGCCATTAGCGATTTCACGCCGGCCTAATTTATCGTCTGGTCATTCATTTACTTTACGACACTGGCCGCTTCACAAATTACTCAACTAATCTCCCGAAATTACCGAGAATCAGAATCCTTAGGAGCGGAAGAACAGTTAGTGCTGTATAACCGAGCATTTTCTTCCAGTAGTGCAGAGAACAGAAGAGGTGAAATGTCAATTTCTTTTACATCCTTTTTCAACCCGTTAAAAAGTTCTCATTAAATATGTTTATCGTTTACACTTTGTTAGACTCATTTCGAAGCTCAACTGCATGTAAAAGGACGGCACTTTTGGTTACCGCCTTATATCTGCGCCAACAGCTGTTTTTATAAAAGGGGACGGGACTGTTAATTGTACGCGAATGACATTTCGAATCAGATCTAACGAGAAAAATATCTTTGAATATGAATTTCCTTTCGTCACTGAATACTAACTCAGATGGAGTTTAATCCAAATTTCACAAGAAATAACACAAAAACCGGTTTATGCAGGGATGTCGGCGCAGGAAGACTTTGTTACCAAACAACGTTCTTCCATACAAGACATTGCACCAGTTGTAACGAGGTCCCCTTGTAATTAGAGGCCCTCACATCGGACGCATTCCGAAGGTCGAATGCAACTTTTGACGATACTGTTTCAGTAATTTATCTCGCCGAAAATTCCGTCTCCGTAGCCGACATGTCAACGCGACACACCCTCTCGTGAGGGACCCTGGTTTGATTTTTGATACTACCAGGGGAGTTTCCTTGGTGAAGAACTGTATAGGAGTGCACTCAGCCTCGTGATGCCAAATGAGGAGCTACCTGATTGTGAGGTAAAACAGCAGCCGGGATAGCGGTATGCTAACCCACTGCCGCTCCAAACTTCAGCCGATGATGAATGACTGCGGGATTTCCTTTCCCTTTTACTGGAAAAATTAGTCTCCAAGTGTCCCAACAAATACTTACTCGCTACTGGCAGTTCATGTAAGGCTCTTTTACCTGGACCCACACGTTGTCTCTCATACGTTCTAACAATTTATCAAAGCGGCCGTGGCGCTGGCCAGCTGTTGCTTTCATGTAGCGCGCCGTATTTTTCTGTGTTATAAAACTAGATTCTCCTGATTTTTTGCAACTCTTGTATAAACATAACGTCACAGTTCTTGCCAAAAAAATGAGTTTTTTCACATGTGATATTTGTATTGAAGTTTATAGTTTTTAACGGTGAGACTGTAATTCTTAGCCGCCCGGAGTGGCCGCGTGGTTCTAGGCGCTACAGTCTGGAACCGCGCGACCGCTACGGTCGCAGGTTCGAATCCTGCCTCGGGCATGGATGTGTGTGATGTCCTTAGGTTAGATAGGTTTAAGTAGTTCTAAGTTATAGGGGACTGATGACCTCGGCAGTTAAGCCCCATACTGCTCAGAGGCATTTGAACCATTTGTAATTCTTAACTGAAGATCACGTTAGTATACGGGTCATAAAGGACTTGAATTTTAGCTCAGTTAGATTAGTGTTGGGGAGAGGTTATCATTGTAACCTAGATGAAATAAACGTTCAGCATTCGGACCACGTGGTTTACAAACTTAATGACAATGAGGGAAGAACGGTCAATAAACTTCTGTTACGGGATTCGACTGTTTTATTTCATTAGTCGTTGGCGTGTATGTTTAATTATTGCAGCAGTTGTGAAATAAAAGGGATATTCACGACCCGGTTAAATATTCCGAAACGGGCGACACTCATTTCATGCTGGAAGCGATCACAGATTCGTAGGATCAAAAAAATGGTTCAAATGGCTCTGAGCACTATGGGACTCAACTGCTGTGGTCATAAGTCCCCTAGAACTTAGAACTACTTAAACCTAACTAACCTAAGGACAGCACACAACACCCAGCCATCACGAGGCAGAGAAAATCTCTGACCCCGCCGGGAATCGAACCCGGGAACCCGGGCGTGGGAAGCGAGAACGCTACCGCACGACCACGAGATGCGGGCTCGTAGGATCATCCCATACGCATTTGTTTTTCGTAGATTTCTTAAATGACATAAGGCGAATGCTGATATGGCTCTTTTGGGAAGGCCTTGGCTAGTTTCTTTCCCCAACCTGGTCCACGACGAACTCCCACTCCGCCTGTGATCTTGTCGTCGACGCTACGTTAAACACTAAAGTTTCCTATTTTCCATCCAGATTTGTTCATTTCTGTCATCTGCACGCGAATTAACAGGCATTAGTTCATTACCGAGTGCGTTCCTTAGGTCTAGGACAACTGCCTGCAGTGTACCCTCATTGTCCGTCGGTTGGATGGCATCCGAGTCTGCTCTCCATGCATTGGTTTCAGAGCAAAGACTGATCGGCGACACTCTACCAAATAAGTCATACTTAGGACCACGTCATAGTGTAACCGATCGTCGCGCCCACCATTTAGACAGCGACACGAACAAGGACGCCATTGGTGCGTGGTGCGTCAGACGGATAGATTCCAGAGCCAGATGGAGTTATCCCCGCTGCGGGAACGCGGACCTAGAGCGGCTGGTGTGTGCCAGCTCGGTGGACAGCCCACGGAGGTGCCTCCTTATTGGGAGCCAGCCGCGGGTGCCCGGCATACTTGAAGAGGCAAAGCTGCTCGTTGCGATGCGTGCCTTGGCGCGCCCAGAGCTTTTTGCCGATCGGTACTTTCACAGGGGGCAGTGTACTTGATCGCGCCGACGAAAGCGCTCTTCTGTTCACATCCTCCCTGCACGAACGTTTTCACAAGTGGAAAATTTTCTGCTGATCATAATAAAGTCCATCACAGGTTCTTTTACCCTTCATACTGTGGACATGGAGTTCGAAATGCGTAGTGTCAGCATCATTTATCAAAGAGGCTGGCTGTTTTTATTAGTAGTCAGTCAGTCAGTCGCGTATTGCTGACAAACAGTTTCATATACTGTCATTATTTTATTGTGTCATAAATAATTTTACCTCAAGACTATTACTGTCATTATAAATATTGTAAGCAAAGGCTTCAGGTGTTTTAGACTCATCGCTGTCATTCTTAAAGTGTTGAGTAGACTAAACTCAATCAAGAACAATAATAACTTATTGTATGATGTAACCTGAAGGTGTGTGATTCTGTAGTGATATACTCGTAGTTTCTTTCAAAATAAAAGGTTCATTCATTAAGGTGTGTTGATATTAACAGTTCTGAAAGGAACAGGTCTCACAAAGGCATGCTCTGTTCACAACTGTGTCTAAGATAAGTTACATGAAATTCATTATATCTGCTGTTGGCCAGTTATATTGTCGTTTTACTTATCCAAAGATGCCCAAATGCCTTGCTCAGTGACAAGTCATTAGAGGTCTTTCGCTTCTGGCTTGTTTAATGTAGATAGACTGGTGATATTTTCTAGTCTTGTTAAAATTCCATCATGCAGGAAATGACAGTTTTTGTTGGTGAATATCAGTGGCAGATCTCCAAATGAAGAAAACCCCATAAATATCAATTTAGAGGATTTTCAGTATTTTGCGTGGGTATGGATGTACAGGGTGATTAAAGTTTCAGTTCCCATTAGTACGAGTATTACATTACCACATACACAATAAGTTAAAAACAACATGAGCGCACATAGATTTTTGTAATGAAATGGAGGGAAAAAATCGCACAGCACACTGGTCTGGCAAATCTGAAATTTGAGGCAGCCATGCCATACACGTCGAAACAAGGTTATTAGGAGGAGATCGTAAAGTTTAACGGTAACTGTCGCCAAAGTCGTTACATCTGATGTAGTGAGACTGCCTTCAAATGGTTCATCTCAATAGTTGAGCATCATTTCAGACGCCAGTGCAAGTTTGTTCTGATCGAAACTCTTACTGACTCCCAACTATACGAAATCCCACCATCTATTATGCATTAGATAGAAACATCTATCATTATTATGATTTATTTTATACTGATTTAGTTTAAGTCCCTCATATGTGCAAGGCGAGTAAGTATACCATGATCACAATATGATTTACGTAAAACAGGAGTAATGTCGGTGCAAACCGATCTACATGTGTTACTATAAGTAATATTTCGTGAATAGCACTCGAGTGTTTGGAACTGTCACCAGATCGAATGAAACGTAGAAATCTAAGGAATTCAGAGATTCATTGCTGTATTTTCGGTAGATTTGCCAGTATTGCGCAGGTGCTCTGGGATCTTGAGTTTAAGTCTTCACAAGGGACGCGAAACACTGGCGGAGAAGTTCCAAGAACATACGCTCGAGGCAGTCTGTCAAATGCTTTTATTATCCCCATCGTACATCGTAAGGTTCTAACTTACATAGAATCATACATCTAGTAAATTTTCCGGCTTGCCTTTTGCGAGTGGAACAAGTACTCTCCCACGTGCCCTCTGTGTTGGACAGCGGAGAATGTGTCAACCTGAGAGCAGGTTCCAAGAGATATAAATCGACAAGTAAAAGGGAAGACTAAGCAACGAAGTCCGCCTAGTCACAGTTCAGCACTGTCGCAGTGGCAAGTTGGAAGTCAATCCGCAATCTCGTGAAAAAAAATATGTATACATATGGTCTGTCAAAGCCTGCTTGTTGACGACACATACAATCACTAGCGACAGAAGTAAACTGTCAAAAGGAATGACACAGAAGCATGTTATTTTCGAGCAAAGAAAAAGGATCTGCGACCTAATCTCACAATAGCGTAACTTCTGAAATACTAAGCAATTCCTGCCGCGCCTTGCTTTTAGCCCCGCTTCTTTTTACAGTCGCTCGGGATGCGACATAATGCAGTCAGAGTTGTTTGCTTATAGTAGCGTTCACTGGAAAAAAAAGATCGTTTACGTAGGATTCTGTTCGAACGATAGGTGAAGCGGCTGCGAAGGAGCTGCAAGACCGGCTGAATCTGTGACTCATGTCGTTCATGGACGACGGCAGGCATTTGCTAAGCAGGCACGCTCCGTGTAAACAGAACTACGAGTGTCTTGTACTGTTGTGCTAGCGTGTGGCGCAACGAAACCCATTTCACTCATATCTCCCAGGCACCAATCATCATTTCTTTAAAATTCCATCGGGAGCTTTTTCTCCTTTTTCCTCTCGGTTTTTCTCTTCAGGCGTTTCCTATTTTGGCGTACTGTAATCATGTAGCATGAGCTCGAAGTTATGCAATGTCAGTTTTCACTAAGGAGAATCGATTGAAAGAGCGGCCACAGATCTCAGCTACCTACTGCATTTGGCATGAAACTGGCCAAGAAACAAAATAAATCTTGTGCATCACTTCACGCGATAGTCCCAGTTCTTGCTCACTCCCCACTTACCCTTCTTCTGTTCAGAAAAAACGAACTTTATTTTAAAAAATTGTTTTATTAATTTTACTAATTATTGGTTCTTGTTCCTTTCAAAATACTCCTCTCCCCTATTCACACACTTTTCCCAGTTGTGTTTCCATTGCTCGAAGCAGTCCTGGATAGCTTCATTTGAGATGGCCTTCAAGGTCCATGATGAATTTGCTGTGATGTCATCAATAATCTCAAAACGGCGTCCTTTAACGCTGATTTTAATATCGGAAATAAGAAGAAATCTCAAGAAGGCAGGTCTGGCGAGTAAGGAGGTTGCGAGAGGACAGTCATTTAATTTTTGGTCCAAAAATATCAAAGCTGAGTGTGCGGGCACATTACCGTGGTGCATTTTTTGCCGATTTTGTAATTTATTAGTTGCAGAATGTCTTGATTGTACATACGGTTCACTTTGAGGGAATAATTCGAGATCTACAATTCCAGGAAAGTCGGGAAAGACAGTGAGCATCACACTGACATTGAACTGACGTGCTTTCTTGGCGCGTAGGAGTCCTTTGCCAATCATTGTCATGATTGATTTTTTGTCTCATTGTCGAAGCCATCAACCCAGTTTTCGTCTCCAGTTATTATCCTTTGCAAGCATGTTTCATCGTCATTGGCTAGTTCAAGGAGTTCCCAACAAACGCCCACTCGATTTTCTGTCCGTTGTTCCGTCATCAAACGAGGAACAAATTTTGCTGGAACTCGATACTTTCCATTTTTCTGTCAAAATTGCATGGTGTGACCCATTTGAGATGCTAACCTCTTCTGCAGTTTTTCTGATTGTCAGTTGGCGATCTGCATGAATCTGATCGTTGATTTTGTTAGCATATGAATCATCAGTTTAAATGGTAGGTCTTCCTGGTCGAGGATCGTATTCAGTTGACTGACAACGTCTTTTTAATCGTTAAAAACATTTGTAACATGGCATACGATCCAGAGCACCATCTCCGTAAGCTCTTTTCGGAAGATGAAACGTTTAAAAGTTCTCCACAGTTTCACGCAAAATTTTACATTGCATCGTTGCTCCAGGAAGTCGCACATTTAAAAAACATTAGACACGATGCACTCAAATAACAATATTACGATAAGTAAGCGAGATACCAACACTCCAAAAACTCGTGGTTGCAAAGGAAGTAAAGCGCAAAGCAGTGCTGCCAACCGCAATTCACTATCTAAATCCGTTGGCGCGTAATTCAAAATGAGCGGTTATTGTCTGAACAGACCTCACACAACGAGCTTAATTGGCGTCTAACGAAACTCGGAAAATATTTTAGCAGATGTTTCAGTTTCACCACCCGTGCTATGAACCAATAAAGACGTGAATAGCGGCTATTTTGTAGCGGCTGCCTGTGGGTGCTGTGACGTGAGAGAGCAATGACGTCAGCACGCGATGCTAACCGTATAAGTCAGCCTGCGACCGAGATGCCAACGACGGCGCGCCTCCGCGTCCAAATTGCACGCGTGTTGTGGCTAAGTTATGGGTCTGCCTCTCCATGTTCACTGAGTTCGTTCTATCTTTTTGAAAGTTATGAATAAATGTTCAAATGTGTGTGAATTCCTAAGGGACCAAACTGCTGAGGTCATCGGTCCTCAGACTTACACACTATTTAAACTAATGTTAACTAACTTATGCTAAGCACAACACACACACCCATGCCCAAGGGGGGACTCGAACCTCCAGCGGGAGGGGCCGCGCAATCCGTGCATGGCGCCTCAAACCGCGCGGCCACTCCGCGTGGCAGTTATAAACATTTTATCGGACTGAATTTTCCATCTTCAGCCCTTTAGGTGTAATCCAAAACTATGTACTATGGGAATGGACAGAAGCTTACGTAAATTGCTTTTCGTAAACTGCTGCGGACAAAAACCATTTCCACCTGGTACGAAGCCTTTGATCGGACACGAACTGTCTGTAAGATAACAAACAATATTAGTTGGGAACAAAAGAGAAGGCTATGGGGATTACAGTTATTTAAAAGAAAAAGAAAATACACTTTAAAAAGTTTTCAGAAGACATAATCTTATGTCTAATACCTCAGGGGCCATCAGTGCTGAAGGCACGAGTTGTTACGTCACCGCTGTTCTGGCCGTTAATGTCGGCTTTGGAAATAGGTGCCAGTGGTCCCACCAAACATAAATCCATGGCAGCACTGACTTCGAACCACGGAGCTCCAGTTGGCTATCGAACACGCTGACTGCTCAATTACGGCACAGATGCTCTGAAAAAGTTGAAAAAGAACCTTTTGTCTTGAAATCTGCAAAAGTAGACGAAATGTTGCAATATTTTACAATATGGTTTGGTTACACACCCAAAAACTTATCGAAACTGATAAAGGTCGCAGACGCTTAAACTCGCAAATCATTTTTTTGTGACGATGACTTTCGTTTACTCTTGCAATGGTGGACACTGCTTTTATCATATATGAAAGGTCAAAATGGAATGGCACGGCGAGAAACCAGTGAGAAGATAAAACGCTGGCTGGCTGACTGGCTCTAAGCACCATGGGACTTAACTTCTGAGGTCATCAGTCCCCTAGAACTTAGAACTACTTAAACCTAACTAACCTAAGGACATCACACATATCCATGCCCGAGGCAGGATTCGAGCCTGCGACCGTAGCGGTCGCGCGGTTCCAGACTGTAGCGCCTAGAACCGCTCGGCCACTGCGGCCGGCTCTGATAAAACGCTCAATCGGTCTGGTACGTGTGCCTGAAGCCCATAGGAAGAGCACATCAAGAGCTATGTTTACCCAAACAGGCAGACACGTGAGGACTGCTGATGTTATTAATGTACAGCAGCTTGCTTACTCACCATTACTCCTTACAACAAAATTACTGATATATGAGTGCAGCCGCGGGTAACAGTTAGTAACACATAAAAATATCACAAAAGGAATCTATTATGCATTTTATTGACTCATATTACCTGGAAGAGCAGAGCAGATAATACAGCGTTCTCGAATTCTGAAGCCTCTCTATAGTGCGAGCGTAGCAACGTATGTGAGCGTCAGCTAAAGGTCAAGTCAGGCGTTTACTGACACTGATGATGCATGACAAATTACGGTTACTAAACGGGTAACAAAGTTCTACATGTCAAAATTTTCCGTCGCCTTTGCAATGTGTCGTTCAGTATTATCAATTAACTGTGAAACAGTCTCTTGGATGTATGCATTCTGTATATATCGACTCAGAGTTATCTCTGGCGGTGTGGCAGATAGCTCGTGATGTACTCAAAATGCTCGACATTAATATTTACGCGTCAAAGTTTTCAACAACCGCCATGTGGAAGTCGTTACAAATGTGTATCACTGAAATCTACTGTGCTGCGTAGAAGAGGCGTTCACAAGCAAGTGACGGATATTCTGAGAGCAGTAGCTGCCAAAAGCGCTGTTTACCTGCAGCTGCCAGTGTGCACACTGAACTCATTCCACCCCGCTATTAAGACAACACCAGGGTTTCGTTGCCCTCCTTCTGAAGGACTTTTCGATTCTTCTTGTTACTGACGGTCAGTTATGCCGCTGCGAGTATTCATGCCGAAAAGTAAACAAGTTTCCACGACGTCACTTTATGGAAATAATGGCAAATTTATACAGTTCTCTGAGCCTGATTATTTCTTGAACTTTACTCTGTTGTGTCAATGAAGAAAAAACAAATTTGAATATCACTTCGTTCGTGTAAATTAGAGAACGCCGCAAGATTCCGTTGTTGGTCGTTTAGTTTTTCTGATATATATCAATTTCTTCCATTCACACGGCATATAATTTGCGAAGGAATAAAGTTGTAGATGAGTAAGTGGTACAAAAGATGGGGAGCGCATTGCAAATGATGCACCCGCAGCAAATAGAGTGGTGGCTGACGTCAGGGCAAATACTGCGAAGAATAAAGTGCGCCGGCCGGAGTGGCCGAGCAGTTCTAGGCGCTACAGTCTGGAACCGCGAGACCGCTGCAGTCGCAGGTTCGAATCCTGCCTCGGGCATGGATGTGTGTGATGTCCTTAGGTTAGTTAGGTTTAAGTAGTTCTAAGTTCTAGGAGACTGATAACTTCAGAAGTTAAGTCCCATAGTGCTCAGAGCCATTTGAACCATTTGAATAAAGTGCAACAAAACGCATGCGTACTGATTTTCACTCAGAACTCCAGTAAAAATTAGCTTTTATTCTGATAACTAAACTGGTAATAAAGTTGTAAATATCAGAATTTTCCGTCGACTTTGCAAAATAATGGCATTCCAAGTAAAATACCCACTTAAATCCAAAATTTTCTTAGACGGTTCAGTTTTAGAACAAGTCTGTCAAATCTCTTAGTTGGGCTTTCCTGTAAGTTCTTATTTTGACTCTGATATGGAAAATAAAATACACAAATTACAAGCTGTCCGTGGTACAAGTAGCAGAACATTTGGCCATAAAGTAGAGAAAAAGACCATCATGAAATTCCGTAAAGTGATGGCAGTTTCTGTCTTACCCAACGGGCCGGCCAGAGTGGCCGTGCGGTTCTAGGCGCTTCAGTCTGGAACTGCGGGACCGCTACGCTCGCAGGTTCGAATCCTGTCTAGGGCATGGATGTGAGTGATGTCCTTAGGTTAGTTAGGTTTAAGTAGTAGTAGGGGACTGATGATCTCAGAAGTTAAGTCCCATAGTGCTCAGAGCCATTTGAACCATTTTTACCCAATGGATGGCAAAGTTTGTTCACCAAAAATAGATAATAAATAAATAGAATAAAATTCAAACAGGGTAGATGGGGAAGGAGAAAAAAGTGCTGCACAGGAAGAGACATTATTAGAAATGAAGATCTTGCAACAGAATTAAATATTTTCAACATGAATAAAAATATTCATAAATAACGTGAAAATTGGAAACAAAACCCCTGGAGAACGCCGGGTCACAGAATTCCCTCAGAATATCCAGACTGCAAGCCGAATGGGAAAAGAGATATTGGAAGACCTTGGAATAGATGGGGATGATTTTGTTTGTGAGTTCAGAACGGGCAGTAGCCTAATCCTTGAAGTTGATGATGATGATCCTGTGAGATTTGTATGTAGTGACTCATTCCATGACAATTACCTGTGGCTCAAATGGTCCCATGAAGCCTAGAAAAAGGCAAAAAATAGGAGCATAGAAAATAGGCAAAAAAGAAATAAAATACGACTATCACATCTCTCTGAATCCCGTGGTGTCTCGCGGGAAAATGCTGTGTGCTGTGTGTGCTTGGCGACGTGACGTGCAAGAAGCCCGTCCGCCGCAACGTGCCGAGACGCCTGGGTAGAAGCCAGACGAGGCGTGGGCAGCCTCGCCGCCCCGGGAATGGGGTCAGACAGCACGGCACGGGACAGGACAGGTGCCTGCCTACGCTACGCCACCAGAGAACGCCTCCGGACTGTCCGCACAGGTGCCGCCGGCTGCAAACCAGTCTCTCTCGAAGTTAAAATTTCACAGAATTTCAGATAGCCCATGATCAGTGTTATCAAGTACAAAACACGGTGAGAGATTTGGAGAGTGGAGAGAGAGAGAGAGAGAGAGAGAGAGAGAGAGAGAGAGAGAGAGAGGAGGGGGAGTGGTGCGAGTCTCACTAAAGAAGAGCGGCATTGAAATCCCCGATCCACAGCATTCGCAAATCATTCCCAGCCAATGCTCCAATCGCTTCTACAGCGGTAACACAGAGCCTGTTCCTTAGCCCTGTCCAGTATTACCGCATTCAGGGAACAGCACTACTCACGGCAGTTCTAAATTTTACTTCGCATTATGAGACTCTGGTACGCAGTCAGATCATAGTTTTCCACATCGGAGAAGGCAGAATGTGACTGGAACAGTAGTTCACTCTATCGCATTTATTTCTGCATCTTCACATCTGGTATCTTTCAGCTTCTTGGTTCTCCTCCAGATGTTTCCGATAATCGTATTTGAGCGGTTTTCTTCATAAAACTAAAAACTGTGTCGTTCATTTACTGCTAGCCGATAAACTGAAGCAAATTCAACACCCAACACCCAAAGTTCTTCAAAATAGAGTTGTAGCTTCGAAACGCATTGGACTTAAGTAAATATGCGTAATATTGCGACTGAAGGCGAGAGTTACGAGTATACACTGTGAGTCAGCTGCCCATACCCATGGGTGTTACACAACCAGCAACTCATTCAAGTGGTACACGCAAGGTATTCATATTCTCTCGCTCCCTTTGCGCAAACTGTTGGCCCTACAGAAACAATGGGGCAGGACGTTTTGGTAGTAAAATTAAAGTAGTTAAATTTTAGTATTTTGTTCTGGGATATGTTTTCGCTAGAGGCCATTGTTTTCGAATTATACAAGAAAAACGTACAAAAGTGATCTTCAGACGCGTTTTTCGTGAATAACTCAAAAATCGTGGCCTACAACAGAAATATATCCCAGTACAATATCTAACTATATGAAATTTTCTACGATAATGTCCAGTTCATTTTTCTGTAGAACTAATAGTTTGGACGTAGCGAGCGAGAGAATATGAAAATCTTGTGCGTGGTTTTTGAAGGTCGCTACTGGTGAGTCTCCCGGATCCTGACTTGTGTGAGCGATTCGTTTTCATTAGGTTCACACCACTTCACACGAGCAGCGTTCCTTGTAGCTTCCTACCATACAGAGCTGTTCCATTGGTCATCAAGTGACAGCGGAAGTCTACTGTCTAGGAATGCTTGTAGCGTGTTTGGGACTGCCAGACCGACCATAGCAAGTAGGTAAGTACTTGTTGGGGCTATAGGACACAGAGTAGCAATGATGGGATCGTTTGTCCCAACACAAATACTTTTGTAGCACACATTCAAATTGCTGAATCAGCCTGTTTATTTCAGACGATGGCTATGATGTATGTAACAGAAGATCTGTGTAACGATGCACTGTGAAATAAAATCGTTAGTAACGAATCAGGTGACGAAGGTGGAGATGTAGACGTCGAATTATATAGTGAACACGATACGGAAAGCGACGAAAGTGGGGATGACAGTGATAGATATCAGAACAATACGAAATATTTTGTTGGTAAGTTTATTTAGGTGAGCAGTCAGATGGACCGTATAAGTTGAGTAATCGTGCAGCCGATGTCGTCAAAAGGTTGTGTAATCACATTTCCGAAACATCAAGGAACATAACGATGGATAACTGGTTTACGAGCTATGAACTGGCCCTGACACTTGTGAAAGACGATAAATTTACACTTTTGGGAACAGTGAAGAAGAACAAGATGGAAATTCCCCCAGAATTCGTGAACACAAGGGGTAGAAATGCTTTCACTAGTATCTTTAGCTTTCAGAAGACGTGCACATTAGTGAGTTATGTAACAAAGAAAAACAGGTGCCTAATTCTAATGAGTACTATGCACCATGACAACAAAATAGAGGCAACAACTGGGGAAGAAATTAAGCCGGAGATGATAACTCTGTATAATGCTATTAAGGATGGGGTAGATTTAGTAGATCAGATGTGTGCGACCTATGAGGTAGCAAGAACAACTAGAAGGTGGCCGTTGACCTTATTCTTTTGCTTGCTGAATTTAGGAGGCATAAACAGTCTCGTCATCTTCAGAGAGAGACCAGGGGGAGACCACGAGGAGAGACTTTCTCAGAAGGCTGGCTCAGAGGTCAACTACTACATAGGGCTGGCAGTAAGCATATCAACCGACCTCTCAAAAGAACTGTCAATAGACTGCCGGGAGTCGAACAGCAAGACGATAGGAGTGTGAACCAGTACGGTGCCTCTGGAACCGCGCGACCACTACGATCGCAGGTTCCAATCCTGCCTCGGGCATGGATGTGTGTGATGTCCTTAGGTTAGTTATGTTTAAGTAGTTCTAAGTTCTAGGAGACTGGTGACCCCAGATGTTAAGTCCTATAGTGCTCAGAGCCATCTGAACCATCAGTACGGTGCCTAAGAGATGAAGGTGCTATGGATATGAAGATAGCAAAACGCAATATATTTGTTACAAACGCTCAAAGTTTGTGTGTCTCAAAAAACACTCAAGTTTAATTTGTAAAGACTGCAAGTAGTGGCCTGGCGTGGTAAAACGACGTGTGGAAACAGTACGTTCAAAAGACTTTGTGGAGACTCTCCGTTTACCTACAACGTTTTCGTACATGTTTTCTACTCATCTGTTCATACCTGAGTTTGGTTTTGGCAGCTTTCATTGTTCTACTTTGTGTGCTATGACACGACAGTCGCGTTGTATAACCATTTTTGTCCTGTACGGCATGTAAATGTTAGAATCACTGTCCAATTTACTTACGTAGTAATGAAGGACAAAAATTTACTCAAACCCAAAGCAAAACGTGTTTGGTTACTTCATCTAGACAACATGCTTGAATGTGAAGTCCTTTTGTGCTCTCTATCCCTAACGAATCAGACTGATACGCGGTCGGGTCTGTGAGACCCCTCGTAGCGACGGTGGTACAAACGAACACAGTAGCAACGCAGGGTTAAAGGCGACGATGCACCACGTACTGGAACAGAGGGGCAGAGTGCCATTAAACGCGTAAGAGCAGGTTGGTCGGTCCGAAGCCTTGCGGCGACAGTTAGGCCCCGCGGCGGCAGTTAGCCGACATGCAATGCAAAGTAGGCGCAGCGCGGCGCGGCGGAGCCGGCGATCCGGGCCAAGGTTGGAGCGCCTCGCGGGACCTTCTTCCCCATATTGGGAAGCCGTCGGCTTGTCCCGTCCCCGCCGCTGTGCCACGGGAACGTGGAGCGCAGAGTGGCGCAACAAGCCCCGTCCTGCCGTGTCACCTGCACGAGATTCCCAGTCCTGTCTGCGGCAGAGTTTCTTCAGATACCCTGGGGACGATGTCTAGAGGCGCTGATAGCGGCAGCAAAGGCGATGATTCATAATGCCCTGCTATGGATGATGTAGGCACGACGTACGTAGCGTGGAAACGGAGAACCCGTAGACCTAACATGGGTTTTTGTCTGGCTCGAAGTGGATTAATAAAGTATTGCAAAATTACTCACACTGGGCACAAAAGTAGGCACCGTGCTAAAATCGTGTAATCTCGTCTCCAACCTTGATAAATATCTCAGTTCGACGAGGAAGTTTCTTCAGGTATGGCGTATCTTGCTGAAGCCACTCATTGATGCTTCGATCCTGTAGAGCTACGAAATTGCGAGTATGTTGATTACTGCGTTTCACCTGCTGTCTCAAACAGTCCCAGATATTTTCAGTAATTTTAAGATTGGGTGATTTATCAGGATAGTCAAGATGATTCGGTGAGACTTTAATGCTAGAGTTGGGAATAATGGAAGAGTGTATGAAACAGTCATAGGAAGCCACGAAGAACGTCGCAGGAATGAAGAACGTACGATACTTATAGACATATCTCTGAGAAATAAATGGAAAATTGGTAATGGGTCGCATAAGCAGATAGATAGGCGCAACTTTATCAGATACAGATGGATTTTGGCACAGAAATCCGTAATAGATTATGTAATAATAACTGAAGAGATCAGGAGATACCTGACAGAAGTTAAAGTGATACCAAGCATTAATCTCGACGGCGACCACAGACCATTCGTAGGGACACAGAAGAAATTCAGAATGGGTACATACAGGGAGAAAAAGACAGTCAAAATTCAAGTGCTGGAAACTGAAAGATAGAGATGCCCGAGAGAGATACAAGGAGAAGCTTAAGACACAGCTTCCCAAAGATGAGAGGAAGGATATAGAGGGATGATAGATGAGATTCATCCAGGCCCTAGAGAATTTAGAAGATATTATACTGCATTTTGGGTAACAGGAGGATGCTAAAAGACAGTACTTAAAAAGTTATCAATAAAGAGGAACATCGATGTGGGAGGAAGAAATAGTTTTGAAAGCATGGGAAGAATACATTCAAAATATCTATGAAGTACTAGACGAAACGAACACACGTAATGAAGTAGAGGGAGACGAAAGAAATAAAACCATCACAGAGAAAATAGAAAGAGATCTGCATATGTTAGATGTAGAGAATTTTATATTAGAAATGGAAAAGTGGCAAAGCTCCCGGAGTAGGTGAGGCTACAGTGGAAATGATCAAAGCCACAGGACCTGTCGGAATTTAGTGGCTGTTCAGAATAATGAGGATGGTATGAGGATAGTATGGACATGGAAAGATCCCTGATGACTGAACAAATGCAATTACTGGACCTAATTTTTATAAAGGTAACAAGTAGCTGCTCGGTGAGAACTATAGAGGAATAGCATTACTGTGTCACTGCATGTAGATTTACAGAAAACCATGAAAAAGATAGAACCACAACAAGGATTTCGACCTGGAAGATCAACTACAGATGTCAGAGTTACAGCTAGACTGGTAGTGGAAAAGAAATGGGAATTTGGGGAAAATATCGCAATTGCATTCATAGAAGTAAAAAAGGCGTACGACAACTTTAGAAGGAAAGACAAATGTTAATGTCTGAATAGTCTGGAATTGTCTAAAGGAATGCAACTCAGAATAAGAAACATGTATAAGAAATGCCTGAATTGTGTTATACTGGCTGGCAAGAAATCAGAATGATTTAGAACAGACAGAGGGGTTCGACAAAGAAGTGTGCTTTCTCCAGTACTCTTCAGGATAATAATGGACAACATCATAATGAAACTTCGCAAAGATCATGATATGCAAGTCATATTATCTGCCAGTTTTGACGTATGGATCAGAATGTTGGACTGAACAAAGAAAGACATGAGCAGAATAGAAGCGAGAGAGATGCGCTTTATACGAGGAGTCCTGGGTAAGACGAGAAGGGACAAGGTAAGGAATGAGACACTACGAAATACCCTCAAGATAAATCTCCTAAAAAGAATTATGGGCAGGAATGGACTGCACTAATTTGAACGCTTTAAAAGAACGGAACCAGGAAGACTTCCAGAAGAGCCATAAAATGGACAGAATCTTGAAGACCAATTGGAAGACCACGAACAAGATGAAGACAACAGGTGGAGGATTATATGAACCGGAAAGGGCTGCCGTGAGAGCAAACGCTGAACGATGTGCTACGGGAGAGAATAAAGGCTTTGAAGAGGCTCTGTCGAGGACATGTATAAGCAGAAACGTTTCAGGAAGGAGGAGGAGGAGTCGAGATGCGATAGGATTCCCGAGTGTTCCTCAAACCAAGAACATATGCATGTGTCATCTAATATCCGCCACCTCAAAATATACTAAATATCATAAAAGAATCGAAACGTCTTCCCAAACCTCGTTTTTCACAACGCACTGGTTTGGCCCAATTTTCTTAGGAGTAGAGGTGAGAACTTATCCGCAGCGTGGCCTTCGCTAGTCATCAGGGCTTGGTTTGAAGCGGAACTCATCACTGGAGACAATTCTACTCCAGTCAATGAGTATCCGTGTCAAAGGCGTTTCTGCGCGTCTGGAGACGCCGTGGACACCGATGGGATACCAACTTGAGTGTCGCCCGCTGTACGGCCCAACAACCAGAAGTCTGGGGTGGCATTTCTTTTCATAGCAGGGTCCCTCTGGTTGTCTTCTGCGGCATCCTTACATTACAGCGGCACGTCGACGATATTGTACGCTCCGTTTTGTTGTCCTTCACGGCAAGCCGAACTGGAATTAATTTCAGCAAGATAACTCCCGTGCCCATACGGCGAGAGTTTGTACCGCTTGTCTTCGTGCTTGCCAAACCCTGTCTTGGCCAGCTCGGTAGCCAGTTAGAACGTTTGGAATAGTATGGGCTGGGCTCTCCAACCAGCTCGGGATTTTGACGATTTAACGCGCCAGTGGGACAGAATTTGGTACGATACCCCTCAGCAGGACATCCAGCAACTCTCTCAACACCAAGCCGAATAAGTGCTTGCATAAGGGCCGAGGTGGACCAACGCGTTATTGACTTTCACAGTTTGATTTTCGTTCCGTTCGGGCAATTCCTTCGTGTCGCGTCTTTTTTTTTTTTTTTTTTTTTTTATGCAATGGGACGAAAACACCTGTTACATGGAAAGCAAATTGAAGATTCGTTGGAAGGGTTTCGGGATAGTGCATTGCATTTGCTAGTGACGTTTGATGTCGACAGCATTTGGACTCTGTATACAGTAGGTCTGATAGTGGACATCGATCACATTCTAAGACGCACTGCTAGGTTCATAACAGGAGGGACCTCAAAATAAGGATTCTTGGAATAAAGGTGACTTTGTTCTCTCGAAATCCTGGTGGTTTAATTTAGACAACACTTATTCGAGCAAAATTGTGCGACAGTTTTGGAGCCACTGTTGTGTATGTCGCGCAGGGTTGAGAACACGAAAGATTTAAGGCACGTATAGAGACATGCCCTGCCCAGCAGGGCGTCGAATAGCTCAGAAGCCGATACTACTGCTTCGGACAACCCTCTATCATGCAGCATACAGCCTTTTGCGGAGTGTATATTTAGATACGGATAGTGAGAGGCTGCATCATCGCAAATTCAATCTGACAGAATTTCCTCTGACAAACAACTCCCAAAAAATTGCAACTTACGCTTTTCGTTCCCTGTTAGGCAACGTATTGAAACCGTTGTAATGTTAAAAATCTGAATGTAGTCCTTAAAAATGGAATTTTTGTTCCGAAGGGCGACTGCTGCCTAACATACAATAAACATGTAGTGACTGGAGATGGCTTACTTTTGTTAAATATCAGCTTAGGAATTTCAGTCATTTCACGTACACAAACAGAAACCCTCAGCTGATCATCTTAGCACCTCATCCGCACTTTTCACGCCTGTGCCTAACATCGGCGAGTGTCGATCTGAGTGCGAGCACGTCGGCTCCTCGCCGGCTGTCCTAGAGACGCGAGCCTATTAGAAATAGAGCATGGCGTGTGGAGGCGCCGTCTTGCACTGGAGCGAGGCCACGCCGCGTCTCCGTATCTGGTTTCCGTCACTTTGCGGCTCCGTAGCGCCACCGACGCCCGTCTTTGCCTCTTATCCTGCAGCGCACCTGTGCTCGCTGATTGCTACAGTAACATTAAGCTCGCACCGATGATGAATTTTTAAGTTGGCTTCAAGTGTGTGTGTGTGGGGGGGGGGGGGGGGGGAGGAGGTGTGCGGGTGTGGGGATAAGTGGGTGGATGAAAGCGAGAGAAATCACTTATTTTACCATCAAATGAACAGCGGTGCCTATTTTTAAGATGACAAATTCACCACGTCTTCCACACACCAACGATGCGAAATACCTAATCGTTCATTGATCCAATTGTATTAACACGTAGAAAGATGTCTGTAACAATCTAGTACATCAGGTCCTAGTAAGTTGTCATAAGCACTACAGCGTAGTGGGTTCTACAGCACAATTTCCAATTTGTAGTCGAATTTTTTTTTTTTTTTTTTGAGAAACATTTGCAGGATAAAGTTAATATTTAATATCTTTAAAATTGCCTGCGTTTGTCAGAAATACAGTGTATCGGTAGTAGAGGCATTTAGTGTCAAGGACACTGTCACAATCATAAATCTTTATCGTTAGCGGCTGATGAATAGTGGAGGAAGCCAGAACGTAAAGGCCAAGCCGGAGTGCCCAGCCGACCATCTTCTCGCGCGACTCAAATGAAAGTGGCATTTACAGAGGTGTGTTGGCGTCAGCAGTAAAACGCGTTCTCGTGGCAGGATTGAAAACCGCTGTCGGCGCTTACGACACGTCCTTGTGTTAGTACGCATAGGCCCACTATGCTCGGCATCTTTTCTGTCCTGGTTTTTGCACCCCCTTCCACCGACCCACCTCCCCGTCATCTATTTACTCTCCCCAGGAGAAAATGTGGAGAGGGACCATTTCTATTAACTAGTGTTGCGTTATTTCTATTTACAGAAGTGAATATCTGTCACTCCACTAATCTATCTAATGTATCGATTACTCGAATTAAAGGAAGCTGGTATACTGAGATAACCCAAAATACCCTATGTGGAGAAATGTAATAAGAAACAGTGTGATTGTTCCTTTTTATTAGCCCCTTAGGTGCGCAAAACTTAATGACGAAAGTACTTTCCTGCTGCAGTACGTCTCCCCAATGCATCCCACACGTGCCCGATGGACTTCAAGTCGGGGGAATAGGCAGGCCAGTCCATTCACCGAATATCCTCTCGTTCCGAGAGCAGCTTCACTATGCAGTTCCATGCGGTTGCGCTTTTTCATCCGTAAGAGTCCAGTCATGGCCGGATGCACCCCTGAAAAGACGCACATGAGGTAGAAGGTGGACGGCTCATGGAAAGAGATGATATTCAGCGAATTGACTGGCCTGCTCGTTACTACGACTTAAAATTTCATCAATAACGTGTGAGACGCCTTTGGGAGACATATTGCGGCACGTCCATACGCACCAGTGACCATCCAGCGGTTGTCAAAAGCACTGGTGGAGGAAGGATCACCCTACGACAAGAAATGCTCACCAACCTTGTGGCCAGCATGGGAGCACATTGCAGAGCATGCACAGCCGTTCGTGGTGATCACACTCCCTATTAACAACCATGTTCCTCCTTTTGTATTGTCCAGGAGACAATAACGAATTACGGTGACTTCAGTATAATTATTATCTTCGAATGTAACTGCCATTTCTGTTCGTTTTATTGCGGATTTCGTTCAGCTCGAGTGTGTTCCACCTGAGTTGGCATAACTTCTGCGATACGACATCTGCGATGTAAGGACGTGCGCTATCATGAAGCAGGAGCACCCGTTGTCGCGGTTTTCACGGACTTTTCCCCTTAATTGCACGCTTGTATATCTGCATCAGAGTCGCACAATGTTGCATATACGCTGCAGTAACATTGTCAACTGGAAACTTTTTGATCGGCCGTTATAGTTGTGACAATAAAATTACCGCCAGAAGAAAAGCGTTTTAATAACAGATTGTTTGTCCATTAGTGAGTACAGTTACGAACTATTCCCAGAAAATGTGCAAGGCAGCTGAAATTATTTAAATGCCAGCTTTTCCTTCACTGTTGTTTAGAAATATTTAAGTTCAGCTCGTCGCATTTCTTCCACATACTGTTCATTACAACGTGCAATTGTAGTGCTGATGAGTTTCACTGCCAGTAATGTCTACGTATGAGTCACCGAACAAGTATTTGGGGCAGTCTTCCACTGCAATAGACAGGGTTAGGGGCCACATATTCCGATGAGACGTCTTCATCAAAGAAGCCGCTGGAATTGCTTGAAGCTGATGCTAGAAGCCGCACAGAATCAGGCCACAGACAATAACGGAACGCGTACGGCAGTTAGATGTATTCGAATATGAAAGACGCCCTCTTAAAACAACATTCAGTTATCAATCAGTATCTCTAAAATTTAGACATTTCCGACACCTGATTTTGCGCCTAGTACAACAGCTGCTTTCGTTATCGCCAGAAAATAATACGAGAACTGTCTCATATGAAGCTGATCGTCCTGCGAGTGCGAACATTATTTCTTCAACCACTATAGACGCAGAAAGGTGTTACAGGGCTTTCCGTCGACGCACAGAGAAATGCAGGTATGCGGTTTTCTGTAACTGCAACACTTTGCGTGTATAGGGCCCATTTAAGATGAGCACTGATACAATTTTACATGTGTTTATGAAACTGCATCTGTGCTGTTTCAGGAAATACGAAAATTAGAAAAGCTGATCATCTGCATTAATGCTGTAGTGGTGATAACGTTGCTACCTTCCACTGAAACAGTATCTAGTAACGACAAGAAAGCTACTATTGCATCACAGCCAAACGCGCAGCACCCAGTTTTGTGGCTTGGAGGGCTGAATGGAAGGTCTGAGGCTTCGTTTCCTGGATATTCAATGCTGTCGCAATGATAAGTGGACAGAGCTCTGCAAACACAGTGGCCGTCTCGGCTGTTTGCGCTTTCTCCATTGCATAGCGTCAATACACAGCACTCCCTCTGTGCACAAACATAGATACGTGCCCAAGGTGCTGTTCTGTTGTCCATCACATGACTCTTCTTCAGTACTGTGCATATTAACATAAACGTTCCTTGTAGCTAAGCTGTTCTGGTACTTACTCGATATATTGCGTCATTTGTATTCCTCATCCCTATATATTCAGGAACAAGATTCTGAGTTAATTCGTGATTATAATTTGATGTCTTCGTGATATCCTTATAGTGTTCACATAGAAAAATTTCCCACTTCGAAGACGTCTTATTTTCCGTCTTCAGTGTTACATTTGGTGCATTTCGTACAGCAAAAGAATGGTTCAAATGGCTCTGAGCACTATGGGACTCAACGTCTGTGGTCATTAGTCCCCTAGAACTTAGAACTAGTTAAACCTAACTAACCTAAGGACATCACACACATCCATGCCCGAGGCAGGATTCGAACCTGCGACCGTAGCGGTCACGCGGTTCCAGACTGCAGCGCCTAGAACCGCACGGCCACTTCGGCCGGCAACAGCAAAAGATCCTCCACTTGTTGCAGAAGGCTTAGTGGCTAACAACTAACAGTTCTTCTCAGTCTGAGAGAACATGTTCCTCATTCTGTCTTGCATCTTAGAATTTTTGCTGTTTTTTACTTAAAAAGTTGATTCTTGCACATTTGATTTGAACTTTAAATCCTGTGTGAAAAGAAGGAAAAAGACAAATCGAAATAACTATTAAAGGGAACGATGAGGTCAAAGAGACGTTAAAGACTGTTCGGTAAGTTACAGTACACGAGAAGCGACTACAACATAATTGTAAAACAATATGTAATACATTACAACAATAAAACTTAATTTTGTAGAGATGACCACTATACGTGCGAAAATTCTGAACGTTAAAAGCTTCAGAGTGGGCTATTTACAATCCCGATACCAGTATCGAAATTACTAGAAATGAAGAAACTTTCTGATCCTTAGAATTGGTTACTGGACGAAGATTTGAACCCGAACGCCTGCGTATTGCTACGAAATGAAGGATTCATTCTACGTAATATACACTCTCTGATTACGTCGTAGACGTTACAAGGCAGTACGAGGAGCGATCTACTATCGTGGGACATGAGATCAGCATGTCACCAATCCCAACAGCCGTACTGCAAGTACATGAATCCTGACGACGCCACTGCTTCTTTATTCAAGCACTCAATTGAGCTCACGATAGCCGAGCGGATCCCGTCCCTGACGTCCCTACCCCGGAAATACCCTACCCCGAGATACCGGGAATCGAACCCATGTCCTCCCCACTGAAGGCAGCTACCCAAACTGTTTATCTACAGAGGCGGTCTTCTGTGTAATGTTGTTGTTGTTGTTGTTGTGATCTTCAGTCCTGAGACTGGTTTGATGCAGCTCTCCATGCTACTCTCTTCTTCTAGTCAAGTTATGCCACAAACTCCTCCCCAGTTCTATTCAATACCTACTCATTAGTTATGTGATATACCCATCTAATCTTCAGCATTCTTCTGTAGCACCACATTTCGAAAGCTTCTATTCTCTTCTTGTCCAAACTATTTATCGTCCATGTTTCAAAAAATGGTTCAAATGGCTCTGAGCACTATGGGACTTAACTTCTGAGGTCATCAGTCCCCTAGAACTTAGAACTAATTAAACCTAACTAACCTAAGGACATCACACACATCCATGCCCGAGGCAGGATTCGAACCTGCGACCGTAGTGGTCGCTCGGCTCCAGACTGTAGCACCTAGAACCGCGCGGCCACTCCGGCCGGCTTTGCTTTTTTTTATGTTCATCTTATATCCTCCTTTCAAGACACTGTCCATTGCGTTCAACTGCTCTTCCAAGTCCTTTGCTGTCTCTGACAGAATTACCATTTCTGTGTAATATGTTTCTCAAAATCTTGCAATATTATCTCGTGTTCTTTACAAGACCATAGCCTTCTCTATCCTGACTTTCGGAAATTTTTATTAACTTAGATAATCTATATTTTTAAAATAGTAGGAAAAGCGTCAAGTTCCCAAAGGCCGATCCCTGATTTTTTTATACCGTATGTACCTGTGTTCCAGATTATTCGGCGTTTAACGTAATGGAAAGGTACAGGAGTGTGGTAAATATTGCGCAGAATGTTATCAAGGTGGAATGTGGAGGACAGGCCGCGGCGATGGATAAGGTCAGGGGGCGCGGGCGCTGGCTGCGGCCTGATTTAGCCGTCAATTACGGCGCCAGCCCAGCCGTCTGTTCTCAGCCGCCTAATTACGCATGACGTCACGACTCTCCCTCTCGCCGGACCAGTCTGCCGATATCTACTGGAACACTGATCTGATGACACACGGCAGATAAATGATTCGGCCAGTCACGACACAGAAAAAATATCCTAATTTTTGAAAACTTTTCAGTAACGTGACGGTGAAAATAGTGGTAAAGTGTGAGAAAAAACCGCAAGATACCCATTACAACTACAATTTATGGTGGAAAACTGCTGTATCAAATATAGGGTAGAGTTAATTGGACACAGCATAGCTGCCTGACGTGTAAGCGACTCGCTTGGAGTTCACATTTATTTTGAAACTAAACAGTTCGATTTTTGTTGGGGACTCGTTATTAATATTTAGAGAGTGAAACTACAAACCAATTCCATTACTTCCTTCTCAGGACAAATGTGCTGTTTTTACATTTTGTCGCCTTCACTAACACCAAACTGAACCCTCTACCCCCCCATCACACCCATCACAAAGATAGAAATGTACTGTGTGTCTGTGAGCTCGAAGTAACTGTGTGATTGTTATTATATTTTTTATACACACCAATTTATTTGGCGTTTAGCTGAGAAGGGGCTATTTTCAACTGTATTATACCAAACTGGATAGTTTTTTCTTAAATTTCAGTTGATAGTTAGTATTCAAACTCGTCTTGTAGCTGAAGTGGCGCTAATTCCTGCTGTAGTATACAACATTGGATAGCTTCTTCTTAAATTTCAGTTGATACTTACTGTCCAAACGGTCGTCTTGAGTCATTATGGATACTGCAAAATCTTGCTCCGTCTAACAGAAGCTGAAATATTGCTCTAAGACTCGCCAAAACCAGTAGAATTCTCAACTGCTGCATTACCTCCATAATGCATGTACCCAATGATTGAGTGCTGGGTCAACGTAGGGAAACAATTATTGAACATTTAAAGCTGATCAAGCGCAAGTATTTTGCCATTATTTCTAACACTTGATTGTAGTGGCCTATGTTGGATGGTCAGAAACAGCCCGAAAAGCTTCTAAGGGTCTTCTAGGGTAGGTTGTCCTGAGAAACAGTTGTGATATAATAATTATCTTCAGAAGAAATGTGGTTTAATAAAAGGTTGTTTGTCCACTGTAGACTAAAGAAACGAACTCTTACCTGAAAATGTAAAAGACAGGTAACCTTGACTGAGGTTAAAAAGTGTTACAGTAGGGTCTTATTCGGTGAAATTTTTTAAACGTGCACTTTTCCTTCACTGTTGTACAAGCGGCTCGCCAGATACAATTAGTGTCAGTTGTTGTAATCGTGTAAATGATAGTGCACGAGACTGTGCAGCCTTTGGCTCGAGTTCGGTCCTTACCACCGTCTCATTTCCAGTATTTGTATCGTTCTCTTGTTTGGTTTTAGGAAACGAAAAGAACAACACGGCCCCTGGCAGGCCGCTTGAATCTGCGCGCGCAACGGCCTGCTTGGCTAACTGTGATGCTATTTAACTCTGAAACGGCACAACTTACCGAATTTTTTTCGTAACAATTATTTCAAAGCGCAGCCTACCCTGAAACACCCTTACAAGCCTTGCACACTGTTTCTGACAAACCTGTAAGAAGTGGAAGAGTCCATTGAGGTAATGAAATTGATGTTGTTTCTTATTGTGAAGTGTTAGATCGTATATAGACATGAATTAAACGGTGAAGTGTCTTAGTAGAACATTAGTGTACGTCTTCTCAAATAACCATATGATGGACAGATAATAAACAGATGTCCTCACCTCGAAGAAACGATAAAGAGACTGAAGTTAAATCCTCGCTGGCTGTTGTTTTCAGCGACTAGGATTTGTATTCTGAGTCGCGGTCGACCTTACCACCCACAACCACCGAATCTAGTATGTTGTTCCGTTCATGAGGAGCCAGAGCAAGCAGTAGTGGAAGCGGTGGTGACGTCAGCGGGAGGAGCACTCGAAGAGACAGGCGGCGGCTGGTGGCCAGTGACGTCACGTGATGGACGGCTGGTCCGCCACGCAAACGGCCCCGGACTGCGCAGTGCCGCTTCCGGGAAAGACGCGCTGCGCACTGTCCAGGTCCACTCTCACTCTCAGCTTCTAGGATCCAAAACAGTCCACAGCGGATTACAGGTGCTCAGCTTTCAACTGCAACAGCCGAGTTTTTCTTTGAACATTCGTGGTTTTGGTTGTACACCATATTTTACAGCAGAGATTCCGTAATTGTCGTTGCAGTAGGAGTTCGTCACACACGTGTTTCAGTGTTCAATCGGCACTCATTTGAAAGCACTCTTTCACTGCCATCTGATTACTTATATTTTCGAATATATTAAGGTAGAATTCATTTTTTAAATATGGCGAAAATTGCCTTCTTACCGGCCTGAGGAACGTCGTTTCTTATGTTTGTATTTGGATAATTTCTTCTTCCTCGACGCTGGATACTGTGACATACATACTAAAATAAGAACTTTTACAATCTTGTACAATTTCCTTTGGGTCTCTTTGTTCAGTTTCCATTATACAGTTCTTAAGTCGTAGTGCAGATTAAAACTGTGTGCCGGACCGAGACTCGAACTCGGGACCTTTGCGTTTCGCGGGCAAGTGCTCTACCACCTGAGCCGGCCACGGTGGCCGTGCGGTTCTGGGCGCTTCAGTCCGGAACCGCGCTGTTGCTACGGTCGCAGGTTCGAATCCTGCCTCGGGCATGGATGTGTGTGATGTCCTTAGGTTAGTTAGGTTTAAGTAGTTCTATGTTCTAGGGGACTGATGACCTCAGATGTTAAGTCCCATAGTGCTCAGAGCCATTTGATCCATTTTTTCTACCACCTGAGCTATCCAAGCGCGACTCACGCCCCGTCCTCACAGCTTTACTTCTGCCAGTACCTCGTGTCCTACCTTCCAAACTTTACAGAAGCTCTCCTGCGAGCCTGTGAGGACGGGGCGTGAGTCGTGCTTGGTTAGCTCAGGTGGTAGAGCACTTGCCCGCGAAAGGCAAAGGTCCCGAGTTCGAGTCTCGGTCCGGCACACAGTTTTAATCTGCCAGGAAGTTTCATATCAGCGCACACTCCGCTGCAGAGTGATGGTGGTTGGTAGTTGCGGCCAGAAGATGAAACGTATCCGTGTGGCGAGTGTGCCGTAGGTGTGCGACGGCAGCACAGAGGCACTTGGTATGCGCAGGAGTCGAGCCGCACGGACGTTGTGCGCCGTGCAGCGGCGGGCGTGCAGTCGTTGAACCGACGCGGCCGCCGCCTCCAGCGATGACGCGATGGCATCTCTGGCCGCGCGCGGCTAGGCTTAACATTCGCCGCAGCCGATGCCCCGCCTCTGATACGCTACTGATGCAAGCTCCCGCTCCCGCTCTGACCGCCATACCAACAAGCCGATGATCACAGCACAGCGTTCCGTCTCGCTGCAAACCGCCCCCTCGTCGACGTAGCCGCTGTAATGGTTCGCTAGAGATGCGAGTAGGCCGGCAAATATATGACGAGGTGTTTATAAGCTTTACTTGTGCACTCTTTACCGTTAGTAAACGTATTCATCTGTACGTGCTCGCAATGTAAGTGTGCTTGGCGGCGCGGGTAGCACTCGTCCCATTTCGTGCTTAGGAAGGAAGCGATACATAAGCTAGATGAAACACTCGATTTATATTATTACAATCTGTATTTTTTCCTCTTCCGCGAAGGAATGTGTTTGCAGGCTGAAACAATGAATGAAAATTTGTTTCAAGACTGGGATTTGAAACCGGGTCTCCTGCTCACTAGACAGACGCGCTAGCCACTACGCCACCTTAGCATAGTGGTTTTCCAGAACTGCACGGACTTAACCACACTTTCCTCCTCCATCCAAATTCCCCTTCACTCTTAAGCCCACTTGCTATTCGCCCTAATCTCGAACGGCACTGCAAACGCTCTTCAGCTGTGTTGGAATAGTACTTCAGCATCAAATGCAACGGAGGATTCTGCCTGGATCCCAGACATAGGTGCTTTAATCAAGTGAAACGGTATGGTTCCAGAGACCTTTTGAAGTATTGGCAGGAATATCAAGTGGGCTGAGGTGTGAATGGAATTTGGTTTGAGGAGGGAGGCGTGTTAGGGTAATCCGCGCAGCTGTGCAAAGCCATTGTGCCAGGACGTCGTAGTGATTAGCGCAGCTGCCTGTTGAGGAGGATATCCAGTTTCCAGTAGTCCATTGATCGTGTCCGGGCCAAATATCTCACGAAATAAGCGTCAAAAGAAAAAACTACAAAGAACGAAACTCGTCTAGCTTGAAGGGGGAAACCAGATGGCGCTATGGTTGGCCCGCTAGATGACGCTGCCATAGGTCAAACGGATATCAACACCGTTTTTTTAAATAGGCACCCCCATTTTTTATTACATATTCGTGTAGTACGTAAAAAAATATGAATGTTTTAGTTGGACCACTTTTTACGCTTTGTGATAGATTGCACTGTAATAGTCACAAACGTGTAAGTACGTAGTATCACGTAACATTCCGCCAGTGCGGACGGCTTTTGCATCGCGATACATTACCCGTGTTAAAATGGACCGTTTACCAAATGCGGAAAAGGTCGATATCGTGTTGATGAATGGCTATTGTGATCAATACGCCCAACGGGCGTGTGCTATGTATGCTGCTCGGTATCCTGGACGACATCATCCAAGTGTTCGCACCGTTCGCCGGATAGTTAAGTTATTTAAGGGAACAGGAAGTGTTTAGCCACATGTGAAACGTCAACCACGACCTGCAACAAATGATGATGCCCAAGTAGACGGTCTCCGGAACCATACAGTTTCATTTGACTACTTGCTTTGGTTGGGACAGCGTATGAAGTAACTAATTTCTATTCAACCAGGTGCAGCGTAAGAAAAGATACACTTCTGTTTTGTTCGGCCGGTGTGGCCGAGCGGTTCTAAGCGCTTCAGTCTGGAACCGCGCGACCGCTTCAGTCCGGAACCGCGCTGTTGCTACGGTCGCAGGTTCGAATCCTGCCTCGGGCATGGATGTGTATGATGTCCTTAGGTTAGTTAGGTTTAAGTAGTTCTAAGTTCTAGGGGACTGATGACCTCAGATATTAAGTCCCATAGTTCTCAGAGCCATTTGAATCTTTTGAGCCACTTCTGTTTTGACCTAAACATTTGAGCGTCTGTCACCGTGACCGATCCTAGTGATGGAAAAAAAAATCATTACCGGGATGTAGCTTTCATAGAGAGGGAAGTTGGGCGAGTACATGTTGTCACTATCAGGCTGTCCTCGGTTAAAATCTAAAGCTCGCCCCAGTGTGTCGTGGACCTTTTACAATCAAATCACGCCTAATCGCTGCATTCAAGCGTGGCATATCTTGGTTATGCTATCCCTGCCTAGCCTCTACAACTCTAACAATACCATTGCTGATTCCTTTCTCCATTATCCTCAAAAGGGAGTTACTGCTTTTGTTTCAAATGTCCCCAGTCACTCCCTCACCCGCTAGCCGAAAAGCTGTGAAGGGGGAAAGCTGCGGTTTTGCTGCTTATCAGCAAAATCTATGACAGCTAACAACTTTTCTGTGATTCCTGCATTGATGTAATGTTTGTAAAAATATAATGTTTCCATGTGTTGGCGCATGTAGGAACGCCTCATTTTAACAAGGATGACAGGGATTGCGACTCCGGCATGTACTTGCACTGACTCAGCTACAGAATAAATTAAATCTAAACCCTAGGAAGAATATGATCACTGTTTATCCATATAGTCGATGACCATAAATCAGCCAAGTTGGGGTCTGAAAAAATAACGAGAATATTGTCGTTTAATCCAACCATTATTTTATGGTTTTCGATGTTGTTTGTGATGTTCGTACACATCTTCAGGGCTACTGTTTACCAAGATCAGATAAGCTAAACACCTTGTACTTGGTTAGGAACCCAGACCCGCTTGTCCCCTTTACAGAAATTCTGCACTGCATTGAACACGGTCATTCACCCACAGACAGGCGAGTATAATCTTTGTAATTTATGCCGCTTTGTGCTACTTGTTGACTAATAGGTCGCGAGGCTACACGCAAAGCAAAATCAGCCGTACCGCCATTATGAGCGAACGGGCGAACCTCATTACGAGCGTTCAGGATGCAGTTAGAGCGAGTAGAGCAGCGAAGGCAAATTACAGCCGCATTAGCTGTCAGGCACCTCATAAACCAACACAGTTTACTGCGGCTATTAGGACGCACGGATTTCGCATCGCCTCCCATTACGTCACCAGGTTCCCGAGTGGTGGGACTATAATTCCAGATTGTGGCCTGAAGTCGTTAAATACGGCTTACTGCCTTTTGAGTCGTCTCTGTCGAGGCTTATTCACGAAAATTGCTAATCAGATCACCGTAAGGACTAACCAGAATACAAATGATTAATCTATCAGAAACCGTTACATTAAGCGAGATTTGAAGTTGGTGCCGTATGTGATAATAGTGTTACACTCTTCGGACCGCAACCTCTACATCTACATCCATACTCCGCAAGCCACCTTACGGTGTGTGGCGGAGGGTGCCTTGAGTACCTCTATCGGTTCTCCCTTCTATTCCAGTCTCGTATTGTTCGTGGGAAGAAGGATTGTCGGTATGCCTCTGTGTTGGCTCTAATCTCTGATTTTATCCTCATGGTCTCTTCGCGAGATATACGTAGGAGGGAGCAATATACTGCAAGTAGTTACTATGGACAGCCGTCATCAGTTTTTGTAATACGTTCAGGGCAATTTAACGGACACATATCTCGCTAACAGCGTGTACATCAAGCCTCGACACACCTAGAGACTTCTTGGTATGTAGAACGAAATTACGCAATTTCCGTAAAATATATTAGACTTAAACGAAAATACACGCCATCCCCAGTTTCATGGTTTCACTGCTATTCCGTCAATTTCTGCATTGGACCACATGTGAACTGAAAAATTAAACACGTAATTATTTCTTGAAGCGCATTTTCTCTGCTGTTTCGGTGGTATTTGAAATTTCCTTTTGCTACGTGTAGCTGGTGTCAGCCCAAACAAATACTGCTCACAACACGTCTCATCTGACGCCCACCGTCGAAGGAATGTGTCGGTATGCTTCCCACTTCAGATTAGTCTAGTTCGACGCTGCTTTAACTATACGTGTCAACAGGAACAGTAAAAGACAAGGCTTAAATGGTACTCAGCAGCGACTAGCATTATGCATCTGCGTGCCGGTGGCAGTCAACACAGGCCAGGGAGGTTCTGTCGCTGCTGCAGTACTCGTTTTTCTTGTGTTTTACTATTCCTATTAATACATATCGCTAAAAGAAATATCGTCTCCCTTAAGTGATATTTCCGCATAGTGAAGTGCTGAATTAATGCCTAAGACGGGCACAACGAGGTGGAAAAATAGTACACACGTACTAAGTCAGAGCTAATGGAGGTAGTGTGTGAACTTCGGTAGATGGTCGCAACTGGCGGTAGATTGAGTGCGAAGTAGTAGAAGCGCCGAGACGCAGTGCTAAGAAAGCCGCAGCTCACATCCGGTTGTCAAGCTGGTGTGGACAAGAAAGGAATGAAGCCTCTATCTGGGAGCGGCGAGTATCGCAGTCTCGGCGGCGGCGACACGTCTCAGCGAGCAGCACGGGAGTGGTAGCGGCGCGTTTAATAACCGGTACCAAGTCTAACGGCGCGAGTAATTGCAGGCAACCAAAGCCGCCATTCACACCGGCCACCGCCTCCCTCAATGGACTCGGCTGTTCTGGCCGCCGCCGACTACGTGTGTGTGTGTGTGTGTGTGTGTGTGTGTGTGTGTGGTCTAGATCGGGCACAGAGAGAAATATCGGTGGCCTTTGTGGAACTGCTGCTCTTTCTTCCTTGGAATTGTAGAATGCATTATAAGAGCTGTATTTCGAGCCTCCTTTGGGAGCAATTTGGGCTTGCGCGAGACATGTTCGAAGCAGTGTGGATTTGACAAATCACAGAAAGGCGTTAGAGAAGGGGGGTTAGTGTTGTTTCAGACGACCGCACAAACACATAGTGGTTCGTAGAGATTGGGCCTGGGGAGTAGGAAGTAGCTTACCGCTAACAAGAATTATGTGTAGAAACGTTCCAATGTGTGTGAACTAGACTGCTGAGGTCATCGGTCCCTAGACTTACACACTACTTAAACTAGCTTAAAGTAACTTATACTAAGAGCAATATATGCACCCATGCCCGAGGGAGGACTCGAACCTTCGGCGGGAGGGGCCACGCAATCCGGGACATGGCGCCTCAAACCACGCGACCAGCCCACGCGGCAATTATGTGTAGACATCTAAGAGGTAGCGTGTATAACCTACAGCAGGAAAATTCTTGATTCGTAGGTGAATGTCCTTCACCGGCGATGTTTGGTTTCACTTCACGTGCGAAGCTCACGTATTTCCGTATGGAGGCGTCGTCACCAATAGTATGGTGAGCTAGTCCGCAATATGTATAGCTGCGCGGGTTTAGCCGAGCGGTCTTAGGGCGCTGCAGTCATGGACTGTGCGGCTGGTCCCGGCGGAGGTTCGAGTCCTCCCTCGGGCATGGGTGTGTGTGTTTGGCCTTAAGATAATTTAGGTTAAGTAGTGTGTAAGCTTAGGGACTGATGACCTTAGCAGTTAAGTCCCACAAGATTTCACACACATTTTTTTCGCAATATGTATACTCATGTCTGCTTAACGAGCTGGGAAACACAATGTTGCATTTCCCTGTCTACCATAGAGTATGGAACCTAATTCTTCACGAATCGAGAGAAGTGCAATCAGAATTTTAGTAGAACGCTTTCCCTCCAACGAGATAAAGAGAACTCTCTCAAAATCCTCAGCTAGGGTTAGACGGTCCCAGACGAGAACACGCTCCACCACAATCCACCGCAGTACCCGCGTGCCACTTACAGTGCGGTTGTAATTATGACATTGTCTCTCTTGCCACAGTAAAGGAGGACAGGGAAAATAGAGATCGCTGATTGACAGGGTCTGGTGGGAAACTTGACCTTTTAATTACAACAGGTTTCCCACGTAATTGAACTTTCGACGCATTGTTTATGACACCAAAAGATCAGTTACAGCATTGCTATTAGTAATCACTCCGTGCAGCAAGATTACGAATGCATGCAAAAGAAATTTGCACTTCGTTGCCGCACGATGTTACAAAAGCACGTCTAAAACATGCACTACAGGTCTGAACAAACGATGTCCTGCTAGGGACGCAATTCTACAACTTTCGGCCTAGCCACTGTTATTGGTGGTCCTAAATTAACTCACTGTACTTCTGTATTTCTGAAACTGTTTTCAGTATAGGCCCCCGGCAGCGCTCTGAACCACAGAGCAAGGTTACGAACACTTGCGACTACCGATTACCGCCCTGTAGCCCTTCACACTGTAGTCTTCAGAATATCCGAATCTTCCAGCTTGAAAAAGATATGTTACCGTATCTGAAGTGTTTGGTCACATCTGATAAAAGAGATTACTGCGTACAAAAGTACTGTAAGCAGCCGTGACTTCGCTTGTGACCAGTACTGTATCATTGATGAACGATTTAGGGAATGCGTATAAGTGCCACTCTGACACCACGTCGGCACCAGAGGTGCAGTCCGTGCAGGGCTCACGGCGGGTTGCGCCCGCCCGGCTGCGTCTTTACGAGCGAGGCGTGCCGCGCCTACAGAGAGAGCAGGGACAGCCTGCAGCCACTACCTGGCCGCCAACTTGCGCTCTGCTCAGCCAACTGAGCAGCCGTGGAGGCTGTAAGCCTGCCACTGCGACTACCCTTCTCCAATTCCTTACGAGATGTGTCTCTGGGCTAACGATATTTGACCTTATCCTAGTCATCGGAGACGGTCCACTACCTTATTTGGGCTAGGCTAGGGTTTTGTAACGCGTCCTCTTATGTTTTGCTATTGTTATTGTTAGAAAAATCTTTATTCAGTCGGTCGCGAAATTTTGAAATAAAAGTTATTGTAGATGTCGCGTAATAAATATTTCGCGTGAAGCACTGTTGCGACACAGGCAAAGATCAATTGTGGAAACTAAGCCACTGAATATTGCAAATAATGTTATTAAAGAATACGGCCGACTGACTACATCAAATAAGAGGGCACGCACATTCGCGAATAAGTGGTCAAAAAAAAAAAAAAAGCTTTAGTACTGTGGAGGAAATGAGTCTTAAATGTAGTTATGCTTGTACACACTCAAATGTATGCGAACATACGAACGGGATAGAGGCACGTACATTTTGAGTGCAATCATCCCCCGTGGCCTGGATAAAAATAATTACAGTTAAATGCATTTATTCATCTTAGAACTTCGAAATTAAATGAAAAGAAAGACTGCAGGTTCTGAATGTCGCGGCAAATATATTGAAATTGACTGTAGCTGCCACGAAAGGAGAAAGATGAACACATTCACGTACCTCTATTGTTGAGCAGCGCCGCCGTAAAGATCGTCACCTCCATCTAAATTCTCTGCATAAAATTAAAATACTAGTAATAATTTTCGAGTTTCAAGAGCTGGGATCCATGGTATCACAAAAGACGAAATCGCTCTGCTTCAGAATCACTTTCATTATTTAATCCAATTTTTTCAGCAAGAAATGGCACAACACGTCTTAACACTAGGACAGGATAACAGCTAAAGGTAACTTATTCAAAAACTAATAAACGAAGAGCGTAAAGCTTCTTTTATTCAGCGAATGCTTTACGCATTAATCTCTGGTAGTTGAACTAGTGTCTATATATTCATAAAAAAATGTTATATAATTCCTTTACAGTTTGCTGATTATACTTTCGTAGCATTCATATGAAATTATCAAGAAAAAGCCTAAATCGGGATGACAGGATCAACATCTAAATACTGATCTCTAATAAAAATCTTTTCTTTACCTCTAATGACGGTCGTTACGACTGAATTAAAGTCCTCTAAAATTTATCTGGAATTGTTTATTTTCGATGAATCCGCAGGGATTATTTTCCACGATCAGTATTCCTCCCGTGTTGTCTTGCGTGTGTTCCTTCGTGGGTGATATACTTTGCTCTTTTTCTGGAGCATATTTCACTGAACCTACCAACACATGTGACTAAATCATACATGAGCGTTAGAAAATGTACTTGTATATGGTCGTATGTGACGTGACTATGAATGTAGGTACAAGTGCTTCAGAAAAATCTTTTGAAGTTTGTCATTAAAACTTGAACACGTCCTGTCCGTTAGTAGCGAAAGTTTTCACACATGGCGCTTCGAAAATTAACGAAGCGAATCGCGCCCTTGTAAAAAAAAAAAAAAAAAAAAAGATATCGGGCTTACAGAGAGAAGAAACCTCAAATGACTTAAACGCAAAGTTAGGACTGATACTTGAACAGCCGAACCCTTGCTTGGTGTTCAAAGCTCCCGGTGACAAACATTATTTAAAAAAGCTCTTCGTTAATTATTTCACGAGAGATTTACACACACAGGAAAATAATCTATGTACACGATCGGCACGAAAACGAAATAAATTTCTGTCTTTTTGATGCGTGAGAGAGGGAGGGGCAAAACCACAACAACTAACATTTGCAAGACCCGTCGGAAGCTGCGGAGACAAATTCCTGACACACAAAACGAACAAGGTGGCCGAGCGGTTCTAGGCGCTACAGTCTGGAACCGCGCGACCGCTACGGTCGCAGATTCGAATCCTGCCTCGGGCATGGATGTGTGTGATGTCCTTAGGTTAGCTAGGTTTAAGTAGTTCTAAGTTCTAGGGGACTGATGACCTTAGAAGTTAAGTCCCATGGTGCTCAGAGCCATTTGAACAAAATTAACAAATTCCCAGACGAACACAGATCATCTACGTGAAATAATCTGCGCATAACGGCAGGAGTATCTGAAGGAATTTCATTGCGATTACGGATATCTTCCTGTGGTGTACTACTCAGTCGATGAGAAAGAAAATTATTCGTATCATTTAGGGGAGACTGGCAGTTATATATACTGAGCAGAGGCATGAAGGCTAGTGCAGTAGCGCGAGAAAGACGTGGAAATAAACTTTACAGCAAAGGAGCGCGATGACAGAACCACTCGTGATTTTGTTTCAAAAGAACTACCGGTGAAAGCGCTAACAGCAACCAAGCCTTAAACTCTCCTGTTTAATTTTGTTGCATATCTCCGCCTGTGACACAACAAACTAATTGTATTCGTACTTCAAAAATGCACTGGTGCATAATTTTAGGATCTTGGCGATTTAAGCACAAAATGCTTGTTTACCTGCATTCACACATTTCGCTGAATAACACTTTCCAAGCCGAACAAATTTTCTGGAAATGTTTGCGTATTTAGATTGCACAGGAACGATTATGCGACTGATTAGTTTGGCTTCAGTAAGGCGCCGCAACAGAAACTAGACACCGGTTCAGAAGTCGGCAACGTGTGCATTGCACAGCTTCCTCTGCAAGTGGCAGCCATTAATCGTGAGGCACACTTCTGGCCGCGTGATGTAAGCCTGAGGCGTGCAGGCTTCCGGCCGGACGGACACGTTCCCAGCGCCGCTAATTGCTGCGCAGAAGCCATCGCCGTGTGCTGTTGTCATCTGGGTGCATGCGCCACAGCTATAACCAGTCCTCAAGTCTGTACCTAACCGACGCTGGAAAGTCGTAGGGCGGGTAAGATATAACATCGTTATGTAATTGGCTGCCGCCTGTTGCGTCTGTTTCTCTACCGTTAAAAGGTGCGAAGTAAGCAATTACTTAACTTTGACGCTCCGCTATTGGCAGAGCTACCGGTGCGACTCTGAATCGTATCAGATAACTGAAATAATGCTACCAGAATAAAAAATTCGTTCTTATTGCTTGTGTGAAAAAGTTACAATTCCAAATAGGTTTTATCGGTGGCAGATTCCTCCAGGATTCTTATTGTAGATCGATTGTTCAGTTGATAACGAGTAATTGATGTCGACTGTTTATCAATTAGTTGTTAATGTTTCCTTTGTTAGTTCATTTGGAGCAGGAAACTGGCAGCCAGACACGCGGAATAATTTGAAGAATTGCAGATTTGCTATGACTTCTGTTAACAGGTAAAACATGCTGTTAAATAAAGTTATTATGGAACCCTCTCACACTTCATAGTCACTCTGGTGGGGCAGCTAAATGTGGCTTATACTTCCCAAGGCACTTGATGTCTACGTACAACTTTGGAATACATGGAAATGTCATGGAAAAATCAAATAGTATCTCTAAATATTAAAGAATGTAATGCTTTTAACTCGTATTAATTTTGCCACATACAGACAAACAGGCGTCACTAATGATTCGTGTAATACATAATTCTGCTGTGGGTGTTCAGTAGGTGCGATAGTTCGTAACTGCCAAAGTAAACTTAGTGGCACGGTCGCTCTTGATGATAAAGACCTGCCGAATAGCTTCTGATTCATTTGCGTAAGGCGATTTTGGAGGGACATTTAGCCAGCGCACTTCTACCAGCGCACTACTTTTGTGGATTTTAACGTCGGAACGTCTGTTCCCAATAGGTCCCTAGCGGCCTGTTGCGGAGCCATTCGCCCAGCATTTGTATTACCTGAAACCGAACATTGACTCAATTGAGACAATCAGACACGATGACGTTGAGCCAAGCTAGCTGACCTTGCAGGTGCTGTGAATGTATAACTGTGGTATTTAAATATTTCCACGCTTTGAATACAGTGGGCAGTAAAACGACAGTCATCTCCTTTGAAAAATAACTACAGAAACTAAGCTCTCATTTGTTTCCTATGTTTTCCAAGACGTACGTTGCGCCATAGTCGTTGTCACTACGAGCAAATTATTGGAACTGTATTTTAACATAACTGTAAGTTGTCGGCATGAGAGGTGTTCTGAGAACTAATGGCTCAACCTCTTCTTCTTAGTGCAATCTTCAGTTACTTAAATGAAGGCAGGTCGACTGCACCATCTTTCTGTGATTCGTGCAATCTTCATTCTTTGTGTTTTCCTGTTTTAATTGTGTTTCTGGCGAAGATAGGGACCCAGCGCGACATTTGCCTAAACAAGTACGGTGAAACCGGTTGGTCCTTGTAGCAGACCAGAGACTGTTAATTTGGCGCGTTGATTCAATCCACATCTGGCACATATCCCAATCTAGCATGCTGCATCGACTGCTATACGGGGTAGTCTTCGCAGTAGCTAGTATGCCCACAAATGCGCATTTACGGCATTAAAGTCGTCCTGCCTGTGTCCTTTCGTGACTTCAAGCAATTACGGCTCTAAGGTAATTGTGAAGCCAGCACTTCACGCGTGTAGCTAGATGGCGAATTTACACCAGCTTCAAAGTGGGGCAGGTAAGGCAGCAGGTGAGCAGGTTCGCGCAGTAAATAACCAAGTTTAGCACGGGGGTGGCTGTGCGAATCTGCGAGACGGCGCCGACCAGCACCGAGGGCGACCAAGGCCGGCCAGTTAGCACCCCGCCGTCCGTGCCAGGCGCGCCCGGCGCCAACCCCTGCAGCTCCGCATGCAACCACGCCCACCACCCCCGCTGTTCCACCCGCTCCGCTTTTGTTGGCGCATTGTACGAGTGTCTGCGCCAACACTACAATTCTTCGGGCGTAAGTCGGTGCCGGCCACTGAACTATTAAACGGCTTGCGACAAGAACATACTCGGAAGGACCACTTCTACAAATTTCAAATGAAACTTGTAATTATAGTATGAAAGATCAGTGTCAGTCCCACACTCCGGTAGCGCGAACTGAAAACACTGTTATCCTTGGGTACTTGGACAGCGGTTGCCTTCCTTCGAGGTGCTAAACAAATTTGAGTTATTGAGTGCAATTAGTACTAGTGAAATTGTAAATGCGCCATCAACTCCAGAGGACCACACGATTCCGACCTTATGATATCCCATAACTTTGGCATGGAGGGACATGGGGTACTGTGCTTTTTACAGATGAGTATGAAACAAAGATGGGAGAAGATAAAACCCGTTTTTGAAGCATAGGCTATGCCCCTAGAAAATGATCGTGGATGTCTCGGAGACTAAAATCCTCGTATGAGGGACAGCGTAATCAGTGTTATACGCCGTCTCTCCAAGAGACAAAACACACATTCTGATGAGCCAAAACAGTAAGACCATCTGCCTAGTATTCCGTCTTTGAAATTCAATACAAAGCGGTTCTGTGTGGCATGGTTACGACAAGTCGTTGCTAAGTTTGCAGAGATGGATGACACCTGTACATATGTAACGCACAGATCACAAAGCTGACGTAAATTACAAGCCGATGGTTTGCGGCTTCGGTACTAGTTCCCGACAGCGTCCCGTATGTGCTCCCTAGGGCTCAGATCAAGCAAATCTGGTGGCCAAGGCATCAATGTGATTTCAGTACCATGCTCCACAAACCACTGCATTACGATTTCTGGCTTCGTAACGTGGGCAGTTATCTTGCTGGAAGACGCAATCCCCGTCGGAGAAGACATCAGTCATGAAAGAATACTTGTTGGTTCGCAATAATGTTCATTTAGTCCACAGCTGTAGTGGTGCAAAAAAATTCGAAATTTGTAGCAAGTTCTATGGGACTAAACTGCTGAGGTGATAAGTCCCTAGACTTACACACTAACTTAAACTAACTTACGCTAAGGACAACACACACACACACACACACACACATATATATATATATATATATATATATATATATATATATATATATATATACCCCCAAGGAAGGGCTCGAACCTCAGACGGGGGAACCGCGAGAACCGTGGCAAGGCGCCTCAGACCACACGGGTACCACTCGCGGCTCTAGTGGTGCCTTCGATTGTTACCACAGGATGCATGGAAGCCAAGATGAAGGCCCCCGTAGCATAATACTGCCCCATCGGCATGAGTCCTTGGCCTGGTGGCTCTGCCGTCATCCTGGATAAAGACTCGTCCAACCAGGCGACACGTTTCCATTGATCCACAGTCCTGTCTCTGTGATCCCGTGCCCGTTGCAGTCGTAATTTACTATGACTTTGGGTCAACATGGGAACGCAACATAGTACTACGTCGTCACATACGCCAGAGATAATGGTCTATCCTGCTTTACAGAGCGGGCAGGCCACCAACGGCCACGTTATGTCACGAGACGTGGACGTGTAACACCTTGTCACTTATTTGTCGTTTCACTGTCCTTCTACCACATAACACGACATGGTAACAGCCGAACAGCTTCTTCGTTTCTGAATTGTTTATTCCCAGGCGCCGACTGACAACAGTTTGTCCTTCGCAAAAAGTCTCTTGTGTCACTGTAGTTCCCCGTTTGAGACCCATATTCTCGCCCAAATGATTTCTCATTTCTCTTTATTCGTCTTAAATAGGAGCGTGCGCTGAAAATATATCCCTCCAAATATTTTTTGTGCAAAATCTTAAAGCTTTTTCTTAAAAAAACTTCAATAAAGTTCTACATCTTTATTTTTTATGTCTACATTTTAATTTTTCAGCGTAGTCACCTTGGTGACGAACGTATTCTTCCCAACGAGAGAACGTTTGACTTTATTAACGGAGCCACAACCTCACCTCCACTTCCACCTCATCAGTATCAAAGTGAAGTCCTCGAAGGTGTGCTTTAAGTTTCGGAACCAGATGATAATGGGATAGGACCAAGTCGGGACCGTATGGCGGATAATCGATGACAGTGAACCAAAGGCGTCGGATTGTTGCAGATGCCGCAGCGCTCGTGTGTGGCATGGAATTATCATGTTCCATGTGGGGACGAACTCTTCGAATTCGTGTTTTCAGTTTTCTAAGGGTTTCTCACCCACCGACACAGTTGCGTTACACACAGCTGTGTTACACGCTACAGTTCTGAGCCCTCTAGCGGCAGAGGGTTGCAACTTGCGTCAGCGAGGCGAGAAAGTCGACCGAGTAATATCCCTGACATGTAATATCTCAACCGATATTGAGAGCAGAATAAAAAAATTAGTGGATTTACTTTTCACCATGCCCTCGAACTTTCCCACAACGCCACCAGGCTGCACTCAAATTCGCAGGAGCATTAGTCATAAATGTTTGGCTCATCAGTGTATGTCCCAAAATATTCGCGATAGATGGTGAACTTTCACACCACCACTCCGCTTGTTTCATTTCCTGGCAAATATTTCTTCCACCATCAGGAATCGAGCGTGCTACCTCTGGGTCTTCTTATTCTTTAACATACTCTACTGTCTGTCCAAAACAACACAAAATTTTTAATAATGCTGTGTAAAATTTTTGCACGTATGACAAGGTGGCTCATCCCTGTTCAACTCACACATGAAGGGCTATTTTCGACGGTTCGGGAAATGTTTAAGTTAACAAACTATGCGACTCGCCATGTATACAGTGTGTTTCACAATTTGTATTACAGTACTCTAGGGGTTGCAGAGGGGACTTTGCAGATAAAGTTTTGATAAAGAACCCAAGTCCAGAAATGACCCGTTTCAATATAAAGTAAATTTGAATGTCGGATCACTTCCTGAAGCACTTCATAGTACACACACACACAAACTAGGAAGAGCGGGCCGCAATGAGCCCTCTGTTGTTATTATGACATCACAAACCATTTTCGTCCCACTAAATCAAGGATTGCGAGGAACAAGAACATTTCGCAACTAGAAGGGTTGACTATGGTGCTCCATGGACGCGCCGCACATTCGGCTTTGAAGAGGATTTCCTTCGTTACGTACAAGAGAATCCGACAACGAGTACTCAGAACTTTGCCCTAGCTGTAGGCTTCTGTAGAGCAAACAGGTCAGTGTCTCCGCTGCGTGCGTACCGTGAAGCGCGCAATTTGAAAGTGTCCTGGTCTTCAAACTCATTTTACATCTACTCGATACGTTTCCGGACGTGGACTCCTCATCAGAACTTTATCTATGAAGTCCCTTCTGCGGCTTCTAGAAGCCTGTAACAGAAATTGCGAAACATCTTGTACATTCAGATAGGATTCAGGTTTTGGTTCAAATAGCTCTAAGCACTATAGGACTTAACATCTGAGGTCATCAGTACCCAAGACTTAGAATTACTTAAACCTAACTAACCTAAGGACATCACACACATCCATGCCCGAGGCAGGATTGGAACCTGCGACCGTAGCAGGAGCGCGGCTCCGGATTGTAGCGCCTAGAACCGCTCCGCCACAGCGGCCGGCGATTCAGGTTTTTGAAACAGTGTTAAAGATAACTTCATTCGAGTGGTGGTTGTTATTAATGACACACGTTGAAGCTGCCCGCGAGATTTTTTCATGCATTTGTGACTCATTGCAGGCGGAATGATACAGACTTCATCTCGGCTTCTACCTACACTTGAAATGTAATTATATCATTTCTCAAACAGAAATATTACGAGATTAGCCTTCTTCGTATTCAGGCCCACTGCGATCCCTTACTGTTCTCAGCCTGAGTAAGAGTTTGGAAGGTCTTGGAAGAAAATCATTTCGGTCGTCCTCCCTCCTATAATGTCTGATCATACTTTCGCTGTTTCCCATCTTTTATCTTCTTGCGTATTTTTACTTTTACTTTCATATCTTAAGGCTTTTAAACGTGGCGTCCGAAGGTCAGCTAGTTCCCATATCCTTGCGTGCTACGGTTAGGTAAGTGACCTCGACTCTGTAAAGGTTGCTCATCGAGGAAAGGCGGCTATCACCTTAAGCGCAGAGCAGAGCAATCGGAATGCAGGGAGCCAGAAATAGGAGTGAGTCAAGCGCGGGGCGAGGTGAGGTGAGGCGCTAAATGGTGCGACTGCAGGTGTGGGCAGAGGCCCTCCACACAGTCCGCCGCTGCCGTGGGCCCCACTCTTACGTCACACAGCGAAAGCTCACTCCGCGAGACGCGTTCCTCTCTCTAGTGGCCGCGCGCTGCAGCACTGCAGACACTCGCCAAAGTAGCATTCAGTACTAGATGACTGAGGTTAAGCGCTGGATTCTTTCGCCGTTATCGTAAAGCCTCTTGGCTATTGGAGCATGTCGTCAGGATGCTACCGAAGGACGTGCTAAAACATCTACCTATGGAGCACAAGACAAAGATACTCTAAGTTAATGTGATATGTACCGGATGTCCCTCCTAAGATCGTCTGGCACATTTTCTCTAATGTTCTGGCAAATATTTGCAATTTTGTTTTTGGAATGTGTAGCAGGGGTCGGTGCAAACAAGTACTGCTCATCAAGCGTCATAGGCGACACCCAGTGTCAGCGGAAAGCGTCAGTTTTTTTCCCATTACAAACAAAATGATTTTTAGACCGGAATTTCATGTGCCCACTCGATATCGCGGTCCCAAATTATTCTAGTGCGGTATTCGTTTTATCGGTCTGTATTAACAAGGACATCAAAAGACGGAGATTAATTAGTATCCCAGAAACGACAGGACCAACCAGGTCCCCGCCGACGGTTCCTGACGTGCAGCAGCTCTACTCAGTCGCTGCTGCAGTACTGGTTATTCTCCGTGGTTTAATGTTCCTGTTAATGCTTATCTGTATAACGCAAACCGATGCTTTCCGACAACACTGGTCGTCCCATGAAAGACGTGTTGAGAGCAATATTAGTTTCGGCTGAACCCCCCCCCCCCCCACACACACACACAGATTGCAAAAACGAAATTGCAAATATCTGCCGAAACACAAGGGAAAATACGCTTACAAGTCTTAGGAGAGACACCCTGCATCTATTCGCCAATAAATACATGAATAAAAATACCTTCTGTTCGTTCAACATGAACTCGCACTGCAGCTTCAGAAGGAAATGTGCATAATGCCTCCCCAAGAATCGAACAAACCTGTGACCCTTACTGGTATCCTTCTTCGAATACGTCCGATATACTCCGTTAATGCTATGTGGTATGAGACCCAAACACACGAACAGTATTCTAGAATGGTTCGCACGAGTGTTTTGTAAGCATTCTTCTTTGTAGACAGATGTATTTTCCAAATATTATGCTAATGAACCGAAGTGTACCATGTCATGTATCTACAACTATGCGCATGAGAATTCCATTTCATATCCCTACAACAGGTTACCTTCCATTCAGAAAGCTGTTGCACTCAGCGGCTATTGAGTTGTAAATTATAGATTGCAGCGATCAGTCGTCCTTTTTAAATTTTATTGTGCAGATCTAGATTTCCTCTAGAAACTAGCCATTCTCAATGCACTATTATTTTCACTCAATGCATGTAATGCCTGTTGGTCGGGCTTCATCCACAGTTCATTGAATACCATCAATGAATAAGACGACTGCTCACTACAATCTATAATTTACAAGCTCATATCCCTACAAGTTATTACACCCAGGTATTTTACGTCTTGAGTGATATTGTAGTCATAGGATGCTATGTTTGTTTCTTTTGTGAAATGCACAATTTTTTTCATTTCTGAATATTAAAACAGTGGTATTATGTAAGTTTTACTGAACGACAGACAAGCGCAAGCGCGCAGTTTCTTTGGTATTTTATGTGTCTTCTGATACTAAGGAAAAATTAGAAACGTTAGTTGTTGGAAGATCAGATGTGTAAGATGAAATTCACGTGAATTTAAAAATTTACCTACATAGAAAATAAAGAGCAGTTGCCAATTCAAGGTCGGCTGTACTTGCGGTTATACAACTGAGACGCCAATAATTAAGGACATTGTTTCTATAAGCAATAGACACGTATGACAGGGACTAGGGGTATGCTTGAGACGACAGATGGACATTGCAGCTACCACAAACTGAGGCATTGTAGGAGTCATCGATCAGTTGTCGGTGCGTGAGGCGTGGTCGAGGGCGTGGCCGGCTGCGCCCCGGGCAGGCTTTACGAGCAGGTCGCCGAGCCGCGGCTATCTGGCTCTCCCGGGATCCCGGCCACAACCTTCCTTACACGTATTTCTTCCATTAAATCAGACCTAGCCACTAGATATCTAACTGCCGTCTTCGTGTTCGTTGTATTAAAGCAATTTGATAATGTAACTGCGGAGGAAGAAACACAAATTGAGGTTTCTCATAAATTATTTAGCAATCATCACATTTACAGACCACATGTAAATTCTTATGAATAGTAGACAGTGCGGCGGGGAGAAACTTTCGTCGTTCTGTATTAACTAACACTCTGTGGATAACGCCAGTTGCTTTGTACACTAGGGCATTTAACATGGTAAAGTACATACCCTAAAAATGGAAAAGTCAGAAGTCAGTACTATGGGGCTGTTCGCTCTCATACTTTTTAGTTCATTGTCCAGTCGAGACTGTATGTTAGGCATTTAATGAGAGAAATTATTTCACTCTGCTAGGGAGTATTCACTGCGCTGATTATAGACTGTCGAGTCACATTAATGCAGCCACCTGTCAGAAGCCTGAATAATAACGTTCTACGGTGCGGACTGCTGCGAGACGTGCAGGAAGAGAGTTGTGGAAGGCACCGACAGGGATTTGCAGCCGTGCCGACTCTAGTGCGTAGCCAACTGCGCTAGGTTTCCCGATTGTCGGTTGAGGATCCGTGGTGCGAGCAGCTCGATCGAAGTTGTCCCACAGATTCTCGATTAGATTTAAATCCGGGTAGCTTGGGCGCCTGGTGAGTACGGTTAACTCATCCTGGTGCTCTTCGAACGCGGGTTGTGTAACACGTACATTGTACTGCTGATAGATGGCATCGTGTAGAGGAAGAACAAATGTGCAGGCAAAGGTGGACATGTTCCCAAAGGATAGATACAGATTTGTGTTGATCCACTTTTTCTTCCAGAACGACGAGATCGGCCGGGGAATGCCCCAGACCATAACGATCCCTCCTCCGGTCTGAACCCTTCCTACGACTGTTGCAGGGCCGTACTGCCAACGGCCATCTGTCAGGTGGATAATACAGCTTGATTCATATCAAAAGGGGAAACTAAGTGGACGTCCAGTTCTGTTGGCAGTCTGTCAGTTCATCTGAGCGTCCATTTGCTCAACCGCTGCACGCCTGTTCGCCCGTACACGTCTCGGCAGCCTTTGGTGCACCACAGTTGACCCGGCGTGGGTTTCAGATAGCACTGTTTTGCCATGCACGGTATACTTTAACCACGGTGGCACGTGAACGGTTTACAAGCTTATCCGTTTCGGAAACGCTTCAACCCTTGGCCCTAAAGCCAATGATGAGGCCCTTTTGGACGCCAGATAAATCGCTCCAGTTCCACATTGCGACAACGTTTGCACTGTTCCCCGCGTTCCCCCGGCACGCTTTGTATATTCTCCACTGCTGGTGCTGCTAGCTGCCGTCTGTGAGTGGTTGTTGCACGATGACGTCGAACATATGCGGTGATCACATTAATGTGACTGGATCGTGTATAAAAGAGGAAATAAGGAGAGTCGTATGACAGATCGAAGTGTCGGACTGTGAGCACACACCCCTTAGTATCTATTTTCGACCGGAAGCAGACTTTTAAGTAGTTAACCAGCAAAATTATGTAGTGGTCACAGCTTGGACGCTTACCAACATTTCGTGGCCCTATCACTTACTACCTCCTCCAGCAGTGAGTCCCTTCTTCTTATTGATCTATCGAAATTAATTTTCTTGTCTGAGGTACCGTGCTATTCCTGGTCCGTGTCACGTTCTCGGAACGATTTCAATTTTCTTGCTTCCGCTCTCGCTATACTCCAGTTTTCCTGGGTCAGCCGCGCCGTCTTCGTTCCGAAAACGTTCATAGAACGACAGTTGACACTAACAGTTCACGCACGTATGTCTCTTCCCCCCAGCATGTTTATTCGTCCGGTCTCGGATGTAATTGGCTATCAATAAATCCGTTCGCTCTAATATTTCATAAAATTTAAGTTAATTCTGTTCCTCAGATTTGACTGATCGGTAGTAAATCGTTGACGCATATAGGCCAGCTTTGTCGATAGTTGTACAGTGTCTGCACAGTGTAGACATGGCGTTGCCCTTGTTAGAGATTTGCAAAATGACTTAATTAGGCATGTGTATATTGCGAATAGTGACAATTGACTCTAAGTAACGAAAAGTGTCAGGTTATCCACACGAGTACTCAAAGTAATCCTTTAAATTGCGGTTACTCCATAAGTCGCACAAATCTAAAGACTCAGTTCAGTTAAATACTTAGGGACTACAATTACGAATAATCTTAATTGGAACGATGACATAGATAATTTTGTGGGGAAACCGAACCGAAGACTGCGTTTTATTGACAGAACACTTAGAAAATGCAACAGATGTAGTAAACAGACTGCCTACGCACGCTTATTCGTCCTGTGCTGAAGTAATGCTGTGCAGTATGAGATCCTTACCAGGTAAGATTGACGGAAGACACTGAGAAAGTTCAAAGAAGGGCATATCGTTTAGTATTATCTTGAAGTAGGAGAGAGAATTACGGTTATGATACTTGAGTTGGGGCGACAGTCATTAAAACAAAGGCGTTCTTCGTAAGGGCGGGATCTTTTTACGAAGTCTCAATTTCCAACTTTCTCCCCCGAATGCGGAAATATTTTGTTGAGGCTCACATACATAGGAAGAAGTGATCATCGTACTAAAATAAGAAAAATCAGAGCTCGCGCGCAACACTTAAAGTTTTCGTTTCTCGTGCGCGCTGTTCAAGAGTGGAACGGTAGAGAAACAGTCTGAAGATAGAATGAGATTTTCACTCTGCAGCGGAGTGTGCGCTGATATGAAACTTCCTGGCAGATTAAAACTGTGTGCCGGACCGAGTTCGAGTCTCAGTCCGGCACACAGTTTTAATCTGCCAGGAAGTTTCAGTCTGAAGATAGTTCAGTGAACACATTGTGAGGAACTTAATTGTGAATTACAAGTTACTCGTGTAGATGTAAATGTTGTTCCATTAGTTAATACGCTCTGTCTAATTTCCCATCTCTGGAATGCATTGTTTCGGGAGCCTGACTCGAATCGTTGTTTATCTGCAACGTGTCCCTCTTTTCAAGTTTTCTCTCTCTCGGTCGAGAGCATTCGTAAAGCCACGACCAGTTCAGTATGCCCTTACTGGTGCCAGAAAAGATGAATGTTGGTCACCGGCTCGTCTCGGCGCCGGCTATCCTTTCACGTCACAATAACCAGTTGGCGAGGTGCGGGGATTTTCTGCCGTAAGCGGAGTGCAGCGCCCAGTTTCGTGTGGTGGGCAGCCCACTGGCCGGCCGGAAGCCGTGACGTAAGGCGGCGTGCCGCCGCTGCGCCTTATTCGGCGAGGACAGCGCCCCGGCTGGCACGCGTGCGCGTAGGGAACCCCTCGCTCACACGTCGTGGACAAACACGGGACACCACCAGCTTGTCATCTCCTTATGCTCCCCGGATGTCCTCCTGATCCCGGGGTCACGCGAAGCGTTGACAGTACGCCTCATACCGCAGGGGACGTAGGTGAAACGCACACATACGTCCATGTGTACATACAAGGACATTTACATAAGTTATAGTACCCCTAAAATGAAATAATCAGTTAAGTATGTCACAACGGGAAGAATGTACGGGAAAACGTAGATATTTTGCTATGGGAGTTACGTATTTTTGACTATTCAACAACGTAGTTTTTAAACTTGGAGGGGCTGCAAAAAATCTACCAACCAGTTGCAAAGCAAGGTTTATTGGAACCTAGGTTTCGACAGACAGCTGTCTTCTTGAGAAGTTGTAATAGGCCTTGTTACATCAGATGCTAGTGAATAAAGCCAAAAGGCTCTTGTCATATTCGACATCCATCGTAAGAGCACAAATAATCCCAAGCCATGACTTAGGATTTGCAACACTATAGTAGTACAGGTGTGCAGATCAAATATCAGGTGTAGTGTGCTAAATGACACCAGAATGGAGTCTGCTGGCGTATAGCTACACTTCAGTACTACTTCCTGCGCTGCATAGTCTAACAGTGACCAAATGTGCTGCGCCAGCTGTCCTCGACGTCACATATAACATGTTCTTCACCTTTTTTGGATAAAAGAGTACCTGAAACATTCGCAAAAACATGTCACTGCACATCTCCTTCATTAGCCTGTCAACTGCTACTATATAAGTACCTCGTTCAATTGAGGGAAATCGTAGTTGTTCCAGTATTTAAACAGACATAAAAGATTACTACTAACAAAAATATAGTTCCACCATTTTACACAGACCATGTTGCGAAATACTGAAACGATTGTGAAATATTAGAGACGTTACGATCTATACTACGATTAACACTTCGTGAAAGTACCACGTGGTTCAGTCATAACCGTTAAAATACATCATAACTTAGTTGCTCAGTGCTGGGCTTTCCACTTCAAAGAAACAAAGAACTAGTTCACATACAGCAGGACCAGCCGAGAGTCTGACACGATGGAGGCAACACTATACCGTTTCGTTCCATGTAGGCTTTCACGGCCGGCGTCTTCATCAATAAACACTTCCGGGCTAAGTTTCCGTGGTCGATCTGTAGAACTTCTTCTCCCTGACGTTTCGTTCTCAACTACGGAGAACATCTTCGGAGGTGAGTTCTACAGATCGACCACGGCAACTTAGCCCGAAAGTGTTTATTGATGGCTATACCGTTTGTTCGTAAGAGGTTGGTCTATTCGGGTGCTTTGCGGAAATCTATGAAAGAGTGGCACGTACACCTATCGGTGTAATCTCCGTATTGGTGAAAAATACAAAAAAGGGAAAAAAAGATTGAGATCGTTCTAGCGCCACGTCTTGTGCTGTTAGTAGGCGTCATTTGTCGTTCCGGGCGCACGCTTGCCTTGGTGGAAGTTGGCAGTATTGCACGCCTAAAAGCTGTGGAGCATCTATTTATGTACATTAAATTGTCCAAACGCGAAGCATAAATACGTATAAGATTCCTGAAAATTCGCGCAACGACAAACACATCCTGAACCTCCTGGCTATACGATCCTTATACATGTGCAAAACGTGCGATCCAGTTTGATGGACACCTCCATATGACAAGCTTTGTAAATACAGACCTCGCAGAGATGATCTGAACTCTCATCGGAACTACTGTTCTACAGTCGACTTCTATAAACATCGTCTGATTTTCTGGCATCAAATGACTACGACCGATAATGAAAGATTTCAAGCGAACAGCCAGTCCATTCACATCAGCTCAAAGGCGATAGCTTTGAGTAAAATGAGTTCTCACGAGTTGTATTATAAGACCTTAGACTAGATTTGATACGTGACACATAATCATCATACACCTCGTGAGTGTAACTAAAATTACTACATCGCACTCCATTATTCCCTTTTAAGACGTGTGGAAGAGGCAGGGAGGGGGGAGGAAGATACTTGAGACAGTCACAAGAAATTTAAACGCGGGCTGATACACTCTGTGGCTGCCACCATGTTGTTGTTGTTGTTGTGGTCTTCAGTCCTGAGACTGGTTTGATGCAGCTCTCCATGCGCCGCCACCATATGGACTGCAATAGCCTCGAAAGCATTATGTCTTGCTTGCAGCAACTGACGTTATGAAAGTAGCTAATCTCTGGAGACTTTGGACGCATTGTGAACGTTTGCGTTATCAAGTGGAATTCGGGAGAAAGACGCAGATAGGATGGCGTATGTGACGTTTTCGAAGACAGTTTTGTTCAGATGCACGAAAGTCAACTGCAGACATGTTGCGGAAGTTCAGATATCTTAAAAGCTAGCTTCAACAACAGTGTCAGGGAATGTTTATCATTGTCGAGCGAGTGTAAGTGCTAAGCCGTGGATTCCGCAGAGATCTTTTTAGTTGTGTTGGTCATGTATTCCCTTCCACGTCGCATCCAGTGATGCCGGTGGCCGAGAATGACACGGTGGTCGACGAACATCGCACGCTCTACGGGGTCTGATTGCGGAGTTACAGTTAGTTAATAAGGACAGTTGCTTTTACGCACAGACATAGAAGAAATCAGCAGTTATTGGTAGGAAATAATACTGAACATTTTAAAAACTTTCGAGGAAAGTGTAACAATTGGGGAAACCGTTAGCATGCGGAATATACGGGACTTACTGGCGACGCCCAGTAGAATTTCTCCACACAATTTGTGATCGAGTTATTAGGCTAAAATATACATCAGGGTGAAGGACTGTTATCTCGAACGTCAGTAAAGTAATCTTAAGGAGATTTACTACGTCTTTGACTACGTGATCCGATGAACGTAACGATATAAGACCTGACTCGGACAAATCGCTAAGTATATACCAACGCGTATTAAAGGATCAGTTCTGATAACACAAACCATTCTTTTCTAGTATCTAAATATCGCTGTTCCTGTAGCGATGAATGATTAAGTTTGGAACAAACATTTTTTGGAAAGAAAACCTAATCTGCTGTCAGCGCACTCCTTTTTGGATTTCGTTAACTGGAGGAGTAGAAATTCATCAAGATATCACATCGTCTTCACACCAAAACTACTGTCGTGTTCCACAGACCACCGTACTGTGCGTGGCGTTCGTCCAGTCCCCTAATCCGTTCGCGAGTGATATGCGGGAAGAAAGATTGTCGGTAGCCTCTGCACCTTGTTTTTCCTGCAGTATGGGAACTCGACACTGTGACGACAATGATAGTTATCCTGGGTCTACGTCGCCACGAACATATTTCTGAAACTACACAGCACATCATGACGCGCATCCAGAAAACGCTGCTCCTTGCCCAGGTGATGAGTAACTTCGCCTTGAGCTCCCTTATCGGCGGATTTCCTGTGGAATACGAGGGATACGTCATATTCCACGTCATAGGCAGCAGCTATTCTAACGGGTAGGAACGGTGTACATAAGCCAGAAGAGTAGATCGAATTCCGCAGGTTTAAGAACCGAGGAAACCGCGTTGTTTTGTAGAGCAGCTTAGGCGTTTTTTGACACTTCTTGTCAGCCTTCAGGACTGGTTCAACTTTACTCCTTACCCCCTCATTTCGACCACACTTCACTTTAATTATTTTCTCTGTCTGCGCAGGTACGAATTGCCTGCCTCTACCTAGTAAGGTCATCAGTATCGTAGCAGCACTGGACTGTTTCTGTGTTTGCACAATTTCACATAAACTTCTCCAGGGGAATGGTCCCATTTTACGCTAAGGTCGTCTGAGGTATTGTGTCTTCTCCGGTGACTTCTGCGTAGACCGAACTTTTATCCATTTTAAAGTTATCCTGAGTAGCTTAATTAAGCTTTCTCTTCGCCGTTAAACTCCGGTACTTCAATCAGATACGAAGGTATCAGTGGTACAAGATGGACATTGATTACTTTGCAGTGTAAAGATATTGGAGAATGTCATCTTAAAGAAAGCAACAACTCGCGGGTAGCGTTAAATAGAAGAAAACTTGTATTTAAATCTTGACGTCAGTGCTAAGGATTATGCACCCGCTTAAAACGAAAACAATGAACAAAATGAATTATTTTCTCGACAGGACGCTCATCTTTTCTACCCATAACATAACAATAGGGAAAGCCAGGGTGACAGCATTCGCAGTAGGTGTTACTGCTTTAGGTAGCAGTGTCTCAGTGAAGAGACTACCTTTCAGGGGCATAGTAAAAGGAGGAGTCCCCAAGAATAAGCAAGTTGCCAGTGTAGGGCGACAGCTGACGTACGCCAGGTTTTCCCACTGCGTCACTCCAGCAGTTTCCTCACGCAGAGGGAGAAATGTGATCGTTACGCTCCGACCTTGGAATACCGTGGCTGAAAATGGAGTTGCATGGTAGTCGTGGCGAACTTACAAAGCACTGCTCCAGCAGACGTGCCAAGAACAGTGGCGTAAGACTAAGACGCCATCGGCAGAACTAGACTCTTCGCATCTGACGGAGTCACACTAATTTCTTTTTCTTGCTTTGGTCCACGCTTTTATTATAAAGTTCCTCTTCAAGGATGGAAGACAAATTTCCTTTGCATTATTTTAATTACAGCAATTAGTAGTACTCCAGAATGAGATTTTCACTCTGCAGCGGAGTGTGCGCTGATATGAAACTTCCTGGCAGATTAAAACTGTGTGCCCGACCGAGACTCGAACTCGGGACCTTTGCCTTTCGCGGGCAAGTGCTCTACCATCTGAGCTACCGAAGCACGACTCACGCCCGGTACTCACAGCTATATCCTTTCTTTCAGGAGTGCTAGTTCTGCAAGGTTCGCAGAAGAGCTTCTGTAAAGTTTGGAAGGTAGGAGACGAGATACTGGCAGAAGTAAAGCTGTGAGTACCGGGCGTGAGTCGTGCTTCGGTAGCTCAGATGGTAGAGCACTTGCCCGCGAAAGGCAAAGGTCCCGAGTTCGAGTCTCGGTCGGGCACACAGTTTTAATCTGCCAGGAAGTTTCAATTAGTAGTACTGTTACTAAGAGATGGCAGTTGCTATTTCAAACGATTGACATCTTAACACGTTCCGACGTCGTAGCAAGTCATCAGTTGGTTGTAGAAACGTTTTGAATTAAGGCTGCCGGTGAACAGTTTGCTACTCGCGGATCACGTCGATAGCCGGGCGTTATGGGACTCGTTTCCAGTATCATCTAATAATGACTTGCTAAGAATTCGATGCCGGTTTTGATATCATTTGTGAGGCAGAGGCTGAAAAAAAATCATTTAGTTCACAAGACAATCGTCATGTTCTCCAAAGGCGGTGTTCCTAGCTGTAAAACTGTTATTGCATTGTCTAGTTTGTTGGCGATATATGAGAAGTTGCTTGCTTGACAGGTGTCGTCATAGACATGTCTGTGATTTTGCCTAGACCATCCTGCACTCCTTATATTTGATCCGGTGTCCCGGCTTGCACTAGTCTGTGAGCCATAACAGTTTTTATTTCGCAGACGTAGTATAAGCATGAAAATTATAACTGCATATCCAGCTCAGCACTATAAAATTGTGTATCGTATTTTCTCAGTAGGCTGGTGAAAGATGCGACGGATGCTAACTGCATACCGTTCCTATTTGATCACTGAAGGCGATGCCTGAAAGAGTTTTGAAAATTCAAGGAAGCGTTTTAGATTGCATTATCTTGAGATAAAGAACTCGGCAAAAATCAGCTACTCATTTTACTGTCTGAAACATACGCATTGGCTTCAGCCATTGTAGGAAGTGTGGAAAAATTAGTTTATCGTCTCTTCCATGTTACGATCATTAGAGATTGCTCGCTAGCTACAGGAAGATCAGAGAGGAAAACGATCATGGGCCATGAAAGGAAACACCCTAGCATTCGCCAGTAGCATTATAGTGAAACCTTGTTTCGGATGAGCAGACGTTCTCCTCGAATGTGATTGTGTAAATGCTGTCGTGAAAATGTGGAGCTCGTTCTTTATAATACAGTGATTCGGTCGGCACAGCTTACTGCGCTTTAAAAATTAATTCGATGAGTGAGATAGTTTGCTAACTTGTAGGTATTTGATACTTCATCTGTGAGAACCTGTTAGCGACTGCCTGCGTTGTCCGAAATTGTTTATTAGCGTGATTTCTTGGGGGGTAGGGGGCGGGGGCTAAGATGTAAATGAGTTGGTGGCCACGTTCCCCTGACTCTGGACTGTCGTTAGCGCTCCGTTCCTCACTAGACGAGTGCGCTGGCGTGGGCGGTGCCGTGACTTGCGACTCCGCCTCCTTTTCTGGCCATTCCTGTCATTAGGCTGTCACGATAACGTGAAGGATGGAAGCCGCAGCAGCCGCGATGATGTAGGTCTCCGCAAATAGCCGACCTCGCACCAGGCTCCTCTTAAGCAAGTTAGCCACCACAATCTAATCTCTGGTCCAGAGCTTTCCCCCTATCTGTCACGTACGATCGAGATACTGAATTCTGCGAAATCCTTAGCGGCCCCTTTAAGTTGACGGATCAAAGAGCTGTGTAGTACAGCATGCAGCTTACAACACGTGCCCGCCAACAGCGGGTTATCTTTCATTGCTACCATGCATTGGCGTTCCCCACCCCCCACTCTCTCTCTCTCTCTCTCTCTCTCTCTCTCTCTCTCTCTCTATCTATCTATCTCTTCCGAGGGCTTAACATCTTACTAATGACATCTTCAGAGAGGAGATGATCCCCCTACTGTTTCACTCTCTCTCTTTCACAGAAAGTGAGCGGCAGTAGTTGTAGGAATGTCTTCTTTTTTATATATTAATGAACTGATGGGAAACTAGCAATCACAGTAGCTTCCTCTCTGCTGTCTGTGGCTTTTATCGTCCTGATCGCTCCTATGCTTATCTTGAGATTTTGACAAGAAATTTGCTGCGTCAAAATACGTATATCTGCGACACATTGACGGTTTACGCTTTGGACTGCTGTTTAAATCCATTCAAACATGGTTCCGTATAACAATAACGTATAAAGCCGAAGTAGAACAGAATTCAATCCTGATACACTTAAGAGATTTACGATAAAATGAGGAAAAACTATGTGCGCGGGCGATATGGTGAGGTTTTTTATTTTCCATTGATTCATTTCACACGGAGTTTCTCGCTTGAATAGCCTTGTCTGATGATTGTGGGAGAAAATAGATTTTGCATTCTTAATTTTTTGAACTTCAGTTTAGTTTTAATCCAAAAGTCCATACACCAACTTCACCGCTGGCTCCAAAAGTCCATACACCAACTTTGCTGCTTGCTATCCATTGTTCCTGGGGATAGTATGTTGTCAAATGAATCTGTCACTTTCACAATGTTTTAAATGAAAGGTTCTTTGCGTATGTTTTGTGTAAAGTTGGTACAGAAGAGAAAAGTCGGTAGCGTAAGAAACAAATTCTAGGGACTCGGAGCAGTTGCACTTCAAGTATATTGCACATTTGTTAATTTCAGCTATCGTAGAAATGTGTTTCTAAACGTGTTTGGTGATCGTTTTCATGCTGGGTTAGATGGACAATCGCCCAGCATATGTGCTTCATTTCGCCAGTCTTCCTCCATCAACAATTTCAGCCTTAGCTAAATGTTTTTCCTTTCTTTCGTGATCATCAGACAGGCAGCATATGACAACGGCCTCCTTTCCTTGTTACAGGCACTAAGAAGATGGAGTACAAGACACGCCAGTGGCACGAGAAGTGCTTCTGCTGCTGCGTGTGCAAGACTCCCATAGGCACCAAGAGCTTCATCCCTCGCGAGCAGGAGATCTACTGCGCCACATGCTACGAGGAGAAGTTCGCCACAAGATGTGTCAAGTGCAATAAGGTATCATTCCCTGTCGCGTTTTCTTCGTCCTAAATAAAATTGTCACTTTAACGTAACCGATAAGGTTCAAATGGTTCAAATGGCTCTGAGCACTATGGGACTTAACATCTATGGTCATCAGTCCCCTAGAACTTAGAACTACTTAAACCTAACTAACCTAAGGACATCACACAACACCCAGTCATCTAACCGATAAGGATCGTTACACACACACACGCCATATTCAAGCCACACGTAATAAGACATACAGGTGCAGTCTTTGTTTCTTATTCATGTGTATTCTTTGCTTGTTATTCATCAAGAAACCGTCAATTATACAAGTAAATAACATCAATATCTTGTCAGCTTGGTGAGTGAAGTGACGGTTCACTTAATGTATAGACAGACGGAACTATACTATCTCGCAACGACAGCCGTCGGCAGACATAGACGTGACTGCGGCTATCACCCAGAGAACTGATACGATTTTTTGGCCTCAGTCTAATCGATGCAGCAATTACCACTATTATTTAAAAAATCTGATTCAAAGACTGGCTTTATCGTTAAATTTGCAATAATAGGTATCGCTGAAAAAAAACCTTTCACATCCGGTTTTTCCATAAGTTACCCCAGCAGTTCGTATAATAATTGACAGTTATCAGCTTTTATCTTTGTTGTATTTAATATAAATTTATTACGTTCCGGCATCTCCATAGTTGACCGCTCTTTAAAAATGAGTAATAGAAAAATCCAGCTCGCAGCTTCGTAATTGTACACGTATCCAATTTTCCTTCAAATTATTCATTACATTATTTTTCCATGTCCGAAACATTACAGTGCAATTTTTAAACAAATTGCAATGTAGGTGTACGAAGACGGGAAAATACTGAATTCATATAAATCAGTTTCGTAACACAAAACATATATAGGCAGTGTGTGGTAGCAGAAGAGCTATATAGTTAGGTCTTCATTTTTATGAAGACCTTTCCCTTACGCATCTTAGTTGGGGAACTTTCTGTAGTGTTATATCTCAACACAACCGCCTAGCAGTGCGTTCTTTGGAGACATGTCCCGAGTCATCACCCTGCTGAAAAGCTGGTTTGTTCCCCTCTCTGCCATAGATCCTAAACATTGCATCGTCTGTTCAGGGCCTACGTTAGTGCTGTTAGCGGCCGCTCTCATAAAGCTTTTAGTAGGCGGACTGACCATTCCATACTCCGTTACTACAAGCTGTTACATACTCTCTCCGATAAACGATATATCACACAGCAGATCATTTCTTTCTTAGCAAAAATTTTATTTGCACCATTAGTTTATTAGTTACACGTTTGATACACCCGTAACTAGTAACAACAATTTTACAGTGTTCGTTAGTAGAAATCATGATTAGTGACTTTGACTGAATGTTTTTCCTTCCATATTTTACGAACGTAACTCACTCGCAGATCTTAACATAAAACTGAACAACGATTCTAAATAAAATACATTTTATTAAACGCATTTTCCAATAAATTTACACCAGTTGTTTTGTCTATGCTGAGCCTCAGTACATGCTTAATATTTTCACAGCTTCGACTCGAGCACGGCAAGATCCTGTCACAAGTCGTAGAACGTCTCACTGATCTGGACATTTAGCTCAGTTCTGGTGGCAACTGCAGTGTTGTGCACCGTACTTCTTATAAGACACAAAAAAAAAAAACACACACACACACACACACAAATCAGGAAACGCGAAACCAGGTACACAACAGGTCATGTTCGATCAATTCAGTGTTCCACAAAATGGGCGGTTAACAGTGCTCGCCGATCAACAAGGAAACGTACTTGGGCTCCATCACACTGAAACTACGAGGTGCTGGACGCAGCAAGATGTACTCTGCCCAGTAGTTTTGTACATATTCTACCAATGAACCACAGTCTGTCACCTGCTACATTTACGACTGAGCCTCAATGATCGTTCCATTTCACATCCGTACAAACTGCGACACTCAGCTATTTATACGAGTTGCCCGATTCCTACTGTGATTGATTGATATTGCAGCCATAGGATACTCAGTCTTTCGTTTCGTGAAGTGCAAAATCTTTGCGTGGGAAAAGTCTGATGTTGCTGTTACCTAATATTGCCTGCAAGGTCATTAACATACAACAAGAACAGCAAGAATCTCAACACGCTTCTCTGGGGCACACTTCAAGTTAGTTCTGCATCTGTCAGTGACTCTGTGTCCAAGATAACATGCTGTGTCCTCCCTACCACCAAATACTCAGTCCAGTCACAAATCTTGCTTGATACCCCCATTTGATGGTACTTTCGATAATAAGCGTGTGTCTGGTACTGAGTCAGATGCCTTCTATCTATCTACCTTGACCCATGGGTTTCAGCTTATCGTGCGAAAACAAGTACGTTTTGGGTTTCACATGATCATTGTTTTCGGAATCCATGCTGGTTCGAATGGAGCAGGTCATTCTTTTAGAGATACGTCATTACATATTAACTCAGAATATGTTTTAAGATTCTACAAGAAATAGATGTAGGAGATATTGGACAGTAGTTTTATGGATCACTTCTGCTGCACTTGATGCTGATGGTTGTGATCTATGCTTTCTTCTAATCACAAGGCACAGACTATTATTCGACAGATTTTTGGGGTATTATGGTTCAAAAAAAAGGGGCTAACTCAGCCGAAAAAGCAGTTATCACGCGTGAACTCAAGTATCAGTCAGGACGGAAGGAAAGTCGGTAGCGATATACAGCTGCTGTGGTAATGCCTCTTCCGATTATCTACGATCGTCAGCGCCTCGTGTGGAAAATACGTGAATTAAATGGGATTTGTTGGGATATTATTTCGTTAAAAAATACAGTATCTGTGATTTGTAGTAAGTCGTTACTACATGGTGTATGGCGTTCGATTATTTTTTTTCGGAAGCTGTAGCGATTGGCGAAATAGTGGTTAGGTTGGAACGTAATAGCACAGCTTAACTTTTTAATAAGATCATTACTGCAATTTAACTGTAAGATTTTGTTATTTATTTATTGCACTATCGCGATTTCCGCTGTAGTGGCATTATAAAGTGCAATGGTGAAAACTGAAAGCAGTAAAAGTATGGGTTACAGAGTGCAAGGCATAATGCGATTACATTTCACAAATACTGTTTAAGGAGCATTATTAACAAAGTGAGCAAAAATCAAATACGTCTGTATGAAACGTGGCATCAAAATGTCACAAAACATATGTGGATATATATACTAGTTGTTTCGTCATACGATGTGAGGGCGAATTAAAAACAGGGATTACAGCAAGCAATATATACGCCAGATACATTTCAACACACTGTGCTTCGATAATACTGCTAAATACAGTGATCTGGCAAGCACGAACCTTATCGAAACATGAAATAACATTGCCTTTCGTCTATATCACTTCGGAGATTATTACTTAGGTAAGAACTGTTCATGGAGATACGGCTCAACAGACTTAGCTGTGGATTGCATTGAAGCTGGCGTCGCCATGTTAGATACATTACTATACTACTGTTTGTGATTGCTTCTTGTTCCTAATTTCTGTCGTATGCACGCAACATTTGTTTTCAATAATAAATTTTATAGTGCATCGGGAATAACACAGTGTCAGAATGGCATTTTCAGACGTTTTTCTTGGTCCTAAACGCTTATTATTTGACTCAATAATACGACGCATTCACCTCGTTAATGTTGCTTTCTTTTTGTTATACGTTTCGAATAACCAAGAAAAGAAGTATGTGATGGGAAATGCTTGCTTTCGTAATTCAGCATTTTCTTGAATCGAAAATCACGACAGGAAACAGCATAACCAAAATTCATGTATACAAAAAGAAATATCGCTTGAACGAGTCCTGTTAGCAGTAAAATGTGATTCTTTAGACTTTAGGCTATAATCAAAAGGATTAATTCACCCGTAAGTGAGACGAGCTAGCATATTATCATCAAAACATTTCCATCAGAAGCTAACGTTTGGGGCAACTGACATGGAAGACGTCTGCTTCAACTTTGTGACGTCATGACAAGTCTCCTTATTATAGCTTCATGCCACTGCTGTATGAGATAAATCTTACGAATTCACAACCAATACCAGCATCTGTCAGCAACTCATACCATACAAACGTCCTGAATGTTTAAACATAACTATTGTCGAATAATCAAATCTTAGTGTATGCGTACACGTCATGATACAAAATTCTGACCTACTCTTCACCTTTTAACGTACGTAAAAGAGTGTACTCACACCTGGGGAAAAAAAAGAACAAAATACACATTGGTAATACAGTCAGTTATACAGACCATGAATGTCGACATTAACATTGCGACGACACATTGTCGGCTTACATACACGAAAATAAGCAGTTTATGTAGCTATAAAGGTAACTAAATAACCTTTGTAATATCTTATTTGAGAAACGGAAAAAGGGGGGGGGGGGGAGGAGATCTATTTGTACATTCCAATCTAAATCACAACATAAATATTTACATTTTATTGAGCCGCTGTGTCTGTCTGTGTCTTCTTAAAAGTAGCGTCACGATTTTGTTTATCGAAAGCAATTCAGTCATTGGTTCCGCCAGCTAGTGTAATCAGTCAACATATCTTGTTGCTTGCTTACATTTCGGAATCACATGTACAAGTATGCCACTGAAAATCTTCAAAAAATGAGTTTTTAAAAAATTAAATGATTTGTTTTCGTAAATATTCACCTATAATGTCAATATATTTTTTCATTTTATGAAAGCAGTCCTTAAAGCAAAGAGGCCGCTCCTCCTGAGGCCCTTCGGAAATCAAGTTTTTTATAATGTTCCACAGCTTACATACACTCTCAGTTGTTAGTTTTTCTGTGTTGGATAATGCGTTGTTGTAATGGAAAATTATTTATTTTCAAGAACTTTTTCGAAAATTTATGGTAAACGGACATTTGTGTACCAATCGGCAGTAACAGTTAGACTGCCTTCTAATGCTATAGCAACAATATGGGCCGTTATAGAAAAATATTCTAGCAGCCATCTTCTGGCCATCACTGCGAATTCGCCGGACTTCGTACGCTTGGGTTCTGTTCGACAGACCCTTTCAGCCGATCGATCGACTTTTCAGGATCGTAACAGTACTACCATGGTTCATCACCAGAAATGATATTCCAAACTAAATATGAATTGCCGCCATAGAATTTTTCCAGAGTTTTTCTGTGCCAATAAACGCTTTGTTGTTTTTGATCGGGAGTCACTTTATGTGGAATCCGTCGACAACGAAGTTTTCTCACGTCTAACTGTTGATGTAAAATGCTTTGGACGATTCATACCAATGCCATTGTCGCTTGAATAAATTCATAAGATGTCCGTAGATCTTCTTCGAGCATTGTTCGAACAGCGCTAATATTTTCACCATTAAATTCAGTTCTTGGCGCCTTTCACGAAATACGAGGCCTGTTCAGAAAGTAAGCTCCGATTGATTGCCAAATTGAAACCACAGTGAACATCAGAAATGTTTTACTTGTAACAATTAGCTACACCTTTCAGCTACTTCTCTACGTAGTCGCCGTTCTGGCTTAGACTTTTGTCATAGCGTTGTACCAACTTTTCAATAGCCTCATCATAGAAGGCAGCCGCCAGTGCTTTCCGCCAATTCTCCACGCTGGCCTACACCTCGTTGTCGGTGTCAAAATGTTGTCTTCAAAGACAGCGGTTCATGTGACCAGAGATGAAACTCAGGGGGAGACAATTGCGGACTGTATTGTGGGTAATCTCACATTTCCATTTGAAAACGATGCAGGAGCATCTTCATTGCCCCTGCAGAATGCGGCTGAGAATTGTCTTGAAGAAGAAACAGCACGACAGGTATGTAATGTTAGCTGCATAGCTTCAGGCGAAATTTCTCACCAGGCCCTCGTACTTGGCGGCAGACACTATTTTCCAGACATCTTTACGCACTCACTGCGAGCTCAGAAATGAGAAGAGCGACGTGATGCTAACTGGGGTTATACTAGAGACACTACCCAACACATCTGTGCAAAGCTTTATCGGATTTTCATAGTCGTTTCCATTTCGCGACCGATCGGAGCTTACTTTCTGAACGCCCCTCGTATATCACTAAGAAAATCTGATCTCTCTTGAATTCGCTGTACGAATTACAAATTGTTGCTTTAGATAGAGCTGCTTCACCAGATGCATTTCTAAACCGATATCCACATTGTTTTGATGACTTAAAAACGTAAAAAAGCATAGCCCGGAAATGTTTTCGAGTCAAAATCATTTTTAGGTGCACACAGGGTCTTTAAATCATGAGAATCAACAAATTATTAGGGCAAACTGGACAAATTACTCAACGATCAAATCGCTGAACATTGGATAGTAGCCCGCATCTCGTGGTCGTGCGGTAGCGTTCTCGCTTCCCACGCCCGGGTTCCCGGGTTCGATTCCCGGCGGGGTCAGGGATTTTCTCTGCCTCGTGATGGCTGGGTGTTGTGTGCTGTCCTTAGGTTAGTTAGGTTTAAGTAGTTCTAAGTTCTAGGGGACTTATGACCACAGCAGTTGAGTCCCATAGTGCTCAGAGCCATTTGAACCATTGGATAGTAGCTTTCGCATATAAACGAACGATGGCATTCTAAAAATGTTGAATCTCCCTCGTAATGTATGTACTGGGTGATCAAAAAGTCAGTATAAATTTGAAAACTGAATAGTCACGGAATAATGTAAGTAGAGAGGTACAAATTGACACATGCTTCGAATGACATGGGGTTTTATTAAAACCAAATAAAATACAAAAGTTCAAAAAATGTCCGACAGATGGCGCTTCATCTGATCAGAATAGCAATAATTAGCATAACAAAGTAAGACAAAGCAAAGATGATGTTATTTACAGGAAATGCTCAGTATGCCCACCATCGTTCCTCAACAATAGCTGTAGTCGAGGAATAATGTTGTGAACAGCACTGTAAAGCATGTCCGGAGTTGTGGTGAGGCACTGGCGTCGGATGTTGTCTTTCAGCATCCCTAGAGATGTCGGTCGATCACGATCACGATGCACTTGCGACTTCAGGTAACCCCAAAGCCAATAATCGCACGGACTGAGGTCTGGGGACCTGGGAGGCCAAGCATGACGAAAGTGGCGGCTGAGCACACGATCACCACCAAACGACGCGCGCAAGAGATCTTTCACGCGTCTAGCAATATGGGGTGGAGCGCCGTCCTACATAAACATCGTACGTTCCAGCAGGTGTTTATCAGCCAGGCTCGGGATGATGCGATTCTGTAACATATCGGCGTACCTCTCACCCGTCACGGTAGCAGTTACAAAACCAGAATCACGCATTTCCTCGAAGAAAAAAGGCTCCATAACGGTATATGTGGTAAATCGAACCGTGACTTTCTCGTCGTTCAATGGAGTTTCCACGACAGTTCTAGGATTTTCGGTATCCCAAATTCTGCAGTTGTGAGTGTTGACAGACCCTCGGAGCGTGGAATGAGCTTCGTCGGTCCACAACACGTTACTGAACCAATCGTCATCTTCCGCCATCTTTTGAAACGCCCACACCACAAATGCCCTCCGCTTCACTAAATCGCCAGGTAACAGTTCATGATGCCGATGGATGTTGTGCGGATAGCATCTGAGGGTACGCCTCAGTGCCAACCAAACAGTAGTGTATGGAGTGCCGGTGCGACGTGCGACTGCACGAGCGCTGACTTCCCCGTGCATAGACGAACCCGCTACAGTGTCCATTTCTTCCTGAACTGTCTCAGCAGCATTACGCCTTGTGCTCGGTCGACCACTACGGGGTCTATCGTCTAAACAACCCGTGGCTTCGAACTTGGAAATCATTCTCACCACAGCTGCATTTGTCAACGGACCTTTACCCGTTCGAATCCCCTTCCTATGGCGATAGGATCGTAACGCTGAACTAGCACATTCCCCATTCTGATAATACAGCTTCACTAAAAGCGCCTTTCCAGGTAACGTCAACATGCTGCGAGTGCTGGCGCATCTGATTCTCTCTCTCATTACAGCTCCTTTTATACACGATTAACATGCGCAGTCACTGACGTTTTTCTGTCCAGCGCCATCTGTCGGACATTTTGTGAACTTTTTTTGTTGTAATAAAAACCCATGTCATTCCAAGCATGTGTGTCAATTTTTACCTCTCTATCTACATTATTCCGTGGTTTAGTAAGTTTTCAAATTTATACTGACTTTTTGATCACCCGGTATGCATGCAATGATGCGTGTATGCTTGTAATATATGGCCGTGTGTTTTAGTCAATTTCGGACGGCTCCTGTACAAAAGTGAATGATGTTGACGAGTGCGGTGTTGTTCGCAGATTATTACAAGCGGAGGCGTGACCTACAAGAACGAGCCGTGGCATCGCGAGTGCTTCACGTGCACCAACTGCAACACGTCGCTGGCTGGCCAGCGCTTCACGTCCCGCGACGAGAAACCCTACTGCGCCGACTGCTTCGGCGAGCTGTTCGCCAAGCGCTGCACTGCCTGCTCCAAGCCCATCACAGGTACGTACTACTGGAACAGCATACTGTCCTCCACATTACAACGTTTTTAACCCTGGAAAGGACTACAGTTGAGTAGAAAACTTAATAGTGGGACCAAGGATCCTATCAGATGGAAGACGATCGTACAAACCCAATCATGAATTCTACCGATATCAAGAAAATCTCACCGCTTCCATCAGGAGAAGATGACTAGCTTTCTATGGCCGTTTGTACAGAGTGGATCCCATAGGTTGTCCTGTACTACCTTCAAAGTAGCTGACAAGGGTAAAGCCACGGTATCCCTGTGGCTCAAGCAGATCGAGAAAGACCTTGCAGAAATTCATATTAAGCAAAACGTAATAACTAACAGGGAGACTACCATTTAACTATTGAAACGAGATCTTTCCTAACATCATTTACAGAAGTTAACCACAAAGATACAAGGAAGCAGTCAGGGGAATGCAAGATAGAGTTCAGCAGGAAAATGTCCGCCCCCGGTAGCTAAGTGGTAAGCGCGACGGAATGTCAATCGTAAGGGCCCGGGTTCGATTCCCAGCTGGGTCGGAGATTTTCTCCGCTCAGGGACTGGGTGTTGTGTTGTCATCATCGTCATCATCATTTCATCCCCATCGACGCGCAAGTCGCCGAAGTGGCGTCAAATCGAAAGACTTGCACCAGGCGAACGGTCTACCCGACGGGCGGCCCTAGCCACACATTTCATTTCAGCAGGAAAATGAAGGAACAGTGGGCTAACAGGAAAGCTCAAGGTACTAACAAGAAGACAGCTACTAAACTTCACCAAGAACACCAGAAGTTGCAGACGACAACAACACGGTAAAAACACAAGCATCGTGGTCCATAGGTGGCCCAAATGACGTATAAAAAAATCGTCTACTGCCTTTTCAATAGTGTTTTCACTACACCAATCTACATTTCAGAGCCACAGCTCCATCATCTTATGTAAGGATATTCATTGTGATTAACTTCCATTAGAACTGAAGCAGTCATGATGAAGCTGTGGCCCTGAAATGTAGACTGGTGTTGTAAAAACGCTATTGAAAGACAGTTGACAGATTTTATTATTCAGCTTTCCATTTATTTCACTGTTTCGGCTACCATAAAAACAATTAAGTGGTGCCTGTATGAGAGATGTTCAGTCTGTTCCACGCACAGCTTCTTCCATTCACATCTCTTTAAAACGCCATCTTCTTATAAGATGAACCGAAAACTTAAGACGTACTGTAAATTAATCGAATCTAAGATATGAAATAATTTCAACAGTTTCGTAAAGATTAGCATTCTTGTCACTGAGTTGTAGTTGTACGATTATCTGCTGAGCAGTCCTACAAACCAAATTATTATTTCTTTATAACCCATAGAGACAGACAGCAAACATAACTGAAGAAAAAGTTAAATACATTGAAGCTGGGGCCGGTAGAAGCATCACACACATTCATTAAGTCCACAAAGGTTTTATATATATCTGCTCTCTTCTGGATTTTTACATATTTACATTGCAGTTACGAGGGATCTGTGCTTTCTGTTCTAGAAACTAACTGTGCTGTGAAGGAGTCTCTCCACTACTAATGTTTTATGTTTTCCAACTTCATTACTTGTTCTTCTCAATGTAAAATGTACATTTATGGTGAACATGAAAACAGATTATAATTTAGATGACCTTGACAGCAACACTGATGCAGCAACCATGTCAAGTTCTTTCTGGCTATGTGAATGAAAACGTGGAACTTCCTCACTGTGTGAACGTATCAATTGTCATGGAGGCCTGTACTAAAACGTAATCTGCACAAATGTCAGAACACTTTTCTTTTTGATGAGCTTATGTTACAGAATTTAGAATTCATCCGAGAAAGCCGTAGTTTATTTCTAATTTCCTCTACTTGCAATTAACTTTCAAACTGAAGACCGCCCATTGTCTATTGCAACAGTTGATACAGTTTCAGAAAAGATTTTTTTCTGGTAGTTGCTCCTTGTTAATGTATACCATCTCGTTCCATATCCTTTTATCCACCCATGACAATTTGTATCTTCGTAAACATTCCCCCTATGAGAAGTTTCACAAACTGTAAACTTCAGGAGACTGAAGTTGTAGAATTAAATAAAGAGCAACATTGGCAACATCTGTTGCAGGCATCGGCGGCACGCGCTTCATCTCGTTCGAGGACCGCCACTGGCACAACGACTGCTTCATCTGCGCCATGTGCAAGACGTCGCTCGTCGGTCGGGGATTCATCACCGACGCCGACGACATCATCTGCCCCGACTGCGCCAAGCAGAAGCTCATGTGAGCTGACCACCCACACAACTCCTCCTCCATTCTTTATTTGCCATTTTATATTTTATCGTCAAGCTTTGTTTTTTCTTTTCTAGAGAAGACCGTTCAGCATTCGTCAGTATATATACATAAATACATAAATATATATATATGATAATATTTTGATGTTTAGTGGAGGTCTAATTTTTAGGAGAATAATTATTACTTTACGAACGTGGGAATAATGTATCACCGAAAGTGATCAAGTGCCTCATATCGCATGCTACGTGGTCTGCACGAGTGTACGAGCCCGAGGTTGGGGACTATATCTTGCGCCTCTGGACATTTCGGTTGTAGAAACGTTCAGGTGTCGCAAGAGCAGGCCACGTTGCCTCTAACACTGGAGAGCTTCCACGTCGCACGTCGTAACAGACTCCTATATCACAGTGGATTAAAACGCGTATCAGCGGTTGTAGATTTTAAAGAGATATATACATATATATATATTTGTTTATACATATGATGTACAGCTGGTACTTTTTAACGTAGAATTGGAGATGTAAGTTTATTTTGCGACGAGAGAAGAAAAATAGATATTTTTTAAGGAGTTGAACTCTTTAAGAGACTTTAGTCTGGCACTTTTAAAACAAAAAATAACCTCAGTCCTAAACCCAGGACACGAGAGTAGATCCTTTCCACAGATACTGGGCGTGGCCTCCACACACATACACTTCACAAGTATACACGCCACACATTGGCCGCCCTAACACAGCCGCACCGCACTAACATAAGCTCACTTCTGCTTTCAAATCTAGGGTTAATAAGAGTAGATTCTTAAAAGATGGAAAACGATTAAAATCCAGGAAACCAAAAAAATTGACTATATTGTATACATAACTTTTAACAAACTAAATTACACACACACACACACACACACACACACACACACACACACACACACACACACACACACACATAGAGCCAGAGAGGAAAGTAAGCTATTATATGTGATACATATATAAATACTATACATAAACTGTGGTCTTGGGGGAATATGCTATAGAAGTGACCTTAACAACATATTCACAGCCCAAAATTGTAAACGGTGGGCCGTTTGGGCTACAGTCCATCCACTGGTTCTTTATTTTTTTTTTTTTGTTTGCAAATTCATTATTTTTTTGCTGTAATTTAGATTTCTTATTGTATGCATTTATTTGTATGGATCATGTAATAGTTATGGTTATAAAGTATCCTGTGACAAAATTAATATGTGGGTGCTATGCCGTTCTTTGGTGATGGAAGTATTTTTAAGCCAGTAGAGTTATTTAACAGTAATTGTTATTAAGAAGATGGTACTGTAAATTTGCCATTAGGTCTTTTTTGCGCTTGTAATCTTGTGTTGCTTATGACTTCTAGTCAGTCAAGACACATTTTGCTGTTCATGGAATGTTCAACTCGTGTACGTGATGTTATGTTCTGTCTACTTCCTCTTCATCTCTGTCAACTACATTCTTTTCTTAATTTCATGGGGATGACCATCGCTTATCCTCAAAAATACTTGTTTCATCGCTGCTGCATTCACGTATTTCAACTGCTTAGAGTTTCAGTTTCTTGCTTTTTCAACATGGAACCAGTTTCATAACATTCGTTGTGCACTTGCAGGCTAATTTGAAGGCAGTGTATCATTAATTACATGTGACTTTCCAACGTGTTATTTTAGATTCATTCCATGTCACAGATATCGTTTTTATGTACAGCCTTACTACTACTGCATAGCACTGATAAAAAGAAACTGCTGACTTTTCATAAACATGAAGAGCAGTTTCACAATGTAACAATAGAATTTTCATGGGTCAGTCACAGATGCTTCTACTATCTGAGTTAAGTGGTGTCGCTTGAACATCATACAGTAGTGGGATATTGAACAGCAGGCCTGATTTCTTTTTATACCAGCAATTTCATACACAAATCACAGCGAAAATTAGATCACATCACATTCTAAAATTTAGTTAAAACTATTTTAAACATTACACATAATTGTGTAAAAGCTGTTAATTTTTGATGCATAAGTGTTCTTATTGGTATCATATATATTATATATCCTGTTACATAGAAATGTGGAAATGTAATACAATTTGAATAAAGGAAATAAATACACTGGATATTTTGTGTTGGGTTTATTGCATCTTTAGTGAAAACAAACTGATTCCTAAAATAATGTACTAACTTCTCCTGCTATGTGATAGATTGATTGCTCAGTACAATACTCTTTATTTTGAAGACAAATAGCAATGATATGTGTGAAACTGAAGAACAACTCCATCGCCACAATTTTCAGTATTTCAATATTGCATTTCTGTCGTATTTGAACTATCTTGTGAACTGAAATTTAGACACACATTTAAAATGTACCCCCCAGCAAAATTAAAACAGATTGTTTGTTCAATGACTATACTGCAATTATCCATCACATGGTTCTTGAAATATCTTGAATGTACCTGCTTTGCTGGAATTCAAACTAGGCAAAAACCTTCATATAAATGCACACTGGAAAACCTGCATGTCTACCTACAACTCCTTCTTTCAAAGCCAACTATATGTATTTATGTTACAGTTCAAACAGTTTTTTTTGCAAGTTAGTAAACAAGTAGCCATCTTGGCATTTAAATTGATTAACAAAAAGTAATTTCAGGCCCTAAACTTTTTCTTGTTATAACAAATTTAAAATTTAATTGTTCATTAAATTTAGGAATCTCAGTTTTTTTCAGTTTCTCTATTTGTATGTAGCCTATGTTTAAACTCACATTACAGCCTACTATGAAATGTAAAAACTGGCAATTAGATAATGATTTCACTTGGTGAACATGTCCAAAGACATGCTATATGCTATTGATATGCTAAGGAGACAAGCATACTAAACAAAGTGCTCTATTTACCCATGTCTGCTTTAGCAGTATACTGTGACTTTAGTAAGTAACACATTTTGAATCAACTGATGTGATAACAGTGCCCAATGCTATGGTACTCATGAAATTAGGAGTACAATACTCACAGGCCACTTTACACACACTGTCTACCTTCTTCAACTGACCAACACATCTTGTTCAATTATTACCTACAGTTAGCGACAATAACTTTTTCACACAACAGACATGAGCCAGTGGAACCTTTTGTTCTATAGCTCAAAGATAGAAGGTCTGCAGATCTAGAATCCTATGCAGATCAAAAAATGGAAGGTAGATTAGTATTTAATGACCAACTGAAGTCAGTCATGAGAGACAGAGCACAAATTCTGATTGGCGAAGGATAGGAAAGGAAATCAGCTGTGTCCTTTTCAAGGGAATCAGAATTCACCTTAAACAGTTTAAGAAAATCCCAGAAAACCAAATGTGGATGTGTGAATGGGTGTGTGAAATGGTGACCTTCCTGGACAGTGATGTGAACTGCCACCCTCATGATGGAATTCTAGCGTCTTACACTGCACCACCTTACTCGCTCATATGTAGACCATATATATCTAGCCATTCTACAAGCTCTTAAAAGGAAATTTACAAATATCTTTTGATTCCCATCATTCAGGTGTGGGGTGTCAATAGATTGAGTTCAATTGACTCTTTTAACATTTCCTCTAGCAGAAAACATATTAAGCACAAATTGGAGGTTCATCAGCAGTGTGTGACACATTACATTTTAGCACTACAGACCAAGCCTTAGGTATTTCAGGAGCTTTCAGAAACAGGTAGGTGGCTTATTATTTTGGTAAGGTGTTGACTTAACCCCTGTTGGTTTCTAAGATGGTTGCTTAGTCTCTTTTTTTTCCTTTTTTTAAAATTTGACATTGTCCTCCATAATTAGTGAATGATACTGTTGGAGTGTTAAATTGCAACAAATAAAGAAAGAGAAAGAAACAGTATTTACCTTATGCACTGGAACTGTCATACAAACCAAACCATCTGTGACATTGTAAACAGTAAGATGTTCTCCTGCAGCCTTGCACACCAGTTCTGTGCATCTCAAAATATCTATTTTTGAAAGTGTTAGCTGTGCAGCAATCTTCCTTTGGTTTTGTTGACAGTCTTTCATTTGTAATGCCAAAGCTAATAACTTTGATGTCATAACATAATTACAAAAAAATAATCAAATCCAGTATAAATTTTGACTCTGCAGTGCAGTGTGCACCGATTTGAAACTTCCCGGCAGATTAAAACTGCATACAGAACTGGGATTCAAACTTAGTAATTTTGCCTTTGCAGGCAAGTGCTCTTCTGACTGAGCTATGCAAACACTACTCATGACCCACAGTCAAAGGTTCGAATCTATGTCGGGCAGATTGTTTTAATCTACCACAAAATTTCAAATGAAGCACATATGATGATGAAAATATATGACACAATATATTTATAACAATTATCATAACTCCTATATGCAAATTATCACAGTTCTCCCTAGAACTGCAAACTACCTCCGAGACTGGATAAGAGTTCTGACTGCACATATTTATCAGAAATGTGACAACATCCAAAAAATTTACGCCTTAGGTATGGATTCTTGAACACATTACAGTATCAAGTAACTGCCTGTCTCAAACAACAGATGAGGTGCCAGGAGTATTTCTCATGACTAAAAAATCAATAATGAATTCAATGACTTGCTTCCTTTAATTTTTTGTCAACAGTTCAATCCATCCCTGTGTGCTGATTATACAGCAGTGTGCTGACAAGTCCAGTGTTATGGAATATATTTGCAACAAGTTTAAGAATGATTTGTCACGAGAGCATAAATGAGTAATATGGATTTTTTTCTACTAAATATAAATTTTCTGCATAATGTAGTTAAAGTGTGACGTTCAGTTTAATACACTTGTGATACACATGATAAATAAGAGGAAAATAATTTTATATGGTAGAACTGTAGGGTGTCCTCATATAGTAGAATTATTTATAGGACAAGTGTAGTGCACTGTGGATAAAACCAACATCAAACTGATATTGTCATGAGGCTTTCATTTAACTTTGTTGTGTGGATTGTGAGCTTAAGACAGAAACTTTAATATTATACTTATTTGTCAAGTTTTACAAGGTTATTTGTTAAGGTGAGCTGTGGTGAATAAGTGTTGGTGCTGTGGATGAAAATCAAAATATGCGAAAAGAACAACAGTTACAAACTGTTTGATGTTGCTGAGCAACAGTCATACAAAAAATTTTTCAATGAACACTCTGCAATTTGACTGTATTGTTGTTTACTTAATTATGAGCCAATTTTTAGCCTTTTTGCCATTTTCAAGTAATTGCATTTATGTAATTAACATATATTGCTGGACATCAAGCTCAAAATTGGCCATAAATTAAGAAAAATATTGGCTCCCCATGAAATACCTGATATAAAATCGCCATCTCATAAAATGATTAGTAAATAATAGTAGGAGAATGTCGTATCTAGAAAAAAAGGTTTACTTTTTGAAAATAGCTTAAAAGGTCGAAACCTGGGTCATAATTAAACAAACTACAATACAGGCAAATGGTGGTGTGTTCATTTAAAAACAACAGTTTCGTTTCAGTGGTAAGTACCCAAAAGTCACATGACCTCAGAGGCAATCTTTGTTGAGAAAATTTCTGTTCTGCACTTCTGAAACCCCAATCAATAGATATTCTTAATGAAGGGGTGTTCTGCTGTACATCCTGTTACAAGGGCCAGCAATAGTCTGAACAAATCGTACTCCACTTTCGTGTCTTATTACCATGTTCAAGACGGAGACGCTCACCACATTCATGACAGAACCGCTGTGACTAATTGTGACGACATCCAGCCTTGTTTGTATGAAACAGACCTGCAAAGACATATTATGAGTACATCTAATCTTTCTATGGATGTGTTAAAAGATCACACACAAAGCCCTTCAAGGTTTCTGTCTCATGAGAACCGTTAAAGTTGAAACAGACATTTTGGAATGCTTCTCGTGCAGCTCTTTCTGTGGAGTCACGTGCTTCATCAATCAGAATTCTTCATCAGGCCAAACATGATACATAGGAGCACAAAATAATAATATTTCGATTTCACAAGTGATGTCAGCATTACATTTTTTTCTCTCTTGGAACTAATTATATTCACTTTGACCAATTTTTTTCTTTCTTTCTTTTCTTTTTTTTTGGGGGGGGGGGGGGGGGGCAGGGGGGTAACGCTTTGCTTTCACTTTGCTGTCGCTGCTTAATGACAGATTCTAATCCAAGCACACATGTGATTACTTTTCATTTACCCTAATATTTCATTTGTATACACGGTATCTGGATTCATTTAACTGAGTGTCATGCTGTCACAAATTTCTATCATACTACTGAACCCGCTAATGCTTTGCACTTGCTGAATATGTATGGGAATTGGATATACGTCGTAATCTGGAGTATCTCTGGGAATTGTGTTAGGACGCAAATTTCAGCTCCTTATTGTGACTTCCCGTTTCAAAGGTATGGAACTCGAAATTATAATAAATGATATAAAATATGACTGAAAATATCTCATTGTTTTAGGTTTTTAAGTGTTTTAATTTTTTGTACACAACACGATTGCAAAACTTCAGAATGTACAACATTCTTTGGCTGTTGTGTGGTAAGAGTATGAACTGTTTTTCTGAACTACCAATTCATGAAAGGGCAACGTAAAATTGTTCATGTAAAAAACACTGATCGTGAACAAATTCCAACGTATTTGAACGTCTGATCTTGGACCGTGTTTATCGTTAAAATGCAAACGAGATCTTAATTGGTAATTGAAGTCGCTTAAAATGATTGGGTAAATGGGCTGGGATCACCGGTATACAAACTATGCTGAACCTATGAGCATAGTAGTTTCAGTGACATTACTTCTCATAGTCTTAATCTGCGAGCGGGTAGCATTGCAAAGTTTCGGACGGCCCAGACTGCGTGCCAGTATTTCACTCATAAGCAATTAAGACATACCCGCCCGGAAACCCCCGCGTGTTAACGCGACCGCTTCCGGGTCATGGAGTTCTGCCGGCACCAGACTGATCCGCCCGGCGGCTTAACGACGAGGGGTCGATGTGCCAATAAGCCTGGACGTGGGTTTAGGCGACTTCAGAATGGTCCACAGGCACCGGAAACGACTTTCTTCCCCTTCATCTCTTAGGCCCACTTGGGATGTAGAAATAAATAAAAGCGGCTAGTCCTGTTGATGCTCATAACATACTATTTACCACTGCACAATGCTGCCCTATCTTCATGAAGAAAGTACAGGGTGTTTATAAATGAATATCGTGTGTACGTGCCTCCGATACCAGCAGACCTCCCTGAATTAAGAAACCGGATTGAAGCAGCTATTGCTACAATCACTGAAGACACACTTATCAACGTTTGGAAAGAACTCGGCTATAGACTTGATGCATGCCGTGTGACAAATGGTGCTCACATTGAACATTTATAAGGTTCTTGGTAAAACTGCCTGACTTGATCTTTCATTTGACATATCATTTACAACTGTAAGTTTAATATAATAAATATTATACGGCGTTAAAACCCCGATATTCATTTATAAACACCCTGTATGATTCGAATTCTGTGACTCCGTTTGTCTCCAACCGCTGTAATCCTGATGGATAACGTAACTTCCAGACCATATGTTACTGAACAATTCTGAGGTCTTATTCATGATCGGAGACGCTGAATATATTAAATATTACACAAAATGGATATGTAGGGTAATTACATCTGTCTCTCTGGTTTAATTCTTTAATTCTTGCCGCGCTCTTTTAGCGTGGTGCCTGCATAGTTCAACTCCTGTTTCATGAATACCGGGACGTTTGTTCTTTCCGAGTCCGTGCAAAGCTTTTTAAATTTACAAATAAGAATTTAATCTCCCTTATGTTCTTGCATCGCGCCCATATTTACAACTGGCCCAATTTCTTTTGAACAGAATGTGCCAATTGCAGAGCACTGCCGAGAGAAGATGACACCATGCTCCCTTAAAGAAAGCGAACAGAATGGTTCTCCACCGAGATAACAATTACGGCAGTTTTCACATGGGGAGACGAGCGCTGTACAACGTAACTAACAAGGTGCTACTGTTGTGATGGCTTTCTCGTCGTGCTAACAATGGTTAAAGCAAGAAGTTCATAATGTGAAAGGTAAGAACAGTGAAACGAACGTCAAAGAGAAAAATTAAATGTACATACTGAGAATGACATCGTAAGGTGTGTGTAAACACACGAGAATATGTTCGCTAGCGACTCATGAGCCTCTCGCAGAAACAAGTAACGCGGAGAGTCCTCGCCTAAGCATTCTCGCTCTAGTTGCTCACGAGCCTGTGGACACTTTACGAGCACGCAACTGTGCTGTCCTCACTGAGCCAGTGCGCCCCTATGTGGTCGCCGGAAAAGCCAGCGGAATATCAAGGGCGTTTGGATGAATAATTATGCGCCACACCGGAAATAAGTGGGTGATAACAGAGATTCCACTCTAACGGAAGGAAAGATACATTCCCGTAGGTCTATTTTTGAGCGAATCCAGAAGTATAGCGCTGGGAAGAGCTGAGCTGACTGGCGCTTTGTTTCTGGACTGAAAAATGGCATCCACGTCTCATCCATTGTCACAACCGACGAAAAGAAAGTCCCATTCATGCTGTCGTTGCGCGTCAACATTGCTTGGCAACATGCCACACGGGCAGCCATGTGGTCGTCCATCAGCATTCGTGGCACCCACCTGGATGACACTTTTCGCATTTTCAGGTCGTCATGCAGGATTGTATGCACAGAACCCACAGAAATGCCAACTCTGGAGGCGATCTGTTCAACAGTCATTCGGCGATCCCCCAAAACAATTCTCTCCACTTTCTCGATCATGTCGTCAGACCGGCTTGTGCGAGCGCGAGATTGCTTCAGTTTGTTGTCACACGATGTTCTGCCTTCATTAAACTGTCGCACCCATGAACGCACTTTCAACACATCTATAGCTCCATCACCACATGTCTCCTTCAACTGTCGATGAATTGCAATTGGTTTCACACCACGCAAATTCAGAAAACGAATGATTGCATGCTGTTCAAGTAAGGAAAATGTCGCCATTTTAAGTATTTAAAACAGTTCTCATTCTCGCCACTGGCGGTAAAATTCCATCTGCCGTACGGTGCTGCCATCTCTGGGACGTATTGACAATGAACGCGGCCTCATTTTAAAACAATGCGCATGTTTCTATCTCTTTCCAGTCCGGAAAAAAAAATCGGAGGCCTTAGAACTTGAATGCACCTCGTAAATCTCTTTGCTTCAAATGTTATCTTTTTATTTTGTCTTTGCACTCCTGGCGGGAGGTTGTGGAGTAATGGAAGAAAGTAGTGTTTTTTCATGCGGTAGAAAGCAGATATTGTGTTTGGATTGATACCACAGGGAAGCGAATGTATGTTACATTTTGTTGCTCTGAAGCTTTAAGAGTTGAAATACAAACACATATTTGAAATTGTAGATTTTTATTTCATTTCGGGGTTTGTAATTCATCAGGCTGTAGCATCAGATGGCCATCGTTGTTACGTGTGTTGTGCGTTGGTGTGGAGCTCTTAGATGTAATTACGCGCCATCCAGCGATGTTGTATGCGGCAGCTGCAGTGACAGATTATTCTTTGACCTTTTGCTTTACGTACTTCTTGAACTTTGATGCGTACATAGTTGCAGAGTTTCCCCATTACGAGCTCGTGCTTAACATTCAGGGACGATTCTACTTCCACGTATAATGTCTCCCTATCTGCTCATTGCTCAGATCTGATATGTATTTGAGTCTGTTTATTCTGATAAAAGTTTCTACATTTCACGGATCCCGAGAGTAATATTTCAAGCACTACCACTTGCTTTAATAAATACACGCCTATCGAAGGTCGGACAGCCCTAATTCTAGCTGCACTCGATAAGACTTTCAGAATCCTACCACCAGATGGCAGTTATAAGAGTCGAGGGGCATGAAAGGGAAGCAGTGGTTGGGAAGGCAGTGAGACAGGGATGTAGCCTATCCCCGATGTTATTCAATCTGTATATTGAGCAAGCAGTAAAGGAAACAAAAGAAAAATTCAGAATAGGAATTAAAATCCATGGAGAAGAAATAAAAACTTTGAGGTTCGCCGATGACATTGTAATTCTGTCAGAGACAGCAAAGGACTTGGAAGAGCAGTTGAACGGTATGGACAGTGTCTTGAAAAGTGGGTATAAGATGAACATCAACAAAAGCATAACAAGGATAATGGAATGTAGTCATATTAAGTCCGGTGATGCTGAGGGAATTAGATTAAGAAATGAGACACTTAAAGTAAAACTGAAGTGATATCAGGTGTTCCCCAGGGAAGCGTCCTGGGACCTCTGCTGTTCCCGATCTATATAAATGACCTGGGTGACAATCTGAGCAGTTCTCTTAGGTTGTTCTCAGATGATGCTGTAATTTACCGTCTAGTAAGGTCATCCGAAGACCAGTATCAGTTACAAAGCGATTTAGAAAAGATTGCTGTATGGTGTGGCAGGTGGCAGTTGACGCTAAATAACGAAAAGTGTGAGGTGATCCACATGAGTTCCAAAATAAATCCGTTGGAATTCGATTACTCGATAAATAGTACAATTCTCAAGGCTGTCAATTCAACTAAGTACCTGGGTGTTAAAATTACGAACAACTTCAGTTGGAAAGACCACATAGATAAAATTGTGGGGAAGGCGAGCCAAAGGTTGCGTTTCATTGGTAGGACACTTAGAAGATGCAACAAGTCCACTAAAGAGACAGCTTACACTACACTCGTTCTTCCTCTGTTAGAATATTGCTGCGCGGTGTGGGATCCTTACCAGGTGGGATTGACGGAGGACATCGAAAGGGTGCAAAAAAGGGCAGCTCGTTTTGTATTATCACGTAATAGAGGAGAGAATGTGGCAGATATGATACGCGAGTTGGGATGGAAGTCATTAAAGCAAAGACGTTTTTCGTCGCAGCGAGATATATTTACGAAATTTCAGTCACCAACTTTCTCTTCCGAATGCGAAAATATTTTGTTGAGCCCAACCTACATAGGTAGGAATGATCATCAAAATAAAATAAGAGAAATCAGAGCTCGAGCAGAAAGGCTTAGGTGTTCGTTTTTCCCGCGCGCTGTTCGGGAGTGGAATGGTAGGGAGATAGTATGATTGTGGTTCGATGAACCCTCTGCCAAGCACTTAAATGTGAATTGCAGAGTAATCATGTAGATGTAGTTGTAGAAGAGGGAGGTGGAGTAAAGTGTTGAGGTGGGGATGGAGGAAGGGCAGGTTAGGGGCAGTATGTGTGTGTGTGTAATTTTTTTTACTTTTTTAACGTTTATTTTATGGTAAATTGTGAATTAGTTTGATTATTGGTCTTCTGTTGTTCCTCTTGTGATCAATGAGAATATTTGCATTTTTATTTGTGTTTTTTTATGAATATTCTTGTTGTAAAGTGAGCATTCCCCTTTTTTATCATTATAGAGTAAGGCAGCCGTGTCTTTTTTTATCCTAGTGTTATGGGGATTTCCTTTTACAAAATGTTCTGCGTATGTGGAGTGGGTGTATTCACTCTTCAATCCGCTTGTGTGTTCTTCATATCTCATGTTAAAATTTCTTGCAGGAATCTAACCATCCCCACTCTCAAAATATAGAAGCCATCAGACATATGGTATACAGACTATGCAGAATTCCTCTAAGCAAACAGAACTATAAAGAAGAACTAAATATGATTGTTAATACAACACAAAACAGAGATACAGTAGAAACACGGTGCACAAACAGTATGACACCATTAAAAAAAAATTAGAGACAGAAGATAGCAACATTAAAAACAATTCAAATATACCAAAAAATAGCAATAACGCATCATGTACACTCACACAAGGTAACATACCTCTCAACAAAAAATAGTATTACGACATACCACAGCCAGCTCAAACACAATGTTAGTTACATCTTCAAAGAGCATAAAATTAAAATTGACTTCAAGACTAACAGTACAATACAAAAAAGACTCATAACTGCGACAGAAGAGAAGGATAAATACAACAGTTTAGGAATATATGAATTAACATGTAATAAAAAGTTTTAATCGTGTTGCGCCACAGTCATGCAATATTTTTTAAAAGAGTAAACCGCCATCTGACTGTGTATTACTGAATTTATAATTCATCTTCTGTACTATCTAATATTTCGGCTTTTATTTATTATCAAGTATAATGCTGAACATTATGGTCTTTTATGCTCATTATGTTCGTTTATGCTTTCTTAAATAACATGTAATAGCTGCAGTTCTAAAGATATTGGAATGACAGCAAGAAATCTTAACATCTGGCACAAGGAACGTTCAAGAGCACTGAAGAGTGAATGTACCCACTACACATATGCAGGAACATTTAATAAAAGAAAATCACCTTATCATACTGGGATAGAAACAGACGAGTTAGTATATGCCATAATAACAAAAGAAGTGGAATAACAATAACACACTTATACTGCAGGAAAAATATTTCATACAGAAGACCATAAATAAAGATGCAAATATTCTTAATGATCGAAAGAGCAATAGAAGACCAATATTCAAGTTAATTCATGCTCCACTATTAAAAAAATACGTAAATAATTACACACACACACACACACACACACACACACACTCACACACACATACACACCTTCTACAGTCCCCATTGTCCCTCGGTATTATGTGACTAAGCAGTGCAAGCATGGGTAGTATACTACGGTATTGGTTAGGTGTAAATAAATATTTACTGGTAGAAATTTGTACTATGTGGATTTAGCACATACAGAATTACGAATGGTTGCGTAAATAAGACACAAAATAAATGTAAGTAATAAACAAATTATGTATTTATAAACAGAAATAGCTAGATTTAAACAAACCAAAATATGTATAACTAAGTAATTTTGTATGTGTTATAGACCACTGAAGACTCCTAAGATGAACAGGCGAAACACATCTGGTACACAACAATAAATTTTAGTTGTAAAAGGCGGAAGTTTTCTTATCTTTATGATGAAACATATTAACAAAATATAAGTTTTTCAGTCTGTATTGGAGACTCCCCGAAGAGGAAGTATTACACGAAAATGGTCAATATTCTTTTCTTTACCTATAGGAAGAATGCGCTAAAAACGTCCCTGGAAATTGTGTACGCTATCCTTATCAAAAGAAAAGATGCACTGCATAGGAACTGAATGTGAATAAAATTACTGGTATTCTTCCTAGCTGAATGGTTAACGTCAAAACTCTGTGGGGAATGGTCGCATGTTCAGCGACATATGGTTGCCTTTTCCCAAAAGAAACACTTTCTCTTGTCTTGACAACTGTCTATGATGTAGTTCACATTCATACCCTATCGACTCGCCATACTTCCGTCAGGAGGTTTACGATCAGTGTTCTTGGATGTTGTTGTTAACCTTACATACGACAACCAGACCATCTATATCTTGACTTCAGCACAACTTGGCAACCTGAAGAAACGAAACCGGAGCCCGCATCTCGTGGTCGTGCGGTAGCGTTCTCGCTTCCCACGCCCGGGTTCCCGGGTTCGATTCCCGGCGGGGTCAGGGATTTTCTCTGCCTCGTGATGGCTGGGTGTTGTGTGTGATGTCCTTAGGTTAGTTAGGTTTAAGTAGTTCTAAGTTCTAGGGGACTGATGACCATAGATGTTAAGTCCCATAGTGCTCAGAGCCAAACGAAACCTGTCGTAGCACAATAAATGTGTAAAACCACAGCAGTGGTGGTTTTGAATAACCGTTAACAGAGTCAGCTGTGAGCTCAACATGATCACATCAAAGCAAATATATTACAAGGAAAAGATAGTCATATCAGATAACAAAATAAAGACAATATGGGATATAGTGAAGGAGGAGACCGGTAGAACCAGACATGAAGAGGGACAAATAGCATTAAGAGTAAATGATACGTTGGTGACAGATGTGTATAGTGTTGCAGAACTTTTTAACAAACATCTTATAACTGTTACTGAAAAGATGGGGTTGTCAAGTTCTGTAGCTGCTACTATGGAATACCTCAGACCAGACATTTCAAGTAACTTCCATAATATGAATTTGACCCTCACTACCCCAGCAAAGTAACGTCCATCATAAAATCATTAAAATCAAAAACATCTAGTGGTATTTTCGCTGGCTCTATTTGCTTTGTTTTATTATTGCTCACATAACAACTAATATATGAGATAAAATATGTTGCTACGAAAAGAGCCCCGAAATACCTTTTAGTGATGCTTGCTGTGACTTTCTTTGGATTATTAATTTTCAACGAAGCAAAATATATTATGTTCTTATTATTCTGGATCTGGCTTTCTATTAAAGGAACATTTTTTCTTTACTGTAACTCGCCATAAAGTTCAACATATCTTCCTTACTTTACAGTTATTGAAAAGGTTAATGAAAATTATTTCTTTATCAATACTGATGTTACAGTACGCAATGATTGTTCAACATCAAAATTTTGCAGTGGACTTTTGTTAACAGTAAAACACCAATAAGTACCACGACTAACACGAGAACATGAGACTATTATCATAGAAAAAGATGTTTTTACTATAATGTTTGCCAGACCAGAACTACGCACAGCAGGATTTCTTTTATGTTATGAAGGTAAATTATCTTTTTGCACTGTAAATAATATATGATCAGCAGCCCGCGTCCACCTGTAAAACAAATCATAAAATCTACTGCCCTGCCCTGCAATTCCTAAAGCTGAAAGAAATAATTTTAGTTCACTATTACCTGCCCGCTTCTTTGCGGATGATTGGTTTCATTTAATGGAGTGTGAATGCGCCGCGGCAGCGGCTCGTTCGTTCGTAGCGCAGCTCTGCACCGCGAATAATACAGGGTGATTCAAAAAGAATACCACAACTTTAGGAATTTAAAACTCTGCAACGACAAAAGGCAGAGCTAAGCACTATCTGTCGGCGAATTAAGGGAGCTATAAAGTTTCATTTAGTTGTACATTTGTTCCTTGAGGCGCTGTTGACTAGGCGTCAGCGTCAGTTGATGCTAAGATGGCGACCGCTCAACAGAAAGCTTTTTGTGTTATTGAGTACGGCAGAAGTGAATCGACGACAGTTGTTCAGCGTGCATTTCGAATGAAGTATGGTGTTAAACCTCCTGATAGGTGGTGTATTAAACGTTGTTATAAACCTGAACGTCAACTACCCGAGGCGATGGATCGGCCGCCAGGCAGCCCGTGACGGAGCACTTCATCACTGGCCTCCAAGAAGCCCTGATCTTACCCCCTGCGATTTTTTCTTATGGGGGTATGTTAAGGATATGGTGTTTCGGCCACCTCTCCCAGCCACCATTGATGATTTGAAACGAGAAATAACAGCAGCTATCCAAACTGTTACGCCTGATATGCTACAGAGAGTGTGGAACGAGTTGGAGTATCGGGTTGATATTGCTCGAGTGTCTGGAGGGAGCCATATTGAACATCTCTGAACTTGTTTTTGAGTGAAAAAAAACCTTTTTAAATACTCTTTGTAATGATGTATAACAGAAGGTTATATTATGTTTCTTTCATTAAATACACATTTTTTAAGTTGTGGTATTCTTTTTGAATCACCCTGTATTATATAGCTGAAAACGTTTTAAAAGGATGAGATAAAATACCAGGCAAGTTTTCACTAAGTAACTCTATTCAAAACATTTAAACAGATTAAATTATTACACACCTTTACAATGGGTACGTAATGGCATACGTCTCTCAGTCTTGACAAAAGAATGCTACGCAAGCGTACAATATAACGTCACAGGCTCTTCCTACCCACGTAACTCCAAGAAGACGACAGAGAAATTAATGTTCGGTCACTACTATTTATACTTGTCACATATTCTCATCTTTGTTTGATATTTAATAAGTATCGTCTGTGGCGGTTTCATTATTCGCCGACACAGATATTATCTTAAAAAAAATCAGTACATAATTCTATACAAGAACAAAACATGACACATAATGCTTTCACTTTATTACATAAAGTTCACACAATCGTTGTCCACGCAGTTACAATCATCCAGTTCAATTATTCTTTTCTCCTCTTTTTTTTTACCACATAATATGTGTTTTGCTAAGAGACGTTACAGTATCAAAAAAGGCAATTAAAGAATGTGATTCTGAGTTAAGTAACATATTAAGCTCTCAAAGCCACAGTTTGGATTTGTAAAGGGTTCTGATATTGAGAAGGCTATCTACACTTACACTGAAAATGTGCTAAATCAATTAGATAAAAAATTGCAGGCAACTGGTATATTTTGTGATCTGTCAAAGGCATTTGACTGTGTAAATCACAATATCCTTTTAAGTAAATTAGAATATTGTAGTGTAACAGGAAATGCTGCAAAATGGTTCAAATCTTATATCTCGGGCAGGAAACAAAGGGTGTTATTAGGAAAGAAACATGTATCAAGCTATCAGGCATCATCCAGCTGGGAACTAATTACATGTGGGGTCCCACAAGGTTCCATTTTAGGGCCCTTACCTTTTCTTGTGTATATCAATGACCTTTCATCAGTAACATTACCAGATGCCAAGTTCGTTTTGTTTGCCGATGGTACAAACATTGTAATAAATAGCAAATCAAGTGTAGTCTTAGAAATATCAGCTAATAAAATATTTGTGGACATTAATCACTGGTTCCTAGCCAATTCCTTGTCACTAAACTTTGAAAAAACACACTACATGCAGTTCAGAACTTGTAGGGGGTGTCCCACGAGTATATGCCTAACATATGATGACAAGCAGATAGAAGAAGTGGACAGTGTTAAATTCTTGGGATTACAGCTTGATAATAAATTGAACTGGGAAAAGCACACCACTTAGAAATACTTAAACCTAACTAACCTAAGGACATCACACACATGCATGCCCAAATCTCTATTTGCAATGCAAATTGTGTCAGACGTAGTGGATATAAAAATGAAAAACCTGGCATACTACGCTTACTTTCATTCCATAATGTCATATGGGATTATTTTTTGGGGTAATTCATCAAGCCAAGCTAAAGTTTTCCGGGCACAAAAACGTGCAGTAAGAGTTATATGTGGTTTGAACTCAAGAACATCCGGCAGAAGTCTTTTTAGGGAACTAGGGACACTAACTACTGCTTCCCAATATATTTATTCTTTAATGAAATTTGTCATTAAAAATATATCACTTTTCAAACCAACAGCTCAATTCATGGAATCAATACTAAAAATAAAAATAATCTTCACAAGGATTTAAGTACTTACTCTCGTAGAAAAAGGTGTGCATTATTCAGGAACACACATTTTCAATAACTTGCCAGCAGCCATAAAAAGCTTAAGAACCAATGAAATTCAGTTTAAGAGAAGCCTAAAGGATTTATTGGTGGTCAACTCCTTCTACTCCATTGATGAATTTCTCAGTAGAACCAATTGATTTGTGTGTGTGTATATATACAAGTACAATATAACTTCTGCACAATTTCACTGCAGTAATGTGTTCATTATAAATAAGTATTATAGTAGTTGTATTACAGGTTTATTACCTTATAAATAAATAAATAAACTTTTTTATTTTAAATTCAGTGCATTAGTATTTGTAAAATGATTCTTTCATATAGTGTTCATTAAAAAATGACGATCATTCCACTTGGGACTCGTGGAATGGTACATTACCTTATTTGTTTGAAATGTAAATATTTGTCATGTATCGTTGTTTTTCTGAGAGGTTCTACATCCTGGAGGACCTCCTCACTAAGTATCAATTGGAATGAAAGTAAATCTATTATCTATTATTTCAGAGGTTTCTCTATCCTGAAAGGTTTGATAAAACAGACAGTAACGTAAAAAATATCTGGCTCCAGTATATTTTAAAAGCCCACTGAGCTGAGATTGTTCTGATATCTTTATGTGTAATGCGAAATGTGTATCCCACTTACGAGCCATCGTTATAAAAGATGCAGGTGTAGTGCCTCGGTGCTCCATCCTGTTGAAAAATGAAACATTCAACGTTTTCCGCATTGTGGAGAGAAGAAGAAGAAGAAGAAGAAGAAGAAGAAGAAGATCCATCCTCAAGGTATGAGCGAGCAAGCGAGCTGCACTAGGAAGACTTCTAGGGACAACCCCATAAACCGGCAACTGTCAACAGGCACAAAGATGAACTTATAGTTTCACACGCATTATAATTTACCCCAAGTTACCATTTTGACTCATGTAGAAGACGAATATTTTTGAAATGTCCAGTAATATATTAGTAATAGCTGATTACCGTCACAGTTAACCAGGAAGTAGCGGCTGTTACTGTTGATTCAGTCATCAATCTACAGCTTGGTTCTATACAAATCAACTTGTTGCTGCCGGCTAGTCTCTTCATTACAGCACACGAGTAACTACAGCGCACCACTCCTTTCCTTCTATCAACTCTGCAGTTTTCAGTAACTCACCTTGTAATGTGTGCCCGACTAATTCCATCTTTTAAATTAATGTTTGTTACTATGCATTCTTTATTGGAACGTCTTCGTTCCTATCTGTATCGATCTCCGAGAGTCTTGTGGAACATCGTATTTCAAAAGATTCCAATAGTTTAGTTTGTGTCTTTCCATTGACCCATGTTAACCATGTTACGCTGATTTTCTACCCGTGACAAACTCCCATATACAGATAGTCCTTTACTTCATTTCCACTGCAAAACGTAAGAGTATCATTCGTGAGCCATACACCCTCCCTCCCACCCCCCACCCCCCTGCCCACCTCTCACGTCTCCCGACTTCTGTTGTACCACGCCGTAAGTGCTTAGTGCTCCAGTCTAATTTGCATAAAGAGAATGGATTATCTTTCTTTCCTTCTAGTCGATGCAAAATTTCGTAAGAATTGAAAACATCATTTTATTCCATTACACATTATCAAAGGCATGATTAAAATAGACGAATGAAATGTATGTTTCCTTATTTCTTCCAACTCTTTCGTTATTAACTGCAGTGCTTAAATTGTTATCTTCTTCCCACTCTGTCGTTTTTCACCACAGTGTTTAAATTTCTTCTCCAAAGTCCCTTGTAATATACCGATACAACATTGTCTACACAGTGGCTCGTCTGTGGAACGGAAATATGTCATTATCCTGAGTAGAGTTGCATTGCAAGCTGTATTCACCTTACTAAAATAGAACTTTGTACTTAGATGATTGTCTTGAATTTGGCTTCGTTGTCTCCTTGTAGAGATATGATAACGTCTGCAGCTCTGGTTTATACGAAGTAACTCCACTGGTGGTTGTTGTTGTTGTGGCCTTCAGTCCTGAGACTGGTTTGATGCAGCTCTCCATGCTACTCTATCCTGTGCAAGCTTCTTCATGTCCCAGTACCTACTGCAGCCTACATCCTTCTGAATCTGCTTAGTGCATTCATCTCTTGGTCTCCCTCTACGATTTTTACCCTCCACGCTGCCCTCCAGTACTAAATTGGTGATCCCTTGATGCCTCAGAACATGTCCTACCAACCGGTCCATTCTTCTGGTCAAGTTGTGCCACAAACTCCTCTTCTCCCCAATTCTATTCAATACCTCCTCATTAGTTATGTGATCTACCCATCTAATCTTCAGCATTCTTCTGTAGCACTACATTTCGAAAGCTTCTATTCTTTTCTTCTCTAAACTATTTATCGTCCATGTTTTAGTTCCATATATGGCTACACTCCATACAAATACTTTCAGAAACGACTTCCTGACACTTAAATCTATACTCGATGTTAACAAATTTCTCTTCTTCAGAAACGCTTTCCTTGCGATTGCCAGTCTACATTTTATATCCTCTCTACTTCGACCATCATCAGTTATTTTGCTCCCCAAATAGCAAAACTCCTTTACTACTTTAAGTGTCTCATTTCTTAATCCAGTCGCACAACTGAGACGATACCTCATAGGCCCGCAGCTTGATTAGAAGTCGCTTGTGAGGAACGGTGTCAAAAGCTTTCCGGAAATCTAGAAATACGGACTCAACTTGAGATTCCCTGTCGATAGCGGCTATTACTTCGTGCGAATAAAGATCTAGCTGCGTTGCACAAGAACGATGTTTTCTGAAACCATGCTGATTACGTATCAATAGATCGTTCCCTTCGAGGTGATTCATAATGTTTGAATACAGTATATGCTCCAAAACCCTACTGCAAACCGACGTCAATGATATAGGTCTGTAGTTCGATGGATTACTCCTACTGCAGGTACAGATCTATCGGTGAGCGAGCGGTTGTATATGATTGCTAAGTAGGGGGCTATTGTATCAGCGTAATCTGAAAGGAACCTAATCGGTATACAATCTGGACCTGAAGACTTGCCCGTATCAAGCGATTTGAGTTGCTTCGCAACCCCTAAGGTATCTACTGCTAAGAAACTCATGCAAGCAGCTGTTCGTGTTTCAAATTCTGGAATATTCCATTCGTCTTCCCTGGTGAAGGAATTTCGGAAAACTGCGTTCAATAACTCCGTTTTAGCGGCACAGTCGTCGGTAACAGTACCATCGGCACTGCGCAGCGAAGGTAGTGACTGCGTCTTGCCGCTTGTGTACTTTACATACGACGAGAATTTCTTCGGATTTTCTACCAAATTTCGAGACAATGTTTCGTTGTGGAACCTATTAAAGGCATCTCGCATTGAAGTCCGTGCCTTATTTCGCGCGTCTGTAAATTTTAGCCAGTCTTCGGGATTTCGCGTTCTCCTGAACTTCGCATGCTTTTTCCGTTGCCTCTGCAATAGCGTTCGGACCTGTTTTGTGTACCATGGGGGATCAGTTCCATCTCTTACCAATTTATGAGGTATGAATCTCTCAATTGCTGTTGCTACTATATCTTTGAATTTGAGCCACATCTCGTCTACATTTGCATAGTCAGTTCGGAAGGAATGGAGATTGTCTCTTAGGAAGGTTTCTAGTGACACTTTATCCGCTTTTTTAAACAAAATTATTTTGCGTTTGGTTCTGGTGGATTTAGAAGAAACGGTATTGAGCCTAGCTATGACGACCTTGTCATGATGCTCTCTATTAGCTCTGGATTGTTTGTGGCTAAGAGGTCAAATGTGTTTTCGCAACCATTTACAATTCGCGTGGGTTCGTGGACTAACTGCTCGAAATAATTTTCGGAGAAAGCATTTAGGACAATCTCGGAAGATGTTTTCTGCCTACCACCGGTTTTGAACAAGTATTTTTGCCAACATATCGAGGGAAGGTTGAAGTCCCCACCAACTATAACCGTACGAGTGGGGTATTTATTTGTTACAGCTCCTATTATCCCTCAGTCAATCATGTGACGAAGCAGTACAAGCATGTGAAGTATACTTCAGTATGGGTTATGTTACAAAAAATGTTGACGGGAAGAAACTTGTACTATGTGCATTTAGCACACATAGAACAACAAATACTTGCATCAGCAAGACACAAAATGAATGTAAATAAAAATAATGCAACCATAGAAACTGCCAAAGAATCATCACAAATTTCATACCGAAATATATATAATGAAATAACTTTGTATGTGTTGAAGACCACTGCAGATACTTACCAAGAATACACGAAATATGTCTGGTACATAAGAATAAATTTCATATGCAAAAGACAGAAATTTTCTTATCGTTATGATAAAATTTAGTTGAAGTTAGCAGCCGGGGAAGCTGGCTGCAAATATATTTCGTGCCAGTGCTGTAACCACTAACTCTGGCCGTATCTCCAATGGATATCTTGAGCTACAGAATCTAGATTCATTGTAGCATACACAGTCTGAGAAAAGTACTCGGTGCTAAATTTGATAGTAGACGGAACGCTATACTTAACAGATAATTATTAAATCTTGTGGAGCATAATTTTCGCCAAACTGATAGGATACATCAGTGACGTGTTTATATGATTCCAATGTTTCTCAATATTTACGGTAACTTCTTAAAGAGATAAAGGTGTTTGAGTTAGTTACGTGCAATCTCACTGTGAAACAATAACAAGAAGAGTCAGCAACTGGGAACACGGCTTTTGAAGTGCACAAAAAATTCACAACTAGAGGATTATGGTCATAGTGTTGCTACAAAACTGTAGGCGTTTCCCGCCAGTCATTTGTTGGCAAAACACGTTTGTTCTAAATTTAAGAGTGATCTTAGTGCGACGCATCTTTGTTTCCAGGTGTAATTCGTTGAAATGAACAAAAAAAGTAATAGTACTGTATCTGACGACCAATAGTTTAGTTAATACATCAGATTGTGTGTTTTGTAACTGCGTTTTGTTTCTGCCGTTAACGCAACGACAAGCCGTCGATGGAGCCACGCGGCGAAACGCGTATTCCACCCAAGCAGAATATAGCGCAAGGTGTCCAACAAGCTAATACGAGGTACTGCTTGCATTATTTTATAGCAAAATTTTGAAATACTACACCTGAACAGACATAAAACAATAACATAAAATGAGAACAATTTGTTGAAGACTCCCAACACATGGAGGACATAAAATATTGTGTTAATTCGCACCAACTACACTCATGCTCATAAATTAAGGAGAACTGCAGAATGTGGTGCCACACAACGTGGCACTACACAAAACTGACGCTAATAGCATAGGCACAAGGGGAACACACACGACACAGATATGTGAGTCCACGGTATTGGTGATAAGTTGAGAAATCCGTCCCAAAACACATGTGCTACAAAGCTCCACTGTTTCCTGCGTATGTACCCCGACATCACTATGGTATAGCCTCCCATTCTTGCACCAGTGCCGGTCGGAGCTCCTGAAGTGTCGTAGGGTTTGAAGACGTGCAGCAATACGTCGACCGAGAGCATCCCAGACATGCTCGATGGGGTTTAGGTGTGGAGAACGGGCAGCCCACTCCATTTGCCTTATATTTTCTGTTTCAAGGTACTCCTCCACGATGGTAGCTCGGTGGGGCCGCGCGTTATCATCCATCAGGAGGAAGGTGGAACCCACTGCACCCCTGAAAATGCGGACATACCGGTGCAAAATGACGTCCCGATACACTTGACCTGTTACGGTTCCTCTGTCAAAGACATGCAGAGGTGTACGTGCACCAGTTATAATCCCATTCCACACCATTAAACAACGACCTCCATACAGGTCCCTTTCAAAGACATTAAGGGGTTGGTATCTGGTTCATGGTTCACCCGGCGAGAATCACTATATCTGGACACTTCCGTGAACATAACCTGGGACCACTGTTCCAATGACCATGTACTGTGTTCTTAACACCAGGCTTTACGGGCTGTCCTGTGACACGGGGACAGTGGAATGCACCTTGCAGGTCTCCAGGCGAATAAATCATGTCTGTTCAGTCGTCCTTAGACTGTGTATCAGGAGACAACTGTTCCAGTGGCTGCGGTAAGGTCCCGAGCAAGGCTACCTGCAGTACTCTGTGGCCGTGTGCGGGCACTGATGGTGAGATATCCTTGTGGTGTTGTACACTGTGGACGTCCCGTACTGTAGTGCCTAGACAAGTTTCCTGTCTGCTGGAATCGTCGCCATAATCTTGAGATCACACTTTGTGGCACACTTACGGCCCGTACTACGACCTGCTGTGTTTGACCAGCCTCCAGTCGCCCTAGTATTCGACCCCTCACAACGTCATCAATATGAGTTCTTTGAGCCATTTTCAACACATAGTCACCATTAACACGTCTGAAAACGTCTGCACACTTACTCGCTGCACAGTAATGTGACATGCACCAACACATCTCTGCGTCTGTGGACTGCTGCCAGAGCCACTGTACGACGACCGCAGGTCAACTGCACCGCATGGTCATACCCCGAGGTGATTTAAAAGCGAAAACCGCCCACAAGAGCGTTGTTTCACCATGTATCAGTATTGTACTTAATTTACGAGCATGAGTGTATATTGTATCCTGAACAATATGACGCATAGAGCAACCAACAGCCTCATACTCTGAAGGAAAAATAATCACAAAAAAATGGCTCTGAGTACTATGGGACTCAACTGCTGAGGTCATTAGTCCCCTAGAACTTAGAACTAGTTAAACCTAACTAACCTAAGGACATCACAAACATCCATGCCCGAGGCAGGATTCGAACCTGCGACCGTAGCGGTCTCGCGGTTCCAGACTGTAGCGCCTTTAACCGCACGGCCACTTCGGCCGGCAAATAATCACAAAACCAAAAAAATAGCTAATGTAGTGTAACGAAATATCGGGAATACATTTGTCTAGGTGACATATTTAAGTGATTAACACTACCAAATCACAGGTTAATGAAAGCGCGAGGTAAGTCATTCATTGCAAATGTGAAATGCTGGCACATTGAGGGTGGTAGGACGTCAAACGGGCCGACTTGGAGGAGGAGAGTCACCACAGGACATTTTAATTTCTACTGTCTATACTTTTACAAACAAATTCATAAAACTTTGTCACCATGGCCAGGAAGGATTGAGGACTGTGCAGCCAGTAGTAAGTGAAAAAATTATGAAAGTTCACATGTAAAAAAATGTGTTTTGTTACGTTTTCGAACTTTCACTCATATGAGTGTGAATTCTGAATCCTTCCTGGTCATGCTGTTGAAGGTTTATGAATTTATTTGTAAAAGTATAGACAGTGGAAATTAAAATGTCCTGTGGTGCCTTTCCTACTCGAAGTCGGCCCGTTTGACGTCCTACCCCCTTAATAACAGGTGTTAACCACCGGAACGTTGAATGCAGGCGTGCAAACGTCCATGCATTGTGTTGTACAGGTACCGGACGTCAGTTTGTGGGATGGGTTTCCATTCCTGTTGCACTTGGTCGGTCAGTAGACGGACTGTTAATGCTGGTTAACGCTGGAGTTGTCCAGTACGTGCTCAACTGGAGACAGCTGTGGTGATTGCGCAGGCCAAGGCAACATGTCGACACTCTTAGAGCATATTGAATTAGAATAGCGGTATGCGAGCGAGTGTTATCCTGTTCGAGAACAGAGCCTGGAATGCTGCTCATGGTTGGAGGCACAACAGGTCAAATCACCAAAATGACGTACAAATCTGCAGTCAGGGTGCGCGGGATGACCACGAGGGTGCTCCTGCTGCCACACGAAGTCGTACGCCATATCATAACCCCAGGTGTAGGTCGAGTGTGTCTAGTACGCAGACACATTGGATGCAAGCCCTCAACTGGCCTCCTCCTAGCCGACACACGACCATCACTGGCACCAAGGCAGAACCAGCTTTCATCAGGAAACACAACAGTCCTCCGCCCTGCCCTCCAGTGTGCTTTCGCTTGACACCACTGAAGTCGCAAATGGTGGCGGTTTGGGGTCATTGGAATGCACTCTACACGGAGCTGTCTTTGAAGTAACCGATTTGTAACAGTTCATTGTGTCACTGTGGTGCCAACTGCTGTTCAGATGCTGCTGTTGATGCAATACGCCGAACACGATGGTCTTCCGTATCGGTAGTGCCACGTGGCCGTCCGCTGACCGGTTTTCTTGTGACCACTCATTCTCGTGACCACCGCTGCCAGCAGCTACATTCTTGCCAAGTCTTTGTGCAGTGGCCGGCCGGTTCTAGGCGCTACAGTCTGGAACCGCGCGACCGCTACGGTCCCAGGTTCGAATCCTACCTCGGGCACGGATTGTGTCATGTCCTTAGGTCAGTTAGGTTTAATTAGTTCCAAGTTCTAGGGGACTGATGACCTCAGAAGTTAAGTCGCATAGCGCTCAGAGCCATTTGAACCATTTTCTTTCTGCAGTATCGCGGAAAGAGCACCCAGCTTCTCGTAGCCCTATTACACTATCTCGTTCAAACTCAGTGAGATGGTGATAATGGCGTCTTTGTCATCACCGTAAAGGCATTCTTGATTAACATCAACTCACCACGTCCAACCTCACGACCGTTACAGCGTGTATTTAAAGCAAACCTGCTTTGTGTCGTCACAGTAGAGCTACTAGCGCCACTCTTACGCGACTGGCGCGAAATCTGAATAGACATCATCTTTCAGATGTAGAAACACGGCTACCAAATTTCGTTTATGTGGTACAGCTCATTCTTGGTGATGCAATTTTTTTTCCGTCAGTGTATTTACAAGGAATTTCATAACAAACAGGTAACGCCGACTTAACAAAAAAATGGTTCAAATGGCTCTGACCACTATGGATGGGACTTAACTGCTGAGGTCATCAGTCCCCTAGAACTTAGAACTACTTAAACCTAACTAACCTAAGGACATCACACACACACCCATGCCCGAGGCAGGATTCGAACCTGCGTCCGTGGCGGTCGCGCGGTTCCAGACTGTAGCGCGTAGAACCGCTCGGCCACTCCTGCCGGTTTCCGACTTAACACACTGAACGATAACTGTTAACAATGTACCACAGTGGTATAAGTGAAGTATAGACGAACAGTTCTTTAAAGGACGCTAGAGGTCTGTCAAGCTGGGCAAAAGCTTCAAATTGGCCTAGGAAATCCACCTAAGCTACAGCTCCTGCGCGACGCGCGAGATTTTGGAATATCCCCTCGCCCTCTCACTACACCGGCTTAGTCGTACAGCTACAAATTATAAAATTAAAGTTTGCGGAAATCTTACCTCACAACGTTGTGAATTTTAACTGCGTAAAATTAACATTTATATCGTTCTGTTTCTCTGGGTTTCTTACTACGAGACGACTGTACTTGGAAGAGTGAAGTTTAGATCGAACTCGAAACGTAATTAGTTTTTGTATAATTTATTGAAAAAAAAATGTTCAAATGTGTGTGAAATCTTATGGGACTTAACTGCTAAGGTCGTCAGTCCCTAAGCTTACACACTCCTTAACACAAATTATCCTAAGAACAAACACACGCACACCCATGCCCGAGGGAGGACTCGAACCTCCGCCGGGACCGGCCGCACAGTCTATGACTGCAGCCCCTTAGACCGCGCGGCACAATTTATTCTGACGTCACTTGTCTTTCATTAAAAGGAAAGGTTAAATTACTAATGTTAACGAAGAGGACGAGAGGGTATCAATATCTCAGTCATGATAGACCATAATTGTCCTATATCAAACTGTTCGTCTCGCCTCCCCCTACACCATCGTGGTACGTTGTAAAAAATTGTCATGTTTACCCTGATTCTGCATATTTATCGTTATTACGTAACCAAGCAAGATAAAAAGGTTAAAGTACTTCTGTACAGTCTTTATTCGAGCAGAACTGGGTTTATTTTTCTGTCCCATTATCGTAGATTTGGCGTAGTTATCGGTTGTCATGAATCTCTTGAACGGACCATTTCCTTCTCCCTCCTCCTCCGACTGACCTAGCGAAGCACATCTAATGACCTCGACGTAGATAGAACTTAAAATCTTCATTTTCCACCGCTGTTTCGTATATTTCTAATTGGGGATACTGAAATAAATGTACGATTATTGCGGGTAGTGATGAAGTACGTTTGGGTGAAAGAAAATCCATGTTGACTTTAACATGGCACCTCACAGTACAGGGTGTAACAAAGCGATACGGACAAACTGCGACAGGTTGTAGAGGATGTCTTAAGCAACAGTTTGTGGCTAGGAACCATGACTGGAAACGTCATCCAACGACCCTACGGAGCCTCAAAAGTTACGGGGACGAACGCCTTCCCTTCAGCAGTAAACGTGAGTTTGTACGCTGACACGGCGTTGTAACAAGCACGGACAGGTTGGACGTCTAACATCCGAAATGCTCCCAGAAGCATTGTGAAAAAGGGTTGCTGGCGGTCTGTGTAAGAATCAACTCACGTTTGCTGCCGAAGGGGCGGTCCTGCGACAGACGTCCGCCTCTATAACCTCGATGTGCTATAGCGTCCTTCATGGCGCTTTCATCACTGGATAAAGCTTCCGGACATACGATTAGTATGTTCCTCAAGACATCCTCTACGAGCTCTTGAAGTTTACCGGCGTCATTTTGTTACACTCTGTACGTAAAATTCAGCATCAAAGTACACTGTTCTTTTTTAAAAATTTATTGATATGAAACGTTTCCAGTTCGATCCAAATTTAACTCTTCCAAGTACAGTCGTCTATCAGTAAGAAGCCCAGAGAAACAGAACAATATAATTGTTAATTTTACGCACTTAAAATTCACAACATGTGAGGCAAAATTTTCGCAAACTTTAATTTTCTAATTTGTAGCTGTACGACTAAGTCGTCTTGACTTCACCTATACCACTGTGGTACATTGTTAACAGTTATCGTACAGTTATCGTTATTCTGTAACAAATCGGTTACAGAATAACACGTAAAAAAGATTTATCTCGCACACACACACACACACACACACACACACACTAACAAGAAAGCGCGTGCGCGTTCACACACATGCTCTCAGTTTGAGTAGTTTTGTGAAATATGTTGTGTACCCCTAGACGCCTTAAGCCTCGGAATAAACATGAGAGAAGCTCACCTGTTTAGTGAAACTTTACTAGTTAGCAAGTGCAGCCGCTAGATTGCTAGCTTTCACAACCTTGCTGCGGCATAAAGTTAACTGCAAGTCTAATAAGACGTAATTACCCCCCTTTACAAATTACATGCTTCAACTGTTACAGTCGCTGATGAATGGCTGACTCAGTAGTCAGTAAATGCACTGTCGTGCGAAATATGTCTCCGCAATTGATTTCAGTTTCTTTCACGATTAAAAAAGAACAGTTAACGAGTGGTGAAAGTGCACAGGTTATTCGTTCTCTATTTAAATCAAAATTCATGATGATTTGTAACATCAGCTTAAACGGTAAACTGCAGATATGATTTTCTCAAACCTTACCTTAGCGTTATGATACTCACTTCAACGAATGCCATACTGGCGACTATGAGCGTTTCCTTGTTTCACGTGCGAAATCAATATCTCATTACGAAATCATTCTCAAAACAAGGTTAGTTTACGTTAGGCAACTTCTAAGCGAATGTTCAAGAGCGATTAATGTGTGCCTTACCTCGAAATATTGGCTGTACCAGCTGTCCCATCACTCGTGACGGAATTTGCGTCGACTAGTCCTTGCAGCCTAAGAAGCAGATCCGTCCATTGACAAGAATGCTTTGACGCTGGTTACTATTGCACTGTCTATCATCCAGAAGCCTAGTTCTGCCTCATTTTTACGGGAGGAGATACCCCTAGTATGCTAGTAAATTATCACTCCAAATGGAGAAGCGTCAGATCCGTATACACTGATGCCCCGCTAAGTGAAGAATTCGAAGGTCCTTACTGGCTGTTGTCAAAACCAAAAGAATATGTACGAGTATGATATTCTATTATACACTTCACCCTTAGGTCATAGAAATGGTACCAGTGAAAGCTGGACTGATTACCAATTCATCATAAGATGATATATTTAAAAAGAAAGAAAGACGGGGATAGTGAAATACTTGGAAACTAAGTTACAAATCAAAATTATCTCCTATACACCACTACACGCACCTGAACTCGTTATAAATCGTCAACGTACAACTGAACACACCTAGAGAGAGGCTAACAATGTAAATAAATCAGACTTCTGAAGGCTTTAGTGAACTACGTAACAGTATAAAACTGATAACTCTTCCATCGTAATTATGAGATTAAAGATATTCACAATATGAGATTTATAGTGAGAGAGAGCCTTCTCACTGTTAAAACTACTTAATTACTCGTGTAGATAATTCAGACGCGCACTACGAAACAGGCCAGATGTCGCCTGTCTGCAGACGCATCCGAAAATAGCGAATAGTAGCTGGCAACGCAAGTGTACAATAAACAGCCAGAATGAAACAATTCTTAAATAATGTAGGTAACGATACCACTTGTATGCCTTGTATACTTGTATACCTGCTGCTGAAGTACTTTTATTTATAAGAAAATTACAAGATGGCCACTGTATTTCCTTAAGGCGGTAGGCCTAATCCGTGAAAATACGTGGTTTCACACCACACCACCATCCAAACAGCGGAGCTTGTAACAATATTACAGTGTCTCCTGTATGCTCACCTACATGTGGGAGTATCGCTCACCATACTCTCGGGTTATGGGTAGGAGGTACTTACTCTTCTGAAGGACTTACAATAGACTGCAGTCCTGTTCCAAGCGACAGCGCGAGTGTAGTACTACAGTAATGATAGCTTACAACAACAATTAAACCAATTTTAATTACCCTTTAAATACATCTATTAATCCTTTTTTAAGCCTTCTATTAAAGTTTTCACATTTCTTTACGTATTATTCCAGAAAACGCGAAAAGATCGTAAAGTCGGGTTCTGGCGGTATTTACCTTTATGTTCTTCCGCAGTAAACATGATCGTTTGATGATTTAATGTTTCTGTTTTATTTCCAGAAGCCTAAGTCGACTACCTAGTTTATATGTCCAAAAGGTAGTGTAAATTTTGTTTGACTCAGAAAATTTGCACAAGGAGTCTGTTTACATACAGCTGCGTAAAGACCAATTTTTTTGTAAACGTGTTTTCTTATTTTTCGGTAGTTTAATGTATGTGCTCTTCCTAACTTACTATTTTAGTATGGGTAAGAAGTGCCAGACGTGTTGTATAATTGTTAGTTTCTGGGTATTGTGTGATGGACATTGTACTTTCTTTTTTCTATTTGGGTTACTAAAGTGGTGTGGGAATTGCTTATGTAAATGAGGCTCTTCAGTGCTTTTGTAGGACTGTAGTACGGATAGGAAGCCTGTGGAACAGGAGGAGAAATGTGCTGCCATACCGGCTGAAATACAACAGGCCAGCAAAAGTGTGGGCAGTTTAAGGAGGAAGAGGGGTAAAAATGGGTGAGAAGTGGAATATACAGTAGAAGGAAGAGGTTTAGGACTACTTCTGACAGCTTTTTGATTGCGAAAAGCAGGAACTGATGAGCCCCATGGCAGATGTCGAATAGGCAAAGCACAACATACGAGGGTTGAAACTTTAATAGTGGCAACTATTTATTTACATCTCGTACAAAATAGATACGTGTTTCAATGTTATACAGACCTTCAAAGTAGTCGCCAGCATTGTGTATAACCCGTTGCCAGCGATGTGGAAGTCGTAGGACACCCTTAGCAGTGCCAGTTGTGTTGACAGTTCGAGCGGCGCGGTCTATTGCCCGACGAATTTGTAGCAGTTCTGAAGCGAATGCCGTGAAGTGTTTCCTTCAGTTTAGAAATCGAGTTGAACTCACAAGGGCTTAAGTCAGGGGAGTGCAGTAGGTAATATAGCACATAGCAGCCCCATCAGTCAAACAAATCAGTAACAGCTTGCACTGTACGTGCTTGAGCACTGTCCTGCAAAATAATGGTCAGGTCCTGTAGAAAGTGTCATCACTTCTGCCTCTATGCTGTTCATTTTTGGAACACAACCTACGACCAGCTTAGAGAGAGAAGTGATGAGACTTTCTGCATGATCTGACCATCATTTTGAAGGACAATGGTCAAGCATGTACAGTGCAAGGTGTTAATGATTTGTTTGACTGATGGAGCTGCTAAGTGCTATACCACCTACTGCACTCCCCTGACTTAAACCCTCGTGAGTTCAATCCCAGCGGGCAAGATGGCATTTTATGTTTCACATTTTCGTCATAACTTTTGGCATATGGCTCCCTTGTTTTTGTTGCTTATTATATTTAAAAAAATAAAAAGTGTGATGGTGCGCTTCGGCGGTAGGACGGGCGAGACATCGTGGCCAGGCCTCGGAATTCGACCCCTGCCCGTCTTGCCTCCTCCAGCCAGCCACTAACTGTATAGCGTAATAGCTTGATAACTTAATGCAGTAAAAAAAGTAAATAAAAAAAAGTTGATAGAGAGCACTTGCCTGCGAAAGGAGAAGGTTTAAAAAAGTCGGTAGAAAAAAAAGTGGTAACGTGCTCGCATACTACGCAGTGTTCCCAGGTTCGATTCCCAGTCGGTTTGGACATTTTCTCCACCTGTGGGTTGGGTGTTGTGTTGTCCTCATCGCTACCGATGCGGGAGTCTCCCTATGTTGCGTCACCTGGAACAAGACTTGCACCACGCAGCCAAACTTTCCCGGATGGGGCCTCCCGGACAGCAATGACACACTCTTTTTTTTTCCTGTCATACGCATGCTTTCTAAAACGCAATTAAAGCTTTGTAAAAAGGCATCCTTTACGAAACAACCACTCGTCAGGCGAAATTCAAACCAGTGTTAAAATTCTGCACGACTCCCCCAACGGGCTGCTGTTAAATACGCATGAGGAACAGGAAATTTTCCAGAGTAAAACAAAATTTTCGTTAGAAATACTAAACGGACACGTATATTTCAGCAAGAACTGGTTTTTCAGTACATTCACGGAGCACTTACGTTCTGCCGCCATCCTGGGGCTTCAGTAGACGGCGACACACTACAGTTCGCCGCTACACAGTGATAAATGGTGTACCGTTCTGTATTTAACTCCAAGACTGTTCACCTTTGTGCGGCTTCCTCCTGTGTTTAGTTTTGTGCACAAAATCAGTAAAAGTTTAAGTATTTACAAGAAACATATTATCACTGGCGCGGATTGGTCATAGGCCGATAGCATATTCACAAGCGGTTGCTCAGTGCTTTACACTGCATGGCCCAAGTTGAAAACTGCGGCGATAGCTGTTTCACAACGATTTCGCTTTATTTTGTTATTTTATAAACATTTTAGTCACAGTATTAATACGTCCCTCCCCCCTTCTTTAATTACGTCCTGGCGATTTACAATGTGTGTTATTCACAGAAAACAGTTTTATGATCATACACAACTACAGACGATCTTATGTATGTTATCTTAAGTGTGCCAACTTTAACCAATTCCCTTCGAAACCTCAAGTGATCTCTTTAATTTTAACTTTTATTAAGTATTTATGAACTCTTACTGACACTAATTTATGAGCTGTAGTAGTTTAAAAAAAGAAACAAAAGATTTGTCAGTTAACAGAAAGTTGGCGCCTGCGCCAGTCAGCGCGTTCTTCAAACGAATTAATTAAAAAGGAAATCTGTTATGAATTGTTTTGTAAAGTAACACCTTTTTGTAAAACACTGTAAAGTTATTTCCAAATTGACTGATGAAATTGTTTTATAGGATGTAGCAATGAAAATAGTGGTTGCACACAGAAAAAAATTGCAGCGCATACCACGTACCCAGCGCCACCTAGCGGTTTATTCCACTTGGCGTCCAAAATTTTCCATTGGTAACAGTTTGCACTTGTTTCGTGATCGAGAATGTTGACGTCATACAATCTATCTAGTGAACAATTTTACATGCCTGACACACAAGTTAGGAAGCCATACTCTAGTCGTTGTAATGTGTCTCTTATCCAAGTGAAATGTATCGTATTTTCACTTCTTCTCACATCAGTTTTGTGTTGTATTTTGTAGCCTTTGAAAATGACGGGAAGTCGAAAAGTCCTCTGTTATGCCAGTGTTGCCTGGATCTCCGCCCCCACCCGCTTTTACAAGGCCCTCCAAATCCTTGAACTCCATGCGCTCTGCCTTGCCTTCCGTATCCGCCTTCCTTCCCCGACACGGCTCCTGTATGAACTGATCCCCTTCCCCCGCCTCCTCCTGTCCCTCCAACATCTCCGCATCCTTTACATTGTCCGCAGGCTTGATCCCCCCCACCCTCTGGTTTCCTCCTTCCTCTCCACCCCCCGCCCGTTGCTGCGCCTCTATCGCTGTATCCCTCCCTCTCTCCACCTCCACACCCTCCATCTCCTAAGTCAGGGCAATTTCCAGAGACTCCCCCTCCCGGATGATGAACTTCGCCGTGACATCTACCCTTCCTTCCAACTATAACCTGGCCTTGTTTCCACCCCCCCTCCCCAGAGCCCCCTTTTTCCTCTCCCCTCCTTCCCCCAGAGCGGATTTTCCTCCTCCCCCCCAGAGACCCTGCGCCCCATACTTGCCTCTTTCCTTCCCACATCCCTCCCTACCTGGCCCTCTCCAGCACGCTCCCCGCCCATTTGCCCCCTAAAAAAAGGTTCAAATGGCTCTGAGCACTATGCGACTCAACTTCTGAGGTCATCAGTCGCCTAGAACTTAGAACTAATTAAACCTAACTAACCTAAGGACATCACACACATCCATGCCCGAGGCAGGATTCGAACCTGCGACCGTAGCGGTCACGCGGTTCCAGACTGAAGCGCCTTTAACCGCACGGCCACACCGGCCGGCCAGATTTGCCCCCTCTCTTCCCCTCCCTGCCTCCCTTCTTCCGGTCTCCCTCATCTCCTTGCGCCTGGCAGATCCTCCGTTTGTTCATCGTCAGTGTGCCACATCAGTGTTGTGTTTAGTGCTGTTTCTCCTGTGTGCCAAGAGGTGTGATTTTAATTGTGTACTGCCTTGAGGTTCACTGTCAGTGTTTGTTATGTGCTACGCCATCCGTCGGTCGATACTTTTTATGCTCCGGTCATACTGTGCCTTGTGTTCTTTTAATTGTCGCAGTGTGTGGCTTTTTGTGCGCGCTACTTTTTTACAGTTTTTTTATCTCCATTTTACAGTCGCCCCTTTTTTTGTCTATTGCCTTCCATTATGTTCCCCCTTTTTTATATCTATGTTCACCATATTCTCTCCTTTGTATATTTTTAACTGTCTTCTATTGTTTGTTCTATGCCTTTCGGCTGAAGAGCAGCGCATATGCTACTGCCAGCCCGCCCCAATGGGGAATTGAAATACAATAAAGAAAAAAAAAAAGAAGAAGAAGTCGAAAAGCGTGAGGTTGTTGGAAAAACAAAAGCTTGGTGTAGACATGGAGTCCCATGCTTCTTGACAGAGAGAAGGGGAACGATGCGGGAGACCCGCACCACCATGCTAGGTAAGGTCCTAATGGAGGTGGTTTGCCGTTGCCTTCCTCCGACCGTAATGGGGATGAATGATGGTGACGACACAACACGCAGTCATCTCGGGGCAGGTGAAAATCCCTGACCCGCCAGGAATCGAACCCGGGACCCCACGCCCAGGCAGCGAGAACGCTACCGCGAGGCCAAGAGCGGCGGACTGGTCAAAATAGAAGGAAAGTTATTTTAATAACAGGAGTGTGTCAGCCGTACTGCAAAAATGTGTGAACGGACCTGAGTCGCTCATAGCCGGCCCAAGCAGATATCCGTCGGAATGCATACCTGCCGATAGGCAAAATTTTGGTGTCTTGTGGCGCGCACTGACGCGGGTCAGCAAAAAAGCAACGACTGTGCGAATTGAACCGCCGTACAGTACAGGCGCGTATTTCGAGAGTATTAGAACTTCAATCTGAGGATCAGCTAGGTCGAGTTTAACGCGAGCTCCTCACAGACGCGTACGGATGTTTGTTTGGCGCTTCCCGTTCGTTTCCGCTTTCGCTTCGTCGCGTCTGCGAAATAGATGGCGCCTCTCGCTCGTGGAGAAAGGTTTGTTTCGTTCCGAATACGCGTCCACTGTTCTTCCGCGCTCACGCGATTGGAAGACGCCCTTGTCACCGAGGAGAGTGCACCCTCCAGGATCGCTGTTCGAGTGGAACTGTTGTGCAGACACAATTATCGTGATCGCCGGTTAGTGGACATTGTGATCTGATTTTATTTTTGTCACTTGTTCATTTACTCATTTGGCAGAATAAATACAATTTTGGCAAGAGTACATTACCACAACGCCATCATAGCCTAGACCCGAACAAAGTGCGTAATAGCGACAGTAGAGTCGGCTCACTACACGACTGACAAGTAAGCGGCGATATACACACGTTTCCGCTTCAGGAGTTTCAAATGCTTGTCGGCTCTTCAGCCGAATCAATCTGTCATCTGCACATAATACTTCCGCGGTCCACATGACCGATCATCGGGTGAGAAAAGCTAAGCCACTCTCGCAGATAACTGATTCAAACTTTTTTTCTTTATTTTAATTTCATTCCCTGTCCCCATATGGGCAGTGGAGGGCTGCCAGTGGCACAGGCGATGTTTGTAGCACGTAAAATACACCAAAGTCACTTGTACAAGATAAAAGTTGGTCACAGTATTAAGCACACATGAGAGTGACGGCACTTTAAAACCACTGCATGAGACGCAGCACACACACATGACAAAGACTAAAAACTACTGGGAGAGACCTCCTGAGGGATGTGAGGTCTGAGAGGAGGAAAGAGAGTGGAGAGGAGGGGTAGGGGGGTAGGGGGTTCTGGAGAGATTGGGATGAAAAAAATGGGATGGGTGGCGCAGCAAGAGGCAGGAGACAAGTGGGGTGTGAAAGGAAAAGCAAGTCAGGAGTGAGTGCAGAGACCTGAAGGGGGTCCACTGCAAAGGTAGTGGGTGTAGGAGGGAGGAAAAACCGCTCAGGGGACTGGAAAAGGAGCGGAGAGGGAATCCTGAGGAGTGGGGGGGGGGGGGGGGGAAGGTGGAGCTAGAGTTGATATGAGGGGTAGATATCAGGGAGGGGTAGGCGCTGGAAGGTGCGTTGGTAAAGGAAGTGGAGGGCATTGAGGAGGAGAGAGAATGGGACATAACAGTAAAGGCGGCACACAAAGGGCGGGGGATAGGTAGGATAGGGGACACAAGGGGGTGAGTGGGATCAGGTCTGCAGACAATGTACAAGGTTCAGATGTGTCTGAGCAAAAGGAGAATATGTGGGAAGGAGATGAGGTCATATAGGATCTGTGTGGGGCATGGGAGGCAGATACGGAAAGGGAGGCAGAGTGCATGGCGTTCGAGGGTTTGGAGGGCTTTATAGAATCTGGGTGGTGCGGAAATCCAGGCAATGCTCGCATGGTAAAGGATGGGACTGACCAAGGACTTTTATGTTGGAAGGGTGGTGAAAGGATGTAGTCCCCCATGTCCAGCCGGACAGGAGTTTCAGGAGCTTAAGTCTATCAGTGCATTCGAGGACCATGGGGAAGAGGGGGTAGTCAGAGTGGGGATTGCTGGAATGGAAAAGACGTCAGAGAGGTGGGAAGCAAGATGGTTAACCTTACTGAGGTTGTCAGAGAAGGGGCGGACGTCATGAAGAAGGTGGAAACATGGGGTGGGATGGCTACCAGTAAGGCGGTGGAAGGCAGATAAGTACTTGACAAGGAGGGTAGCGTTGAGTCATGTTCATGTCTGACGCCAGTCCCGGCGTTTCTTTGCTGTTAAGAAGTTGTATATGTGTCGTTATAATTGCTGGTGGCGGGGGAGTGTATTCCAGTCATGGGTGCAGAGGAAGTAGTGGTAGAGCCTACGGGATTTGTGGAGAAGAAGAACGGCCTGTGGAGGAGGAGTGTATCCCAGTTATGGGTGCAGAGGAAGCAGCAGTAGAACCCACAGATTTTCAGAGAAGAAGGACGGCCTATGGAGGAAGAGTGGGGTGGTGAGGGTGGATAAGTTTGGTAGGAATGTGGGCCTCCACGGAGTCAGTGACGGATTTCTGGAGGTAGGGTGAGGCGTGAGTGATGTCAGTGGGATGCTGAAAGGTAAGTTGGTGGCTTTCGACCTGGGTGGCAATGGAGACCCTGTAAGCGTCCCAGTCGGCTCAGCAATAGTCATGGACGAACTTCGAAGGGCATCAGGGCGAGGGGCAGTAGGTGGGCAATGGGCTGAGGAGATGGTGAGAAGGACTGGGAGGTGGTCGCTACCAATAGGGTCTAGGACTTCCGCAGTGATACGACCAAGGAGGTTGGGAGAAGGGAGGACGAAATCGGGGTTGGAGTTGCTTTCAGGATGGTTCAAACCGTGAACGATGGAACGTTATATGAAGCCGAAATATGAAGGTGCATGCACTAAGCGCTCAATCGTTGCTGCTGTCCTCTGGCGCAAGAAGAGTTGCAGCGGCTCCAGCAGCGAATAGTGTCCAAAACCGATGTATTGTTAATAATTATTACTCATAGCCGGCCGATTCAGTTGCTTTGTTTCTTCATATCTGATAAAACAGGATTCCAAGTTTTAGTTAGCAGGTATCCATTATCATGGTTAATGATAGTATCTGTTAGTCTGATTTCGAGAGCTTGTTTTAAAATAAATCCCAGTTTGTAACTACATGTGTCTCACTGTACACCAACCCATGTCCCTCGGTAAGATTTGTTTTTCAAGTAGTCATGTCTCTTCTATCCGAATGGGTTGTTGGGTGATTGATCAAGATGTTTCACCGCAGATTTGTCGGCTTGTAATATAGCGATAGCGTTTAACTCATCTGCCATTGACAGTACAAATAGTTTGACCAATGTATATTTTACTACATTCACATGGTATTTTGTAAACGACAGGCTTCCTCGAACGTAAATCGTCCTTAAAAAAGCCGAGAAGTGCTCTAATCTTAGCTGGCGGACGGAATACACATCTGATTTCATGTTTCTTCAAAACCCAAAGAACAGTCTTCTGAAGAAGGGCACCAGGTGCCTCAACTCGGTTAAGTAAATAAAATTTCTTCTGTGCAAGTGGTTTCTGATCATTTCTATATAAAAATATACTGCGTCCCACCCCCACCCCTTCCCCACTCCCACCTCTCTCAAGAGGCGCCAACCATCTCTCTATGATCCTTCGAATCGTAATAGCACTGTATGTTGATAAGACTCTACTAGTTTTATGGGCCTTTTCTGCCAAATAAACCACTATTGCGTGCCCAGAAACTCCCAAATTTGCAGTGCTCGTACCACCACGTTTAAATTCATTTACCCGCTAGTAAACTGTCCTGAGTGTTGATGAAGAGAACTCTGCACCAGGACGCAGTCCACTATTTCAAATGAAGCCGCCCGGTACTCATCTTTATCAATTTCTATGAATCGTCTGTAACAGCGTTCACTTAAGATAGCTATCATCAAATAACTGTACGTTGCAAAGTTAAAACTGTACTATTCCAAGAATCACGCTGAACAAAATTTACCGCTGTTTCGGAGAAATTAACTGAAATTATCGAACGAATAAGCACTACACAATCTTTTTTCATGCATCCCTTTGTACTGTCTTTACTTGATTTGTTTTTCAAGTAGTCATGTCTCTACTATCCGAATGGGTTGTTGGGTGATTGATCAAGATGTTTCATCGAGATGTGTTTGGGATTGTTTACCACAATATGCACGATTGCTTGGTAACAGACCTCTGCGTTGGTCCTCGACTCGGAGGTAAACGTCAATTTTCGTCATCAGTATTTGTCCGGAAAATCGTCAAAAGTTGGTGACACCTTTCAGTTCTTGATCATCAGACTGTGCCAAAACTCTAAACCTCTGTGGATGAGGACACGTGGCACTACTGAAGATCCGTCTGGCGGTTACGGAAGTTGTCCTCAGATGTACCCTTGGGTCTATTCCAGTAGAATGGAATATGCGCCGGAACTATGTTTATCATCAACAACGTTATCAACTCCATCGCAGTCACTTGCTACTACTACTGCCACTATTATCACTACATTAACATGATCCTGTACTCAGAACAAGAACGTACATGTGATGCTGCACTACACATGGACTCATTACAGCCATCTACACGAGACGGTTACAGTTAACAAAACTGACATCCAAGTCGCCCAAGTGGCGTCAACTAAAGAGGATTGCGTTAGACGAGTGCTGTGGCAGTTAAGCTTTTCACATTCTCATATGGCAAAACATTCAGAGTGTTACAACCTTCTTGTTTCAAGCTTTAAAATTCTTTGTATTACCGAAGTAAGAAATGTGGATCCACATACAACAAATTTTATTCTGTTTGACCTTTTAGAAATGGATACTTATCTCCTTAACTCTGATCGTTAAGGCTCACAAGGAATGGGGATTGTATATTTTTCGTATATCTGTTTGATACTGACTCAAGAGCTTTGAGTAACCAATAACTGCAGTAAAAGTTCAATAATTATAACACTGAAACGGTACTTACAGTGGTTATGACAAAAATATCACGTTATCACAAAAATCAGTGCATCTTGGGTCCCAAGATGCAAACAACTGTATATATTAAGGTAATTGCAAAACTCATTCTTTCAAAGTCACAATTTTCAGCTGTGTATCAGTTTTGAGATTTTATAAATAACTACATTATAAGAAGATATTTCAGTTTTTGTTCTTATTATTGCACTATGTCAAAATTCCTGACACACTGCCGAAAGAAATGCTCAACGACAGGGTCATTTTAATGGCAAATGATGTGGCAAGTAGTTTATCATCGTTGACATATAAGTGAAACACACCTGTTATAGTAAAGGATACCCATACTGTTCCATCAATACACTGTGTACTTTCTGCCCCGCCCCCCTCCCCCACCTCTATCGGCAAAACAGGGGTGTATTCTCGCTTGCCATCTTGCATCTTCTGTTGCTATTCGGCAATGGTACTTGCAGACTCTGGAAACGAGTAAGTTCCCACTTCACAATTTCTCATGCTAGTTCAATTGGCAAGAGATCTGGTGCTCCTGATGGCCAAAGCAGTAGTTGTACGTCACGAAAAGCACAATATGTCACACCACTCGTATGTATACGTGCATTGTCCTGCTGAAAAAGCACGTCACCTACCCGTCGACGAAATAACAGTAGCGCAGGAATTAAAATGTACGCAATGTGGCAAGCCTGCAGAAACACGAAATATGACCTCAGGTTGTAACTCCCTACCCACCACGAAGTCTGGGACGGAACCTATGTGTTGTGGGCTGATGGACTCTGGAATAGGCAGCTCACCAGGCCTACGTTAAGTCCATCACTCACATACACACAGAACGTAGCCTCGGCATTCCACTCTCCAGTTTACTCTTTCACGACACCAGAGTAACCGTGCTTGTCGATCGCATGGTATCAGTGGTATCCTGGCCAGAGGTACACGTGATCTGATTCTTGCTGCAAACAGGCTTTGGTGGCAGAGCAGGTGCAACATGCGCCCAGATTTCTTGTCTGACTGATGTTCGGTCGACCACTACTGCTCGAACAATGCGTCGATCTTGATATATGTCTTTACCACGCGGACGTTCAGAACTGGCCTACGGATTTGAAAAAAGAATATGTGTGAAATCTTATGGGACTCAACTGCTAAGGTCATCAGTCCCTAAGCTTACACAATACATAACCTAAATTATCCTAAGGACAAACACACACACCCATGCCCGAGGGAGGACTCGAACCTCCGCCGGGACCAGTCGCAAAGTCCATGACTGCAGCGCTGAGACCTCTCGGCTAATCCCGCGCGGCTACGGATTTGAGAATGCTCCACAAACCACTGCTGAAATCAGAGACACACCACCGATACATTGTGCCAACATGAGCAGCAACCTGACGATACGTCCATCCAGCTTCCCGCAAGCCCACAATGTGATCCCGTTCAAATGGCTGAAGGCTCAGTTGGCCTTTGGCTGTGCTGCGGTGAGGACGCGCTGTTTGTGTTCCTGCCGCGGAGCGAGCGCTCTTATTGTTTACATCGTACTCGGCCGTTTCGCGCGTGCCGTACTTAGCATACAGATCACTATGGCGCACCAATACAGAAAATCGACGCTCAAATTTACGTTCGGCAACGAATTTGCACGGCCCAAAGCACTCGAAGTCGAACGATTTCTACGAGAAGAAGTTAAAATCCCGGCGACCGACATTCTCGGCATTCACTTGTCCATTGTGAGTAGTACCGTATATGTCAAGATCATCAACGACGCAACATGTGAACTGATCCTTCGGGACACGAAACAGGGCCTCCGTTTCTGCCATGCTGATGGCAATGTGGGGACTGTGCACGTCGCTTATTCTGGCATGGGACTTCGCACGATCAGAATTTTCCAACTTCCTTTCGAACTTCCTTTCGAACTACCGGCGGAGGACGTCGTGACAGCGCTGCGCCCTTACGGCACGGTCCATGATCATATTGCGGAAAAATGGACGCAATTCCAGACATATCCTGTGCTGAACGGAGTCCGCCAGGTCCGAATAGAACTTCGTATCTGCCGTGCCATCGTCATCTACGATAGGCAACCGAAGACCTGCTCTGGTTGTGGGAAGGAGGGACACCTCAGATCAGAATGTATCCAACGTCGAATCACTCAACTGCCGCCGGCTGACGCGGACCCGCCATCGCAGCCGACGCTGCTTCCCGTGACTTAAGCAGCAGCCCTCACGACAGCTACCACTTCACCACGACAGCCGACATCCACTGTTGGGTCGCGGCTCCATGCTCCAATACAGGGCGATGATGACACACCCGTTCCACAAGCTACGGATTCAACTCCGATGCCGCCGCCCCCATCGACGGATAACAAGATACATGACGATAGCATGTCCGTAGATTCGCTTATTGTGCCTACGGCTGCCTTTGTGCCGCCTGAACGTCGTGAATCTTTGCCATCGTCTGACACAGAAGGACACACCAGGAAGCAACGCTCTCCGAAGCGACGGAAGCGGAGGCGTAGAGCAACTTCCGAACGGGATGCGACACAGCCTCCAGAGGACGACGACTCCACCTTCAATGACGACGCTACCACAGAGGCAGCCGCCATTTGCTGCAGTGTGGCACCACCGAACGGAACTGAGGACAAACCACATATATCTACAGTGGCAAAATCGGATGCCGATATGCAGGACAGATGCTGCCCAGCACCTTCTGGAGTGCAAGCGCCCATGCCGTGTCCTGAGGAAGCTAGGGAAGCCGATCTTGCTTTGAGTTCCCCGACGTGGGCGGATGACCACGAGGACGACGGCACCATGCAAGTTACGCCAACAGGGCCCACGCCATTGGCGCCGGCTCTCTAGAAAGGACTGCAGGTGAGGTTTGGGGGGATGCGGAGGTGTCAATACAGTTAGAAGCGTCATACGTAATTCCAGTCTTAATGGATAACTTGACACCTGCGGTTCGGCAACAAGCTTATCGTATCGCCACGCTTAACCTCAACACGATGCGAACGGCAGTGAAGATTCAGTTGCTGCGTGAGATGCTTCGTTCTTCGGATGTTGACATTGCCCTGTTGCAAGAAGTGTATATAGCGGCCCTCCCCGTTTTCTACGGTTATGTGACATATGTGTCACCGGCGGACCGGAATGGCAGCGGTACGGCAATACTAGTGCGCGACGGAATTGCCATCGAAGAAGTGACTTACCTTCCGTCAGGAAGGGGGCTGGCGATCACAGCACTGGGCACGCGCATCATTAACATTTACGCTCCATCAGGAACTGACCAACGCCGCGAACGATCGCTGTTCTACTCGGAGGATATCGCCCCCCTCTTTATCAGCCGCTTCGATCAATGTATCTTCGGCGGCGACTTTAACTGTGTGCTCCACCCCAAAGACCAAGTCCCACATTTCTCGACTTGTCAAGAACTTCGGCTCCTGGATCGAGATCTGCTTCTCACCGACACGTGGGAGACAGTGCACGGTGACCGTCCCGGGCCGACATACCTTACTAGTCACTCAGCCAGTCGCCTAGACCGCATTTATGTCTCACGAGCTCTAGCGCCGGGAGTATTGGACGCCGAACGTTGGCCGCTTGCCTTCTCCGATCATAGCGCTTTCATATGCACACTCACTCTACAACAGCAGCGGATATGGCGCAGCCCAGGACCCTGGAAGCTGAACGTGGCACATCTTCAAGCCCCGGAATGCCGTCAGATTATCGCCAACACATGGCTGGATTGCGAACGTCATCTTCCCCGATACCCTTCGACTCTAGCATGGTGGGTGGACTGTGCAAAACCAGCGTTTCGGCGTATGCTAACACAATTCGGAAAAGATATCGCAGCTTGGCATCGCCACACATTGGACTTTTATTACACGATGCTTCGCGAACTCGACAACCAACCACCATCTCCAAACCGACAAATGGAAAGCCGCCGAATTAAAAGTAAAATATTGTCTCTTACGAGGAAACGTCTGGAGGGGGTCGTAGTGCGATCGCGACGTCAAGACCGAGCGGAAGGAGAAAATCCGTCTATGCATCACATCGTGCTCGACAGCCGCCGACGCCGACAGCAGCTGATCACGGACCTCGTATTGCCAGGTGGTAAGGTCGTAATGACTCAGGCGGCGGTTACAGAGGCCTTTGCAGATCACTATCGCCGGTTTTACGACGAGGTGAATACAGAGGACGAGGAAGCGGACGACCACGACATACTGCAGCACGTGTCGCACACCCTCGACATTGCAGCAGCGGCGACGCTAGTAGGTGGAATTACACGGGACGACATCGATGACGCGCTTAACAAGGGAGCATTCAACAAATCTTCCGGGCCTGACGGACTGCCGCTCGAGTTTTATCGGACTTTCCGCGATCTAATGATGCTCCGATGGATCATCATGTACCAAGAACTGATGACCCCCGGTTCCCACATGCCACCTGCATTCGTGGAAGGTATCCTTATACCGATACACAAGCCTTCCAGAGGTCGGACGGTCGAGGACTACAGACCAATTACAATGCTCAGCTCGGACTATAAAATCTTCGCCCGACTACTCGCCAGCCGCATAAAGAAGGTTCTGCCCCTACTCCTCTCAATGGAGCAAACGACACAGGGCGGAGTGATCAACATGCAAACGGCAACCAGCGAATGCAGGGATTTAATAACCATCGCCACATCCTGTCGCCTTCGAGCTGCTTTGATCTCCATTGATTTCGACCACGCCTTCGACAGAGTTCACCACAAGTTCCTTCTGTCCGTTATGGCCCGCATTGGCTTCCCGCCTGACTTTATCGATATCTTTCAGCGCCTTTTCCGTGGAGCTGCATCCCGTGTACTGGTGAATGGACGGATTGCGGGTCCCTTTCCGATCCGACGGTCAGTTCGCCAAGGATGCCCACTCTCCATGACCCTTTACGCGATCGCACTCGAACCACTTGTCGGAGGGTTGAAAAACAGGCTCTCGGGCATGTCATTGAGGGATCACACCTTTCACTGCAGGATATATGCTGATGACCTTCTATTACTTGTCCGATCTGGTGACGAGGTACGCTCGGTGATACAATGGATCAATCGCTATGGATTGGCAGCGGGCAGCCTCATGAATGTGGCCAAGTCGGCAGCGATGCCCATTGGGATAGGTCGACAGGAGGACGCTTTAGCCCCACTCCCACTAGTTAACAAGATCCGGTTCTTGGGCATAACATTTACACAGGATGTGCGCCGCACGTCTGCCATGAACTGTGCACGATTACTACAGGTAATACGCACAGAAGTTCGCCGGAACTTACTTCGACGGATGGACCTCCTACAGCGTGTGGAATACCTCAACCTTCACGTGGCGACTAAGATGATCCACATGGCCCAGGTCCTACCGATATCGACAGCGATGGCACACAGACTGCAAGCAGCGTTTGGATATTACCTTACCGCCAGACACCTATTCAAAGTCCGCTACGAAACACTCACCCTCCCTCCGCGTGATGGCGGACTGGGACTTATAAATGTACGAGCAAGATCTACAGCGTTATACTTGTGCACAATGATGAAATTGTGGACCCACAAAGATGCTTCCCTTACGGGACGTCTAGTTAGAGGAATTGCTGCCGGCGTCTCTTCTGCCACCTGTCACGGTGGCGCACATTACGCCTCACTCTCGCACCTCTCGGCATTTATTCTTGAGTATAGTTACGTGCACCCAGACCTTCCCAACACTCGCACTCCCAAGGCGAGAGACGTTTACAGACTGCTGCTAAGGTCCATCCCTCGCAATGTGATTGAGAGGAAGAGCCCTACGACCCTATGGCCTGCAGTGTGGAGAGCGGTCCAGAAGCCGTTCCTCCCCACGCGGGTACGAGCCGCGTGGTACCAGGTGGTGAACGGGAAGGTTGTAACACGACAAAGGCTGCACGCTATTGGGATGACGGATTCCCCCCTTTGCCCACGTTGCCACCTCGTGGATACTGACGAACACCGTTTAACATGTGGTATAGCTGCTAGTGCAGAAGATCCTCGCCTGCTACCTACGTATCGCGCCTCGCACAATTGAGCCACGGCTCCTCCTTTGTCCGGAGGATACTTATTTCCCACCTGCGAAGACTCACGCTCTCACATGGTTTAAAGGCCTGTCCATATACTACCTCTTTCGAGATGATGAGAAGATGGTGCTTGATTATTGGCAATTTCTCCAGGACAGTCATAGCACACTTGAGTGTACACCTCGATACCAACAACTATTTGCGAACTATTTGCGCAGTGTCTTCGACAACCCCCCTCACAGTTGCGGAGTACCGGGCAGGAGGATGACCGCCTTCATGGGGCTCCACACGCTGCGAAATGTTGTACCAATTTGGAACATGGGATCTGTGCGCAGATGGGCCATGCACATGGAATGGCGTGCGGGATTTGGTTACATTTTTCTTTCTTTATTATCTATCATCACACTATTAGTTTCAAATTCTATTTCACAGTTTAGAAGGAACTCTTGTTCTGTTGTTGCTACGGATGTACATTCTAATTTTGTTTGTCGTAACTGAAAGACGCCTTTTTCGATATATAAAAAAAAGGTTGGCAGAGAAAATAATTTACAATTCAAAAAATTAAACAAAACAAAAAAATAAAAAATAATTTAAAAACCACAAAAATACAAAACACAAAAACAAAACAAAGTTGATAAAAAACAAAGAAAAAACAAAAATGTGGTAATCGTCAAAAAAGCGGTAAAAAAAGATAGTAGAGCGCTTGGGAAAAAAAGAGATGTTTAGGGCTTGGACTCTTACCCCAGAGGTCTCGCGTTCCATTCCTTCTCTGGCACTTTTTTCTTCTGTTTCATTTTCTTTTGCTATTCCACCAATTACTCAGAAAGTTTTCCAAACCTACATTATTTTTAACAAATTAGTTATATTACTGAATAAAAATTATTTTCCTTTTGTCCAGCAACACAATTCATGGCGGTGGGTAAAAAAAAGTGGTAATCGTCGTGCATTAAAAAAAATAAAAAAAGGTTTTCAACAGGAGTATCTACTCGTCGGTGTGGCGCATGATGTACCCTACTAGAACATGAGCGTCCGCAGAATTTTTTTCCAAAGGGGGAAAGAGCTTAAACTTTTCAGTTTTGACATTACATGTTTGGTGTGTTTGAAAACGTGCCGCGCCCCGAGAAGTAAAACTGATAAGATTTAAACAAAAATTATTGTATCTCAAACAACAGATGTGCATATACATCTTTTTATACTTTTAAGATGAATATTGGTGTCATCTTTTTGATCCAGCGATCTAAAATTACATTATCGTGTGGTTAAACTGATGGAACCTAAAGAGCTATGAAAGAAAGCTAAAAATTTTCACAAAAAATCATCATCTTCATTTTGGACAGTTTCCAGCCACTGGCTGGGTCTGTCGGGAACACAAGCCTCTCCATCGTGTTCTGTCTTTCCACCAATCCCCCTCTTCCACCTTCGTCCAGTTCTCTCCTCTTCTCGTCACGCATTCCTCCACTCCCTTCACCCATCTATCTCTTGGTCTTCCTCTGGGCCTCTTCCCCTCCAGTTGCAGATCAAACATCCTCTTTGGAATTCTTCCCTCATCCATTCTCTTCATGTGTCCATACCACTGCAGTCTTGATTTTTCTATCCTGTCCTGTACTGGTTCCTCCTTTAGTCTTTCCCTCACATACACATTTCGCAATCTGTCTCGTCTTGTTACACTCAACCTGCGCCTCTGGAACTTCATTTCACTAGCCTGTATTCTACTTTTGTCGCTTTTGTGCATTACCCATGTCTCACTTCCGTATGCCAATATGGGGACAAAGTAGGTTCGGTATATAATTCCCTTGGGTTTCTGTGGCACCTCCTTGCTCCAAATAAGCCCCCTAATGCATTTGTAGAACTGCCCTGCTTTTCTGCACCTTTCATTTATTTCCATTGCGTTTCCCCCCTTACTTTCAATCATGCTTCCCAGGTACTTGAAGTTCTCTACCACTTGTAGTTTTTCCCCTCCACAAGTTATATTCATATTTGGCCTATTCTTCTTCCTTGTTGTGACAATTATTTCACTTTTCTTTGCAGAGAAATGCATTCCATATTGTGCTGCCGTTGCCTCCCATACATCTAACTGCTCTTGCACCTCCTTCTCGCAATTTCCCCATAACATCAGGTCATCGGCAAAAAGCATTGCTTTCATTTTATGATCTCCAATTGCATCTGATACTTGCTGTAGGATTTCATCCATAACAATAATAAACAATAAAGGCGAAAGTGCACTTCCCTGTCACAGCCCATTTTCCAGCTTGAACCATGCAGTACGTTCCCTCCCCACTTTCACACAACTCTCACTTCCCTCATACATTTTTCTGACTTTTCGTGTTATCTCTTCATCCATCCCTTTTGCGTTCAGCACATCCCAGAGATTGTCCCTACAGATACTGTCATACGCCTTCTCAATATCTAAAAAGGCCATGATTAAGTCCTTCCCGTACTCATTGTGCCTTTCCTGCAGTTGCCTTACCGCAAATATGAGGTCCGTTGTTGATCTTCCCGGTCTGAAACCATACTGCTCCTCTTGCAGTCTACTTTCAATACTGCTTCTTATTCTCTTCTCCAGGATCTTTTCATAGATTTTTCCACAGTGGCATAGCAGGGTGATTCCTCTGTAGTTCTCACATCTCCTTTTATTCCCTTTCTTGAAGATCGGGACTATAATTCCTTTCTTCTAATCCTCAGGAATTCTGTTCTCCTTCCACACCACCCTCAGCACTCTGTATAGCCACTGGGTTCCTACTTCTCCTGCTGCTCGTATCATATCCACTGTTACTTCGTCCCAACCTGGTGCCTTGCCCCCTTTCATCCTCTTTATGGCTTCTTCCACTTCATTCCAAGTTAGATCATCAATTTCCCCACTATTATAATCGTCTGCTGCCTTGGGCTCTCCATCGCTGTTAGTTACCCGCTTGGCGGCATTCAACAGATCTTCAAAGTACTCCTTCCAAATCTTTTTGAGCTCATGCATTTCCTCCACAACTCTTCCATTATTATCCATGATCCTCAGGCACTCGCTTCTGTCGTTCCTCTTATTTCTTACCATGGTGTAAAGTACTTTTTTGTTCCCTTCACTGTCCTCTTCTAACATTCTTGTCCATTTTTCCATCCACTTCTTCTTCTCCGCCCTTACTATGGTCTGTCCCGCTTTCTTGTTTTCCTTATATTTTACCCTAGCTTCCTCTGTTCGGGTCTGGAACCATTCTCTGAAGGCTTTGTTCTTTCGAAGTACTGCCTCTTTACATATGTTGTTCCACCATGGGGTTTCCTTACTTCTCCTCTTTGAGCTAGTTCTTCCGCACACAGTCTCAGCTGCCTCAACTAGAGCCCTCTTAAAATCTCCCCATTCTTCTTCCACTGTTCTCTGATCTTTCTTTGGCAGCTTCTTCCTGATCAGTGTCTGGTACTGGGTCCTCCGTTCATCCTCTTTCAGCATCCATGTCTTCAACCTTTTCTCCTGTATATCTGTTGCCCTCCTATCTTTTTTTCTCTCTCAGGGTGGCTACCAACAGCCGATGGTCACTGTCTAAGGCCTCAGATGGAATGACCTTAACATCTATGAGGCTGCTCATCATCTGCCTATCTACTAGTACATAGTCTACTACTGAAGTTTGGGACCAGTCTCCACTGTACCAAGTTATTTTGTGGCTACTTCTCTTCTTGTACCAGGAATTTGCGATCGCCAGCCCATTCCTCTTGCAGAATTCCAGCAACAATTTTCCTTCTCTATTTCTGTTCCCCCAGCCCTCTGGTCCCATTATCTCCTCGAATCCTTTCCTGTCTGTGCCAACATGTGCATTGAGGTCCCCTATTATAATCTGATTACCTCCATTTAGCTGCTTTTGCATGTCATCTTCAAATTCCTCCTTCTCCTTTTTTGTACACCCCACCTGTGGGGCATATGCTTGGATGATTTCAATGCTTTTTCCTTTCACTCGTACTCTGGCTTTTATCATTCGATCATTGATACCTTCCACCTCCTCCTGCAGACCCTCTCTGACCACTATTGCCACTCCATTTCTTCCCCTCTCATTCCCTATCCAGTACAGTTTACATCCTTTACTTAGTGGTTTTTCACCAACTCCTCTCCACTAGTCTCAGCAAGTCCCAAGATGTCCAATTTCCTCCTTTCCATCATTTCTACTATTTCTTCTAACTTCCCAGTTGGAGTCCTTACGTTTAAGGTGCTCAGTCGTAAACCATCTCGTAATCCTTTTCCATTGCTTGGTCGGTTTCCTTTAAATCCGTTCCGTGATCCGAGGCATGTTCCCTTTTTAAAAGCAGTTGATTTATCCACTACTGGCTTGCTAGGCCTATCGCAGCTTCACCAGAGCCCCGTTAGCCGTCACGTAGCGGTCCTGGGGCACACGAAGTCCCCGCTGTACATCGCCCCTATAGGCAGTCCCCTATTTTGTGCCGTTGCCCATCTCCCACGACTTGGACGAGGGGTTGGACTTATGTCTTCAACCTTTTCTCCTGTATATCTGTTGCCCTCCTATCTTTTTTCTCTCTCAGGGTGGCTACCAACAGCCGATGGTCACTGTCTAAGGCCTCAGATGGAATGACCTTAACATCTATGAGGTGTTCATATTTTCGTAATGTCAGATTGAACACGAACATTAAAGATTTCAAATATCAAAAAAGTCAGAGTGCCATCCACAAGTATTTGTTTGCTAACAGAACATTACCTTTGATTTTTTACAGAAAATTAGTCCCTGGTGGGCACGTATACTGTTGCCATGTTTATGTTGTGCTGGAAAGAAGCACGTTAGGGTGTTGAATAGGTCGCTTCCTGCGGCTCGATAAGGACGTTAGAAGGAAGAGCCAGAGAGAAAATTAGGGCGGAACAACGCCAAAACAGAGGTCCTACCAAGGATCGGTTTAATATCCCGTGAACGGATGACAAAAAAAATTACCGCATATATGATGAATGTTAAGTGAATGTGGCCAGACTACTGCCATACTACTGAACTACTGAATGACTGCTAACTGACTGTGGATAGGTGGCTCGTTGGTTAAGTTCGAGACTACGCATCCGAAGGTCACGGGTTCGATCGTCAATCAGTTCTAGGCTTTTTATCTGTCACTTATCACCGTGGTTTGGAATACACGTATATTGACAAGATAAAGCTGAATAATTTATAAGCTCTTTTGATTCATTTGCTTAAATTGGTAGAAATAAGGTCTGAAATACGTGTAAATGTGCATTTCTGGCTGTTGTTGTTTACGGTCGCTAAGGAATCGTTTTACGTGTTTTTCCGTTTTCGTAAAGTGATGAAGAACTACAATTCCAAACATCACTCTACGTTAAGAAATAAACGCTGATGACCTCGCCTCACTCAAAGATAAATCCATTCATCCATCTGTGTAATGATTTTCGGTTGGGATAATTTTCCAGTTAGGTTTAAATTATTGAGTAGAAACGGGCTCCATAAAGGAGAAATGGTAGAACACAGATTAAAAAAATAAATCTCTGAGTAGTTCAGAATTATAAGAAATGAAGATTTGAGTCGGGCTATCAGTTGTTTTAAGATCCACAGTGTACTTCCACTTTCGATTAAAAGACAACACATCATATTTTACGTCTAAGGTGTCTGGCCAACTTGTTGTAACTATGCAACTGAGCAAGGGCAGCAGGGGCAAAGCGATCACTGGATATTGTTTCCTCTTCTTCATAGGAAACCGAAGGCCATCTCCTGTTTGAAGCAGCCCCTACTGCAGTAGATATTCCTTGGACATCCACTTCCAACACGACCATATTTAGTGCCTACCAGGTGGAACGAGGCAATTGGTTAGCTGGAGATGGGAGATGGTGTGGGGGTAGAGCTACTGTTGAACTAAAATAAGTTGTTACGACACGGCGACTTCTCAGTAGCCAGTCTTTCACATGCCAGGAAGGCTCACACCAGTGCACACTACGCTGCACAGTACATTTTAAATACGTGGGTATATTAAGTTTTCGTTGCACATACTAACTTGTTTACGTCTTTTTTAGTTGAAGTATTTATTGTAGTTTTCCTCTGTAAACACTTTTGTCATTTTGTTACCTTATGTACAAATAATATCTGTGTAACTCGCACATCATGTTTATCTGTGTTTGTGACATTCACTTGTCGCCTGAAGGTGGCCTGAGAAACCGAAAGTCGGTACGTGTCCAAATGAGAACAATTTTGCAGAACAGTAAAAAGCGTTTTCCTTTTTAATATTATTATCGTGTTCTGGCACGTACAGACGGGAAATTCAGTTAATATTATAAATACTTTCGTTACATTCTAGAACAACCATCGGATTGACCACAAAATAAACGGTACAGACTTTTGAGCCTCTCTCATGACTTAGATAGTTTGTTCGTTTTTATTGTAAATATCTCTCTCGATGCTCTTTGAACCACAAGTAATCTCAACTTTCAGCCACGTGTGCAAAAGTAAACCTGGATTCTCAGTGCATTCTAGATGTATGTACTATGTATCGAATTGTAAACGGGACAATATCAAACCGTGTACACTGTTCAGTCTACCCAACATGCCTCTAGGCGCAAGTTCAAGTTTAGACAGTGCGGGCGTTGTCAGTTTGCTGTAAAGTGGGTCGTCAACAAAGGAAGTGGCATGCCGAGTTAGTGGCATATCCGCACGGCGCCATTGGACCATTCTGCGACGACTCGATCACTTTTTGGACAGCATTCCAAAGATGGTACGAACACATTACAACGCATGGGGTGGCATAACACGCTAATATATTTCGATTCCAATGACGTGCACTCTAGAAAAACTGCCCATATTTTGTTTATTATTTTGTTTTTACTCCCCAATAAAAATGGTTCAAATGGCTCTGAGCACTATGGGACTCAACTGCTGAGGTCATTAGTCCCCTAGAACTTAGAAATAGTTAAACCTAACTAACCTAAGGACATCACAAACATCCATGCCCGAGGCAGGATTCGAACCTGCGACCGTAGCGGTCTTGCGGTTCCAGACTGCAGCGCCTTTAACCGCACGGCCACTTCGGCCGGCTTACTCCCCAATAAAATACTTATTTAGTTTCATAAGGCTCCTTCTTTGGAATCTCAGTTCTCTGAAATCCAGGCGTACACACGTTCGTGGCTATACTTTTTTTATGGGTTATGTTTCATATATGACATTCCACGTCGCCTCTTTTAGTTCAACCCCCTCTACGCCCTTTTGGAAAGCACTCCAAAGATGGTACGAACACACTACAACGCAAGGGGTGGCATAACACGCCAATAGATTTCGATTCCAAAGATGTGCACTCTAGAAAAAATGCCTTTATTTTGTTTTTATTCCACAATAAAATTATTATTTAGTTTCATAAGGTTCCTTCAAATTCAAATGGTTCATATGGCTCTGAGCACTATGGGACTTAACTTCTGAGGTCATCATTCCCTAGAACTTAGAACTACTTAAACCTCACTAACCTAAGGACATCACACACATCCATGCCCGAGGCAGGATTCGAACCTGCGACCGTAGCGGTCGCGCGGTTACAGATTGTAGCGCCTAGAACCGCTCGGCCACTCCGGCCGGCCATAAGGTTCCTTCTTTGGAATCTTAGTCCTCTGAAATCCAAGCGTACACAAGTTCGTGGATATACTTTTTTGATGAGTTATGTTTCATATACGACATTCCACGTCGCCTCTTTTAGTTCAACCCCCTCTACGCCCTTTTGGAAAGCACTCCAAAGATGGTACGAACACACTACAACGCAGTGGGTGGCATAACACGCCAATAGATTTCGATTCCAAAGATGTGCACTCTAGAAAAATTGCCTTTATTTTGTTTTTATTCCACAATAAAATTATTATTTAGTTTCATAAGGTTCCTTCTTTGGAATCTTAGTTCTCTGAAATCCAAGCGTACACAAGTTCGGGGATATACTTTTTTGATGAGTTATGTTTCATATATGACATTCCACGTCGCCTCTTTTAGTTCAACCCCCTCTACGCCCTTTTGGAAAGCATTCCAAAGATGGTACGAACACACTACAACGCAGGGGGTGGCATAACACGCCAATAGATTTCGATTCCAAAGATGTGCACTCTAGAAAAGTTGCCTTTATTTTGTTTTTATTTCACAATAAAATTATTATTTAGTTTCATAAGGTTCCTTCTTTGGAATCTCAGTTCTCTGAAATCCAAGCGTACACAAGTTCACGGAGATACTTTTTTGGTGAGTTATGTTTGATATATGACATTCCACGTCGCCTCTTTTAGTTCAGCCCCCTCTACGCCCAACGTTCCACGAAAGAAGGCTTCTTACCCTGCCCCACTTCTCCAAGGTTCGCACACCACTAAATCCGCTTTCACGCTTCTTATTGTTCCTGCCGCAGTGACTCCGGCGCGCAGGTAGGCCACCATTTCTCATTCTGCGTTCCGGCCCCTATCCTGTGACGTCGTCCTAATTACACGGCGCCGTTATGTCACCGTACAGATTATTTCGTACTGGTGGCCACGGCGACAAGAGAAAAAATTAATTTCTGCCGGCCGGTCGCGAGCAGCGTATCCCCGACTGATGCAATGCACTTATTAAATCGAAAAAACCCAAGTCGTCAAGCGACGTAATCTGCTCGGCATAAATAGGGGTGCCGGTTGTTTCTTGCTGGTCAATTAACCCGCAAAAGGCAGGTAATAATGAACCGGGGACTCTGACCAAACAGCCTGTCTGTGACAGTCATTCTTGTCCTACTACTCACAGACTTTGGAGAGTATTGCACCTAGCGAGTGCATCTGCATATTGTTTGGTTTGCTGCTTTACTCAAGCCTGAGAAGATCTGAGCAACATCCGATGTGGAGCAATGGCATGCCTGTACCGAATCGTTTACTTACGCATTAATCTCTGAACCAAAATTACAGCTACACGCATCATAGATACAACCACAACAGTCGAACATGTTTCCTTTTTTTCTTCTTTCTCCCCGCGTTCTCCTTCTACCTTCCCCTCCTCTTACTCGTTTTCCTCTTACTTTTTGACATCAAAAATATTTTCCTTAGGGTCTAGTGGGCACTGACACATTGGCAAGTCTCTAGAGTAAGTAAGGATTAAACAGGTCCCCGGTACGAATCCACCCGGCGGACTTGTGTCGAGGTCCGTTGAGCCGGCCAGTCTGTGGATCGTTTTTAGGCGGTTTTCCATCTGCCTTGGCGAATGCGGGCTGGTTCCTCTTATTCCACCTCAGCTACATTATGTCGGCGATTGCTGCGCACGAACGCGTACACCACCATTGCTCTACCACGCAAACATAGGGGTTACACTCGTCTGGTCTAAGACGATTCCTGGGGGGGTCCACCGGGGGCCGAACCGCACAGTAACCCTGAAAGAGTGGTTCGGTGTGGGGCGGCGGATGAAGTGGACTGCGGTAGTCGTCGTGGGGTTGTGGATCACTGCGGCTGCGGCGGGGACGGAGCCTCTCCGTCGTCTATAGGTCCCCGGTTAACATACAATATTATACAATATTAAGGATTAAACACCACTGCAGTGAAAAGCAACACAAGTGTTCTGCTTCTTCAGTAGTCTGGAATGATTTCTGTACACGTTTATAGGAGCTCAAAAGATCGTGGACCTCTACGGTTTTCGATCATAAAAAAACACGTACACACAAAATTATACAATGACAAAAAAAAAACAGCAACACCAAGAAGGAGTTGTGCGACATAAACGACAGTTGGTAGACGTGTTTCTACAGCTGAAAGATGGTGTCTGTTCAAATTTCGCGCCAGTCAGATAAGAGTGGCACTTGCAGCGTCACTGTGTGGACGTAAATCAGGTTTGCTTTAAAGACACGCCGTAACGGTCGTGAACGTAAGTTACCTTTGAGAGTGAGTGGACGTGGTGAGTAGATGTTAGTGAAGAATGCCTTTAAGGCAACCTAGACGCCATTATCAGCACCTTACTGAGTTTGTATGAGATATTGTAATATGGCTACGAGAAGCTGGGTGTTCCTTCCGCGATACTGCAGAAAGGTTTGGCAAGAATGTAGCCACTGTGCATAATTGCTAGCAGCGGTGGTTACCAGAATGTACGGTAGCAAGAAGACCGGGCTCCGGACGGCCACGTGGCACTACCGAGAGGGAAGACCATCGTATTCGGCATATGTACTGCATCAACAGCAGCAACTCGAACAGCAGTTGGTACCACAATGACAACGAACTGTTACCAGTCGGTTACTTTAAGCACAGCTCCGCGTTAGACGTGCTGCAGCATGCATTCCGCTGAGTTCAGTGGTGTCAAGTGGCAGCTCATTGGAGGGCAGGATAGGGTTCTGCTGTGTTTTCTGGTGAGAGCTGGCTCTGCCTGGGTGCCAGTGATGATCGTGTGTTGGTTAGGAGGAGGCCAGGTGAGGGCTTGCAACCAACCGAGACACGCTGGATCTACACCTGGAGCGATTGTCTGTGCTGCGATTTCATATGACAGCAGGAGCTCTCTTGTGTTCATACCACGCACCCTTGTACTCAATCTGGCGATTCTACCTGTTGTTCTGGCATTAATGAACAGCGTTCCAGGGGGTGTTTTCCAACAGGATAACGCTCGCCCACATACCGCTGTTGTATTTCAACATGGTCTACAGAATGTCGACATGTGTTGCCTTGGCCTGCTCGATCACCAGATCTGTTTCCAATCTAGCACATATGGGGCACCCTCAGACGACAGCTCAAGCGTCATACACAAACAGTATTAAGCGTCCCTGTATCGATGGACCAAGTGCAACAGGCATGGAACTACGTCCCACAAAGTGACATCTGGCAGCTGTGCAACAGAATGCTTGTACGTTTCAATGCTTGCATTCAACGTTCTGTAGATTACATCGGCCATTAATGTACTACATTTCTAATACAGTTCTCAGATGTTCCAATTCCTGGGGTAGACTCTCTGCGTCAGAGATAGTGCGCGCCCTATGTACTAGAGACAACGCACACTGATCTGTATTTGCACGCAGATAGCTGCCACCACCCTTCACAGAGGAATGGGGTACTTAAAACTCTAGTACATAGGGCGAGCACTATTGTCTACCCCAGGAATTGGAACATCTGAGAACTGTATTTCGAAAAAATGGGTACTCAGAGTGGCAGATTCAACGTGCTCTCCGCCCAACCACTACAGCAGAACCTGTGGAGATGGATGAAATCACGAGGGAGGAGGTATGCATTGCGTTTATTCCATATACAGGCGCACTCTCGGGGAAAATCGCCCGCATTTTGAAGAAACACCGGGTCGGAACTGTGTTTCGTCCTCCGAATAAAACTCGTGCACTGGTGGGGAGCGCCAAAGATGACCTCGGTTTGAGGAAGGCCGGCGTGTACCAGATTCCGTGTCAATGTGGCAAGTCGTATATTGGTCAGACGATGCGTACCGTCGAGGATCGATTCCGTGAACACCAGAGGCACACTCGACTGATGTATCCGAGCAAGTCGGCGGTCGCTGAACATTGCTTGTCGGAAAATCACGCTATGGAGTATGAACGCACGAGGATTCTGGTACAGACGTCAAGATACTGGGACAGCGTTGTTAGAGAGGCCATCGAAATTCGCACCAATGACGACCTCATAAACCGTGACTGTGGCTATAATCTTAGCAAGGCTTGGGAACCAGCGATTGGGTTAATCAAGAGTAAATCGAGCAAACGTATAGTTGTGACGACCACGGCGGACAGAGCCATCACACCGACGTCATCTCAGACGCCGTCGCAATCTGTTCCACCGCGCGACCGTGGCGCGGGGCGCGGACGGCGGAGTGAGCGCGCCGCGCGCGGTGGGTATTTAAATCGGCCGCCGCCGCGACCGAACCCAGTTCCCCCTGAGCAGCCATAGCGTACGGATCTCCGTGCCGGCACGTTCACGGGAACTCAGTCCGTCAGTTCACCTGAGGAGACATGTATGATCGCCGAAATATGTGCCCGTTGGCCACTGTAGACCGGCAGTACACCCGTGGATATTTTGATTACTTAAATATGTCCGCAGCTCGTGGTCGTGCGGTAGCGTTCTCGCTTCCCACGCCCGGGTTCCCGGGTTCGATTCCCGGCGGGGTCAGGGATTTTCTCTGCCTCGTGATGACTGGGTGTTGTGCGATGTCCTTAGGTTAGTTAGGTTTAAGTAGTTTTAAGTTCTAGGGGACTGATGACCATAGATGTTAAGTCCCATAGTGCTCAGAGCCACTTAAATCTGTTATCTAGAAAACGTAACTTTTTCCACAAATTTCATTACTCTGCTAGATACTGCAATCTTAATCACTTATAATGTTACCTGGACAACATAACTTATTCCCGAAATTTCGTTACTCTACATTAATTATTTTTTGGTGTTGCGATTTTTCTCCGTCAGTGTATTTGGATTCGTTATACACTGACAGAAAAAAATCGCAACACCAAGAAGGAGTTGTGCGACATAAACGAAAGTTGGTAGACCTGTTTCTACATCTGCAAGATGATGTCTATTCAGATTTCGTGCCAGTCAGATAAGAGTGGCACTATCAGCGTCACTGTGTGGATGTAAATCAGGTTTGCTTTAAAGACACGCCGTAACGATTGTGAACGTAAGTTACTTTTGAGACTTACTAATCACACCGACGGCGATGTACCAATACAGCATCAGTGACACTTACCATTTAGTGTGAAATGTCTCATTTCTGTTTGTTTTTTATATTTTCACTACAGTGCATATCGCTAATCTTCATGTTTAAAGCATTTTAAATCTCTATTTCGTGGAACAAAAAAGTGTGTGTTGTCATAAATAAGTGGATTGTACAAAGCGTTCTTGAAGATAGCAGTTTACAAACATGTAAAGATAGGCGCTAGAGGGGAAGCACATTAGATTGCACACACACGTAATGCCATTCTTGCACTATTTCATTTGTGCAATGGTGGAAAGGAAAAAAAAAAGAGAATCATATTACGGGATTAGCCTGGAGTGATTTAACGAAGCCGCGGGAAACCTAACTTGGTCTGAAGTACAGAGTTTTAAATTCAGGTTTGCCAGACTGGGAGTCCAGTACCGCAAACACTGTGCATACCACCTCCATGTGGACGAGTGATGGACTGCCACCATATGTTGGAGAAAAGAATCGGCCGTAAAGTGATGGAGGCGACGACCACGGTATTTACTTTTAGTGGTTTAAGGAAACCATGGACTGCCTAAGGATGGCCGACGAGTTTCTCCTCACGCATATTAATCGAGTACCATAAGAACTGCAATCAGAGACGTTCATATTCAACAACTTTCCTGACTGGAACCGAACAAGAATTTGAGCTAAGTAACTTTTATTTCTCCTGCTGTTAAGAATCAAATACTCGTATTGAATATAATCCGCTGAATTTTTGATCAATACCAACCAATTTCTCAGTTTCCCCTAGCATAACGCGATTTCCCTGTGCACAACGATTGTTTGCCGAAAAAGCAGTATATTGTTCATTCTACAGCAAAATTGAAGAAAGTTTACAGAAAACCAACTGCTGCACGTATCAAGGAAATCATGGACTTTACTCTGTCAAAAACGCAATAGCATATCGAAGCTTTGAACTGCTTGCAACTTCACTCACGCGTACCACTTGAAGCTCAAGGTGATTACGTGAGTATCAATTGCGCGCAATATTTATTCAAATATTTAAATTAAACTGCGTTCTATGATTTCAAGACCACTCTGCTGTTGTGTTTCTCAATTAATAGGTCTTAACCCACTGGAACGTGTTTCTGCAAGCTTTGGTGTTGAAATATTCTTCCATCGGGAATACATCGATTAAGACTTTCAGTGACTTTTGGAAAGAGCTAAACTGACTGTAAGACGTGCCATTTCTAAACACTTAAGATTGTTAATATTCCCGATAGATTATTTTAAAAGCGTGATTCAGCTAATTATTTACTTTTTTGTTATTTTTGTTTGCTTTGTATAGCCGTCTAAACATAACGAGGGCAAGAAGGAAAGTATTCTGCCTGGTAGCGAAAGATTGTGGTTTTAAGCCAAAAAAATTAGTTTTTTTCGAAGCAGTTGCACATTAGCTCTCTGTAGCTTAATCAACGCTTTTTCAGTCAGCAAGTTCTATTCGTGAGCGTGATGAAGTTGCCGTTGAGACTCTAGATTCAAATTCCGCAGGAAGGCGCACCAAATCCTCAATTTTTTGCTGTAACTTTTCTAAATCTCCATCTACATTTCGCTTAAGACAATTACCAGGATGGAGCCTTTCAAAACAAGACGTTCGATTTCCTTTCCCAATCACAGCTTTTGCTCCGTCTCTAAGCTTCCTTCGTGCTAACTGTATTGTACGATGAATGATGTACTCTGGAAAACGTTTACAACCGCATCGTAATAATAATATTCCCGTGTGGTTCAAAGCTTACTGTACGTTTTTCAGTCGAATGACACTTCGGCGCCTTACTGCCCCTAATCAATCCCGGTAATCTTCCTGAGGAAAGAGGACCTACTGTTTAACGTGGAACCTGAACTTACGTGTCGTACTTAATGAGTCCTCACGTCACTGGAAGCGGAAGGCGAGGTTAAAGGTAAAATGAAAATTCCGTGGTTCTACCAGCATTCGATCCCGCGACCTCTCGGTTTCCAACAGGCTTTTTTCCATTACGAGCACTAGACTCTACATTAATGGGACATTGTATGACCCATGCCGCCAGTGTTAAATTATCGAATTTTCTGACCCATTACCTTGAAAACTTTATAACACACCAACTTACAATTTTCCATAACTATTGAATGCACATTTCTAGATACACTGTACTACAATTATTACTAAAATTGTATTGTGGGGCAAGTTACCTTTTTTTTTTCAAACACTCAATTTTTTACAGAATTTTGTAAATAAGTGGACATAAAAACAAAACAACTCAGAATCTTTTAATTACTCTAGTTCCATATGTGTTGAATCTCACACTTGGCATGCTGTAAAAATTTCATGTCTCTACCACAGTACTTTTATACAAAACGGGTCATTTATTGCAAAAAAATGTAGTTAAGAGATATTGAGGTTTAAAACTTGTTTTATTACAAATTCTTGTACAGACTTACATTTCTGCATCTTTTATGCACTATAATTGCCCTGGCCCATAGCCTGTGTCTTCTTCAGTGTCACAACAGCCCAGTGCTTGCCTCCTCCTTTTCTTCCTTGCTTCTTCTGTCATTTGCTGAGCAGCTAACTCTGCTTCACGTACACGAAGCTCATCCAGTTCCCGCAGTTCTTCAGCTGTGTTCTGGCCAAATCTTACCCCTAACTTCTCCAGAATCTTAAGTCTTTCACAGTTCCCACCATTAAAAGTTATTACAGCATCAGACACTGCTAACTTTAACGTCATAGGGCCAACAAATATATTTTTAGGCACACGGCACTACACAACATTATCGAAGGACTCATTCACATTCTGGATCTTTCCCTGTAAACACTTCTTCAGTAGCTCAGGATTTGCCATATCTCTGTAAATAGGTTTGACTACATCCATTACGTCAAATGAAGAGAATGTTTATGTGTAAATTCATGCAGGGTGCCAGAAAATCCAGCTTGCCTATATTTACACCCAGTGTTTGGTGGAGGTGGACACAAAGCATGACATGGCTTTTTACCGGTTGATATTCTATGAAAGAAAGTGCTCCACACAGCTCTCTTCATCTTGTCTAAATTGTCACAATTATCTCTACTGGTCTTCCCGTAATATTCCTGTAATTCATCAATTACTTTGTCCGTTAGTCTTCCAGCACATTTTATTGTCTTGCCATCAGACAGTTTTGTGTTACCCAGCTTGATTTGTTTATTCGTAATTCCAAGATCTGAGACGTAGCAGTAAGCACAAAACAAAGTAATAAACAGCCTTCTAGAATGTGTAGTTCCCAAGATATGACTGCTTAACTGTGGCAGTATATGCGTAGCCGCGAAATTTGACAGTCACATTTAAATATTCAAAATGTTATTTGAAGGTCTCTCAATTGCCTGATTTTAATGTATTGTTTACCAAAATGTTCAGGAAAGTTCAAAGTACATTATGAAGTAGAAAACAGAAAATATCAAATTTCAGCGAATTTCACATACAATTTCCCCTTATGAACCGCAATAACTGTTGTATTGATGCACTAAATACTGGAAGACACTACACACGAAGATAGTACCAATTGCCACGACAGATTTGCTGGGTATTATTCGATGTCAGTTGTTTTTGGTGATCGCTAGTAAAAATCTACATCTACATGGATACTCTGCAAATCACATTTAAGTGTCTGGCAGAGGGTTTATCGAACCACCTTCACAATTTTCTATTATTCCAATCTCGTATAGCGTGCGGAGAGAACGAACACCTATATCTTTCCGTACGAGTTCTGATTTCCCTTATTTTATCGTGGTGATCGTTTCTCCCTATGTAGGTCGGTGTCAACAAAATACTTTCGCATTCGGAGGGGAAAGTTGGTGATGGAATGTCGTGAGAAGATTCTGTCGCAACGAAAAACGCCTTTCTTTTAATGATGTACAGCCCAAATCCTGTATCATTTCAGTGACACTCTCTCCCATATTTCGCGATAATACAAAACGTGCGCCCTTCTTTGAACTTTTTCGATGTATTCCGTCAGTCCTATCTGGTAAGGATCCCACTTCGCGCAGCACTATTGTAAAATAGGACGGACAAGCGTAGTGCAGGCAGTCTCCTCAGTAGATCCGCTACATTTTCTGAGTGTCCTGCCAACAAAACACAATCTTTGGTTAGCCTTCCCCACAATATTTTCTATGTGTTCCTTCCAATTTAAGCTGTTCATAATTGTATATTCCTAGATATTTAATTTACGACCTTTAAATTTGACTGATTTATCGTGTAACCGACGTTTAACGGATTCCTTTTAAAACTCATGTGGATGACCTTACACTTTTCGTTATTTAGGATCAATTGACAATTTTTGCACCATTCAGATATATTTTATAAATCGTTTTGCAATTTGTTTTGAGCTTCTGATGACTTTATTGGTCGATAAAGGACAGCGTCATCTGCAAGCAACCTAATACAGCTGCTCAGATTGGCTCCCAAATCGTTTATATAGATAAGGAACAGCAGAGGGCCTGTTTTCTACTTCATAATGTACTTTGAACTTTCCTGAACATTTTGGTAAACAATACCTTGGGGAACGCCAGAAATCACTTTTGTTTTACAATATGACTTTCCGTCAATTACTAGGAACTGTGACCTCTCTTATAGGAAGTCACAAATCCAGTCACATAACTGAGACGATATTCCATAAGCACGCAATTTCACTATAAACCGCTTGTGTGGTACAGTGTCAAAAGCCTTCTGGAAATCCAGAAATACGGAATCGATCTGAAATTCCTTGTCAATAGACTCAACACTTCATGGGCATAAAGAGCTAGTTGTGTTTCACAAGAACGATGTTTTCTAAACCCATGTCGACTGTGTGTCAATAGACCGTTTTCTTCGAGGTAATTCATAATGTTCGAACACAATATATGTTCCACAATCCTGCTGCATATCGACGTTAATGATATGGGCCTGTAATTAAGTGGATTACTCCTACTACCTTTCTTGAATGTTGGTGTGACCTGTGCAACTTTCCAGTCTTTGGATACGGATCTTTCATCGAGTGAACGGTTGTATATAATTGTCAAGTATGGAGCTAATGCATCAGCATACTCTGAAAGGAACCTAATGGGTATACAGTCTGGACCAGAAGACTTGCTTTTATTAAGTGATTTAAGTTGCTTCACTACTCCGAGGATATTTTCTTCTACGTTACTCATGTTGGCAGCTGTTCTTGGTTCGAATTATGGAACATTTACTTCGTCTTCTCTTGTGAAGGCATTTCGGAAGGCTGTGTTTAGTAACTCTGCTTTGGCAGCACTGTCTTCGATAGTATCTCCATTGCTATCGCGCAGAGAAGGCATGGATTGTTTCTTGCCGCTAACACACTTCACATACGACCAGAAACTCTTTGGATTTTTGCCAGGTTTTAAGACAAAGTTTCGTTGTGGAAATTGTTATAAACATTTCGCACTGAAGTCCGCGCTAAATTTCGAGCTTCTGTAAAAGATCGCCAGTCTTGGGGATTTTTGCGTCTGTTTAAATTTGGCATGTTTTGTTTCGCTGTTTCTGCAACAGTGTTCTGACCGTTTTTGTGTACTAAGGAGGATCAGCTCCGTCGTTTGTTAATTTATTTGGTATAAATCTCTCAATTGCTGCCGATACTATTTTTCTGAATTCAAGCCACATCTGGTCTACACTTACATCATTAATTTGGAAGGAGTGGAGATTGTCTCTCAGGAAGGCGTCAACTGAATTTTTATCTGATTTTTTGAATAGGTATATTTTTCGTTTATTTTTGGTTCATTTGGGGGTTACAATATTCAAGCTCGCTATGACAACCCTGTGTTTACTAATTCCTGTATCCGTTTTGATGCTCGTTGTTAACTCAGGATTATTTGTTGCTAAGTGTGTTTTCACAACCGTTTCCTATTCGCGTGGGCTCATGAACTAACTGCTGGAAATAATTTTCAGAGAATGCGTTTAGCACAATTTCGGATGATATTTTATGCGTACCTCCAGAATTAAACATGTCTCTTCGCCAACATATCGAGGGTAAATTAAAATCACCACCAACTATAATCGCCGGCCGGTGTGGCCGTGCGGTTCTAGGCGCTTCAGTCTGGAACCGCGTGACCGCTACGGTCGCAAAAAAATGGCTCTGAGCACTATGGGACTCAACTTCTGAGGTCATTAGTCCCCTAGAACTTAGAACTAGTTAAACCTAACTAACCTAAGGACATCACAAACATCCATGCCCGAGGCAGGATTCGAACCTGCGACCGTAGCGGTCTTGCGGTTCCAGACTGCAGCGCCTTTAACCGCACGGCCACTTCGGCCGGCCCGCTACGGTCGCAGGTTCGAATCCTGCCTCGGGCATGGATGTGTGTCATGTCCTTAGGTTAGTTAGGTTTAAGTAGTTCTATGTTCTAGGGGACTGATGACCACAGATGTTAAGTCCCATAGCGCTCAGAGCCATTTGAACCATTTTTGAACCAACTATAATCGTATGAGACGGGTATGTGATTGAAATCAAACTAAAGTTTTCTTTGAACCTTTCTGGAACTGCATCATCTGAATTGGGAGGTCGGTAAAAGGATAAAATTATTATTTTATTCCGGTTGCCAACAATGTCCTCTGCCCATAGTCTCTCATAGGAGCTATCTACTTCAATTTCGCGACAAGATAAACTACCTCTAACAGCAACAAACACGCCACCACGAACCGTGTTTAGCCTATCCTTTCGGAACACCGTTAGGTTCTTCGCAAAAATTTCGTCTGAGCTTATCTCCGGCTTTAGCCAGCTTTCAGTGCCTATAACGATTTGAGCATCAGTGCTTTCTATTAGCGTTTGGAGCTCTGGTACTTGCCCAACACAGCTACGACAATTTACAGCTGTTGTACTGATGGTTTCTGTATCTACGTTCTTCCTGTGTTCGGCCTGCGCCCTTTGTGGCTGAAGCCCTTCTTGTGTTTTCCCGAGACCCTCTAACCTAAAAAACCGCCCAGTCCACGCCACACAGCCCCTGCTACCCGTGTAGCAGCCTCCTGCGTATAGTGGACACCTAATCTATTCAGCGGAACCCGAAACCCAACCACCCTTTAGCGCAAGTCCAGGAATCTGCAGCCTACACGGTCGCAGAACCGTCTGAGCCTCTGATTCAGACTCTCCACTCGGCTCTGTACCAGAGGTACGCAATCGGTCCTGTCGACTATGTTGCAAATGGTCAGCTCTGCTTTCATCTCGCAAGCAAGACCGGCAGCCTTTACCACTTCTGCTAGCCGCTCGAAACCAGAGATAATCTCTACTGATCCAAAGTGACACACATCATTGGTACCGACGTGAACAACCACCTGCAGCTGGCTGCACCCTGTGCTCTTCATGGCATCCGGGAGAACCCTTTCCACATCTGGAATGACTCCACCCGTTATGCTCACAGAGTGCACATTGGTTTTCTTACCCTTCTTGTCAGCCAAGTCCCTAAGGGGCCCCATAACGCGCCTAACGTTGGAGCACCCAACTACCAATAATCCCACCCTCTGCGATTCCCGGGATCTTGCAGGCTGAGTGGTTTCCTCAGAAACTGGACAGCATCTGGCTCAGTGACAGTGTCAGCCAGAGACAGCACCTGGAACTTGTTTGTCAGACAAACCGGGGAGACCTTGCCGCCTGGGAAGTCTTTCGCCGCCTGCTACGCCCCGGGGCGACCTCCCGCTCGACCACAGTCGGGTCAACCTCAGTGCGAGCAGTAATTGGGCTATCCACCGGTGAGGACCGATCGGAGGTCTCGGCCGTGCTGGACGTCCGTTGGATCCCCACCGCCGTCCCACAACAGTGGTGCCCATCCACTGCAGCCTCAAGCTGTGTAACCGAAGCTATCACAGCCTGAAGCTGATTGCGAAGTGTCACCAACATGGCTCGCATGCGCACACAACAATCGCAGTCCGCGTCCATACTAAAGAGCGTGGAAAACTAAACTATGCAGATAAACGGACTATCGGCACGTGCTGCGCAACTCTACTATAAACCCTGACGAAAATGTAAGAACTGTGTCTAATAAATTAGATTAACACGCAGAGATTCAAAAGCCTAACTACTGAAGCACTCAGGTGAAACTAAATAATTCGCCCCCGATTAGGAACTTGTAATATTTCACAAAATCGATTTACTTTCCGACGCAAACGAAAACGCGAGAACTGTGGCTATCAGATATCAAATAAAAATGCAGAAACACAAGAAACTAAACTGTTAAAGCACACAGATGACATAAAATTCGCTCCTGCTTACGAACTCATAAAAGTTAGAAAATCGCTTACTTCTCTGTTGCTCCTTGTGTCGCGGCCGGCTACTGCTGCCTGCCTGACTGGCTGGCTCACTAACGCCAACAAGCGGTCACTAGCTTTCAAAACAAACAAACAAACGACTATCGACTCGCGCTACGAAAATCTACTGTAGACCCTGACGAAAACGCAAGAACTATGTCTACTAAATTAGATTAACACGCAGAGATTTAAAATAAAAGCGATAACTGATATTTCGTAAGTTATTTAGCATGTCTTTACTGCACATTAACGTTAGTCTTGATTTAGCGTGAAGCCAGAGCCTTTTATAACGGATGTGAAAGAGGTGCCTGAGGAAGAGGTAGAGATAATGTTTTGTGGCGGTATATTTTTATCTTTAGAGGAAGGCACAGAAATCAGATCGTACTGTTGTGGAACCGTGATCCGCAGGTCTACACAAACGGCCGTCTCGGTGCTTACGTTCGCCCTTATACCTGTGCACGGGTGATACTTGTGTGCTACATGCCGATAAAGGTCGGATGAAAAGGGCTCGTCTACTGGAGGAGAAGCTGGAGAAGCGAGAAATTCACTGCATGATATGGCTAGCTATATCATCACCTTACAGAGCATGGCCGTTGGGGTGCTTCAGAGATGCGTGTTGTTGCTTCTAATCTCCTAGAGAAATCCTTCCCGTATTGAGAGGAGCTTCGCAAGAAATCCGGCGCGCTGTTCCTGCAGAACTCATAGATGTCTATATCTACATCTACATTCCGTAAGCCACCTTGTAGAGTACAACGGAAGGTACTTTCTGAACCACAGTTACTTTCCCTTTTCCCGTTCCTGTCGCGAATGGACCGGCGTAATAAGAGTTGCTGGCAAGCCTCCGAGTGATCTCTAATCTCTCTAACTTTATCTCCTTGGTAAACAATATACTGTCTGACTCTTCCTGAAACGTATGATTCCGGAATTTTAACAGTAAACCAACAACGATTCCAAAGCCTTTTTTCAGTATTCACCACTGGAGTTGGAAGAGAACCTCCGCGGCGTTTCGGCGTTTACTAAATGAACCTGTGATGAAACGCGCTGTCGATTTTGACTCTCCTCTGTTTCCTCTATCAATAATACGAGGGTTGTTCAATAAGTGATGCCCATCCCGCCCGGTTGGCCGTGCGGTCTAACGCACGGCTTTCCGGGCGGGAAGGAGCGCCTGCTCCCCGGCACGAATCCGCCCGGTTGATTTGAGTCGAGGTCCGGTGAACCGGCCAGTCTGTGGATGGTTTTTAGGCGGTTTCCCATCTGCCTCGGCGAATGCGGGCTGGTTCCCCTTATTCCGCCTCAGTTACACTATGTCGGCGATTGCTGCGCAAACAAGTTCTCCAAGTACGCGTACACCACCATTACTCTACCACGCAAACATAAGCGTTACACTCGTCTGGTGTGAGACGTTCCCTGGGGGGGTCCAACGGGGGCCGAACCGCACAATAACCCTGCGTTCGGTGTGGGGCGGCGGAGGGGTGAAGTGGACTGCGGTAGTCGTCGTGGGGTTGTGGACCACTGCGGCTGCGGCGGGGACGGAGCCTCTCCGTCGTTTCTAGGTCCCCTGTTAAAATACAATACAAATAATGCCCCATATTTTTTTTAAAAAAGAAGCATACATAGACAAACGCCCTTGTTGGTGCTTCACATTTGATGTTTGCTCTCTGCGGCGGTGAAGTTTCGAACCGTTCTGGCTGATGGCAGAGCCATAATACAGCTTCAAAATGGCGTCTACATACGACTCACGTTGCAAGCAGCGTGCTGTTACTGAATTCTTGTGTGCAGAAAATGAAACCATTGTGAACACCCATAAACGTTTGTGTACAGTGTATGGTGATGCTGCAGTTGATAGAAGTACAGTTGGGCGATGAGTAAAGAAAGTTAGAGCCTCAGGAAATGCAGAAACAGAGCTCCATTATCAGCCACGCTCGGGACGTCCTGCCACAGCCGGTGGGAAAAACTATCTTCACCGCGTTGTGATTAGGAGATAAATGTTCTCGATCATAAATCTCTCCGCAGAGCCTCAATAGCGAGGGTTTGTGAAATTTTAAAAGGTCAGCAACTTCTCTGTTGCTGTTCGAGGGGAGCAAGCAATGTGTCGGTACCAGATTGTTACTCACTCTTTCACCAGCAACGTAAATACTACATTACACGCTACACGCACCAGGGCAGTCACACAAACTAAACAGATATCGCTGCGGCGCGAAACAGATCCTGCAAGAACGGGATCAACGACGTCTGAAGATAAACGTTCAACGTGACAGAACTGCAACTCTTCCGCAAATTCCTGCAGATTTCAATGCTGGGTCATCAACAAGTGTCAGCATGCGAACCATTCAACGAAGCATCATCGATATGGGCTTTCGGAGCCTTCTTTGATGACAACACGACACGACGGGTCTAATTTCAAATTGTATCGCGCGGATGAACGTGTACGGCTATGGAGACAATCCATGGACCCTGCATGTCAGCAGGGGACTGTTCAAGCTGGTGGAGGCTCTGTAATGGTTTGGGGCGTATGTAGTTAGAGTGCTATGGGACCCCTGATACGTCTAGGTACGACTTTGATAAGTGACACGAACGTAGGCATCCTGTCTGATCACCAGCATCCATTCATGTCCATTGAGCGTCCCGACGGACTTGTGCAATTCCAGCAGGACAATGCGACACCCCACACGTCCAGAATTGCTGCACAGTGGCTCCAGGAACACTCTTCTGAGTTCATACATGTCCGCTGTCCACCACACTCCCCAGAAATGAACATTATTGAGCACATCTGAGATACCTTGCAACGTGCTGTTCAGAAGCCCCTTGTACTTTTAAGGATTTATGGACAGTCCTGCAGGATTCACGGAGTCTCTTCCCTCCAGCACGACTTCCGACATTAGTCTATAGTCCATGCCACGTCGTGTTGCGGCACTTTTGCGTGCTCGCCCCCCACCCCCCCCCCCCCCACCCCCTACACGATATTAGGCAGGCGTACCAGTTTCTTTGTCTCTTCAGTGTATTTTGAATACTGCTCCAGTGTTTGTGATTGGATTAAACGATGATTTCGAAGCAGTTCAGAGGCGTGGTGGTTGGTTTATTCCTCATCGGTTTGGTGAGTCGGGTATTGTAATGCAAGTGTTTCGTAATCTTAAGTTCATTAGATGGAAGAAGACTTTAGAGGACCAACACTTTCGAAACTCATTCTAGCATGCACTGTAGAATATGTAATTGAGAATTTGAATCGTGAAGCTTTATAATTGTTTAAAAAATAAAGCAGTACATACCACGTGCAAATGAAAGAAAGGTTCTGAAGCAGGCGAGGTAAATTTTTTCTCGACTGTAAAAGCGAGTCACACACTTTCTGAAGCCGTGTGTCTGTATTTTTCTTACAGTGTGCATCTGTGCGCTGGTCGAAGAGTTCCGTCCAACATGTTCGGTGCGTCCTACGTAACGGTAATCTAAAATTTCCACAATCGACTTAAGACGAAAGAAAACTTTACTGCAAACGATAAAATGCAATTCTGCGAGTATTTCCACTTGTAATACCAGCTGATGTCCCACGGCCACTAGAATTTTCTTCGAAATGTAAAATTGTAATTTTCATCATGTTTCGAGAATTCTTAAAAGAGAAGTAACATTATAATAAAGTAATGAAGCAGAACACATGTTCGTGTTTACAGTCAAATTTTCCCCAAATCTTGTAGCAAATACGAGCACAAATGCTGCCAGCTCTACACAGTTTCTCCTACATTCGTGCGTAGCATCATATAACGGAGCTAGAAAAATAAACTGGAAACAGAGCGTGGCGTTCATGGGTGTGGCATTGCAGATGAAATAAAGACGAATTAATAACATGCTACGCTATGTCACAGAAATCTCTAACAAGAGTTTTCAGATTTTTCTCAAGAGATGCTTGGCACTTTTGAACATGAAATGAAAGAAAAATGTTCCGTTCGAAGTTTTAGGTTATTTGGGTGCTCCAAGGTTCAATTAGAGCCCAAAATTCATCAGAAACTGGAACTATCTGCATTGTAATTTAACTGCATACTTTTCGTAATAGAAATAAAAACGTGAAATATGTCAGTATTATGCAAAACCATAGCTCAGTAATAAGAAAAACATGGCACTAGCTTGCTTTATCATGTCTGATTCATGTTGAAAGGTGACTTTCACTTGTGACATTCATTTCGCAGATTATTCTGCATATTTGGAGTAAATAAACCCATATAATGGTTAATTAGTCTTATTAGGTGGATTAGAGAGAGAGATAAGTGATGATTAAACACGTCTGAAACAATACGGGCTTTGGTAGTGATAATATTTAGTTGCATGCTGTAGGTGTAAGCGAAGTGGATTTGCCAGTGGAGGCGGGGAGGCAAAGGCCGGTGAGCGCCGGAAGAGCATTGTGCAGGGGCCGGGGGTCCCAGGGGATGCGGCCACTGACCTGCAAGCATCAAAAGCAACGCCGCAGGGTGCCAGGTGAGAGAGAGAGGGGAAATGTCGAGCAGACAGAGAGCGCCCAACGAAAGCGCTAGCGCCGCCCGGTCGCGCGCTGTTTTAGCGGCAAATGGGCTGAGCTCTGGTTGGGCAGTTCATAAGAAAGTGCGGGAAACGCTGAGCGTCAACGCCCGCTGTTTGGACAGAGAAATTTTTGGATAGGTGGAGAAATTGTATCACTCCACGAGGGAGATATGGGAGGCCCTTGCTGCGTCGGGATTGGCTGATTAAGAGTTTGGCGGCAAGATTGCCGCAAGAGCATCGTGCAGAGAGCGACAGTGAGGAGAACGTCTAGTGCCGTGAAAGCGGACAGTCGCAAAGTTCGGTAGCTCTGAGATAGGGACTTAGATTCTGAATACTGTGCTGTGTATGATCTAGAGCAGAGGTTCCCAAACTTTTGTTTGTCACGCCCCCCTTCTGCTGAAAAAAAAATAACTTCCGTCTCAAGTTTTCACAAAGAGCCGTAAATAACCTGGAATTTAATGCACTCTTTTTTAATATGATTCATGATTTTGATGCACAGTTTCAAGACATCATTGAGTTCCTTTAGAAGTGTCTTAGCTGCCAATGCTTGACGGTGTGTTACACAGTGGATAGCAGTAACGCTAGGGTTTTTTTTCTCCGACCATCTGCACGAATCCTGAGCGACATCCAAGCATTGATGGGGCGTCGACTGTGCGTACGCCTATCAGTTTCTGCCATGATAACTCATTTTTCAAAAGAATTCAGAGACGGCTGCCATTATATGAATTACTTTTGAAGTTGGCTTTAACTCTGTAGAAAACAGCAACTCTTCCTTAATTGCTTAATTTTCTATATAGCGAACGAAAGCTAGCAGTTGGCAACAATTCGCAACATCAGTACTCTCGTCTAACTGTATTGCGAAAAACTGAGATTGTTTGACGACCGTAACTAATTGATTTTGTATGTCTTCGGCCATATAATCAATCCGACGTTTCACAGTATTGTCAGAAAGCGGTATTTGTGAAAGTTTTTGTTTACTTTCTGACCCAAGAACAATATCAGCAGCTTTCAACAAACAGGGTTTGACTAGTATCTCTCCGATAATATGACTTTTCTTGGTCCTTGAAATAAGTAGCAATAACTCATACGAGGCTTCCAGTACCTTTCCTGATGTCTGAGCGAAGGATACAGCAGTGTCCAACTTCATTCGTTTCAAATTATCACATTTTGCAGCAAGAAATTCCTTCAGCTTCTCTTTCAATGCACCATGCTTTGCCCACAAATGGCGTTCCAGACGAGGTGGTCTCATGGAATCATTCCTCAATACCTCATAGCAAATAACGCTTTGCGGCTGGTCAACAACATTTTTTTTTGTATGGAAGCAAAACCGTATTTCATATAATCATCATTATATTTACGTTTTTTCACGACACTCGTGGTGAAGTAAAAAGAAAACAAGAAGTTAACAGTATAATTTCGTACTAACACTGATTTTACTGAGGCACAACTGTGAAAGATTCAACGCGATTTCAGCAAAATCCAATACATCAGATGTGTCAACAACTGCAAGCAACTAACTGAAATAAAGGAAAGCTACTGTCGTCTGTCGGCACCTCAGCTGACTGCCTGTGAGGAGTGGGGCGAAGAACGGGGAAGCCCAGCCGCAGCGAAGGTAGTCAGTGCACTGTCTGTCTGCGACCTGGTGGCCGAGCAGGGCTCTTGCTGGGAGAAACGGGCTTTTCCCGGATTAGGGCGGAAACAGCCCACAGGCACCCTAAGAATTTGCTACCTGTTCTGCGGTGCTGTTCTGAGCAGTGCAGCCTGGGGTTTTATGCGAAAATCGTTTTCGTGCCCCCTATCTTTTGTTACTTATAAATGAAACGTTATAAGTTTTCAGATAACATCAATGAATTGGTTGTCGAATTTCACAGTAATTAAGTAAGGTCATGGATACACCTCACACATCGCTGGAAACTGAGCACAGTGCCAAGCAGTTATCTCTGTACTCGTGCCAAAAGACGACATTGTCGCAGCAAAGAACGTACACTAATTTCAAACGAAATTATGCCATATTTCAAAAAGGCAGAAGAAAAATAACTGTTTTGTCAGATAAGTAATCCGAATGAAAGAGCTGTAGTAAAAAAAAAATGCCTCACTAATGGTCTTCACTGTCTATCTAGCTGGGTTATGTTTCATTGTTGGCAGTCACGACAACACAGCGTGAAGTACTCTGCTCAGAACGAACACTTGTACTAGTTTCGCATTCACGTCGTGCACATTTTTCTGGTGACAAAGGGCATAACCCTGGCGTACAAATTACGAACCCGCCAGTTCATTTGAAGCGTATACAGTCTATTAAAGTCACTGTAATCGCATCACATGGGGATCCACGGTTGACAGGATAATAAAACGGCATTTTTGCAGTTACGCAGTATAAGTGATTACTACGCAGATGAACATAGCCTACTACTGCTAAAAGTTATTACATGATTATGTTCAGTTCATGTGTACAAAAAACTACGGCTAAAAGTTATTACATGATTATGTTCAGTTCATGTGTACAAACGTAAGGAATACTTAATACCTGACTTTTCTGTTTTCCAATTGTCAGAAGTAAGTTGTTTACAAATCTGATATATTAGAACTAACGCATATCGCCTTCGTAATTCTGAGAGTTTCTGTGTGTGACATTCTAAACGTGAACTTCAAAAGCTGTATGTTCTAGGATAGGTTATTGAGATAGGATTGCGGGAAGTGGGACGCCAAACGATTGCATTTAGCACCATAATCTATCATTAATACCTGCACATTCATTTTTATTAAAATATCTACATTAAAAAGAAATATTAGGTTTATATTGCTAACTCCACCCGCGCCCCCCTTGCAACATCATCACGCCCTCCAGTTTGGGAACCCATGATCTAGAGTCTGCAGCTGCAGTAGGACATCAGCGTCCACGATAGGCATTGCATTGACTACTAGTATAATTGCAGTTGATTCCGCCTTATAGGCTGGCAGTCACCATTGAACGTAGTCAACCAGTGCACAGAGCTATCATACTGGGATTGCACGTTAGTACAAGACGCACCTAAAAGGTCGTTGAGCCAGTCTTGAAAGCGTTGTATACCATTTAGAGGAAATATAGGGCTTGTGGTATTAGCAGTTTCTGAGTAGTTTATTCTGCTCAAGATATTTGAGAGACTGATATTAATTCAGCGACTTCGCAGCTGCAGTCGTCGCCCCAGCAGTATCGATGGAGTCAGCACGCTGGTAGACGGTATTGTAAAACTTGCAGCAGCGGCAGTAAAGTTCGGAAATAGTTGTTGGATCGTGTTCTTGCCATCCACTGAGCATCCGTGCAGTTTTGCTTACGATTCGTTATTGGTTATTTGTCCTTTTGCATGTTGTATGGTTTGTTTCTTGGTGATGGTGTCCAAAGTACGTATTATTTCAGACACAAAAGAGATTATAGGAACGCAGTCAGTTCGCATTTACCATTTGCTTATCCAGGGGCATAATTAAATCTAACTTCGCATCAACTTAACATTAAGAGCTGAGAGCCAATCTAACCAGTGTAGTATATCTAAGAACAGTGTACAATTTGTTTAATTTGTTTTCATTCATGATCTGTTCATTATGATCTAATTTCTATCTTATATCAATAAATACAAGTTATTTACAATATCGCTTTTGATTCAGTAGTAGGTGGCAGTTAGACATCTCTGGCACATTAATATATTTTATTCGTGTTTAATAACCCAATAAGATCCCCTACAATGTCACGAATAGAAGTGCTCCGTTTATGAAAATTTTTACTACTAATCGCAGAATCTAATGACCTACTTCAACAATACGTACACAATAACAAACGTACACAATAACAAACTAAGGGAAAAGTACGAAACAGATACGTATATACTATTTCATTATTTCAATGCAACAGCAATATCACGTGTTCTTTTAATACAGGGTAAGTGACTCAACTACTCGTTGTCCTGGTCCCTAAAATAATCTTTTCTACATCACGAAACCTGATTTGCAAATATGAATGCAATCAGCTGCTCAATCGTACTGCTTTTTGTGAAAAAACGGATTTTCAAGTGCTCATTGCAACAGCATCTGTACGTGACTTATTTTAAAAGCAGGTGATCTCTTTCCAGTGCCGCCCTTCCACCTCTAATCAATTTACTCTCGTTGGGACATTAAACCACATCATTACACTTTTTTTTAATGTCCTCCCAGCAACCACATACAAAACTAACTGTAACCTACTGGCAATACTTACACCCGTGCTGGTTAGTAATTGTTTGGTGATGGATAGACTTCAGTCTTAATTTCACCATGGTTGAGACTGAGCCATACTTCCCTCATATCTATTCCCTCTGCTGTTGGAACCTCTCCGGTTTCGTTCCCCAGTGACAGGCTTCCTGGCGTCACACTATGGGGCAATCTTGCCTCTCCTTGAAGCGATGGCACACATGGCTCTCTGCATAGCTTTGCCTTGGCTTTACCGCTTGCTAACAGTGTTCGCCAGCCGAGGGTGCGTGAGGTCGCTGTGTTGTGTTTAACGACTGTCGACCGTGAACAATGTGCCGACATCATTTGAAGACTCATTGCTTCCCTCTGCGTTTGCGAATGCGGGTTGCGTCTTCTCAGTCTGTCAGATTCCATTTCTGGTGGCTTGGTGAATGGATGTAGTCCTGAAACCATTCCTTTTGCCTCCGGGATCCGGCGAAGATACAAATGGTAAGAACCAGGTTTGCGTATAATTGAATGTTGGGTCTGATTTGCGGAAACTCCTGTTTTGCTAAACCCTGCTAACTGAGAATTGTTAGTGGGTTCGTGCCTATTGCATTGAGTAGTTTTCACTAGTGGCCGTTATTTGGCCTGGGTTTTTAAAATTGGATCAGCATCCCTGGTAAGCCGAACATGGCCCAGTTATATTTAAGACAGTTGTAAAACGGATCACATTTTGGCCGGCCCTATTTCCATTGTTATCTGATTAAGTACAGACATTTTTTCCATCCAAATATGTACCTGTATCTCATTTTTAAACACTCGGGGACTCAGACTTTGTAATATCTTTTGTATTTAAGGCACTCATTCACCGATTCTTTTGAATGATCAGCAGTTCAAATTGTTTTAAAATATATTCGTTTTCAATTATCTACTTGTGTTTGTGGAGTAAATTGGCACGGTTTCCTTGTTCTGAGGGAACTTGCGATCTGTATTTTGTATCTGTTATATGATTTTAATGTGTATCATGTGTATGTTTTATAGAGTCTGAGGTGAACCAAGCAACTGATTGATGCGTAGCCTCAACGTAAACATGTACCGTTGTCTTGGTAGATTAAATTCCAGCTCTTTTTTAAGTGTTCTGTGAATCTTTTAATCAAAGCATTTGTTTTCTACGTTGTGGTGTTTTGATCATTTAAACATTTTGCTACTGAATAACTTTTGTTCCCTTAGTGAATTTAAACCTTTGTCTAAGTTACATATTTTTGGAATTTATTGTTAATTTCAATAGTAGTTATTCTACGCAAGCTTAAGAAGTTCCTTGTAACTGTCTTTAAAACTGTTAACAAATGGTTGAGATATTGGCTTTGGTGGATTGTATTTTAAATGTACATTTCCTTGAATGTGTCCCAATATTTCAATCCTTTTTTTTTTAATCATTCTTAATAGTCTTCACTGCCCCTGTGACAATTTCTTAAACATTTGTTACATTTGAGAAAACAAAAAATAAAAATGTAACAATAAATGTATGGAATGTTTGAGTCTTGTGTGCCCAGCACCTTACCTTTTCCAGATCCAGGCTCAGTACCGTTTCAGATGCAAAACTCGTATGCCTGAGATTCACTGGAGCACTCGAGTTTCTGTTAAAGGTTCCAGTTATGATATATATGTTACAGGGAGGTGATAAAGGAGTAAAGTAATCCCACCATAAATGTGATATGGACTGTTTGACGTTAGGATGTAGGCTGTGGGGCGATAAGTGGAAACCGAACCACAATATGTACCGACGTTACAGCGGAACTGGTATCGGCAAAGTAAAGTAAAAACATTCACCGGCCGCTCTTTGAGAGAAACTGAATATGTGTGCGGTCCGAAGTAGAGAAGTGTAATATCTGACTAGTACGCACATCGAAAATCAGGAGAACCTAATTCCAAGCGGAAATATCGTGCTTCTTAGGAATAATGTCAATTTTTTTGCGATAAAAAATTAACAAAACTCATTAAATCTCACTCCCATATCAGCAATAATTAATATCCATAGCGACATTTGGCATTATCTTTTCTTATTTCATTTGGTTTCTGTACCAACATTGAGTTACAATTTTTTTCTGCTTGACTTATCCACGTTGTAATTTTTGTGTAAACTGTCACATCACTGAATGGGAAGAAGTGTGATAGTTAATCCTCGGGTGGATTCGGTATGATGTATGAAAGGCAGTCATGTCCTGCTATCTGTTGTTACTCGGAGGCAGCAACCTCTCCTTCTTATGAAAACACTGTCTGCTGAAACTAGCCTACACTGAACTCTTGAGAGTTGTCAAAATAATTCTTATCCTCTACGCTTGAAGGTGTGAGCTTATTTTAATTCGCTGTGCAAATAGCTGTGTGTTTTGCGACTTAATACGCAGCGCATTTTACTATGTCACCAAGTTTTAACCTCATGAGGTAAAGTAATATTCTAAATTGATTTTTGATCCACAAGAAGCTTTAATTTTTTAACGCTCCCCGTGAACTCAAAAAGTCCAGGAACTGTTTCGTTCTAAGTCGAGGTGCTATGATTTCAACTAAGTTAGCGTTCTGTTTTAATAAGAAACGTTCATTTGTAATGCAGAAATAAGAAAAGAAACTGCATTTATGTGAATTTATGAAACGAGGTATAAACTGCAAAACGCTGAGTGATCTTTGACAATTATTGTGATATCCATGGCTACAAAGCTGGGACCTTATGCTGACCTATTTTCGACCGACCCAACTAAAAGTGTTTAGCAGAATTAGTCGTAAGTACGCAAACTTCCACCGCCGGAGAGCGTTAAAAACAAATTATTAGCCACGTGACCGAGTCATGATCTAAATAAAACTACCAGCCTATAGATTACTGTTACATAAGCCCTCATCAATGTGAATACTTGCGAGGTGTCGTTGCAGATGTGTGTGAGCAAATGCGTCCCTAAACCTCACATTGTCACTCGACAACGTAGTGTTGGTAGGCAATTTGCTGACTGTGTAACAGGACGGCTGAGGAGGAGGGTCGAGTGCTCACTTCTGTTAGGTGCTTAATTTTATTTCTTACTGTTCGACGAATGGTATAAGTACCAAAGAGCACGAGTGCTGTGTATACTTCTGTAGTAGGCTGTGACGGAACTTGAAGACAAGCGCGATGATTACGTACAAACGAGACAAGTACGTTTTTTAGCCTCTGTGGTCTCGCACACGAAAGAGTTTTATCAAAAAGCGCACACATTCTTCTTTGAAAACAAAGTATTAGTCTCCTCACGATGTTGATTTTGTTTGTAATGGATAAGAATCATACAGAATGGCATGCCGCAGGCTGAGAATACTATAAACACAAAAAAATCAGTACAGAGGGAAGATATAAAAAATGTGAAAGAGGAAGAAAATGGAAATTGTGTCCATGACCTGAGATATGTAAGTCACGACCGAACGCGCGCAGTTCATGACGGACTCTGCATGTAACTCTTACCAAAAGAGGCGTTAAGTTGTTGTGGCATGTTCGACCAGTCCATCTGATAGCTGAGAGAGTACCGGACCGCGGAAGAATACATGAGGATAAACACATTGGAAAAAGTAACGTGGGTTACCTAAATAGGATGAGCATAGCGGAGGACGATGTTTGCCGTCTGGCATTTGTCAGTTTGCCGCCGCCCAGACCAAGTGATGACCCACACACTTATTACTATGTTATTTATTTCTTGTATTCTTTAATTATTCCGAAACATCGTCCCATTGAATTGTCGGCAAGTGGAATAACGATGCTAATTCTCGAAATGAAGACTACTCATGTTATTGTACAGCAAATTATCTCTCCAGTCTGAGATATAAGGAAATGAGGCGGAGTTCAATGCATCAAATGTAAGTAACCATCGACTTTTATAAAACATTTAAATTAATGAGAAAATGAAAATTGCATCCCCAATTCTGTTTTCAGTTAATGCACCCAAAGTGTTTTCAGTGAGTCTTTAAAACAATGACCTTGGTGTCTGCTGTTTGATTGCGATCAAAACGTCGCTTTCCCACATGACTTCATGCATGATACTTCCATAACAATTTCACAGAGTTTACAAACATGTTATCAACCTGCAGTGATCTATACCACGGTTGAAGGTAAACTTCAAGGTTCGTATTCTTAGGAAACTCATCATAACATACTGCAGCCAAGGACAGCCAAGGGATTCATCCCCGGGTTTCTACTGGTAAGACAGAAGTCAGATTTTGTTCTGTTACAAATCCGGACACGGATTCGAGGCTGGATTTTAACACAGTACATATTATCTAGATTACTGTCACACCTTATTGCAAATGTGTCGTAGTTCGTGAAAGCTGTCAGAATATCAAGGAATAAAAGAGGCATCAATTAGAAGCCAGTTTTGGACAACGCACTGATTTGCAATGTACTTCCTAAGTCTTAGTCTTTTTTTCTGGTGCTGACATTCCTACATTGCCGGATAACGTTTCACACGGTGCCTCACTGCAGACTGCTGACGAAGGTCCGAGCTTACGGATTAGGTTCCCCACAACGTGAGTAGCTCGAAGACTTCTTATTTAATAGAATACAGAACGTTATCCTCGACGGCGCGGCCGTTTGGTGATGGCGCGGCATCGGTAAGAGGGGGATACAAAATGACTTAGACAAAATTTTTAATTTGCGTGATGAATGGTACCTAACTCTAAATTAAAAAAAGAGTAACTTAATGTAGGTGAGTAGGAAAAACAGACTCATAATGTTCGAATACAGTATTAGTGGCGTGCTGCTTGCTACAATCAAGTCGATTAAATACTAAGATGTAACTTTTCAAAACGACATGAAATGGAACGAGCATGTAAGGACTGTAGTAGGTTTATTGAGAGAGTTTTAGGAAAAATGGTTCAAAGGGCTCTGAGCACTATGGGACTCAACTGCTGAGGTCATTAGTCCCCTAGAACTTAGAACTAGTTAAACCTAACTAACCTAAGGACATCACAAACATCCATGCCCGAGGCAGGATTCGAACCTGCGACCGTAGCGGTCTTGCGGTTCCAGACTGCAGCGCCTTTAACCGCACGGCCACTTCGGCCGGCGAGTTTTAGGAAAGTATGGTTCATCTGCAAAGGAGACTTCATATAGAACACTAGTGCGACCATTCTCGAGTACTGACCGAGTCTTTGGAATGCGAACAAGATCGGATTAAAGGAAGACGTCGAAGCAATGAAAAGGCGGGCTGCTTGATTTGTTACCAGTAGATTCGAACAACACATAAGTATTACGGAAATGCTTCGGGAATTCAAATGGGAATCACTGTAGAGAAGGCGACGTTCTTTTCGAGTACCACTATTGAGAAAATTAAGAGAAACGGTATTTGAGTCTGACTGCGGAACGATTCTACTGCTACCAACGTACATTTCGCTTAAGGACCATGAAGATAGGATTAAAGAGATCAGAGTTCGTGATTTCTGGGCAGGAGCTTTTCCTTCTCAAGGAAATTAATTATATTCGAACTGAGAATATGTTCAAGGATTCTGCAGCAAAGCGAGGTTAAAGATATTGGTCTGTAATTTTGCGAGTTCTTTGTTTTGCCCTTTTTATATGCAGGAGCCACGTGCGGTTTTTTCCAGTCACTTGGGACTCGGGACTTTGCTTTAGGAGAAAACTACGTAGCCGAAATTTACAGAATTATGAAAAAGGATTTCACGTTACTGATCGGTTGCGCTGCAAGCGAAGGATGACTCTTAACAATTACGTAACAGGAAACTGGAAAACAAATCCCTACTAAATATAGGATAGCAATATAAAATACAATTCTTCTATAAAATAATGTTAATAAGAACATGAACTAGTTTAAAATTTCATATAAAATGTACTTTTTATTTTTTATAAAATAAACTAGCTGATAACTAACCGCTTTGCTGGGGTTTCAGTTTTCTGTCAGTAGTTTTATAAATGTAATAATGGATACAAAACTGTAGTGAAAGACGTTTTCGTTTCTTTCTTATTCTGACAAATCTGATGTTTGGTTATGTGGCGCACATACATACATATATTCTGCATGTCCAACATGTGAAAATGCAACGTAGATTTGACCATGTGAGAAACGGTGTTCCTTTAAATTAACTCTGCAATAGTGAAATGTTTGACACTGATCCCTATTGATTGTCATACTATAAGCTACTTTCACAGGAAATTTTAATCTTTAAAAAGAAAATGGTGTATGAGTTGAGAGCAACGGGATTCTTGGTATGAACACCGATTTTACTTCTTGTTTAAGTTGAAACTATTGCTTCAATAATATTGTGAAGTAGTTGTTTGACACACAATCTTGTTTCATTACATAATTTGGGTGAGTTATATTTCACAATAATTTTATTGGCGACCCAATCAGTTTCAGCGAATAAAGAGGCATATTGGACGAATTTAACGAGTTTAAAAATTCAGTTGAAAAGTTGATACTTTCTTCTTAACCCATTATTGTATCAGCCGATTTGTATATTGTTTTTCACCTGGAATCATCCCCTGTATTTGCTCCATTATTTAATGCACTACGTCATTCCTTGGTGTTAAAATTGTTCGCTCACACAATTAGTCTGTATTGAGGTAGTTCATTTCTATCGATGGATGCACTTTCTGAATAATTCTTGTGTTAAAATAAGCTTACCAGAGTATGGATCAATGTTCCAGCGATATGCTGCACTATATTGCTTCTTGTCACAATACCACGATAACTAATTTCATTGTCCACGAGTACTAAGGCCGCTTAGTTTGATTGAGGTGCATTGAACAGTCTTTCGTGGTCGCCTGTTGGTTTATTATCAGTTTCTGTTATCAGCTTGAATTATTATTTTATAACTATCCGCGACCATTTTTTCGATTTGATTTTTTAACATTTGTACCAGTTCATTAATTTTTAGAAGGAAACGTTGTAGATCCAGAATTGTATCTCGATGCAATCCAGTGACGCTCAAAGAGCGCTAATTGGCTTCATCGTTCTCGTTTCCTACAAAGTAAACTTGTAAAAACATCAGTTTTTCGTCTGCAAATGGTGACAACGACCCAATTTCATGATACGCTTATCCTTGGATTCTAAACACCGCATTAAATCCTTCCTGTTCGGTTATTGCTGATGTTCCAAACGATGTCGTTTGGCAGTATGCGCTATAGCTTGTTATTTCTTTTAAAAAATCCTTCGATATCAGTGATACACCTTTCATACATTCAAAGCATTCAGGTGGGGTTAATTTTAGTGCTGGTAACGTAATTTTACCATTTGAGCAGCATATAATTGTTGTTTCTCCTTTAAATTTTTCCGCCTTACAGTATTTACTGAACACAGTTTATCCATTCTTCCGATTGCAATTCATGGATGTTCATTATATTTTATAGTTGGATCGTAATGAAATGCCTCATTTTTAAGACAGTGACGTCCTTGCTTCCTTGCGCATTCACCATTTGTAGATGTCCTCAACGATTGAGCGGCGACCTGATTTCCTAAGAGAAGATTATGTATTAGTTCTGTCTTCTGTTCACTACTTTTATTGCTAGCGCACAAAGTGAGACTTAAGACTACTCCCAACATAAACGCCGTAGGTATGCAGTGAATAGTTTTGGCTATAAAGGAAAATATACGCAGACAGATCCCATATATTCATCCTGACACCAAGGTGGCATCACTGTATGAGTAAAATTGTAGTCGGTTTATAGCCATTATGGGCGTGTAATTTTTGTCATTGAGCTGTAGTGTATGCTGTGCTAAATTTTTTTATATGAATGTAAGCCTGTAACGTTGGCATATTTCCTTTTTATAGGTCTGAAGGTGGCAATACATATTGCCGAAACTAGTAATCCAGTAATCGTGTTAACGTAGGGATCTTGCCAAATAAATTGGTTTCACAGGAAGATTAATGCGCAGATTTATATATCACCTCTTGCACTGAATGATCATGTCGGGAAAGATAATTGCAAATGGTTTTGACAAACAGTTAACTTACTCCTGCGCGTTCGCCTACCGCACAACGCACGAGTCGGACGGGTTGCATGGATAGCTGGCAATGGCTGCGAGTCAGACTACTCGGTCTCCGTTGAGAATTGTTTAATTTTTAGTGCATCCCAGTACTTTTAAACACTAATTACACGTTATCAGAAAATTTTACTTACAAGGAACCGCTTGTGTCCGAGGTGGCAAGTACAGTCGTTAGTAACGCTCGTTTGAAAGTATTTTGTTAACAGTTATGACAATATTAGCTGCTAATGACTCACCATGTGTATGAGGAAGACGCATCACGAGAACGACAGAAAATGAGTGTCCAGAAGGAGCAGAGGATCAATATTCTGTGGGATGTATGTATTACACTTCACAAAATGGACATCGTCGACTTTCAAGACATGTACAAAACTAACCATTAACTTGCACCATGAATACCGAAAGAAAAATGGGACGCCACAGAGATCAGAAAGTCCGCACCATCGAGACTGAAGGCGAACTCCTTGGGAGTTGTGCAGGGACTTTCAGCTAGGTACCCAGACTTAAAGAATGCATGTAGAATCATACTAAGGTAACGGAGTATGAGAACTGATGGAATGTGATAGCAAGCAATCGAATGCGAAGCAGTCTGTCGTGGAACTTATTGTGAAACTGGCTATCTACTAATGCGTAGCTGTAGACAGTGCCATAATATGTTTTATAGGCACGGTAAAATTTGCAAGGTTCCTTTAATATGCATTTCCTTTAATATTCAGATTGGTCAGAGTTGAAAATATATTCCTTACTGGACGATGGGATCAGTTTGTTTATCTCATCTACAAATTTTCGGGTCGATTTCGCAGTTTGCTGTGCATCGTCTAGTTGATGCTGCGTTTGAAATTTCGTTATCTTACATCTTCAGATTCTGTAGTCCTGTTTGAAGTTAGCCGGCCGGAGTGGCCGAGCGGTTCTAGGCGCTTCAGTCTGGAACCGCGCGACCGCTACGGCCGCAGGTTCGGGCATGGATGTGTATGATGTCCTTAGGTTAGTTAGGTTTAAGTAGTTCTAAGTTATAGGGGGCTGATGACCTCAGATGTTGAGTCCCATAGTGCTCAGAACCATTTGAACCATTTGTTTGAAGTTATGCAACCATCCAGCACTTCCCTTGAAATCACTGTAATCTATTTCGCGCGCGATTTGATGTGCGTGACGTAGTAGGTCACTGTCATAAACATCCTGTAAATAGTATCGAGCACATTTGAAATGCGCAAACACCTGTTTTTGTAGCAAGTGTGCCTTGTTCTCCCTTGAGTATCCGTAGTTTTTCTTATGCGCTGCACGGTCATATTGCTAGGGACTTATTCGAAATCTGTTCATAATTATTTTTGATTATGCTGTGGATGATCTTCCATGAACATAATTATATTTAGTGTCCGCTCCTTGGACAACGATTGTCTTTTAATACCTTTCACTGGAGACGCGATTTGTGGCTATCTGTCCAACAAGGATGATGAACTACATGGCTCAACACTTGTTCAATATCGTTTCCACTTGTTAAGCACGTATCGTAATCATTGTACTCTTCATGTACATTGTCCACAAAGTCGAGCGTACACGACACCACACATTCTACTGACCCCATCTCGCAGCAACGATAATATTTCATCTGTTACTTCTTTCCCACTCTGTGAAATCCCTTTGTTTCCTATCTAACGAAATGTCAACTTTGGCAACCGTTGTAGGATTAATGAAATGCTTGCTTTGTTTATCGTTGCCATTGCTCTGCTTTGTATCAACACCACTAGCACTGTAACACTTGCCGACTAAGCAGTTCAACTACGCCCCCTAGCCTCATGCTGTGCACACCGTTGGATACCTCCAGTCCCGCCGACTGTTGCCATTAGCAGCCAACATTGTGGTTGCATGGTAGACAATACGTCGGGCGTCGAACGCCAGAAACATCATTGACCTTTTGCGACTTCGCACTCAAAGCGTTCCGTGTTAAAGTATGGTTACAAAATCGACGGAAAGAGTTGCGTGAAAGCAACAGAAAACGAAACAGCAATATAAATGTATAACATCTATCATCATACAGGTTCTAGGCAGAGAATTTAAAATTTAGTATGTGACTGTTATGCCTTCGTTCGTGCAGATGCGTTCACGCGCTGATCCTGGTTACTTCCTATTCATAACATTACCACCCAGACGACTATAAAGTGTTTGCAAGGAATATTCTGTATCTTTGGACCTCGTCGTATGTTAGTGCCTGATAATCCTACTTCCTTTAAATCGGGCGCATTTCGTAATTTCTGCTCTGAAGAGGAGATGGCGGAGCGGGTAAACGGTAATTTAAGGGCATCTTTGATCGCTTTCCATCATAACGATCATACTCGGTACAATAGTTCGTTGTGTTGGTTAGGGTACGCTTTCAATAAGGCCACGCACGAAGCTCACCGGGGTCGACAACTAGCCTGATGTTTGTGTTTAAACCTAATTCATCGCCCGAGAATTTATGGTCACCCAATGACTTGCTTCCGAAGAAGGTGGACGCTGGTCAGATCTGCGCTTACTGGAAGAGCATCCGTATTGTTATAATGCTGGAAGACGGCCGGCCTCGCTGAGAGCAGGGGATCATGCTTGTGTGAAAAACTTTGGCCCGGCAAGTTGTGGGGCAGATAAAATTTAGGGGAGGCTTTTGCCCAGGTTTGTGGGACCTGCCCGTATTTTGATTTTCGTCACCCTGGTAGCCTTGTTGGTGAGAAACCCCAAAATGGAATGATTTTTAGAAGATACACAGGGTGATTATAATTAAAGTGTAACGTCCCCTTAGAACAATTATACATGACTGTGCTTAAACTGACACACAATATTTTTAGCACAACGCAATCTGACTTTCAAAAATCCCTACAAAAGAATGGCCCTTACTAACATTAACCTATACGTTTCACAAATCACTTACCTCACAAAAATCTTGGTTACTCGAACTACTGCAATACAGCGAGCGCCACTACTGCCAGCTAAATAAAAGATTCAAACTACCGAAGGCACTAACTACTGATATGCATAGTTAGCAAATGAAAGATTTTGATAGAGAGCAAACAAAGTATTTACCTCACTAGTGTTCAAAAGTCATAATATATATAGCAGTTCATGACGACCAGTCTTACAAATTTCAAAACTCCGCCATCTCTCTCCCCACATCCACCACTGCTGGCGGCTCACCTCCAACTGCGCAACGCTACGTGCTGTTCGCATCCAGCTGCCCAACACTACAATGGCTGACAATAATGCAAACTAGCCACAGACTGCACACAGCACAGCCAGTGATTTTCATACAGAGCGCTACGTAACGTTGCCAATAAGAAAACATAAACAGCCTACTTACATAGCCCCCATGCTCCCCATAAACATTTTTACAAATTGTTTTGGGCAGTGGCCAATAATGATTTGATAAAATTTTTCATAATTACAATAACGAAGAAATCAAATGCACACACATATTGATACAATGTTGGTCAAAATCTAAAATTTTCTCACAGTCCATAAAGACAGTCCTGATCGTTCATCACAGTACAATTGCAGTGTTTCTCTCAAAGTCTGAGCAGTAAAATAAAATGCACACGGAAGTAGTGGATTTCCTTGCAGTCTTGAAGAAGTAGTGTTGTCCTTCCAACGAAAAGACAGTGCTGACTCTTGCCATGCAGACAGGTAATGGGCCACAACAGAGCAAACCCACCGCAGAGTCAGTCGAAGTTTTGAAGAATATTGGTAGATAGGTCATCACAGAGCAGACCCACTGTAGTCCTGGTAGAGATTACGGTATTGGTGGGCCACCAGAGGTGCAGACCCACTGTAGTCCTGGTAGAGATAGTGGTATTGGTGGGCCACCAGAGGTGCTGACACACTGCAGTCCTTGTTGAAATAATGGTACTGGTGAGTCAGCAAAGGTGTAGACCCACTGTAGGCCTTGTAGAAATAATGGTATTGGTGGGTCATCAAAGATGCAGACCCACTGTAGTCCTTGTAGAGACGGCCAGCAGCCATTTGTTGTGACTGTGCAAGTGCACAATCACCATTGAAGAGTCTTGCGGATAATATAGCAAGTCCATAAACCACCACTCGTGCACTCACAAAAAAATTTTTTTTTTAAATGTCCTTAGAACCAGCAATGCTGTTATCCAGTCCCTTGCTGAATTATTAACACACGTGCAAACACTATCAGTCCCTACTTCTCACATATTGTCCATATACTATGACCAACAGAAACGTGTGCGGTGAAATGTAAGTTACAAGTCACTTAATTTGATGAACTGGTGTCAATTACAATTTTATAACATAAGAATACAATTACAAAGGTACAAAATACATCATTAAAGAACATAACAATACAGATAACATTTGTAGTAATACAGGCTTTACAAAAGAATCGAAGTAACATATACAACAGTGTTACAGGAATTATGAGATAAGTAAATACATAAAAGATCATAATAACTTTTGAAACATCAACTTCACACATGAGCATTAAAACATAACAGAATAAATAATGTCTAAACATCTTTACAAAGTAAATAACATAGTATTAGAAAAATTCTACAACATAACTCATCAGCTAATAAAGACAGGAAGAACACAAATACCCAAGGGTACACAAACACATAGTGGGATAACACATGAGGAAAGGGGCCGGGTTTGTTTTCAGTGTAACATTTGGTACTGCAGTCCAACCCAAAACTTCATTCCATAGATCTTTCGTCTTATTTCAACATTTGCTCCAGCCAAAAAGAAATCCTATCCAAGCATGCTTTCTGTATTCTGTTCACATTCTTTTTCAAAAATAGTTTTTCTCCACTGTACACTACTTTTTTTTGGCCAAACCACTTTCTTATAGCTTCTCAATGCATTTCTTCCAATCCATCATAGTTAGTTTCTTATATAGTCTACCCCCTCTTAAGCTAACTTAAATCTACTGAGCTCAGATGCTAAACTAAGAGACGAGGCAATGCAGCAGCAGAAAACAATTAACACAAACAGCAATGACAAAAGAAATGCAAATTGGCAAAGCAAGCTACAGTAAATCTAAATTACCAAGCAAATGCAATATTACAACTAATATAAGGCAAAGCGCAGCAAACAAGAAAAATAAATCAGTAGTAAAACTAGCTTAACAGAGTAATACAAAGTGAAATTTAGTAGCACTATGCCTGGCAAACAGCCGCAGCCAATGCAATAACTTATATCTAAACATGAGAAAGCTCAAGCAGAAAAAATATTACAGTAAAAATGGCCATGTTTAATACCTATGTCACATCTTAACACTAGAGTGATGCATCACTGTAACTTACTCTAGCAGACAAGTTACCAAGTCACTGACAAAAATTATGTATGCAATTCCTGTGAAGTGGAAATGTCTTTTTGTGCTCGCTCATTTTTTTGGAGTACATCCATCATAAAGTTATTTTTTACTGCACACGATGATCACTGTATACTTTTACGTGCTTACCAGAAAGAAAGAACCGGAGTTTGTTAAATGCCCAAACGATAGCTAAAGCTTCTAATTCAGTAACGGAATAATTTTTTTTCAGATTTTGTTAGCACTCGGCTAGCAAAAGCAATGGTATTCTGAACAGTAGTGTCATTTTCTGTGGCTTCTTGAAATAAATGGGCACCAAGACCGACTTTAGAAGAATCCGTGCAAAGGCAGAAATCTTGTGACAGATCTGGATGAGCTAGTATTGGCGCGTTAAGTAGCGATTCTTTCAAAGAATTGAATTCCAACAGTGCTTGTTCGTCCCAGTTCCAAATAGAATTTTTTCCAGTGAGAGAACAAAGTTTTGGTGCAACAAGAATTTGCATATTCAGAAAACGACGGTAAAAATTTACGAAACCTAGAAAACTGTGGCTCTGATTGCTTCTAACTTTTTCTAACTTTTCAGGATACGGCTGAATGCCTTCAGAAGAAATAATATGTCCCAAAAACCTCACCTTTGACCTACCGAATTCAGACTTTTCCAAGTTAACTGTAATTCCAGATTCTGCAAAAATACGTAACAAACTGTTGAGGATGCGATTGTGTTGTTCCCATGAAGCTTCTGCTATTAGAATATCGTCCACATATAAGGTGATGTGACGTTTTAAGAACTCAGGTAATGTGGAATTTAGCCCGCGAATGAATGCTGCCGAAGAAATGTTCAAACCAAAAGGAAGTTTCCGAAACTGATAACAAACGCCGAAACAAAGGAAAGCTGTGTATTTTCTACATTCTGGATGAGGTTCGATCTGATAAAAGCTGGATCTAAGATCAATGGAAGACAACACTTTTACACCATTAACATTTTGAAGAAGTTCTTCCAACGTTTGCGGCCTGTCTGTTTCAGGAATAATGATAGTATTGATTTGTCTCGAATCTAAGACAAGCCTGATCGATCCATTTTTTTTTCTCAACAACATGTAATGGATTGTTGTATGAGCTTACTGCAGGCTCAATAATGCCCTCGTCAAGCATAGATTGTATTTCTGTTCTAACACGGTCCCTATAATGTGCTGGAATTACGTATGGTCTAACACAAAATTTAGTATGCTCACAAACACGAAACTGGTATTGAAATCCCTTGATTGTTCCTGTTTCGTGAGTAAAAACTGTGGAATGTGCTTGTAAAATCTCAAAAAGGTCCTGCCTATCAGTGTCATTACAATTCTCAATTGTTTGAATTTGATTCTGAATTAACTCATTAGTTTCAAATATGCCGTCGATATCATCCCTGTTAGTACTTGCAGAGTGATTGTTAGTGTCTAGTTCCGTAGAAAATTCCGAACTGTTGTCTAACAGAAGGTAAAGCCGATTAATTTCCTCGTCATGGTTTGAGAGCCAATCTTCAAATTTCAAAGCTATTGACTTACCTTCTTTCTCTAAACTTATTTCAGCATCGTGAAAGTTTAAGATTGCTTTGTATTCATTCAAAAAGTCTACTCCGAGAATAATTTCCGTCGACAATAATGGAACAATAAGAAAGTTCATAGAGAAGCTGTGGCTTAGACAAAAGAATTCTAAATTGGTTTGTTGGCGTACATCTACACGTTTTCCAATGATTGCACCTTGTAATTTAATCTTACGTAACGGAAGTGTGGGGCAATCGTTCGATTTGTTGCATTTGCTAAAGGCTGTTTCGCTAATTACTGAAATGGGACTGCCAGAGTCAAGTACTGCCGTAAATTTTACGTTATTTACTGTAATGTGAATCACAGGATATGCAATGTTGTTATGTTTTACGTCGTGTTCCTGGAGTAAGATGTCCCTAAGGTCTTCCATTTTTACGTAATTACTAGCTACGGCAGCTGCGTCGAAAGTTTCATAGGTACGTTTTGTGGCTGCCAGCGGTATGAGTCATTGCCTATTGTGTCTTTGTTGGCGCGCGTCGTTATTGGGATGTGGAGACCTAACTTCTACAAATTCACCTTGTAGAGAGGGCCCTGCTCTGTTTGAATCCCGCCAGTTCTGATGCAATTCAGGTCTGTCGTTACGATCATATCGTCTGTCGTCATGTCGATAGATTCCATAGTTTCTTTCTTGTCGGTCACGTGGTGGAGAATTTCTCCCTGAATCGTAACTGCGCGCTGGACCGTTGCATCTGAAGTTATTCTGTCTCCCTTGATAATAATTATTTTGGTTCCCATATTGTCTGTTTCTCTGATTGTCTTTGTGATAGTCACTACTGCGGAGAGGTGATCTTTCCCTGTAATTATTACTACTCTGCCAACAGTTATCATACGGGTGGTGTCTGTTTTGGTCACGATTTGTGTTGTGAGACTAGCCTTGCCGTGTCCAGTTATTATTTCTGTCATCGCGGAATTGTGACGGATGTGACCTGTAATTGTTGTGCTCCTGTTTTCGCGTTCCGCGATTGTCAGTGTCAATTTCCAGTTCTTGTAACAGTCCCTGAAAAGCTTCAATGTCATCTTTGCAACGTCCTGCCAAAATAATATGCCATAAATGTTCAGGTAATTTGATTAAGCAAATGCGGATGAGTTCTGAGGGGCTGTATGGGTTTGACAGGTACTGATTCTTGTGCAACATGTCTTCAAAATATTTGATAAGACTGGAAAATTCAGATTGTTCGAAATGTTTCATCATTATGATGCTATGGTTTACTCGGTCTTGTGTAGCTTGAGACCAATATGCTGAGAGAAAGGCATGGTAAAATTCTCCATCACTGTGACAATCGTGAATGACCGATCGCATTCTTACAGCTGGTTCATTCTCTAAATAGCCACACATTAATTTTAATCTGTGCTCTAATGACCAGTTTGGAGGTAAACAATGAGAGAATTGATGGAGCCACGCTTGTGGATGAATGTCGTTGTCAGAATTCTTAAATGTTTTGAATTTACGTGTAGTAATGAACAGCTTATAGTCAAAGTCATCATGTCGGCGAGTCGCATATCGGTGGTTGTTACGTCGTTTCGGCGGTTCCGTTTCAAAATTCGGTGCCCTTGCCAATTTCTTTCATAATTTCCGAAATGTGCTATGTTATTATTTTGTGGCTGTTCCGTATTTCTATGTCCCTCTTTCCGTACTGGGGCGCGAGTGTCCTCTGAAATACGTAATTCTTGTATTATCTGTGTAAGCTGATCTTGTACTTCCCGGATTTCTCTTTGGTGTTACGTATTAATTTGATTCTGATTTTGTTTGAATTTCCTAATTTGTTCGCACTCTTCTGTGTCATTAAAGACTACCGGTTTTGTGTCATTCAGATTATCATCTACCTTCGTAGATAAATTATTTAGCTGATCCGAAAGTTCAACTACTTTCTCTGATAATGAACTAATTTCCTTCCATTTGTCTTTCTGAACCAATTTTCAGAGTATCTACTGTGTCGTTTAAGTTTTCCTGAGTTTTTGAAAGTTGCGTAACCAAATCGGTAGATGCAACTGAGTCAATTTTAGCTCGCAAGGTCTCATGATTTTCATGAACAATAGTTTGCAGTTCTTTTATGGCTGCTTCGTGATTCTGTGATGCATTTTCATGCCGCGAAAAAATAGGTTGAAAATGCTCACAAATTTGTGTTTTTACGTCATTACAGACTTTTTGATATTTCGATTCAATGTTATGTAACTCAGTAGTTAAATCTTCACGTGTTTGTTCAAGCGTGGTGTCTAACTTCCGAAGATTTTGTTCCATTGTGTCTAACTTTTGAAGCTTTTGCTGTGTTTGTCTCTGATTTTGTTCCATTGTGTCTAACTTTTGCTGTGTTTGTCTCTGGTGTTGTTCCATTGTGTCTAACTTTTGAAGCTTTTGTCCCATTTGTTGCATTAATTGTAATAACAATGCACTGGTGTCTGAAACATGTTCCTCAGTGCTAGTCGGCAATGCATTTGAACCAGCAATATTCGCATTTTGAAAAGCAGGAAATGTGTCTTGACTTATTTGAGAAAACGGCGGGGACGCAAAACCTGAATCTACAGTATTTGCAGGATTGTGTCCTGTCATTTCGGATTCCCGAGGCAAGCTGTTGCCGACCGATCGATCGATAATGCTTCCCTGTTCACTAATTGTTTCATTGCCTACACCATTATTTGCAGCCCGCTCCATTTCCCTATGCACAATTACCAAATTACTACTTTGAACATTAGTTAATTCATTACACGATGACGCTGCTTTCGTCTTCACTGTCATTTCTCAGTTTACTTTGGAGCCTAGTATTACGTTTTTCACACGCCATTATAGTCACAATATTTCACACGACAACACAGAAAAGCACAATTTGAAGAGCAAAAATAAGAGAACACATTAACATAGCACTGAAAATAATATCTAGTTAATCGCAAGCGCAGCTGCGAAATACTTGGTGCAAATCTACATGCATGCCACAACTGTTTTACTGTACAAGAATGAAAAACTACAACTACAAAGGAAATTCTCTCTACAATTACGCGCTAGCAATAAACAAAATCTACGCTAATTGCACAAACTACAAGAAAAAGTCAGAAGATTCCAGTGAGGTATCCTAGGCTAAGGGTCGCCATATGAAACGTCCCCTTAGAACAATTATACAAGACTGTGCTTAAACTGACACACAATATTTTTAGCGCAACGCAATCTGACTTTCAAAAATCCCTACAAAAGAATGGCCCTTACTAACATTAACCTATACGTTTCACAAATCACTTACCTCACAAAAATCTTGGTTACTCGAACTACTGCAATACAGCGAGCGCCACTACTGCCAGCTAAATAAAAGATTCAAACTACCGAAGGCACTAACTACTGATAGGCATAGTTAGCAAATGAAAGATTTTGATAGAGAGCAAACAATGTATTTTCCTTACTAGCGTTCAAAAGTCATAATATATATAGCAGTTCATGACGACCAGTCTTACAAATTTCAAAACTCCGCCATCTCTCGCCCCACATCCACCACTGCTGGCGGCTCACCTCCAACTGCGCAACGCTACGCGCTGTTAACAGCCAACTGCCCAAAACTACAATGGCGAATATTACAACAATGCAAACCAGTCTTGTCAAATATTTTGAAGACATGTTGCACAAGAATCAGTACCTGTCAAACCCATACAGCCCCTCAGAACTCATCCGCATTTGCTTAATCAAATTACCTGAACATTTACGACACAGTATTTTGGCAGGACGTTGCAAAGACGACATTGAAGCTTTTCAGGGACTCTTACAAGAATTAGAAATTCAAACTGACAGTCGCGGGATGCGAAAACAGGAAAACAATCACTACAGGTCACATCCGTCACAATTCCGCGATGACAGAAATAATAACTGGACACGACAAGGCTATTCTCACAACACAAATCGTGACCAAAACAGACACCACCCGTATGATAACTGTTGGCAGAGTAGTAATAATTACAGGGAAAGATCACCTCTCCGCAGTAGTGACTATCACAAAGACAATCAGAGAAACAGACAATATGGGAACCAAAATAATTATTATCAAGGGAGACAGAATAACTTTAGACGTAACGGTCCAGCGCGCAGTTACGATTCCGGGAGAAATTTTCCACCACGTGACCGACAAGAAAGAAACTATGGAATCTACCGACATGACGACAGACGATATGATCGTAACGACAGACCTGAATTGCATCAGAACAGGCGAAATTCAAACAGGGCAGGGCCCTCTCGACACGGTGAATTTGTAGAAGTTAGGTCTCCACATCCCAATAACGACGCGCGCCAACAAAGACACAATAGGCAATGACTCATACCGCTGGCAGCCACAAAACGTACCTATGAAACTTTCGACGCAGCTGCCGTAGCTAGTAATTACGTAAAAATGAAAGACCTTAGGGACATCTTACTCCAGGAACACGTCGTAAAACATAACAACATTGCATATCCTGTGATTCACATTACAGTAAATAACGTAAAATTTACGGCAGTACTTGACTCTGGCAGTCCCATTTCAGTAATTAGTGAAACAGCCTTTAGCAAATGCAACAAATCGAACGATTGCCCCACACTTCCGTTACGTAAGATTAAATTACAAGGTGCAATCATTGGAAAACGTGTAGATGTACGCCAACAAACCAATTTAGAATTCTTTTGTCTAAGCCACAGCTTCTCTATGAACTTTCTTATTGTTCCATTATTGTCGACGGAAATTATTCTCGGAGTAGACTTTTTGAATGAATACAAAGCAATCTTAAACTTTCACGATGCTGAAATAAGTTTAGAGAAAGAAGGTAAGTCAATAGCTTTGAAATTTGAAGATTGGCTCTCAAACCATGACGAGGAAATTAATCGGCTTTACCTTCTGTTAGACAACAGTTCGGAATTTTCTACGGAACTAGACACTAACAATCACTCTGCAAGTACTAACAGGGATGATATCGACGGCATATTTGAAACTAGTGAGTTAATTCAGAATAAAATTCAAACAATTGAGAATTGTAATGACACTGATAGGCAGGACCTTTTTGAGATTTTACAAGCACATTCCACAGTTTTTACTCACGAAACAGGAACAATCAAGGGATTTCAATACCAGTTTCGTGTTTGTGAGCATACTAAATTTTGTGTTAGACCATACGTAATTCCAGCACATTATAGGGACCGTGTTAGAACAGAAATACAATCTATGCTTGACGAGGGCATTATTGAGCCTGCAGTAAGCTCATACAACAATCCATTACATGTTGTTGAGAAAAAAAAATGGATCGATCAGGCTTGTCTTAGATTCGAGACAAATCAATACTATCATTATTCCTGAAACAGACAGGCCGCAAACGTTGGAAGAACTACTTCAAAATGTTAATGGTGTAAAAGTGTTGTCTTCCATTGATCTTAGATCCAGCTTTTATCAGATCGAACTTCATCCAGAATGTAGAATATACACAGCTTTCCTTTGTTTCGGCGTTTGTTATCAGTTTCGGAAACTTCCTTTTGGTTTGAACATTTCTTCGGCAGCATTCATTCGCGGGCTAAATTCCATATTACCTGAGTTCTTAAAACGTCACATCACCTTATATGTGGACGATATTCTAATAGCAGAAGCTTCATGGGAACAACACAATCGCACCCTCAACAGTTTGTTACGTATTTTTGCAGAATCTGGAATTACAGTTAACTTGGAAAAGTCTGAATTCGGTAGGTCAAAGGTGAGGTTTTTGGGACATATTATTTCTTCTGAAGGCATTCAGCCGTATCCTGAAAAGTTAGAAGCAATCAGAGCCATTCCAGTTTCATCCACAAAAAAAAAAAAAAAACAAGTCCGCAGTTTTCTAGGTCTCGTAAATTTTTACCGTCGTTTTCTGAATATGCAAATTCTTGTTGCACCATAACTTTGTTCTCTGACTGGAAAAAATACTATTTGGAACTGGGATTCTTCTGAAGTCGGTCTTGGTGCCCATTTATTTCAAGAAGCCATAGAAAATGACACTACCGTTCAGAAAACTATTGCTTTTGCTAGCTGAGTGCTAACAAGATCTGAAAAAAAAATTATTCCGTTACTGAATTAGAAGCTTTAGCTATCGTTTGGGCATTTAACAAGTTCCGTTTCTTTCTTTCTGGTAAGCACGTAAAATTATACAGTGATCATCGTGCATTACAATTTCTTATGTCTTCAAAATTAAATCATGACAGGTTAAAACGTTGGGCATTGTTTCTGCAAGAATTCCACTTCACAATAGTCTACATTCCCGGCAAGGAGAACATTGTTGCGGACACACTGTCACGCGCACCGGCTGGGCTTGAGAAAAGTAACACAGAAGGCAACCTCGAGAAAAATTTCAGTTTTCTTTACATTCAGAAAGTCGCCTTTGAAAACTTCATCACCACATCTTTAAAGTAGATGTGCTTGCTCATGAACAAGATAAAGATCCGATTTGGAAAGACATCAAGAGCAAATGGTTTGAAAAGACACACACACAGATTCGGCATTATTATCTGGTTAGAAACAACATACTGTTCCAACGCTGTTCTGTTGATGACAAGCTATGGGTACTTTGCATTCCTGACGATTTTGTTAATAAGCTCATTTGGTACATTCATTTCAGCTATGCACATTTTGGCCCACGAAAATGTTATCATATTCGTCGAACGACTTGTTATTTTAACAATATGGAAAAGAGAATTCGAAGAGTCTTGTCTATTTGTAAACTTTGTCAAAAGGCGAAACCATCTACTATCTCCCATCGTGCTCCGCTGTTTCCTATCATTCCTTCTAAATTAAAAGAATTTGCTGCTGTTGATCTCTTGGGACCGCTTGTCAGAACATCTAATGGATTTTCGTACGTTCTAGTCGCTGTTGAACTTACTTCAACATTTGTTTCTTTCACACCGTTACGTAAAGCCACTGGACGGTCTGTATCCAACGCCTTTGTTAAAAATTTATTACGTGAAGTTGTACACGTTAGTAAAGTCATTTCAGATAATGGACCGCAATTCAGATCTGCTGTTTGGTCCCACATGCTTCGGAATCATAAAATCAAACCTGTTTTTATTTCATTGTACTCACCACATTGTAACCCCTCCGAACGGATTATGAAAGAAATCAATAAGCTTTGCAGACTTTATTGTCACAGAAAGCATCAGCATTGGGACAGATATTTACACTTATTTCAAAACGTGCTGAATGAAATGCCTCATGACTCCACTGCTTTACCACCTACTCTTGTACTGAAGAATGAAGAACCACCGAACAGAATCAAGAGAGCTTGCACCTTTCCCGAATACACGTAAACTTCGACACAAAGACATAATTGATTTGGCTATTACAAATATAAAATCTGCAGCAGACAAAAGGAGAAAACTACACGGTAAAGCAAATGCAAAGAAATTATATATTGGTCAGAAAGTTCTCATTAAAGCTCATTCATTGTCACGTAAGAAGAAACATTTGAGTCACAAATTCTTTCTAGTTTACAATGGACCTTACAGAATCCGACGTATACCACATGATAATTGCGTTGAAGTTGAAACTCTGCGTACTAGGAAGAGTAAAGGTTTACACCACATTTCACATGTAAAAACGTTTGTTGAAAGATAATCTGCTCTTTAACTTTGTCTTGCCATACAACTTTTCACTTTACATTGCTAGTATGCTTTGTCAGACTTAGAATCTGTTAACATGCAACAATGTTTGAAGTTAAATATCCAGTCAAGAACCAAGAGAACTTATTTAAACAGGAATTACGAATGCATTGTTATTGTGAACAGACGACACAGTGTTATTGTGTGTGTACATTCTTGCTTGTTAGTTGCACGATTACGTAACGACTATAAGGCTCACATACTTAGAACATTTACCAGTACTGCTAATGAGATTTTAATGCAACATTTTGGTTTACTGAAAATACATTCTGGATTTAAAGTACTTTCTGTGAGATACCAGATGACACAGTGGTTAGTTTATGTGACAGCTACACGATTTTATCACGACGCTACTAATGAGTGACAATTTACAATGTTGCTTTTGCGCTGTATCTGTTTTATATCTGCACAGTTTTTCTGTATTATTCTGGTAAGTAAAACATGTTTTAGTAGTAACTTTTGTGGTATATCTACAATGAGACAGCCTTTTTCGTAGCACAACAATACGTTACATTATAGTACTTTCTTGATCACGGTAAGGTACGTAATAACTATGGTATCTATACGCAAAGCATTTCACTTTCGTTTATGATGAGGTAAGTACATTGACTTCAGCAGAACTTTGCTTACAGAGGACGATAACTTCGACAGTTCCACAGAATTATCTTACAGCAAGACACACCTTTAGCGCTACAGGACACGCATTTGAGTGATTAATTTTGTACTTAAAACATTTATTTTTAAAGATATTTGAAGTACAATGATACAAAGGTTTTCCGTGGTACATTTCATTCCATTGCTGTAATCTGTAACACCTGAGGGTATAATTACATTAATCCTCAGGGGGGCACACGCTTACTTTGTGTACCATGTGTCTGGCAAGCACAAGGAGCCCTAGCTAATATGGTATTTGCTTTTACAACTTTACACATCGGTACCATATTTCTCCAACACAGAATTACACAGCTATCTGATTATTTAAAAGAGAAACAAACAGTTTTTTGCTACATCAGTGACAGATGTTTACGTAATTACACAGTTGGATAACTTCACACTTATGAAATTGTATTGTGTCTGTACTTTGTGAAATGTTCATATTTTTTCAGAACCATTGTGACACTATGAGAGCTTTGAATGATGTATTTGGTATGGGATCATGATTTTTTAAGTACGTTTGAGGCAGATGACTTTATTGAAGGTCTTGAAATTGTTGAAAGAAGCTGCGACGATTCTGAGATGTGATTGATCTGTTATGATGTTATTAATGCGATGACGATGTGTATTATGCTGTTGAGGTATGTTTATGATCAATAAGCTGATGCTATGCTATATAAGGAATTTGATTATGCTACATATTTATTATGATGAAATATTGAAGACATGTCGACAAATATGAATATGTGTAATAAGGTAAGGAATAATGAGTAGTGGTTAAGGACTCTGGTTTGTGAAAAAGGTTGTTGGAAACCAAGAATCGTACTTTAAGAGTTATGAAATGTATGTAAATACGTGAATGTATTACAATGCCGACGAATATTTTTTGGACACTGTTATATTAATAGGATTTTGTTTCTACACATCTGTAACGCAAATTCTTGGCCTGTGAAACTTTTTATATGAGACTGTCACTGTAGTGCAAACTGGTGTTGTAAATATTTCGGTAAGAATGTTAAGTGAGCACCTTCACGTAATGCGTCGTGGGCACCCAGCTGCGCGACAGTTACCTGGAAAAAAGCCATTAGTGTGTGCCTTTCAGAGGCACAGGTGGAGAAAAAAAAGGAGAGAGACCATTATCCTCGCTATTGACATTTCTTTGTAGAAAGCATCGCAAATACGACATGCTCAAACTTGAAAACATATGATTACACTGTGGAGCTCTTAATTTATGATATTTAGTAAAATGCCTAATGAAATGATGAGAAACATTTTCATCTATTGTCTTTCTAGTTGAGATATTGCTCATTTTGTTTAATATCTGGTTTCCAGCTGTGTTGCAGCATTGGTTTTATAAAATAAAATTAAATGCATTTGCTAATGTGAACACTTTCTGTCAACAGATCTATTAAATAATTACTTTATGATTCACATTCTTCGAAAAAGGAGCTTTTGGAATGGAAAGAACAATAAGAAGGGACTAATAACAGTAACTGCACATATAATTTTCTTTTCAAGTACTTGGTAATTTTTTGTAGAATTAGTTTTTGTGGTTCACCACTTTAATTATATAGACATTATGACGTGAATATACATGTCCCTTATCTGCATTGTTGTCTTTAGTGTACTATTTTTTCTGCTTGAGCTACGTCAAGTTTAGATATAAGTTATTGCATTTGCTGCTGCTGTTTGCCAGGCATAGTGCTACTAAATTTCACTTTACATTACTCTGTTAAGCCAGTTTTACTACTGATTTATTTTTCTTGTTTGCTGCTCATTGCCTTATATTAGTTGTAATATTGCTGCTTGCTTTGACAATTTCCATTTTTTTCATCGCTGTTTGTATTAATTGTTTTGTGCTGCTGCATTGCCTCGTCCATTGGTATATATATCTGAGCTCAGTAGATTTAAGTTAGCTTCAGAGGGGGTAGACTATATAAGAAACAAACTATAATGAATTGGAAGAAATGCATTGAGAAGCTATAAGAAAATGATTTGGCCAAAAAAGTAGTGTACAGTGGAGAAAAACTATTTTTGAAAGAGGATGTGACAGAATACAGAAAGGATGCTTGGATAGGATTTTTTTGGTGGAAACAAATGTTGAAATAAGAGGAAAGATCTATGGAACGAAGTTGTGGGTTGGACTGCAGTACCAAATGTTACACTGACAACGAACACTGTCCTTTCCATTGTGTTATCCCACTATGTGTTTGTGTACTCTTGTATATTTGTGTTTTTCCTGTCTTTATGTGTTTAGCTAATAAGAGTTATGTTGCAGAATTTTTCTAATAATGTGTTATTTACTTTGTAAAGATGTTTAGACACTATTTATTCTGATTTGTTTTAATCCTCACGTGTGAAGTTGATGTTTCAAAAGTTATTCTGATCTTTTATGTATTTACTTATGTCATAATTCCAGTAACACTGATGTATATGTTTATTTCTATTGTTTTGTAAAGCCTGTACTACTACGAATGTTATATGTGTTGTTATGTTCTTTAATGATGTATTTTGTACCTTTGTAATTGTATTCTTATGTTATAAAATTGTAATTGACACCAGTTCATCAAATTAAGTAACTTGTAAGTTACATTTCACTGCACACGTTTCTGTTGGCCATAGTATATGGACAATATGTGAGAAGTAGGGACTGTTAGTGTTTGCATGTGTGTTGATAATTCAGCAAGGGACTGGATAACAGCATTGCTGGTTCTAAGGACATTCCAAAAAGTTTTGTGAGTACACAAGTGGTGGTTTATGGACTTGCTATATTGTCCGCAAGGCTCTTCGATGGTGATTGTGCACCTGCACAGTCGCAACAGATGGTTGCTGGCCGTCTCTACAAGGACTACAGTGGGTCTGCATCTTTGATGACCCACCAATTCCATTATTTCTACAAGGACTGCAGTGGGTCTGCACCTTTGATGCCCCACCTATACAATTATTTCTACAAGGACTACAGTGGGTCTACACCTTTCATGACTCACCAATACTATTATTTCTACAAGGACTGCAGTGGGTCTGCACCCCTGGTGGCCCACCAATACCATAATCTCTACCAGGACTACAATGGGTCTGCTCTGTGATGACCTACCTACCAATATTCTTCAAAACTTCGACTGACTCTGCTGTGCCGGCCGGAGTGGCCGAGCGGTTAAAGGCGCTACAGTCTGGAACCGCACGACCGCTACGGTCGCAGGTTCGAATCCTGCCTCGGGCATGGATGTGTGTGATGTCAAAAAAATGGCTCTGAGCACTATGGGACTCAACTGCTGAAGTCATTAGTCCCCTAGAACTTAGAACTACTTAAACCTAACTAACCTAAGGACATCACAAACATCCATGCCCGAGGCAGGATTCGAACCTGCGACCGTAGCGGTCTTGCGGTTCCAGACTGCAGCGCCTTTAACCGCATGGTCACTTCGGCCGGCAAGTGTGATGTCCTTAGGTTAGTTAGGTTTAAGTAGTTCTAAGTTCTAGGGGACTTATGACCACAGCAGTTGAGTCCCATAGTGCTCAGAGCCATTTGAACCATTTTTTTGACTCTGCTGTGGGTTTGCTCTGTTGTGGCCTATTACCTGTCTGCATGTCAAGAGTCAGCACTGTCTTTCCGCTGGAAGGACAACACTACTTCTTCAAGACTGCATGGAAATCCACTACTTCCATGTGCATTGTCTTTTACTGCTCAGAGTTTGAGAAAACAAACTGCAGTTTTACTCTGATGAATGATCAGGCCTGTCTTGACGTACTGTGAGAAAATTTTAGCTTTTGACCAACATTGTATTAATAGGTGTGTGCATTTGATATCTTTCTTACTGTAATTATGAAAAATTTTTTTCAAATCTGTATTGGCCAGTGCCCAAAACAATTTGTAAAATTTTTTGTGGGGAGCATGGGGGCTATGTAAGTAGGCTGTTTAGGTTTTCTTATTGGTAAAGCCACGTAGCGCTCTGTATGAAAATCACTGGCTGTGCTGTGTGCAGTCTGTGGCTGGTTTGCATTGTTGTAATATTCGCCATTGTAGTGTTGGGCAGTTGGCTGTTAACAGCGCGTAGCGTTGCGCAGTTGGAAGTGAGCCGCCAGCAGTGGTGGATGTGGGGAGAGAAATGGCGGAGTTTTGAAATTTGTAGGACTGGATGTCATGAACTGCTATATATATTATGACTTTTGAACACTAGTAAGGTAAATACATTGTTTGTTCTCTATCAAAATCTTTCATTTACTAACTATGCCTATCAGTAGTTAGTACCTTCCGTAGTTTGAATCTTTTATTTAGCTGGCAGTAGTGGCGCTCGCTGTATTGCAGTAGTTCGAGTAACCAAGATTTTTGTGAGGTAAGTGATTTGTGAAACGTATAGGTTAATGTTAGTCAGGGCCATTCTTTTGTAGGGATTATTGAAAGTCAGATTGCGTTGCGCTAAAAAATATTGTGTGTCAGGATAAGCACAGTCTTGTATAATTGTTCAAAGTGGATGTTTCAAGGCGACTCCTCTGAACGGTTCAATGAAGCAAGCGAGGCAAGGCAGACGATTACAAAAAATGACACCTGATTTGGACAGCCACTAAGAGGCAAGTCCAGAAAAGAAGATCGGTGGTTCATAAAAATAGCAACGGTATGAGCCATTCGTTCTCTAACATACTAAACGCGGCGACCTAAGAGTTTAGGTGGAAGTGAAGACAAAACACAAAATCGTAAAACACGTGCCACATTCAGCTCATTATCACCTAAAATTGAGGGCAGGTCCTTCGGTAAAGCTGCTTGAACCCTCTCGTCATTATATAAAATACAGTCAGTGAAGATATGACGAAGCATAACCAGCACATCACACGCACCGCAAACAGGCAGTTCTTCACGACTGAGAAGGAAGCTATGAGTCAGGGGGCTGTGTCCCGTCCGAAGTCGCGTTAAACAGACCTCATGAATTCGAACCGGCCGGAAGGAGGTGCGCCATGGCCTCACTGTCTCTTTTATTGATCTCAACCTATTTTCCGTCACGCCCCGTCGGACACGTCACGGCAGCTGCTATTGTATGGAGTCTGCAGCCTGGAAGGGTCAACTTCGTTTCGCTGTTCCTGCAGTACGCCGTTCAGTACACCGACACAGCTTGTCTGCTTGGTCGGTATCGGTGACAGTGGCGGTCACCATCACACATGTCGTTGCTGTACTAGTTATAGCTTATGGTCTAGAAACCTTGGTGCTGAAGTTTAAATTTATTGGGCGCCGCTAAACGGCGTAGCTGATGTGTCGGTGTGGCCGCTGTGCTGGTTATGGCACGTAAAGAGGAGGCGATATTACCGTGAAACAAGTAATCTTGGAGACGCTAGAAGTTACAGTGGAAGAATACATTGTGATAACTGTGAATGGTGTTATTATTTTTTTTTTCTTTTGGTAAATTAGACAGGTAGTGTTATCTGTGTGCCTTTCAGAATCGTTTTCGAGACACGTTCTTGATAAATAGGGTATATGGCTATGTATAATCAGGATATATGGATATATATTGTTCAGTTAGACTTTTATATTGAAAAAGGGGTGCAATCTCAAAATCATATTTGTTGTGTCCTAGCTTGCAAACGTAAGTCATAAATTTATATCAGGGTTTTCTTTTGCTTGGAAGTAGGTGTTTGACATTATGACTTAATATAATTGAGGGAGAAATTATTTGTAACGAAGTATTTTCAAACTCTACCTTATTATTGATATTATTGTGTGAGAAGTTATCTGAATTATTTTCAGAATCATCATTATTATTATTATCATTATTATTCTTATTGCGTGAGGGATCATTACAGTAAACTTGCTAGGAACGTTGAGATTTAAAAATTCTAGCACATAAATTGTTAGTGGGGATTTTTAAAATTATCTTCACGAAATGTTTGGTTCAAATGGCTCTGAGCACTTAACATCTATGGTCATCAGTCCCCTAGAACTTAGAACTACTTAAACCTAACTAACCTAAGGACATCACGAAATGTTTGTTGGCCTTTAATATACTAGTAAATGGATTTTACCTTAAATGAATTCACACCTACTTCATCCTAGCCCTTTCACCCACTGAAGCTGTAACAATTTCCAAAGACTGTTTTAAGGGTACATAGAGGGTGGCTTAATGTGGTTCCTCCAGAGCCAACCATCGTATTGTGGAATCGTGTTATTCTTTAGTGTACTATTGATTAAATTCATACTCATATTTCCACTGAGCATACTTCATTAAACATATTTCCCCAGAAAATACATAACAGCGTGCCCAAGATTTGAGCCGTTATGAGGGTGAGGCGTGAGAAGAGAGGACTGGAGTGTGGGCAACCCATATTAATTTCGCGCTGAATGATGAACAGTTTTGAGACTTCAGTCAAACGCCCCTGAGTACACCTGCTACTAGTCAATATCCATTACACGATCTGATTTTCTGCAACTGAGTCTGAAGCGATACTTCTGTCTCTCTGGCGATGAACGACGCGAGTTCGATTTGCAAAGACTTATTTCTAGTAAAAACGTTGTGGAGCATGGGGGAGCAGATCTCGTTCCCTGCCTCTCGTTTCGTAGTCCAAGTAAATAAAATCTATTATTTTCAGGATTATGTTGTACCACGCTGACAACAGCGAGGTTTTTATGAATCTTGAAGATTCGTGATGTATTTCGGTTTTAGTAATTTCATTTTGTATGTGGTAGCTTTTAAGAGAAAACGTTCGGAGCCTCAAGCACGTAGTTTCTTTATCAGCCTCGTTGGTTGGGTGGTTGATTTGGGGGGGGAGGGGACCGAACAGCGAGGTCATCGGTCCCGCCGGATAAGGGAAGGATGGGAAAGGAAGTCGGCCGTGTCGTTTCGAAGGAACCATCCCGGCATTTGCCTGAAGCGGTTTAGGGAAATCACGAAAACCTAAATCAGGATGGCCGGACTCGGGTTTGAAAAGTCGTCCTTCCGAATGCGAGTCCATTGTGCTAACCATTGCGCCACCTCGCTCGGTAATAAATATTTAGTCAAGTCAGGTATCGGTGTGATGATAGCAGCAGCTGCCGACGGCTCGGTCCTCCCAGTATGCAGAGTTTATATGGCAAAACACCTCTACAATACTTGGAATGAAAGGGGAGGTTATAATAGGAATAAAAGTCGTTGGTTTGAACTAACATTGTTTGAATCATGGTAGTTGAAATTGTCTTGCCTTATGCCCGACAATTTGAGGGACCTAAAGTGATTACAGGTGACGATCTCTCGAGTCATCTGTCACATAACGTGATTAAACTGTGCCAGGAACTGGACATTAAATTATACTCATTTGTGTCAGCCACTTGATGTAGTCTCTTTTACAGACCTTTAAAACTTGCTTGAAGAAATGTGCTAGATGACTCGAAAAGGAGGAATAGAGGAATGGTGCCAAAATCCGAATTTCCTAGGTTGCTGAAAAAATCTTTGAAAATACAGCTATCACGTCCAAATCAAATGTAATATCTGGGTTCAGAAAAGCAGTAATTTTTCCTTTCTGTCCCGATAAAGTCATTTCACAGATTCCAGAAGCAACAGATAACAATGCACATGGCACCAGATCATCAGACGTTTCTTGGACACCAGCCTTCGAAATGCAGTTGAAACAGGTTCGCTTTAATGAAACAAAAGGAAAGCCACGCCAAGCAAAGCGTTTGCATTAACTCCAGGTAAACGAACTGTTATCAGCGACTTCAATGAAAATGATAGTGACGGGGCTGCAAGCATGGAGTCCCTATCCAGAACCTCTAAAATGATCTAGAAAAGCACAAGTCAAATGAAAATGAAGAAATGGACAAGGAGAAGGATAAAGATTGGAATGAATTTAAAGAAAATGGTTTCACCACAGTAAAATTTCCTACGAAAAAAAGGGTTCACGTTTTTCATTGGTAAAATTGAAACTAGCTCTAATGACACCTATGAAATGACATTTCTGAGAAATGAAGTTCTTGATAGTTATGTTAATTTTGTCTTCCCAGAAATCGACGATGCAACTGAGGTAGAAAGAGCCCAAATTATTAAAAAAGTTGTTCCAGAACATTGAAAGCAGAGTACATTTATTTTTTAAGGAATAGATGATTTGACATTGAGTAAATACTCTTCACATTGATTATGATATACAATAACTAAAAATTAATATTTATTTGTCAAATTTCAGGAATGCAAGTGTTTTTATAGCAAAAATCTCAAGTTTAATGTGCTTTTAAAAATTTGTTTAGTCTAGGAATGGTAAAATTTTGTTGCAAAAACAGCAATATATTTTTTAAAAACCAAAATAGTGATCGGATTTACTCCACTGGAAGTCTGATTCCGTTCCAGCATACAAAATGCAATGGTGATCGGATTCGCCCCAACTGAGGAGGTGAAACCGATCAACAATTAACTTAAAATAATAACTGCCATTATAAACTAAAAATAATGTAATACATGAATATATCATTATCAAGTTTATGAAATTAACATATTAGATTTTTATTGCGATATCACAACAGTAAATGGACAAAATTTTAAAAAAACTACAGTTTTTGATCGGATTCACCTCATGTTATGGACCATTCGGTAGTCACCGTGCCATCAAGAAATGTTGTTGTAGTTGTTGTGGTGTTCAGTTCAGAGACTGGTTTGATGCAGCTCTCCATGCTACTCTATCCTGTGCAAGCTTCTTCATCTCCCAGTACCTACTGCAACCTACATCCTTCTGAATCTGCTTAGTGTATTCATCTCTTGGTATCCCTCTACGATTTTTACCCTCCACGCTGCCCTCCAATACTAAACTGGTGATCCCTTGATGCCTCAGAACATGTCCTACCAACCGATCCCTTCTTCTAGTCAAGTTGTGTCACAAACTTCTCTTCTCCCCAATCCTATTCAATACTTCCTCATTAGTTATGTGATCTACCCATCTAATCTTTAGCATTCTTCTGTAGCACCACATTTCGAAAGCTTCTATTCTCTTCTTGTCGAAACTAGTTATCGTCCATGTTTCACTTCCATACATGGCTACACTCCATACAAATACTTTCAGAAACGACTTCCTGACACTTAAATCTGTACTCGACGTTAACAAATTTCTCTTCTTCAGAAACGATTTCCTTGCCATTGCCAGTCTACATTTTATATCCTCTCTACTTCGACCATCATCATTTCTTTTACTCCCTAAATAGCAAAACTCCTTTACTACTTTAAGTGTCTCATTTCCTAATTTAATTCCCTCAGCATCACCCGATTTAATTTGACTACATTCCATTATCCTCGTTTTGCTTTTGTTGATGTTCATCTTATATCCTCCTTTCAAGACACTGTCCATTCCGTTCAACTGCTCTTCCAAGTCCTTTGCTGTCTCTGACAGAATTACAATGTCATCGGCGAACCTCAAAGTTTTTATTTCTTCTCCATGGATTTCAATACCTACTCCGAATTTTTCTTTTGTTTCCTTCACTGCTTGCTCAATATAGAGATTGAATAACATCGGGGAGAGGCTACAACCCTGTCTCACTCCCTTCCGAACCATTGCTTCCCTTTCCTGTCCCTCGACTCTTATAACTGCCATCTGGTTTCTGTACAAATTGTAAATAGCTTTTCGCTCCCTGTATTTTACCCCTGCCACCTTCAGAATTTGAAAGAGAGTATTCCAGTCAACATTGTCAAAAGCTTTCTCCAAGTCTACAAATGCTAGGAACGTAGGTTTGCCTTTCCTTAATCTAGCTTCTAAGATAAGTCGTAGGGTCAGTATTGCCTCACGTATTCCGATATTTCTACAGAATCCAAACTGATCTTCCCTAGGTCGGCTTCTACCAGTTTTTCCATTCGTCTGTATAGAATTCGTGTTAGTATTTTGCAGCCGTGACTTATTAAACTGATAGTTCGGTAATATCGCACCGATTATTCCGTTACTGAATATTTGACACCACACAGTCACATTGGACACCACACAGTCACCCGTTGAGGGTGGAGAGACTTCTCTGTCGCGAAATACGTATTCTCAGTCCCCCAAATACACCAATTTTGGTTATTGACGAACCCATTCAAATGAAAGTGGAGTTCATCACTAAACCAAACCACACATGCGCATACTAATTCCCATCATGCCCCGCGGCCAATTGCGTAGTTTGAACGTCCTAACGCAAACGATTCAGAAGTTATGCCTATTTTGTTTCATATAGTTCAATAATTGTCACTCTGTATGTTTACTTTATTGATCTGTGAGGCATTGCATGCAGCTGTTTGCCCGAATGAGAAGTGTTTAGTTTACTCTAGTAACTATCTCCTCCAGGAAACATAGTGTGTCCCTGAAGAAGTCATGGTCGCCAGCGGCCATTGAATTTTTTGGTGGTAAGAGCCTGATTTTCCCATAAGGAAGGCGCGGAGCTTACGTCTCCCTCGCTCGGACAACTTGTGCCCCAACACAACAGTCAAGGATGGTCTGCGTCTGGATAAGAGATTGCAGCCATTGGAAAAGTTGCTAATATTACATGCATTAAATACGACTTTTGCATCCCTATATCGCTAGTATAACAAAAGTGGCCTTTGCAGTGAAATAGTGGGAAGTGCTGCTGGAACGTTTCAAATACTCACATCGCGTTCTCCGCGTGGCCACCTCTGGGATGTATCACAGAATAAGAACAACGTCCGAACGGAAAGGTAACTGAATTATATCAATGCTTATCAAACAAATGTGGGATACAATAAGACACAGTGGAATAAATCCTCATGCTCTTAATCAGAATGGTTGGTATGTTGAGTGACCTTATCCATTATAACCACTAATATAGTAAGTATCTCAGCGATGCCATAGATCAGTGTGCAAACCCATCAGTCTTCGATGCCGAAATGACTGCCAGGACAACTATACGTTATGCTCTGTCTACAACGTCAAACACGTCTTCTGCTTCCACGTCAGCTAGCTAAGTGGCAGTTCGTGCCTCTCGAAACTGTTCTATGAGTCTCCCAACAAAGGCGGTGTAAGAGACTCCACTTCCACCACTAAGATACTTTCGTATACTTGCTTTGTTAATTATTACTATTTTTGCGGCTAGATGCAGGCACGTGCGGCAGCTCACGAGTTCGACCTGTGAGAACGGCACTACGCCTGCCCTCTGTCGTCTTTGATACATTTAATTAATCGCTACGTTTGCTCGCAGCCTCCACATCGAAGACAGGCAGCTCAGATCATTGTCATCTTCCGTTTTCTCCTCCTGCGAGACTTCTCTTGGTGCTAGCAAGACTCACGCTCCCTATACTACCGCTATATGAAAGCTCTCTCTGTGAAAGTGTCTGAACGCCTTCTGCACCTGGACAGAACAATAAATGAAAAGCATGTAACGTATATGCAACAAATTCGCAGCAGCATGCAGCAGCAGCGGCTGTTGCTAAGAATGAATTTAATAAAAAGAAGTTTGTTTGGGTTCTGTTAACTACTAAATAACTTGTAAGAAGGGATTTTATAAATTAAGTCTGTTTGAAACTTCAGAATCATCACGACCATGACAGTGACAATGACAATGACATAGGTATCAATAATGGCTGAGTGCCAGATTAACAAATTATGTCAATTTAAAAGTCACATTAACATTTAATAACCACAGCATTTATATCTTAATTAGATGTGGAAAATAATTATCATTACTTGGAGGATAAGGAGGCTTCTATAACTAACAATCAAAACATGGGATTATTGCCAACTCGGACTAAATAATCACGAGACTAATCCTGCAATTGTTTTTGCGCTATGCTTGCGAATTTTACGCCGGCCTAAGTGGCCGTGCGGTTCTAGGCGCTGCAGTCTGGAACCGCGAGACCGCTACTGTCGCAGGTTCGAATCCTGCCTCGGGCATTGGTGTGTGTGATGTCCTTAGGTTAGTTTGGTTTAACTAGTTCTAAGTTCTAGGGTACTAATGACCTCAGAACTTGAGTCCCATAGTGCTCAGAGCCATTTGAACCATTTTGCGAATTTTACCTTGAATTCCACCTTCAAGCTTAGTTAAGAAATCTAAATCTCTCCTGGCTACATAAATGAAATCAGGCCTTGTGTGTTAAGATCTGCCGTCATCGACGTAGGGGCAGCCTGATACGTCTTCTGTTTCCGAGCTCTCGACCGACACTACTACTTCCACTCTTTCAGACAGACCTCGCCTCACAACAATGCATAGAATCGCGCTCCCATGTTTCGCCCTCAGATTGTTACTATCGATATCTGAGTGCTTACACAACACAAAGAGTATAGTTAAGTTGGCTATATTGTTTTCAATGTAATGGAGAGATCTGACACATTCTTTACAAGCACTATATTGCTTATTACAATGCTGTTCTATCAACGACGGAAGCATCAGTTCACTGGTTAAAATAACTGCAGTGGCTAGAATGAATATTGTCACGTAGAATAAGGTGTAATTAGATGAATGACGAACACTAACTTCACTTAACGAAGGTTTATTCAGCACTTGCACATACAAGAGCGGGGAGCGAACTGCCTCCAGCCACAACACATACCGTATATATACAGCTACAGAACATTCCAGTACAATGATTCTTGACATTTTTGGATGCTTCTAGAATGTATTCGAACCGAATATAGAAATTAAAATAGTACACTCCACAGGAGTTTTGAACTCACGACACTCCATGCAACAGTTTAGAATCATAACCGCTACACCACAGTGCTAGTGAGCATCTTTTGCGACTATCTTATTTTTCCTATTACTTCATGATACATCACAATGACAGCCCGATTTCAATAGACTATAGCTTCTATATTAGACAAACGTGACAATACATGTGGTGGGGGAATAAGACTCGCTTACTGGTCAGTTTTAAGCTCCTTTCGGCCCAGACCACGGAGAAGGCTTTTTGGACTCGATTTCCGTTGCTCGCTTGCTGAATTACGGAGAGTAGGGCCTTAGATGCGGTGTGCGAATGCAGTGGTTTGCTCGTACTATTACTTTTAGAATTGTGCTGATAACGTTTCATGAGTAACGCGTTACCCAAGGCGGTACCTGAATTTTAAGTAGCTGTGTACAAGTAGAGTTTAAATAATATTTAAAGAAGTGGTGGCGGTAAGTTATTATGGGACCAAACTGCTGAGGTCATCTGTTCCTAGGCTCATACACTACTTAATCTAACTTAAACTAGGTTACGCTAAGGACAATCAATACACACACCCATGCCCGAAGGAGGACTCGAACCTCTGACGGGAGGAGCCACGCGAACCAATGCCCATAGAAGGCTTCTGCTATATCTGCATGTTCTACCACGTGTCGACAGTCGTCCGTTATCATGTCGGTTACCAGCGCCCTATGGCGCCTCCCGCGCTCTAAGAGCACGTGATGCATAGATGGCCTTCCTGATTGTAGCATGTCTGGAGCACGCGACCGTATATGGTTCAAATGGCTCTGAGCACTATGAGACTTAACTGCTGTGGTCATCAGTCCCCTAGAACTTAGAACTACTTAAACCTAACCAACCTAAGGACATCACGCACATCCATGCGTGAGGCAGGATTAGAACCTACGACCGTAGCGATCGCGCGGTTCCAGACTGTAGCCCCTAGAACCGCTCGGCCACTCCGGCCGGCTGCGACCGTATAAAAGCGCCTTCAGGGCGTGCTCAGAGATTGACAATGACCTGCCTGTCAGGTGAGGGCTCTATAGCAAGACATTCCCGTAGGACGTTGTAATAAAAGTTTTCCGTGCTCCTCCTCCATGCCGCCGCTTCCCGGCCGTAAGCCATGAAGGTGCGCCTAAGAGCAGGCTTCGCACATTCAATCCACCAACTGAGGGTCGATCGGTAACGACCACGACGCTGTAAGGACGCGTTCCACGACTCTTCGATAGCACCTTTACATGCTGGCTCGTCCAGGTGGGCGACGTTCAGTTTCTGGACGGGCCTACTGCGCCACACACGTGCGGGTTGGAGGGCAGTGGTGCAAATATTGGCTGTGTGGTCGGTGAATGCAGTGGGCCAGAGCTCCGCTCCTCTCGTCGCCGTCTAAAGGATGCTTGTGACGTAAATCCTGTCCAGCCAACTTGACGAATGGGTGTAACCAGAAGCTGGGCCATGGATGTGGCGCCACGCACTATCATTTCCAATTCCGCACATGGGACGTGATGTGGCTGCTGATCAGTACAGTACAGTGAAACGTCCCCTTATGAACAATTATACATGACTGTGCTTAAACTGACACACAGTATTTTTAGCGCAACGCAATCTGACTTTCAATAATCCCTACAAAAGAATGGGCCCTGACTAACATTAAACTATACCTTTCACAAATCACTTACCTCACAAAAATCTTCGCCACTCAAGCTACTGCAATACAGCGAGCGCCACTACTGCCAGCTAAATAAAGGATTCAAACTACTGAAGGAACTAACTACTGATAGGCATAGTTAGCAAATGAAAGATTTTGATAGAGAACAAACAATGTATTTACCTCAATAGTACTAATATATATAGCAGTTCATGACAAATTACAAAACTCCGCCATCTCTCTGCCCACATCCACCACTGCTGGCGGCTCACCTCCAACTGCGCAACGCTACGCGCTGTTAACATCCAGCTGCCGCTGCCCAACACTACAATGGCGAGTATTACAACAATGCAAAGCAGCCACAGATTGCACACGGCACAGCCAGTGATTTTCATACAGAGGTGGTGTTACCAATAAAAAAACCTAAACAGCCTACTTACATAGCCCCCATGCTCCCCACAAAAAATTTTACAAATTGTTTTGGGCACTGGGCAATACATATTTGTTAAAATTTTTCATAATCGTAATTACAATAACAAAGAAATCAAATGCACACACTTATTGATACAATGTTGGTCAAAAGCTAAAATTTTCTCACAGTCCATAAAGATAGTCCTGATCATTCATCATAATAGTAATTACAGTTTGTTTTTTTTTCACAAAGTCTCATTAGTAAAAGAAATTGCACACAGAAGTAGTGGATTTCCATGCAGTCTTGAAGAAGTAGTGTTGTCCTTCCAACGGAAAGGCAGTGCTGACTCTTGACATGCTGACAGGTAATGGGCCACAACAGAGCAAACCCACAGCGGAGTCAATCGAAGTTTTAAAGAATATCGTTTGGTAGGTCATCACAGAGCAGACCCACTGCAGTCCTGGTAGAGATTACGGCATTGGTGGGCCACCAGAGGTGCAGACTCACTGCAGTCCTTGTAGAAATAATGGTACTGGTGGGTCATCAAAGGTGAAGACCCACTGCAGTCCTTGTAGAAATGGCCAGCAGCCATCTGTTGCAAATGTGCAGGTGCACAATCACCATCGAAGAGTCTTGCGGACAATATAGCAAGTCCATAAACCACCACTTGTGCACTCACAAAGTTTTTTTTTTATTGTCCTTAGAACCAGCAATGCTGTTATCCAGTCCCTTGCTGAATTATTAACACACGTGCAAACACTATCAGTCCCTACTTCTCACATATTGTCCATATACTATGACCAACAGAAACGTGTGCAGTGAAATGGAACTTACAAGTTACTTAATTTGATGACCTGGTGTCAATTACAATTTTATAACATAAGAATACAATTACAAAGGCACAAAATACATCATTAAAGAACATAACAATACAGATAACATTTGTAATAACAAACTTTACAAAAGAATCGAAATAACATATACATCAGTGTTACAGGAATTATGACATAAGTGAATATATAAAATAATGAGAATAGTTTTCGAAACATTAATTTCACACATGAGCATTAAAACAGAACAGAATAAATAATGTCTAAACATCTTTACAAAGAAAATAACATAGTATTTGAAAAATTCTACAACATAAATCTTATTAGCTAAACACATAAAGACAGGAAAAGCACAAATATACAAGAGTACACAAACACATACCAGAATAACATAGGGGGAAAGGACAGGGTTTGTTTTACTGCAGTATTTTGCAAACAAAACTTTCTTTACTTCTTGGAGATCTCCCTTCATTCTTCATTATTTCCAAAAAGTCCTATCTATGCCTGCTTTCTGTACTTTTTTTGTATGACTTCTCAATGCATTTCTTCCAATTCATCGCAACTAATTCTCTTATATAGTCTACCCCCTCTTAAGCTAACTTAAATCTACTGAGCTCAGATGCTAAACTAAGGGACGAGGCAATGCAGCAGCACAAAACAATTAATATAAACAGCAATGACAAAAAAAATGGAAAATTGCAAAGCAAGCGACAGGAAATCTAAATTACCAAGCAATACAACGTTACAACTAATATGAGCCAATGTGCAGCAACAAGAAAAATAAATCAGTAGTAAAACTAGCTTAACAGAGTAATACAAAGTTAAATTCAGTAACACTATGCCTGGCAAACAGCAGCAGCAAATAAAATTTAAACCTAGACCTCAAGCAGAAAAAAATATTACACTAAAAATGGCCATGTCTAATACCTATGTCACATCTTAACACTAGAGTGATGCATCACAATTTATTCTAGAAAAGAAATTACCAAGTACTTGAAAAGAAAATTATGAATGCAGTTCCTGTGAAGGTAAATGTCTTTTCGTGCTCCCTCATTTTTTTGAAAAAAATTATTATTTACTCGATCTGTAGACAGAAAATATTTATATTAACACATCTATAAAATTTTATTTTTACCAATGCTGCAGTGCAGCTAGAAACTAGATATTAAACAAAATGAATTAATAAATACATAAAGCAAGCCATATGGCATTTCTCTCAATTAGAAAGACAATAGCCATGAAATGTTTCTCATCGTTTCATTAGGCATTTTAGTAAATATCATAAATTAAGAGCTGCACAGTGTAATCATATGTTTTCAAGTTCGACCGTGTCGTTTTTGCGATGCTCTCTACAAAGGAACGTCAATAGCGAGGATAATGGCCTCCCTTTTTTTTTCTTCTCCACCTGCGCCTCTGGCACACACTAATGACTTCTTTCCAGGCGACTGTCGCCCATCTGGGTGCCCACGACGCATTACGTGCAGGTGGTCACTTAACTTTCTTACAGAAATATTTACGACAGCAGTTTCCGCTACAGTGACAGTCTCATAAAAAAATATTTCACAGGTCAAGAATTAGCGTTGCAAATCTGTAGAAACAAAATCCTATTGGTATAACAGTGTCCAAAAAGTTTTCATCGGCATTGTAATACATTCACGCATTTACATACATTTCATAACTCTTAAAGTACGATTCTTGGTTTCCAACAACCTGTTTCACAAACCAGAGTGAGTCCCTAACCACTACTCATTATTCCTTACCTTATTCGTCGACACTTTTTCAATATTTTATGATAACAGATATGTAGCATACTCAAATAACTCATATAGCATCAGCTTATTGATCATAAACATACCGCAACAGCATAATACACATCGTCGTCGTAATAATGTCATAACACGTCAGTCAAATCTCAAAAACGTCGTAGCTTTCTGCAATAATTTCAAAAAAAAAAAAATTCTCTGCTCATTTCAATAGTGTCATCCACCTCAAACGTACTTGAAAAATCATGCTCCCTTACCAAATACATCATTCAAAGCTGGGGGACTGATGACCCTAGCTGTTTAGTCCCCCTTAAACTTCCCAACAACCACCAACCACCACCATTCAAAGCTCTCATAGTATCACAATGGTTCCGGAAAAATATGAGCATTTCACAAAGTACAGACAAAAATACAATCTCATAAGTGTGAAGTTATCCAACGGTGTAATTACGTAAACATCTGTCACTGATGTAGTAAAAAAATGTTTATCTCTCAGTTAAATGATTAGATAACTGTGTAATTTATGTGTTAGAGAAATATGGTATTGATGTGTAAAGTTGTATAAGCAAATACCATATTAGCTAGGGCTCCTTGTGCTTGCCAAACACATGGTACACAGAGTAAGCGTGTACCCCCCTGAGGATTAATGTAATTATACCCTCAGATGTTACAGATTACAGCAATGGAATGAAATGTATCATGGAACACTTTCTTTGTAATTCAAAAATCTTGAAAAATAAATGGCTTATGTACAAAATTAATCTCTCAAATGCGTCTCCTGTAGCGCTAAATGTGCGTCTTGCTGTAAGATAATTCTGTGGAAGTGTCGTAGTTATCGTCCTCCGAAAGCTAAGTTCTGCAGAAGTCAATGTACTTACCTCATGATACACAAAAGTGAAATACTTTGCGTATAGATATCTTAGTTATTACGCTTATTGCCGTGATGAGGAAAGTACTGTGCTGTAAAGTATTGTTGTGCTACGGAAAAGGCTGTCTCATTGTAGCTATACCACAAAAGTTACTACTAAAACCTAAGTTACTACTAAAACCTGTTTTACTTTCCAGAAGAATTCAGAAAAACTGTGCAGAAATAAAACAGAAACAACGCAAAAGCAACATTGCAAATTGTCACTCATTAGTAGCGTCGTGATAAAACTGTGTAGTTGTCACATAAACTAAACACTGTGTCATCTGGTATCTCACTGAAAGTACTTTAAATCCAGAATGTATTTTCAAGTAAACCAAAATGTTGCATTAAAAACTGGTAAATGTTCTAAGTATGTGAGCCTTATACTCGTTACGTAATCGTGCAACTAACAAGCAAGAATGTACAAATACAACACTGTGTCGTCTGTTCACTATAACAATGCAATCGTAATTTCTGTTTAAAAATGTTCCCTAGGTTCTAGACTGGATATTTAACTTCAAACATTGTTGCATGTTAACAGTTTCTTAAGTCTGACAAAGCATACTAGAAATGTGAAGTGAAAAGTTTTATGGCAAAGACAAAGTTAAAAAGCAGATTATCTCTCAATAAATGGTTTTACATTTGAAATGTGGTGTAAACCTTTACTCTTCCTAGTACGCAGAGTTTCAACTTCAACGCAATTGTCATGTTTTATACGTCGGTAACGAATGCTAAATCTTTTCTCAAGGTTAGCGTCTGTGTTATTTTTCTCTGAGCCAGCCGGCGCAGGCGGCTGCCTGCGGTGCGAGTTATTGTCTGTTCCTTTATTGGCGCGCATCGTTATTGGGATTAGGGGACCTAGCTTCTACAAATTCACGTTGTCGAAAGTGCCCTGCTCTGTTTGAATCCCGCCAGTTCTGATGAAATTCAGGTCTGTCGTTATGTCGGTAGATTTCATAATTTCTTTCTTGTCGGTCATGTGGTGGAGAATTTCTTCCTGAATCGTAACTGCGCGCTGAACTGTTGCGTCTGAAGTTATTCTGCCTCCCTTGATAATAATTGTTTTGGTTTCCATATCGTCTGTGTCTCTGGCTGTCTCTGTGATAGTCATTACTACGGAAATGCAATCTTTCTCTGTAATTATTTTTACTCTGCCAACGGTTGTCATACGGGTGGTGTCTGTTTCGGTCACGATTTGTGTTGTGAGAATAGCCTTGTCGCGTCCAGTTATTATTTCTTTCATCGCGGAATTGTGACGGATGTGACCTGTAGTGATTGTTTTCCTGTTTTCGCATCCAGCGACTGTCTGTGTCAATTTCTAATTCTTGTAGGAGTCCCTGAAAAGCTTCAATGTCGTCTTTGCAACGTCCTGCCAAAATAATATGTCGTAAATGTTCAGGAAATTTGATTAAGCAAATGCGGATGAGTTCTGAGGGGCTGTATGGGTTTGAAAGATACTGATTCTTATGCAACATGTCTTCAAAATATTTGACAAGACTGGAAAATTCAGATTGTTCAAAGTGTTTCATCATCATGATGCTATGTTTTACTCGGTCTTGTGTAGCTTGAGACCAATATGCTGAGAGGAAGGCATGATAAAAATCTCCTTCATTGTGGCAATCGTGAATGACCGATCGCATTCTTACAGCTGGTTCATTCTCCAAGTAGCCACACATAAATTCTAATCTGTGCTCCAATGACCAGTTGGGAGGAAAACAATGAGAGAATTGATGGAGCCACGCTTGTGGATGAATGTCGTTGCCAGAATTCTTAAATGTTTTGAATTTACGTGTAGTAATGAACAGCTTATAGTGAAAATCATCGTGTCGGCGAGTAGCATATCGGTCATTGTTACGTCGTGTCGGCGGTTCCATCTCAAAATTCGGTGCACCTGGCCAATTTCTTTCATAATTTCCGAAGTGTCCTGTGTTATTATCTTGTGGGTGTTCCGTATTTCTAAGTCCCTCTTCCTGTGTTGGAGCGCGAGTGTCCTCTGAAATACGTAATTCTTGTATTACCTGAGTCCGCTGATCTTGTAATTCCCGGATTTCTCTTTTGTATTGCGTATTAATTTGATTCTGATTTTGTTTGAATTTCTTAATTTGTTCATACTCTTCTGTGTCAGTGATGGCTACATGTCTTGTGTCATTCAGATCATCATCTACCTTTGCAGACAAGTTAGTGAACTGATCCGAAAGTTCGGCTACTTTCTCCGATAGTGTACTTATTTCCTCAGTGTGTTTTTCTGAACCAAGTTTCAGAGTGTCCATTTGTGTTGAAATCGTATCTACTGTGTCCTTTAAGTTTTCTTGAGTTTTTGCAAGTTGCATAACCGAATCGGTAGATGCAACTGAGTCAATTTTAGCTTGCAAGGTCTCGTGATTTTCATGAACAATAGTTTGCAGTTCTTTTATGGCTGCTTCGTGATTCTGTAATGCATTTTCATGACGCGAAAAAATAGGTTGGAAATGCTCACAAATTTGTGTTTTTACGTCATTACAGACTTTTTGACATTTCGATTCGATGTTATGTAACTCATTAGTTAAATCTTCACGTGTTTGTTCAAGCGTCGTGTCTAACTTTTGAAGATTTTGTTCCATTGTGTCTAACTTTTTAAGATTTTGTTCCACTGTGTCTAACTTTTGAAGCTTTTGCTGTGTTTGTCTCTGATTTTGTTCCATTGTGTCTAACTTTTCAAGCTTTTGTCCCATTTGTTGCATTAATTGTAATAACAATGCACTGGTGTCTGAAACATGTTCCTCAGTGCTTTTCGGCAGTGAATTTGCACCGGCAACATTCACATTTTGACAAGCGGAAAATGTGTCTTGACTCATTTGAGAAAACGGTGAGGACGCAAAACCTGAATCTACAGTATTTGCAAAATTGTGTCCTGTCATTTCGGATTCCTGAGGCGAGCTGTTGCCGACCGATCGATCGCTAATGCGTCCCTCTTCACTAATTGTTTCACTGTCCCCGCCATTGTTTGCAGCCCGCTCCATTTCCCTATGCACAGTTACCAAATTACTACTTTGAACGTCTGTTAATTCATTACACAGTGGTGCTGGCAAGCTACGCTCGTCCTCACTATTATTTCTCAGTTTACTTTGGAGCCTAGTGTTACGTTTTTCACACGCCATTATTGTCACAATATTTCACACGACAACACAGAAAAGCACAATTTGAAGAGCAAAAATAAGAGAACACATTAACATAGCACTGAAAATAATATCTAGTTAATTGCAAGCGCAGCTGCGAAATACTTGGTGCAAATGTACATGCATGCCACAACTGTTTTACTGTACAACAATGAAAGACTGCAACTACAAAGGAGATTCTCTCTACAATTACGCGCTAGCAATAAACAAAAACTACACTAATTACACAAACTACAAGAAAAAATCAGAAGATTCCAGTGAGGTATCCTCGGCTATGGGTCGACATATGAAACGTCCCCTTATGAACAATTATACACGACTGTGCTTAAACTGACACACGATATTTTGTTAGCGCAACACAATCTGACTTTCAATAATCCCTACAAAAGAATGGGCCCTGACTAACATTAAACTATACCTTTCACAAATCACTTACCTCACAAGAATCTTCGCTACTAAAGCTACTGCAATACAGCGAGCGCCACTACTGCCAGCTAAATAAAAGATTCAAACTACTGAAGGAACTAACTACTGATAGGCATAGTTAGCAAATGAAAGATTTTGATAGAGAACAAACAATATATTTACCTCAATAGTACTAATATATATAGCAGTTCATGACAAATTACAAAACTCCGCCATCTCTCTGCCCACATCCACCACTGCTGGCGGCTCACCTCCAACTGCGCAACGCTACGCACTGTTAACATCCAGCTGCCGCTGCCCAACACTACAATGGCGAGTATTACAACAATGCAAAGCAGCCACAGACTGCACACAGCACAGCCAGTGATTTTCTTTTGTGGCGGCGTTCGTAGCGACAAACAATTTGCTGTAGAAACGGCTTACGAAGTCACCGCCACACTTTTAATAGCGGGCCGACCGGTCCGCTGGAACAGTGAACAGAAAGATGAAAACCCAAACACTCTGATTAAATAAAAGTCGGTACTTATCTTTATTAACGAAGATACAGGAACACAGTAGTGAACTCCGTGTCTACAGAAATCTGTCTAGTTCGAGTCGGAGCGGCTAGGTCAGCGTCGGCTGACGACAAACAACAACTCTGCTGCGATGAACACACAACTGACTAGCAAGTACACAATTCGGTGGCGAGTATACAACTGAGCGGCGAGTACAGAACTGTCCTAGCGCTCGCGACTCCAGCGCTTAAGAAACCAGAAGCCAGCGGTGGCACACGCAGACTTGCGGCGATTTCCTGTCTCGCTGGCGCTCCCTATGCGGACGGCGTCCAGACTTTGATGCTGCCAACCTTTTGGCAGCGGGCTCGGGTGGCATTACTGGCTAGGATATAACACTCCTCCCCCCCCCAAATCGCCGCACCGTCGTTGAATAATGACGTGGCGAGCGTCGACGGCGGGGGAGGGGTCTGGCCGCAGGCAGAGCAGAAGAGACCGGGGCGGAGACTGTTGTCGGTGGCAGTCCCCGGTCCGCACCCCAGCATTGGCTGCGCGGGGCCTCGGGAAACACCGACTGAAAACCGAGGTCAGGGTGCACGCTTGTGACCACGGGCGCAGCTTCTGGTACTGGACGCGACGGGGCGTCGGGACCCACGAAGAGAGGCAGCGTCTCCTGACGCTGCGTCGACGGCTGCCGAGTGGACGCCGGACAAGGCGCTGCGGTGTCAGACTCCTTGGGGATGCCCAAGGAAAGCGGCTGCAGGACAGGCTGCACAGCCACCGCTTGGGAAGGCGGCCCGGCTGAGGGGTCGACGTCCATCAGCTCCGAAGGCGGTGGCGACTGAAGAGGGACCGCAGGCGCCGGAGCGACCACCTGGGGCGCTCCCGGATGAAGCTGCGCGGGAGGCATCAACGGGACGGGCTGTCGGCGTGGCAGCGGCGACGGCTGCTGCTGCTGCCCTGGGGGCGGCAGCGAAGTCGGAAGGCGCGGCTGGAACCCGCCGCGGACCAAATCTGTGGACAAAGAACGAGCGGCAGAATCCGGGCGGCCAGCGCGGCGCAACTGGTTCTGATGCCTCCTGTGCACCCCAGTAGCACCTTGAACAGTATAAAAACCGCGACCCTGGACACTTATCACGGTACCACGTTCCCAACGACGGCGACCGTGATAAACTCTGAAAAAAACGGCGTCGTTGCGCTGAAAACGCGTGCGATGCTCAGAAGCGGCGGGTCGATCCGGGGGGTGCAACAACCGTAGTAGGGTGCGATGACGACGGCCGTGGAGTAGCTCCGCAGGCGAAGGGCCGTCGCGTGGCGTGGTCCGGTACGACGACAGGAACGTGATGAGGGCCTGCTGACGAGAGTGCGTAGCACGAAGGCGGTCCATATGATCCTTGAATGTGCGTACAAAACGTTCCGCTGCACCATTCGATTGAGGGTGGAACGGCGGAGTAAGAACATGGCGAATGCCATTGGCAGAACAAAAACTTTCAAATTCAGCAGAGGTAAATTGTGGACCATTGTCAGAAACTAAAACTTCTGGAAGACCCTCAATACAAAAAATTGAAGTCAACGCCTGTATAGTTTGTGCAGACGTTGTAGACTGCATGGGCACAACAAACGGAAAATTACTAAATGCATCTATCACGATGAGCCAACGAGAATGCCAATATGGACCAGCGAAATCAATATATACTCGCTGCCAGGGACCGGCAGGGCGTGCCCACTCAAAATAGCGTTGAGGCGGAGCAGCTTGGTGTTCGGCACACGTCGAACAATCTGTAGACATCTGCGCAATCTGCTTATCAATGCCGATCCATGTACAATGACGGCGGGCAAGCTGCTTGGTGCGGACCACTCCCCAATGACCTTGATGCAACAAGTCGAGGACCTTAGATTGGAGCACTTGGGGAACCACTACACGAAGCTGGTCATTCTCGGTGCGTAACAGCAAAACTCCGTGCGAAACAGACAACAGATGACGTTGCGGATAATAGCGACGAACCACAGGATCCGATATGTCCTTTGCCTTGGACGGCCAACCACGTTGAACAAAACGTAATAGTAAACTCAGATGAGGATCCGTAGCTGTCTCACGTGCCACCTGACGATAATCAATCGGAAAATCCCGGAGGGATTGATGCTCATCGGCCTCAATCTGATGGCAAGAGTCGTCAGAGGAATCGAAGACATCATCCGCAGCAATCGGCAATCTAGAAAGCGCGTCAGCGTTTGCATGCTGAGCTGTAGGGCGATACAGTATCTCATACTGGTATTGTGATAACAAAAGAGCCCAACGTTGTAGTCTCTGAGCTGTCCGCTGAGGAACTGGTTTAGACGGATGAAACAGTGACGTCAGCGGCTTGTGATCTGTTACTAAATAGAATGGTCTACCATAGAGGTAGTGATGGAATTTTGTGACACCGAACACAATAGCCAACGCTTCCTTGTCCAATTGGCTATAATTACACTGAGCTTTGTTTAGCAATTTAGATGCGAACGCAATAGGACGTTCGTTGTTACCGACTCGGTGAGACAACACAGCACCGAGGCCGAAAGAAGAGGCATCACAAGCTAACACCAGAGGCTTGTTAGGGTCGTAATGGACCAGACAACGATCATTCAATAAAGCCTCTTTAAGCTGCTGAAAAGCTGATTGGCAATCAGCTGACCACACAAACGGAACATTCTTACGGCGGAGACGATGCAACGGTGCAGCAATCTGTGATGCATTAGGTATAAACCTAATATAATATGTCAATTTGCCAAGAACTGCTTGCAATTCATGCAGATTGCGAGGGGCGGGCAAATCACGAATAGCTGCTAAATGTGACTGGGAGGGATGAATGCCTTGAGCATTAATAACATGTCCCAGATACTCCATCTCCGTAAGGAAAAATGAACATTTATCGATGTTGCAACATAGGCCTGCCTGAGACAACACTGTAAACAAACACTCCAAATTACGGAAATGTTCAGCAGGCGTCCGACCGGACACAACAATATCGTCTAAATAGTTGCAACACGATGGCACATTAGCCAGAAGTTGTGACAAAAAACGTTGAAAAACAGCTGGAGCTGCCGCACAACCAAAAGGCAAACGCAGAAAACGGAACAACCCCAACGACGTGTTTATGACAAAATACTGTTGTGATTGCTCGTCGAGGGGCAATTGCAAATATGCTTCACGGAGATCAATTTTGGAAAAGAAACGAGCTTCCCCTAACTTATCCATCAGCTCGTCCGGTCTAGGCAAAGGAAAAGAATCAATGACAGTCTGAGGATTAACTGTCGACTTAAAATCAGCACACAAACGTAACTTGCCAGACGGTTTCTTTATAATAACTAAGGGAGAAGCCCACTGGCTCGCTGAAACGGGTTGAATAACACCGTTGTTTTGCCAACGACGAAGTTCATCTGCTACAGGTGCCCGGAGGGCGTGAGGCACTGGACGAGCACGAAAAAATCGAGGCTGAGCATTATCTTTTAACGTAATATGAGCGGCAAAGTTCGCAGCACAACCTAGTTCGTCTTTAAATATGTCACTGTATTGTTTACACAAATCGGTTATGCTGTCTTGAGGAACAACAACAGAATTAATTTGCAACACATTGTCTTGGATAGACAGGCCAAACAAGTCAAAACAGTCTAATCCGAAAATGTTTACACTGTCTGTAGCGCGGAGCACTGTGAATGAAACTGTTTTTGTATTGCCACGGAATGTGGCTGGCACGCTACATACACCTAACACAGGAATTTGTTCTCCACTATAAGTAGCCAAAGAATGTTTTGCCGCTGAAAGTTTAGGGCGGCCGATAGCCGCATACGTAGCACTATTTATGAGAGTCACAGACGCACCAGTGTCTAATTGAAAATTGAAGGTCTTATCCTGGATGCGTAGCTTCACAAATAGTTTATTACACTGTCTCTGGATCGGTGCAGCGGAGGCGGAAGACACAAAATCAGCGCGTTTAGCGCGTGTTCGCTGCTTACGACAACTCGTGGGTTGGGCGGGTGGAACAACAACTCCCGCTTCACTTGCAGTCTGTACATTACTTTTTACAGCGTTTGAATTACGCTTGGGTCGCATAGCAGAGGGCTGGGTGGGTGGCTTATTGCGAACAAGTTTATTACCCACACGAACCGTGGAAGAGTCTTTAAACGCGACCTTCTGGGCGGGCTGGCTTTGAAGAACATGAATATCCATGGGCTGGGCAGCACTAGAATTGTTCTTGCGTTTACGCAAACAAACAGTCTGGATGTGTCCTTTCCTTTGACAAAAGTGACAAACCGCGTTTCTTAACGGGCAACGTTCACGAGGATGAGCAAGAACACACTTAGGGCAAGACTTAAATCTATCATTTTGCACACGCGGCTGACGAATGTGTTTAACATGACGCGGTCGGCTAGTGTTTACAGTCTGACTCTGCCGGTGGGGTCGCGGGCGTGACATAACTTGCTTAGCACAGGCAATTTGAGAAATACATGGCTGATCTAACTCACACTCAGCATAGTCAAAAGTATCTTGGGCTTCAATAAAGTTCATCACAGTCTCTAATGACGGGTCAGGCAACTTTAAGATAGCAGCACGAATACGAGAATCTGCAATGTTTTGAGTAAGAGCGTCTCGTAACATGACATCACTGTAGGAAGCTCCACACACACAATTAAATCGGCACTGACGGGTGAGGCCCCGTAAATCTGTTAACCACTATTTATTAGATTGATGTGGCAGTTTCTTTAATCTGAAGAACTTGAATCTGGCTGCTGCCACATGAACTCGCGACTCGAAATACTCAGCAAGCTTGTTAACAACAACGTCATAGTCTAAAGCTTCTGGCTTGGATTCCGGGAACAACTTACAAAGTAGTCGATAGACTTCCACGCCTGCAGTGGAAATTAAATAAAGCTGCCGCTCAGTACCCGTGATTTTGTAGACTGTCATGTGCGCCTGCAACTGCGCGAAATATTCTCGCCATTCTTCTCTTGATGCATCAAAAGCACGGAAAGGCGGTGCTGCCTGTGCTGGTTCCTTTTGTGTTGGAGGATTAGCCGCTTGTTTGGCGATTGCTTCCACCAGACTTTGTATTTGCTGACTCTGTAACAAGATCAACTGTTGTAATTCGGCAGACATAGTGAACACAAATTAAACCAGCCCCCAAAATTTTATCGCTATAATTAGTATAACCAGAAACAAGTTGAACCAGCCCTGCACACGAGTTCGGAAGCCCTCGTCACCAGTTTTGTGGCGGCGTTCGTAGCGACAAACAATTTGCTGTAGAAACGGCTTACGAAGTCACCGCCACACTTTTAATAGCGGGCCGATCGGTCCACTGGAACAGTGAACAGAAAGATGAAAACCCAAACACTCTGATTAAATAAAAGTCGGTACTTATCTTTATTAACGAAGATACAGGAACACAGTAGTGAACTCCGTGTCTACAGAAATCTGTCTAGTTCGAGTCGGAGCGGCTAGGTCAGCGTCGGCTGACGACAAACAACAACTCTGCTGCGATGAACACACAACTGACTAGCAAGTATACAATTCGGTGGCGAGTATACAACTGAGCGGCGAGTACAGAACTGTCCTAGCGCTCGCGACTCCAGCGCTTAAGAAACCAGAAGCCAGCGGTGGCGCGCGCAGACTTGCGGCGATTTCCTGTCTCGCTGGCGCTGCTTATGCGGACGGCGTCCGGACTTTGATGCTGCCAACCTTTTGGCAGCGGGCTCGGGTGGCATTACTGGCTAGGATATAACATTTTCATAAAGAGGTGGCGTTACCAATAAAAAAACCTAAACAGCCTACTTACAACAGTACAGTTAAAATCTCCTCAGATCACCATATCGTCCATGCGGCCCATACAGAGACGCGTAATATCTTCCGAAAAAAAGCGGGCCCGATCTCTCTGTCTCCCTGATCCTGAAGGGGCATATACACTCCTGGAAATGGAAAAAAGAACACATTGACACCGGTGTGTCAGACCCACCATACTTGCTCCGGACACTGCGAGAGGGCTGTACAAGCAATGATCACACGCACGGCACAGCGGACACACCAGGAACCGCGGTGTTGGCCGTCGAATGGCGCTAGCTGCGCAGCATTTGTGCACCGCCGCCGTCAGTGTCAGCCAGTTTGCCGTGGCATATGGAGCTCCATCGCAGTCTTTAACACTGGTAGCATGCCGCGACAGCATGGACGTGAACCGTATGTGCAGTGGACGGACTTTGAGCGAGGGCGTATAGTGGGCATGCGGGAGGCCGGGTGGACGTACCGCCGAATTGCTCAACACGTGGGGCGTGAGGTCTCCACAGTACATCGATGTTGTCGCCAGTGGTCGGCGGAAGGTGCACGTGCCCGACGACCTGGGACCGGACCGCAGCGACGCACGGATGCACGCCAAGACCGTAGGATCCTACGCAGTGCCGTAGGGGACCGCACCGCCACTTCCCAGCAAATTAGGGACACTGTTGCTCCTGGGGTATCGGCGAGGACCATTCGCAACCGTCTCCATGAAGCTGGGCTACGGTCCCGCACACCGTTAGGCCGTCTTCCGCTCACGCCCCAACATCGTGCAGCCCGCCTCCAGTGGTGTCGCGACAGGCGTGAATGGAGGGACGAATGGAGACGTGTCGTCTTCAGCGATGAGAGTCGCTTCTGCCTTGGTGCCAATGATGGTCGTATGCGTGTTTGGCGCCGTGCAGGTGAGCGCCACAATCAGGACTGCATACGACCGAGGCACACAGGGCCAACACCCGGCATCATGGTGTGGGGAGCGATCTCCTACACTGGCCGTACACCACTGGTGATCGTCGAGGGGACACTGAATAGTGCACGGTACATCCAAACCGTCATCGAACCCATCGTTCTACCATTCCTAGACCGGCAAGGGAACTTGCTGTTCCGACAGGACAATGCACGTCCGCATGTATCCCGTGCCACCCAACGTGCTCTAGAAGGTGTAAGTCAACTACCCTGGCCAGCAAGATCTCCGGATCTGTCCCCCATTGAGCATGTTTGGGACTGGATGAAGCGTCGTCTCACGCGGTCTGCACGTCCAGCACGAACGCTGGTCCAACTGAGGCGCCAGGTGGAAATGGCATGGCAAGCCGTTCCACAGGACTACATCCAGCATCTCTACGATCGTCTCCATGGGAGAATAGCAGCCTGCATTGCTGCGAAAGGTGGATATACACTGTACTAGTGCCGACATTGTGCATGCTCTGTTGCCTGTGTCTATGTGCCTGTGGTTGTGTCAGTGTGATCATGTGATGTATCTGACCCCAGGAATGTGTCAATAAAGTTTCCCCTTCCTGGGACAATGAATTCACGGTGTTCTTATTTCAATTTCCAGGAGTGTACATTGATGAGTCGTACACCGTTGACAGTTACGGCATCGACCCATAATCTGTAACGGATTCGGTGGGTCCGGCATCTCTTGCAGTTATCTTCGATTGTCTACCCTAGGTGAAGAGGCTAGGCAGCACACCTTTCGCCTTGCCACAATCAATATCAATGCGATAAGGGCACCACACAAACTGACAATGCTATAACGCATGCTCGATGCGGCGGACATCGACGTGGCCCTCTTACAGGAAGTATGTGTCGCTAGTTTCCCTGACTTCTACGAATATACCGCCCACATTCCCACTCCTCTTCTACCGATTGTGGTGTGGCTGTCCTGCTACGGGAAGGCTTGGCGGCTACAGACGTACTGTACCTACCGAGTGCAGACTGCCCTCGTGGACACAAAAGGTCACAAGTTGATCACTGGAAAGTTCAGCAAGAAACGATCGTTGCCTCTCATTCAAAGCACGTCAGAGCTGATGGCGGAATGATAACAACTTGCAGTGAGCCTTTCATAAAACAACCACACTCGTACTCGTGAAACGCCGGCCGTTGTGGCCGAGCGGTTCTAGGCGCTTCAGTCCGGAACCGCGCTGCTGCTACGGTCGCAGGTTCGAATCCTGCCTCGGGCCTGGAGGTGTGTGCTGTTCTTAGGTTAGTTAGGTTTAAGTAGTTCTAAGTCTAGGGGACTGATGACCTTAGATGTTAAGTCCCATAGTGCTCAGAGCCATTTGAACCATTTTGAACTCGTGAAACACGTTTGTTTACTTGCAAGCCCTTGGTAAGTCTCTGTTTAGGAACATGCCACTGTACTAACCGAAATAATTCCTTGGCGGAACAGATAATGAATGTGGGCACCACTGAAGAAAGGAGCATTTTGTTCGCTAACGAAAATCGCAGTTTAAGTGCTTTCACTTGAATAGACCATGCGGCACGAATCAACTCTACGATCACATGCGGAGCACTCCAGTGTTGTTATGGCAAATAGCCTTGGTAACCAAAAAGCAGTACCGCCCGACGTATTGCACACCAGTTAATCTGAAAGGGTTCTTTGATGGCTCGAATGCATAACGACTAGATCCTGCAATGTCTAGACTTCCAAAGAGGGAGTGATTCTTCGCCACTGATAGCTTTAGTGTATGGCGGATGAGAGAGCTCCTGAGGGGATAAACAGTCAAATAAGAAAGAAAGCCAGTGTTCAGTGTGATAAATTTATCTGGGGTTTCATATGAGATTTTGTCTTTTTTTTTTTTTTTTGGAAGGGGTGAGGTGAGTGAGAGGAGGGCTTCCCAGCATCTTCTTAACGCTCTGTGTGCAGCAGACTGAAAGTCGCTCACTTCGTTACTAATAATGCGACTCACCTGCATTCAGCGTCCAACCTCGGCTCCTTTCGGAAGCCAGCTGAGGTCGAAAACAGGGCTACACTAGGTTGGAAACTGGAGGCACAAATCGCGGTTTATACACTATCTGCGCAAAGGTACCCGTGCACCATTAGTAGGTATTAATGTGGGGTACATCCACATTTCAACTTTAATACGGTTTCAGCTCCGCTGGGGACACTTTCAGTGAGGTATCTGATTGTCGAGGAATAGCACCCCATTCTTCTTCAGATGCCGAAACCTTAGAAGGTTGATGTAGGACATTCTAGCTCATACCAAAGCTACTCCACTGTGTTCAGGTCGCCAGTCCATTTCAGGGATGTTATTGTCCACAAACCATTGCCTCACAGATGATCTTTTATGGGAGGGTGTACTATCGTGCTGCTACAAACGGTCATTATCTCCGCATTGTTCCTTTACTGTATGCAAAATCATTTAAAATGTTTTCATATCGTTCCGCATTCAGTGTCGTCTTAAATGCGGTAAGTGGATCACTCCCTAACTAAGAAGAGCACAAAGTTACCGTAACACCACCTCCCCTGTGCCTCACTATTGGCGCTACTCATGATAGCAGTAAACCATTCCACCCAATCGCCACAGGGTATAGGTTAATTCACCACTCCAGATTACTCGTTTCCAGTCTTCCATTGACCACTGACGTCGCTTTCTAAACCACGTCAAATGTCGCTCAGCACTGGCTACAGAAACTTGTGGTTCATAAGGAGGTGCTCGACTATGGTACCCATTCATTTAACTCCCCAGGCGCACTCACCACAGTAGCTGGACTGCTGGTAGCTCTTTGGAACTCACGAGTAATTCCTTCCGCTGATGTTACGTGATTTTTTACAATCACCCCCACGCAATGCTCGGCAGATCGCTGTCTCTCAGTACATGAGGTCTGCTTGGGCTTGGTTTAGCTGTAGTTGTTCCTTCCCGTTTCCACCTCACAATCACATCACCAGTGTCAACTTGAACAGCTTTAGAACGGCTGAAATGTTCATGATGGATTTGTCACTAAGGTAATATCCAACTTTTAGTCCATGTTCGAAGTCAATGAGCTCTCCTGATCGACTCATTTTGCTATTACTGCCTCTCTACCAAGAAAACAATACATCGTGCCTCTTGTTATACTGGCGGGCCCTTCTCTCCTGGCATCTAGCAGTCGATGCCACATCACACAGGGATTCTCGAAACTTTTGATCAGATAGTATAGTTTCGTTCCCAGGACTGACTGCGGAACCCTCATTTGGAGGCGGATGGAAGTGAAAATGGAGGCTTCGATAATTCTATGACGATCTTGGAAAAAGGTGTCTTGATCTTCGTTATCAGGTGGAGAATTCTAGGGTCTGGCCGAACAGATGAGACGTGTACTACAAGCGTCCATGTGGCGTGCACATCTGTTTATTTAGGTTAGAGAAACCGCTCTGCGTGCTGAATGGACCGTTAACTGTAGTACACGAGCCGGCCGGAGTGACCGAGCGGTTCTAGGCGCTACAGTTTGGAACCGCGCAACCGCTACGGTCGCAGGTTCGAATCCTGCCTCGGCCATGGATGTGTGTCCTTAGGTTAGTTAGGTTTAAGTAGTTCTAAGTTCTAGGGGACTGATGACCTCAGAAGTTAGGTCCCATAGTTCTCAGAGCCATTTGAACAATTTTTTTTATTTTTTTTAATTTTATTTTTTATTTCTTATTTTTTTTTAGTACACGAATGCGCTATGTGCGCGTCACTGTAGTTGTATGAAGGGTCATAATCATCGAAAGAAAATTAATATATGAGACGTGTGTCCGTATATTTCACTTCATATCGAAAACTATTCACTACAGACCAATGGCGTTTATGCATGGGAGTAGCCTTAAGTCTCGAATTGTGCACTATGGTGTTTTGGTCGCGGCGGGTGGAAATGAGTGGCGAAAATTGTAATGCAAACGTAATTAAGACTCGGCGCTGCCAACACAAATTGCGAGGTGTAATCTTTCCCCAGCCTGTCCCACTATTATTTATAATAATCGCAGGAAAAAATAACAAAGGGAAACATTCTCACAAAAACTTAAGAACAGGGTCGACACGGTTGACTCAAATATCACGTAGACACCAATGTGTGGAAAAATCGCGCCCGTGTATTTCACTCTGTAGCCAAAACTATTCACTGCAGCCCAGTGGCGTTTATGCATGGGCGTAGCCTACGTCTCGCATTGTGCGCTATGGTGACCAGGAAAGATCGGGAAGGCCATCGACATCAATAACTGAGGACAATATGGAAGTCGTTGAGGGTATGGTGATGGGAAGCAGATGAATCACATTGAACGAAATCGCCAATAGTTTACGTATCAGTCGTTGTTCAGCACATTCCATCTTACACGAAAGGCTAAATTTTCGGAAAGTACGTGCAGGGTGGGTACCGAAAGAATTGTCAGCGCAGCATAAGGTGCAAAGGACGGACATCTTTCGTAAACATCTGGCATGTAATCATCCCCAGGAAGATGGATTTTTACAGCAAATCGTTACTGTAGACGAAACGTAGGTGCATCATCACGAATAGGAAAGGATGGCTGCTACCATGGTTTGGAAACACCCATCATTACCAGAAGTTAAGAAATTTAAACGTCAGCCACCATCTTGTAAGATTATGCTAAAACTATTCTGGAAGATGGAAGGTGTGGTGGCCGTTCATTTCACCCCAAGAGGCGAAACTGTGAACAGTGAGAACTACTGTGACGTGTTGCGATCTGAAATGAAACCTGTAATCAGATTCAAACGTCGCGGAAAACTTCAAAAAGGTGTCGTGCTCCAGTAACATATGCGCTTGGTCACATTCTGCCAAACGGACCGCCTAAACAATGAAGGAGTTGGAATTCGAGTTGCTGGAAGACACACCATACCGTCCACACTTAGCTCCAAGTGATTTCCATATGTTTGGACCACTGAAGGGAACGCGTGAAGGAAGAAGATTTGCATCCGATGCAGAAGTTACTGATGCGGAGCAAAATTCATTACAGGTGCAACCAAAAAGCTTTTTCTCGACGGAATAAAGGAAATTTGTGAAATGTTGAACAAAGTGCGTTGAAGTGAAAGGAGGTTGTGCAGAAAAACAATGTATGTTTCAGTTTTCTATCATAAGAATAAATATTTCTTTTCTCAAAAGTCCCTTTACGTTCTGACTTCCTCTCGTATTATTTTTACCATGAGTCAAAAGTGCCTGATTTTCCATAGAGAATTGTTAGGTCCGGGTTTGATGTGACGGATGCGGTAGTTTCATTCATTGGGGTGACTGTAGTGGCGTGGGAATTGGGGAAGTGTGTCAGATTCATCAGTGGTTCCGTAGGGTACGTATTAGAAATAGGAAGATAATGGAACAGGAGGGGAAAACTGGCTTTCAGACTGAGTCACATCAGTCTGTGAGAGATCTGAATAGGTTAAGGAGACAGAAGGGCAAGGAGAGCTGGAAAGTCACAACAGGTAACAGAAGGAACAAGCTTAGAACTTCGTCAGACAGCTCTATGGTGAATGTAAACTGTCGGTTAGAGCGTCGTGACAGAGCACATCGAGTTCCTGCTGCAAATAAGGCGAGTACACCGTTCGTTTGTTACATATTTTTACGAGCTTCAAACAGGAGCGACTTATTTTCAGTTATCTGTTTGGTTACTAATTTATTTTTGTAGTATCTTGCATGTTTGAGTGCTTACTAGGAGCAACCTTTTATTTTAATAACAGTGTTGTGTACAGTGCCACCGTTGTTATCGACCCTTGTATCGACCCTCGTATCGTACAGGCTTTTGTTTATTTTGGTTAGACCAGCTCAGTGTTGGTTAGACCGTCAGTGACAGAGCACCTCGAGTTCCTGCTGCTAATAAGCTGAGTACACCGTTCGTTTGTTACAAATTTTTACGAGCTTCAAACAGGAGCGACTTCAGTTATGGGTAGGAACTGTGAGTGCTGTGTACAGATGCGAGCTGAGTTGGTCACCCTTCGTTCACAGCTCCAGGCAGTGTTGGCTCCCATCACACAGTTTGAGGCTGCTGCACAGGGGCATCACTGTGGGGGGTCGGACGCGGAGTGGGGGGAAGTCTAGCACGCCCCACGTGTCCTCCGATCGGTCCACTGCTGTGACCGCCCCGGGTACTGCCTGCACTGAGGTTGACCCCTAACCTGTGGTCGAGTGGTACACAGTGAAAGACTTTCTGAGGGACCGATCGCAGGGCCTCCCTGGTTCGTTTGACGAACTGGTTTCGGGCGTTATCTGTGGCTGACGAAGTTTCTAAGCTGGATACAGTCGTCCACCCTGTTCTAGAGGAAGCTTCTCGGCCCGCAACTTCTGGGCGTTCACGGAGGGTGGATTCTCTGGTAGTTTGGAGCTCCAACGTTAGGCGCGTAATGGGGCCCTTTAAGAACATTGCTGCCAAGGAGGGGAAGGAAGCCAGTGTGCACTCCGTGTGCATACTGGGAGGAGTCATTCCGGCTATGGAAAGAGTGCTTCTGGACGGCATGACGAGTACAGGGTGCAGCCAACTGCAGGTGGTGGCCCATGTCGGTACCAATGACGTGTGTCGCTTTGGATAGGAGGAGATTCTCCCTGGTTTCAAGCAGCTAGCGGAAATGTAAAGACTGCCAGTCTTTCTTGCGAGATTAAGGCGGAGCTCACCATCTGCAGCATCGTCGGTAGAACCGACTGTGGTCCTTTGCTGCAGAGCCGAGTGGAGGGTCTGAGTCAGAGGCTCAGGCGGTTCTGTGATCGTATAGGCTGCAGATTCCTTGACTTGCGCCATCGGGTGGTGGGTTTCTGTGTTCCGCTGTCTGCCCCCGGTAGCTGAGTGGTCAGCGCGACAGACTGTCAATCCAAAGGGCCCAGGTTCGATTCCCGGCTGGGTTGGAGATTTTCTCCGCTCAGGGACTGGGTGTCGTGTTGTCCTAATCATCATCATTTCATCCAAATCGACGCGCAAGTCGCCGAAGTGGCGTCAAATCGAAAGACTTGCACCAGGCGAACGGTCTACCCGACGGGAGGCCTTCGTCACACGACATTTCCATTTTTCTGTGTTCCGCTTAATAGGTCAGTAGTTCACTACACACAGGAAGCAGCGGCTACACGGGTAGCGGGAACTGTGTGGAAGGGACTGGGCGGGTTTTTAGGTTAGAGGGTCTCAGGAAACCACAGAAAGGGCGTCCACCTAAAAGGAGGCAGGTAAAACACAGTAAGGTAGTCGTAGAAACGATCGGTATTGTAGTTGTAAATTGTCGTAGCTGTGTTGGGAAAGAACCAGAGCTCCAATCCCTAATAGAAAGCATTGAAGCTCAAGTAGTTATAGGTATGGAAAGCTGGCTAAAACCAGAAATAAGTTCAGCTGAAATTTTTTCAAACGACCTAACAGTGTTCAGAAAGGACAGATTAAATACAGTTGGTGGTGGATTATCTATTGCTGTCAGAAGTTGTTTACCTTGTAGTGAAATAGAAGTAGATAGTTCCTGCGAAATAGCATGGGTAGAGGTTATATTTGACAATCGGCCTAAACTATTAATTGGATCGATTTACCGACCAAATCATTTCACATCCTGTCATCGAAATTAAAATAGGTTCATCGAAATTTTCAGCAGTAATCGATTCCGGATCACCTATGTCAGTAATAAATGAGGAGACTTTCAACGAGTGCAACAAAGAGAATACCTATCCTACATTACCTTTAGGCAAAACGAAAGTGAAAGGAGCAGTATCGAGTAAAGGCGTAGACGTTAAATTACAGACGCATTTATCATTTTGTATTGCAGGTCACACATTTCACTCAAATTTTTGGATTGTTCCTTTATTGACAACAGACGTTATTTTAGGTACTAATTTTCTCGTACAACACGACGCAGTGGTTGATTTTCAAAATTCCTATTTAATGTTGAAGGATGAAAATGTGCAATTGGCTTTAGAATTTCGGCACTCATTATCTGCGGAAGAACAAACAATCAATCGCACAGAGGTCATTTCCGCAACACGTAACATAGACTGTAATTCCGCATTGTTCACAGACACGTACGTACATAACTATAATACTCCAGTTTTTGACATTCCTGGTACTATGTCCGGATTTATGTATGAATTTCAAGTCAAACAGCACGACACATTTAAAGCAAAACATTATCCCATTCCATATATCCACAGAGAACAAGTTAAGAAAGAATTGCAAGATATGCTCGACCAAGGAATTATTGAACCAGCAGTTAGTCCGTACATAAACCCGCTACATATTGTCAAGAAAAAAGATGGCTCACTTCGCCTCGTACTTGATTCACGTCACATCAATGACATTATTATTAATGAAACAGATCGACCACAGACAGAGGAACTGCTACAGAAATTTCACGGTACTGCTATTTATTCTACATTAGATTTGAAATCGGGATTTTGGCAAATTCAACTTCATCCGAATTGCAGAAAGTATACAGCTTTTCTCTGTTTTGGCGACTGTTATCAATTTTGCAAACTACCATTCGGCTTAACTACTTCTTCTGCAGCTTTTATTCGCGGTTTGAATACAATACTTCCGACAGAACTTAAAGACAGAATCACGACGTACGTAGATGACATTCTTATTGCAGAAGCTAACTGGTCTGAACACAATCCGATTTTAGAACGTCTGTTACAAACTTTTCATGCACAAGGACTCACAGTTAACCTCAGTAAATCGCATTTTGGTAAAACTTCTATAAAATTTCTTGGACACGTAATTTCAGCAGAAGGCATTGCGCCTGATCCGGAAAAACTTCAAGCTCTACGTGACATTACTATTCCTACAACGAAGAAGCAATTACGCTGCTTTTTGGGCTTAATTAACTTTTTTCGTAAATTTATTCATCACTCTGCTTTAGACACACCTAGATTATGCCAATTAACAGGTAAAAACACTATTTGGTTTTGGGATAAGCAAGCACATTCTGAATTTGTGAACCTGAAAAAAGCCTTGTTGAATGCACCACTTTTATCGCATCCAGATCTTACCAGAAATTTTTCCATTGCCACCGACAGTTCCAACACAGCTTTAGGCGTACATATTTTCCAGGAAATTGAAGAAGATGGGTTTACAGTAATCAAAAACATCGCATTTGCAAGCCGCATTCTGTCACCTACTGAACGAAATTATTCCGTTACAGAACTGGAAACATTATGTGTTGTATGGGCTTTTATGAGATTTCGGCACTTTCTTTATAGCAGACATACCACCGTTTACACAGATCACAGAGCGATACAATTTTTACTTTCGGCTAAATTCACTCACGACAGATTAAGCAGATGGAAGCTTTATTTACAGGAATTTAATTTTACAATAGTTCACATTCCCGGCACACAAAATGTTATAGCAGACGCACTTTCTCGTTCTCTCAGCAACAATCAGCATGACATCGCAACCAACTTCTGCAAAGAAAATTTCAGCGTTATGTACATTCAGCAAGTTGCATTTGAAAATTTTATTTCGTCGTCATTACAGGACATAGCAAAAGAGCAAAATAAAGACAACGTGTGGAAAGATATTAAACACCTCTGGCAAAATAAGAATAATGTTACGATTAGAAACCATTACACTGTACGCAATGACATTCTATTTCGCCGCTCTCATCCTGACAGCAACAATTGGTTATTATGCATTCCTGACGAACTGGTTAACAAATTAATCTGGTATACTCATTTAAGTTATGCACATTACGGAGCCAGAAAATGTTTTCTTATACTGAGACAGAACTGTTATTTTGTCAACATGGAGAAACGTATACGACGAGTTTTAGCGTCATGTAACATTTGCCAGAAAGCTAAGTCAGACACCACTTCACATATTCCTCCATTATATCCAATTGTACCTGTTAAATTAAGACATATGGCCGCAGTAGACATTTTTGGTCCAATTCCGAGAACTAACAGAGGTTTCTGCTACATCTTTGTCGCTGTTGAACTCACTTCAAAATTTGTTACTTTCACTCCGTTACGCAAAGCTACTGCTAAAACTGTTTCAAGAGCATTTGTAAAACATTTTCTATTTCATGTAGGGCATGTGATGAAAGTAATTTTTGATAATGGATCACAATTTCGTTCTGCTACATGGACACGTATGTTACGAGCTAGAAACATTTCTCCGATCTACACTCCTGGAAATTGAAATAAGAACACCGTGAATTCATTGTCCCAGGAAGGGGAAACTTTATTGACACATTCCTGGGGTCAGATACATCACATGATCACACTGACAGAACCACAGGCACATAGACACAGGCAACAGAGCATGCACAATGTCGGCACTAGTACAGTGTATATCCACCTTTCGCAGCAATGCAGGCTGCTATTCTACATCTACATTCATACTCCGCAAGCCACCCAACGGTGTGTGGCGGAGGGCACTTTACGTGCCGCTGTCTCCCATGGAGACGATCGTAGAGATGCTGGATGTAGTCCTGTGGAACGGCTTGCCATGCCATTTCCACCTGGCGCCTCAGTTGGACCAGCGTTCGTGCTGGACGTGCAGACCGCGTGAGACGACGCTTCATCCAGTCCCAAACATGCTCAATGGGGGACAGATCCGGAGATCTTGCTGGCCAGGGTAGTTGACTTACACCTTCTAGAGCACGTTGGGTGGCACGGGATACATGCGGACGTGCATTTTCCTGTTGGAACAGCAAGTTCCCTTGCCGGTCTAGGAATGGTAGAACGATGGGTTCGATGACGGTTTGGATGTACCGTGCACTATTCAGTGTCCCCTCGACGATCACCAGTGGTGTACGGCCAGTGTAGGAGATCGCTCCCCACACCATGATGCCGGGTGTTGGCCCTGTGTGCCTCGGTCGTATGCAGTCCTGATTGTGGCGCTCACCTGCACGGCGCCAAACACGCATACGACCAACATTGGCACCAAGGCAGAAGCGACTCTCATCGCTGAAGACGACACGTCTCCATTCGTCCCTCCATTCACGCCTGTCGCGACACCACTGGAGGCGGGCTGCACGATGTTGGGGCGTGAGCGGAAGACGGCCTAACGGTGTGCGGGACCGTAGCCCAGCTTCATGGAGACGGTTGCGAATGGTCCTCGCCGATACCCCAGGAGCAACAGTGTCCCTAATTTGCTGGGAAGTGGCGGTGCGGTCCCCTACGGCACTGCGTAGGATCCTACGGTCTTGGCGTGCATCCGTGCGTCGCTGCGGTCCGGTCCCAGGTCGACGGGCACGTGCACCTTCCGCCGACCACTGGCGACAACATCGATGTACTGTGGAGACCTCACGCCCCACGTGTTGAGCAATTCGGCGCTACGTCCACCCGGCCTCCCGCATGCCCGCTATACGCCCTCGCTCAAAGTCCGTCAACTGCATATACGGTTCACGTCCACGCTGTCGCGGCATGCTACCAGTGTTAAAGACTGCGATGGAGCTCCGTATGCCACGGCAAACTGGCTGACACTGACGGCGGCGGTGCACAAATGCTGCGCAGCTAGCGCCATTCGACGGCCAACACCGCGGTTCCTGGTGTGTCCGCTGTGCCGTGCGTGTGATCATTGCTTGTACAGCCCTCTCGCAGTGTCCGGAGCAAGTATGGTGGGTCTGACACACCGGTGTCAATGTGTTCTTTTTTCCATTTCCAGGAGTGTATGTCAATGAATTTGTAACAGTTGAACAGAATACATTATCTCTTGAAAAGGGAGCAGAAGTAAAACATGGGCAATGGAATGTAGTCAAAAAAAGTCAGGCGATTCTGAAGGAATTATATTGGAATTAAGACACTAACAATATTAGATGCTTTTTGCTCTTTGGGCAGAAACAACTGCTGTTGGCTGTTGGCTGAAGTAGAGAGGATATTAAATACAGATTGGCTATAGCACAAAGGAATTCTGGAAACAGGCATCTGTTAATACCTAATATAAATGTAAGTGTTAAGATGTCTTTTCTGCAGGTATTTGTCTGGAGTTTAGCATTTTACTGAAGTGAAACTTGGACGATTAGCAGGTCAGACAAGAAGTAATAACTTTTGAAACATGGTGCTTCAGAAGAATGTTGAAGATTAGATGGGTAAATCTATTAACTAATGACGAGATCATGAATCAAACTGGAGAGAAAAGCAATTAAAAGATGGGATAGGTTGACACGACATAACCAGAATCGTCACTTTGGTAATGGAGTGAAGTGTGAAGGATAAAAATAGTAGGGGAAGACCAATGACTGAGTACAGTAAGCGGGTTCAAATGCATGTACGCTGTAAAAGTTATGCAGAGATGAAGAGATTTGCACAGGAGAGAGTAGCATGGAGAGTAGCATTAAACCATTCTTCTGACTAAAGACGACAATACTTGTAATAATATTAGTCAACTGTGAAAGCATTCAGGATAAGGTTTCATAATCACTCTCATTCTTGAACTGTAATGGCACTGTGGGGTTTATAACCTCCTACCTCAAATAGGAATGGAGGTATGGGAAAAAACGTGTTTCTCCCAGCATCTATCATGTAGGCTATCTTGCATGGCAGGCATGTTGTGAGGGAACAGTATTGACCAGCCAAGTCAACCTGCTTTGCAGGACAGCCTACATGTCAGGAGCAAGAAACAATTTTCCAGGCCCCGACATGTAGGCTGCCCTGCATGACAGACATGTTGCGTTGAAGTAGTATCGGCCTGCTTTATCGACATGGTTTGCATGATGGCCTGCATGTCAGGGGCAAATAAAGTATTCTTAAGCCCCTGATATGTAGCCTGTCCTGTATAACAGGCGAGTTGTGGGAATAGTAATTGCCTGCATTATTGAACTATATTGCAGGGGCTATACATACCAATGAGTTTGGCTCAGGACAGATTGAGACAGATAGAAGAGGGGATGGACAGAGTGAGGCGGAGGAGGAAATGGACAGAGGGGAGGAGGGGGAGAAGTATGAGGCAAGTGGAAACTGTAGTGGGGTAGTGGGCAGGTGGAAAAGGAGGAGGGGAGGCAGAAATAGATAGAGGGGAGAAGGATATGGTCAGGGAGGGGAGGAGGAGGAGGACATGTTCGGAGAGAGGGGTAGACGATATGAACAGAGAGAGGGAAAGGATGAGATGAAAAAACAGAGCGGGGAGGAGGAGATTGACAGATAGAGGTGAGAGGATGATGTGGGCAGACTGAGTAAGGAAGATGTGAACTGAGAGAGGGGCGGTGGAGGTGTGTTCATTAAAGTGTCTAATGCATATGTAGCAAATTCATTGGGAAAAGACCAGTTCATGCATACCTCAAGCCAATGGCTAGATGACTTCGTACTGTGAAAGATAATGAATCCAAAGGAGCCACAATGATTAAATAAAAATATTAATACGTTATTGCTACGGTAGAGAGAAATACGTAGCAGCAGAATTGTGGCTGACAAACAAAAGCTGATCAAAGCCAAAGCAAGTGTAAGGAGAGCTGTCTGTGTAGCATTCAATGTATTCGAAAGCAGGATCTCACCTTTTAATTCATAAACGTTTCTGGTCACATCTGTGTTTACAGTTTTCCAGAGGAGTGAATACGTATTAGTGATAGAGCGGGTTATGAATAACCCAGCATCATATGAGAGCCAGCCAAAGGTGAACAGAAGTGCTTCAACATCTTCAACACAAGAAAGGATCACCCACAGTAATTGGACTTTCAGAAACAATAAGCAAACAAACCTTGATAGTTATTTAATGCACGTTGATCAAGAGTTAGAATTTACTTTTTTGAAGGCGATAAACAGATACAGTTATGACAGACACATTTGTGATGTTCACCACAATATAAAATAAAAGCTTTCGATCTTTGTACGTGTTTCATTTATAGCTTGCAGGTGGGTAATACATTCCAAGCAGAAGCTACATACTGCTATTTAGTTCTTGGTGAAGGAAGGGGGTAAGCTGTCCCACAACTGAGTAAAGCTGTAGAATGCCTGCGGAGGTGACAAAGAGCAGTATGAACAGGAATAGGATGAATTAGCATTAAAAATAAATAGTCCACTTGGTGTCTATTTTGAACGCAAATATCAATTGTCAGCGGGAGGTGAAGTTGATTTGAATGAACAGGTGCGTCACACTCTACAAGCTAGCTGGACAACGAAATTGCGGCCGAAATGGCGTACAGAAGATGGTGGAAAGCATGGACGTACCGGAAAGTGTGTGTGAAGTGAATACTTTGACAGTTAATACACAATATACAAGGAAAAATAATTTAAGTCGGCAGTGATCAAGTCAACAGCGAACCGTTAGAAGGAAAAATTTAGTATTTAACGTCCGTAAGTCGTCGAAGTAATTACAAACAAAGCGCAAGTTCGTATTGATGAAAAAAAATAGATGTTGTTTTTCATATCAGTCACCAAGCAAGCTGTATATGTAACAATGGAAAATCTAAATATGGCTGGTCGGATGGTGGTATGAACCAATTCCATCCCGAATGCGAGTCCACTGGGCTAACCATTGCGCCACCTAGGTCGATCGAAATCACTAATGACAGATTTTTTTATGTCTCGAAATGTGATGAAATATGAGCATATATTTATGACCCAGAAACGAAGAATCAGTTCACGGAATGGCATTACACCCCTTCTGTAAATTCTGAAAAGGATCATACTTAATCTAAGGAAACCATCAGTCTGATGTGACCCATAGAATGAGCAAAATGTCCGAAATTCAGTATGTCTAAAACACACACCACAACAAGATTTATTGCTATTCTGGCTTCGCATACGTTAGCTGCGCCAATTCACAACCAAACTTTCACATTAGAACCTAATACAGACCACGCGATACGCTAGAGATAAATCTGTCACCACAACGAATGCTAAAAAAAAATATAGAATCGAAATAAATATTGGCAGTACTCTGTAGTACCATTTTTTTGTGCGTACGTGAGGTCACACTACACCACATTATTACGTCACGTGACAGAACCACGTCCAGCATTGGTAGACTCGATCAGTTCCTTAATAATAAAAAAATACCTTCTGAATACGCCTTGAAGGCCCAACGGTACCGACCAGCCGCCGTGTCATCCTCACCCCTTACACATCACTGGATGCAGATACAAAGGGGTATGTTGTGAGCGCACAGCTCTCCCAGCTGTTGTCAGTTTTCAGTTTTCGTGATTAGTGCCGCTACTTCTCAGTTCAATAGCTCCTCAATTGCCCTCGCAAGGGCTGAGTGCACCTCGCTTGCCAACAGTACTCGACAGACCAAGACGGTAACCCATCCAAGCGCTAGCCAAGCCCGACAGTGCTTAATTTCGGTGATCTGACGAGAACCGGCGGTACCACTACGGCAAGGTCGTTGGCCCCTTATTAATTCAGCAGCTAATAATGAGAACAAAACTGCGGTAGCAACAGAATGTTTTTCCTTGATTTTACGGAATGCAGCCATGGCGAATGTATATCGAGACATTTCAGAAGCTTAGAGAAGCGATTAGAAAGACGAGAGTGCACAATAATGTGAATGCGATACAAGTTCTCAATATGCCGGCCAGAGTGGCCGAGCGGTTCTAGGCGCTACAGTCTGGAACCGCGCGACCGCTACGGTCGCAGGTTCGAATCCTGCCTCGGGCATGGATGTGTGTAATGTCCTTAGGTTAGTTAGGTTTAAGTACTTCTAAGTTCTAGGGGACTGATGACCTCGGAAGTTAAGTCCCATAGTGTTCAGAGCCATTTGAACCAATGAGAATATGCGACCAGACGCCCATCAGGTCATAAGACAGGTAACTGGGAAACTGTGACGGTCTTCCAACGTACAGGCCGGCTGTGGTGCCCCCAGAAATCCGACCATTTGGTCCGGTGAAATATGTCCCTGGGGTAGCAGTTTGATGACTGACTAGGTGAACGTAGAAGTGTAGAAATGGATACGACAATACTTGCCGTATATCTTATTTATCAAATGCGGATTCTACAGTTGGATCCAATGATTGCTCACAAGCACTCCTATTAATTGAGACCATGCTAATTTGTCATTCTTTGGAAAAGATTTATTTCGTTTGAATACACGGGAGATTTGAGCAATATGCATCAGTTTAAATGGAAATAGTGGCCATTTTGACATTACTGTCGGTATAACCCTTGCAAACATAACTAATAGAAGCTGATGTACGTCTCCTACGTAATCAGAATCATTATGTAGAATCACACACAGATATCAATACGAAGAAAACGAATTGAATGTTCAGTAAGGTGGCGAGGATTATGTTCGTTTAAAAGGTAGCCGAAACCACTTGAAAATGTATGGCAGAAAGCTTAGGAGTTGAAACTGCTCTTGACTGTGTCCTTTTAGAAAATGCCACTGAAAGGCTAGTTCAGACCACAACTAGACGGTGCCTAGTGGCAGCTGTAGGCTGCTGATAAACGCATCCTGTACAAAGCGTACACTATATATGATATCAGCCAACTGTCGACATAAAAAACTTTGGCGAGGTGCAAATTTGAAACGCTCTTGTACCCCGTGATTTGCTGTATATTTTTTATACCGGCATCCGGTCTGTCATTTAGAGGACGCTACACACGAGTCAGCACAGTGAGTTGAGTAATAAGCCTGACGCGCAACACACACAAGTTCCTGTACATACCTAAAATCAAAGGGTGGCCATAAAAAAATGTCAGATGCTGGTGATCGCACTCTTTATCAGTCAGCCGTAATGTCAACTTCTCCATCAACGCAGAAAAAATATTTCAGTGATTAAAATTACCACAGCAATGTACATGGCTGCGAGTAACCTAATTATTGAAGTATGTATAATATCCCTAAAAGCTACTCCGGGTTTCTATCCCAAGTGCCGTCAGGCGCATTTTCTCTGGTGCTTCGCCAGATATTTACAGTTTCGTTTTTGGTTTGTGTAGCTGGAATCGGCTCAAACAATTAATGCTCGTCACGTCTTCCATGCAATGCCCGGTGTCAACAGAAAGCATCCCATTACAAAACAAAATTATTTTTAATGTGGAATTTTATGTGCACATTTGATACAGCGCCCTGAAATTAGTCTAGTCCGATATTTGTTTTATCGATATGTGTTAACAGGGACAGTACAACACGCAGAATAAAGAGCAACCCATCAGCGACTGAGCAGCGCTGCATGCTCGGCAGTAGCAGTCAACGCGGGTCAGGGCGGTGCTGGAGTACTGGTTATTCAACGAGTTTTGTTCTCACTGTTGATACACATCCATAAATCAAGTTTTGGACTAATCTGGGATCGCTCTATCGAATGAGCACGAAAAATTCCACTTTAAAAATAATTTTGTCCTTGACGCGAAACAGACACTTTCCGTCGTCACTGTGTGACGCATGAAAGACGTGAAGATTAGTAATTGTTTGGGCTGACTCCAGCTACACAACGCAAAAACGAAATTACAAATATCCGCTGAAACACCAGAGAAGATGTGCCTGATGACTCTTAGTAGAGACACCCTGCACACTGAACGAGGAACATAAATAATGATCTCAAAAATGTTCAAATGTGTGTGAAATCTAAAGGGACTTAACTGCTAAGGTCATCAGTCCCTAAGCTTACTCACTACTTAACCTAAATTATCCTAAGGACAAACACACACACACCCATGCCCGAGGGAGGACTCGAACCACCACCGGGACCAGCCGCACAGTCCATGACTGCAGCGCCCTAGACCGCTCGGCTAATCCCGCGCGGCAATAATGATCTGATCTTCTGATCTAGGAGGAGGTGTGGGTAGGGAGCAGCTCATTAGCTTCAGGGTAGGACAGGAGAAAACAAAGCACAATTTCTTAAAAGTAGAAAGTAAAGCTGTCCACAACCGTAACTTTGCTTTCAACATCAGAGCTTGAGACTATAGGAGATGCTGTGCCCTCGGCTTCCTCCGACCATTGAAGTGACCTATTCATGCAGTTATGAGAGTGTTTACAGTTAACCTTTGACTTAGAACCACAGTGAGACTTGCCGTTTCTCTCATTAACAAACATTGCCAGAGATGAAAGGAATGCAAGCGAAAGTTAAAAATCCCAGGACTGGCCATGGCTAGGATCCCAGGTCTCCGGATCCGTAATCTCTCACTTAACTTGAGAACCATCGAGCCAGTATCCCATAATTTCATACAAAATTAAAATCTCCCACTAAATATACGGGAGAAATCCTAACACTATATAATATTTTAAGAAGCACTTAACTCGTACAATAGATGACATGCCATTTCTGGAGCTGCCATCTTTTAGACAAATAAATTAGAATGAAGTATAACATTGCGTACCGGGAGCAGACCACCTTAAGCATTGTATTCAGATATCTGCCTGTTCATTTTCCGCTGATTGACATGTCCTTTTCATGGCTTTGCAATGGAAAAAGAACGACTGGCTTGTAAACGGGATACAGCAGCTGAATGATTCGTAAAGCTCCCAGGGTCGAGGAGTCCTGGAGCCTGATCACATCTGATTCTCTCCTTCGCCGCCAGAGTAGCGTCAAATGTGAGACTAAATATGGTTCACTCGCTTAGCAGAGCACAGACGGGAAAAATCACGGAGCAGCTATGCCCTTTTCTTCTGGTGGATCCATCGGTGTCTACTACCATAAATATTAAAATTATCGTTTTATAATCGAAAACCTTTTTCTGGCTACTGTCTACATTTTATATTTGTTCCAAGCCATTTTCGAATTTTATAGTAAGATTTATTCAGTGGATTTAACATGGAATAATACAGTTCACACTATAATTTGTACGTGAACAACTTATTACCTACTGTTATTCGTTTTTCCGGCCGAAATCTGTGATTCCTCTCATCTGGTCACAGGTTATAAAACATCGTCACGTCTTTTTGGGTGTTGTTTCCATATTTCGTTAGCTAACTGCTGAGAACCACAGTTACTGATAAGACACGAACTGCACATTTTTCTTAGGAGAACTGTCTGTGATTTCCGTCGCAACACTGTTTGTTCACAAGCTTTCTCTTTGCTTAATTGTGTACATAAGTGTTGCCACTTAACGACCCTTTCAGGACTCTCTCGCTCTCTCTCTCAAGTGGGATCGCCGCAAGGGCAGGGGACGACGAATTTCGAATATGGATCGAATATGGAATAGCAGGAAGCGAGTAAAATGTTCTAGGTGTTCAGAGATAGAATTTATCGTTTAAAGGTTATTTGGAGGGAATCAGTTAATAGTCAAAATGTTTCGGTTTCGGCCCGACAAAATAATAACTGCAACCAATATAATTTATTTACGTAATAATGTATCACATAGAAAAAGAAAACTGTATTATTCAAAATTATATCCAGAAAATATACGTATAGTTGAAACGCTTATAGAACATAAACAGGATGATCGTAAACAGTCTGAAGAGCTTATAAGGGTGTTGCAGAGTAGCTTGTGCTGACAAATAAATCGCTAAGAAAAAAAATTCGATACGCTGCGACGTTTCCGAATTAATCAGCACTGAAGCTAGGTAGTCAGGCCGTGGCGCGCGCAAATTAAAACGGCCCGCCACAGACGATGTCGTCAAAGGCGTCCTTCGTTTGGTTCCCTAAACCGAAAAAGAGAGCGGTACAAAAACTGGAAATGGGACGATAGTAAGGATCGAGCCAGAACCAAAGGCTGAGTAGTCTCGTCCGCTGTCATCTGCGATATGAGAGTAAATGACACTAATGTGTATATAGCGGGCCGCTTGAATTTGTGTGCGCAACGGCCTTTTGGCTAAATTCAGTGTTACTTAACTTGGAACTCACGCAACGTATCAAATGTTTTTCTTATCAGTTATTTCTCACTACACGTGACCCTGAAATACCCTTACAAGCTTTTCAGACTGTTTCTCTCCACCCTGTATATAAATATAGATTACATGAAGAAAAAGGTACTTCAATTTAGAACACGAAAATTTATTACTTACTGCAGAAAAAGGCCACACTCGCAAACTTTTTCAAAATGGTTCAAATGGCTCTGAGAACTATGGGACTTAACATCTATGGTCATCAGTCCCCTAGAACTTAGAACTAATTAAACCTAACTAACCTAAGAACAGCACACAACACCCAGTCATCACGAGGCAGAGAAAATCCCTGACCCCGCCGGCAATCGAACCCGGGAACCCGGGCGTGGGAAGCGAGAACGCAAACTTTTTATTACTGTATTAAATTTTATCGTAATATCATAGCCAGGAATATTGAACTTCCTACTTTCAGTCAAATTTAAAACCAATCCAGTCTTTATCCTTCTCCAACCCCCCACCTCCACTTCAGTTATTCTAGCACTTTTCGGACTTTGAGGTATCTTACCTTCAGCGTCTCCCGGCAACTATGTCGATTTTTGATCTAGTACATGACCCTCTAAAAGTGAGAAAGTAGTCAGATGAGTGTAAGTTGGCTCTGGAGAAAGTCAGAAATTCCATTTTCAGATATTTATTTAGTGTTTTTTAGCCGCATATGAGCCTCTTTCACATGAGTCATAAGGCCATTTGTATTCCGTTGCAGGATCGGTGCCGTTTAGCGCTGGAATTTGTGTTTCTCCTATCATTCCCTCTCCTCGATAAAGAAAGTAGCATGGTGCACGTGTAATGTTGTTGCTTTAATTTATTCTGTAAGCGGTGCTGGTATTCAAGACCATAAAAGTGGGTTAAAAGCTGTGAGCTATCTGAGGAAGTTAACCTTGCATTACTGCGCAACTGTTTCACCAGGTATCCAGTCTAGCTTACCAAATTCCCAACCAGACTAACATTAATTATAATCTTTTAGTATTCATCTTACGATAACCGGTTATAATATATATATATATATATATATATATATATATATATATATATATATATATAGACAATTTAAATAAAAAGAAATAAATCAGTTTATATTTGGACATTTATTTTAACATTGATCATTGTTCCGTTAAAATTTCAGCATATCAAACTTGATTCATAACTAAACTGGTGCATTATTTAGGATTGTGAAAATGTGAGTTTGTAATCTTACGGAACACATCAAATAGGGAGCCAAGATTGGGAGACTACATACAACACTGCACTCATAAAATAACACACGAGGAACGTTGAAACATATCTAAGAGGAAATTAACCACAACCAACCGATTCAATTTTCACCCAAAGAAGTTACGTTCGTAGCGCAATCCTGTCCGTCATGAAATTACCACACACTGGTATACTAAATTCACACTAACTCTCTGTGAAATCTTCCCGAAAAGAATAGCTGAGGGCTACTTTGATGCTTACACCACATGCTTCACGTGGTCAACTTGGTTTACACAAAGAGTGCAACTCCACAATAATTTTGATAATTAAAATAAATTACATCGAAACGCAATTTACAAAAGAAAAACCTCGAACTGGTTACTATCGTCTTACTATTAACCTGATGGGTCAAACAATTGTATAAGCACGTGGTACTGGTCTCACAAAGTGCACCCCACGTGGGTTGAACATAAAGAAAATTTGCTATATTGAAAAATTTTATCAAGACGAGACGTTATAATCTCACTCACATTCGCATTTAAGATTGACGATCTTAGTTAGAGTTACTGATGAACACGTGGTTCCACTTTACTCACAAAGTAGTGACAAAGCAACTACCGGAAGATATTCTGAACTTCACACTCGAATTACACTGCATTGCAATTTAAGATAACATTAGATATTTTAGAGCTAAACCTGGAATAAAGGTGATTAAATTTTCATTTAGGCTGAACTTAAGAAATCCATTGTCCTACGGACTTAGCAGACACGCGCTTAGCCGGAGATCTTACCACTTCAGACGCTCGCCGCAGACAGACAGTCGTGGGTCCCTCCTGAGGGGTGCCTCACAAATACAAACCGAAGTGACCAGAGAGGCAGCTTCCTATACCAACATGACAAGGGACAGACAGGACCATACTAAGAATAGAAACCTCTCTGCTTTTAGAAAGCGTAGCTACCTGTTCCGACGTTGGTCCTACTGTTCTCTAGCAGACAGGCTTGTCTGCTTCCATCAAGCATGCAACTAGAAATAAATTTGCTCATTCATTCTTTCACACAGAAGGGAAGGGGGATGACAGTATCTTATCATATACAGTATATAAAAGAAAGCGGATGTAGGTTCCGTATGAGACTGTGTGACATGAATTACATATAAAGTGTGTTATAAAGTGTAGTAGTGTGACAGATCGTTCTTGTTTATGTGTAAAAGTAACACGTTTCACTGCTCAGTCTCTTCCCAGACAGTCAGAAACACCACAGTAAATTTAGAAGTGGAATGTATGCCGTAAATGACAACAGATTTAAGAAATTAACATGAAAGGAATCCAACAGAGACCTTTCACACGGAAGGTCGGGACTAAATGGATCACCCACTATTATTGTGATGTCTGGTGCTAAAGAATCGGATTGAGACGTCACGGGTGTCCTGGGAAATACTGTGTTTGCCTCTCTCCTTGAAAACTGTTTCTGATTTTTTCCCTCCTCTTTCTCTTGTAAGAAATGAAAAACTGATTACTGCTGAGGACACAGATCTTACAGATTTTCTGCTCTAAAAGAGCTAAAGATATGAGGTGACTTCAAAATGAGTTCCACATTAATATGGCAGGCCAATTAACTTTCATTGAATGCAGCACTACACATCAAAGTGACACTGATACGTGGCACTATTCTTCAACATAGCCACAAGGTCTCTGTAAATGACGGTCGGAACTTTCTACCAATCGTTCAGTTCCTTGACGATAGAAATCCTTTCCTTGGTCACTGGGCCATTCGACGTGCACAGCGTGATCATCCTCGTCATTGGAAATACTCTTCCTTCTCCACCCACATATTTTTCCTCGATTGCCTGGACATCAGTTATAGACACCATTTCACTACGGCATTAGATCCATATACGTCGCCTAATTTCACGGTGAATCTGTGTTCAGTTTAGACGTTTCGTCCACAAGAATCGTACTGTCCCATGAACTTCAACGTTGGAGTACGTTTCCCACTGCTGTGACAGTTCACTCCCCCTCTGTGATGCACCAGTTACCCCGTACAGCATGAGAACTGTCTCTACAGAAAACCGGGTTTGGTATCCCCGCCAGATGACATCGATACGGAGGCAGATGGGCTAGCGCGGGTCGGGACGTAGCAGTGCACCAAGCTATCACAGACCGAGCGCGCAGAGCATTGTATAGGCAGAACTGCTGTAGTTACATGGTAACTATCTTTGAGGACTAAAAATTTTTGCAAATATTTGTTGTCCACTTACCGACTGAAAATTTGAAAATTTGTTTGTCCAGATAAATGACCTTTAAATTGTGTCATATCTTTTTTCTCTGCTAGTGACTGCATATATCGCTGGGGCACAAATCATCTCATTACCACGTAATTTAATTTGGCACCTACACCTTCTTAGCCTACCATCCTTTGATCAAAATCAAAACAATAATTGCACTCTTCGTGTGTTATTCAAACCAACTCATACTGCCATCAGCTTTTCCGCTCATATCTTGATATTTTTCACCAATGTTTCTATCGCTGTATACCTTGACTTCCACAAGGCGTTTGATACGGTACCCCACAGTCGTTTAATGAACAAAGTAAGAGCATATGGACTATCAGACAAATTGTGTGATTGGATTGAAGAGTTCCTAGATAACAGAACGCAGCATGACATTCTCAATGGAGAGAAGTCTTCCGAAGTAAGAGTGATTTCAGGTGTGCCGCAGGGGAGTGTCGTAGGACCGTTGCTATTCACAATATATATAAATGACCTTGTGGATAACATCGGAAGCTCACTGAGGCTTTTTGTGGATGATGCTGTAGTATATCGAGCGGTTGTAACAATGGAAAATTGTACTGAAATGCAGAAGGATCTGCAACGAATTGACACATGGTGCAGCAAGGATCCTTTATAATTTTGCAATAATATAGCAGGTCAGCAACTGAAAGCAGTTAATTCCATAAATTATCTGGGAGTAGGCATTAGGAGTGATTTAAAATGGAATGACCATATAAAATTAATCGTCGGTAAAGCAGATGCCAGACTGAGATGCATTGGAAGAATCCTAAGGACATGCAATCCGAAAACAAAAGAAGTAGGTTACAGTACACTTGTTCGCCCTCTGGTTGAATACTGCTCACCGATGTGGGATCCGTACCAGATAGGGTTGATAGAAGGATAGAGAAGATCCAACGGAGAGCAGCGCGCTTCGTTACAGGCTCATTTAGTAATCGCGAAAGTGTCACGGAAATGGCAGATAAACTCCAGTGGAAAACTCTGCAAGAGAGACCTCAGTAGCTCGGTACGGGCTTTTGTTGAAGTTTCGAGAACATGCCTTCACCGAGGAGACAAGCAGTACATTGCTCCCTCCTACCTATATCTCGCAAAGAGACCATGAGGATAAAATTAGACAGATTAGAGCCCACACAGAGGCATACCGACAATCTTTCTTTCCACGAACAATAAGAGACGAATAGAAGAAAGAACCGATAGAGGTACTCAAGGTATCCTCCGCCACACACCGTCAGGTGGCTTGCGGAGTATGGATGTAGATGTAGATACCTAACAAATAGTAAGTGCTTGATTACTTGTGTTTCAAATTCCATTCTTTTATTTTTCCATTCTACTGCCCATTCCACCAGCAAGTTAACTGTCGAGGATGAATTAGCAGACGAATGTTCTTAACAGACAGGTTAGCTGCTATTCTCTGTTGTACAGTGCAATGTGTAAAAGATAACGATATACAATTTATCAGACTCGTGTAGCGAAACCGAGAAGAATAATTTTTTATAGGATGCTGCCCCTCTTTATCTACCAAGCTGAAATACAGCCTCAAATTGGCCTACAAAAGCCACCTAAGTTACAGCGCGTGCGCACTGCACGGCGTTTGATATATCCTCTCGCCATCTTACGCCTGTCTCTTAGTTGCTCATATTTTTGAATTTTTTTGTTTCGATGGCACTATTAATTTAAAGTTCCCATAAGGGTAACCAGAGAAAACAGACTTATGTAAAAAAAATGTAAAACCTAATTACGTTTATCATTTGATCTAAACTTGACCCCCACATGAATTGTAGCAGTAAGAAGGCCAGTGGAAGAAAACTATTTAATTTTTAAATTCACGCTGTTAAATTTCGTAAAACTTTGAATAAAATTTACACAAACGTCAATTTTACAATTTGCAAGTTCACGACTAAGCCACCGGCGCTGGAGGGCGGGAGGACATTCACATGCTATAACTTAGATGGCATCTTAGGACCATTTGGAGCTGTTTCTTGGGTTGGTAGTCCAAATGGTTCAAATGGCTCTGAGCACTATGGGACTTAACTGCTGAGGTCATCAGTCCTCTAGAACTGAGAACTACTTAAACCTAACTAACCTAAGGACATCACACACATCCATGCCCAATGCAGGATTCGAACCTGCAACCGTAACGGTCACACGGTTCCAGACTGTATCGCCTGGAACCGCTCGGCCACACCGGCCGGCGGTTGGTAGTCCGCAAGTATCTTATATCATATTGTTCGTCTCGACTTCCCGTTGAGATACAATTTCAGTAATCCATTATCTTTAATGGCAGCAAAGTCGACCACAACACATTCCAGCAGGGTCTTTGATTTTAACCTAACTTGATATAACTTAAATTCTATTTTTGTTGTACACAAGACATGTTTCTAATACCAACACAACACTGCTGAGCGTTTGCTGATTCTGTAGATACCAAACAAATCTTCTGAAATACTATTTTTAGATCTCTGTAATAAATCCTTATTTCAAATGTTGTAACCGGATAAATCGATTGCCCGATATTTTGCTACCATAAACGGAGGATCTATAACAACTCAAGATTGCGACAGGACAATAGGTTTGATGGGGGACCTACTCTTTCGGCTAATTACAAAACTGTATCATGTATGGACAAAGGAATCCACGGTGGAATACCAAAATCCAATAAAGCGGTGTATAAATATATGAGTCATTCAGTTTATGTTGGCGGACAAGACATCATGTCACCTACAACTGGGCTGCAAACACATCCGGTGAATTAATATAAACAAAATATTTGGGCAGATTAAGCACAATAGTTTGTTATCCATAACCTTGGAAAATAGTGGTTACACGATATCTATGACCAGTTTTGGAATCAACACAACAAATGCTTTAAGGCGAGACACTTTACACAACGTTTGTCCGTCATCACAAATATCGTAAAAAATATAAATTTATTTCTGATGTAATAACGTTTTCCTGGAGACATACTGAGTCTCATCTTTATGTTCGATAAGAATAGAAGCTGAAGTAATGAATTAAAATCTGTGCCAAGGGCGGATAATAACAACAAATTAAGTATGTTCCACCCCCCACCCCCCAGTTTCTACAAAGGATTTCGGGAGGTTTTCCACGAGTCTCAGGCAAATTCGAGAAATGGCAATTCCCTCTAAAATCCCACCAAATGGGAATCCCTTTCCCCGCTCCCACATCACAGACATCTGCTAGTAAAGATCCGAGCTCTACAACGGGATGAGGCCTCAATTAGCTCGCCCTGTCAGGGAAAGAAGAACAAATGTTTTATTAAAGGGGAACCCCAGGCAGACAGTGCCACAAATGGTAATATCATCCCTAATATTCCAATCTGGAAGCTGCTTTACCCTACCTAACTGGGTTAGTTTAAAAGAACCACAACTTGTTCAAGGAACCGCCCGCGCCCTTAGACAGAGAAAAAAGAAATAAAGTGAATGAGCTGTAACTGCACTATCCAAATGACACTAAATCAGGACAAAATTTTCACTCTAATGCTAAGAAACTAAAGTTAAATTTTACAAAGATAAGATGTACACCTCATAACTATTCATGGTGGGATTATTGGTAGCTGGAAGCTCCAACGATAGGCGCGTTATGGGGCCCCTTAGGGACTTGGCTGACAAGAAGGGTAAGAAAACCAATGTGCACTCCGTGTGCATACCGGGTGGAATCATTCCAGATGTGCAAAGGGTCCTCCCGGATGCCATGAAGAGCACAGGGTGCAGCCAACTGCAGGTGGTTGCTCACGTCAGTACCAATGATGTATGTCACTTTGGATCTGAAGAGATTCACTCTGGTTTCGAGCGGCTAACAGAAGTGGTAAAGGCTGCCAGTCTTGCTTGCAAGATGAAAGCAGAGCTGACCATTTGCAGCATAGTAGACAGGACCGATTGCGCACCTCTGGTACAGAGCCGAGTAGAGGGTCTGAATCAGAGGCTAAGACGGTTCTGCGACCGTGTAGGCTGTAGATTCCTCGACTTGCGCCAAAGGGTGGCTGGGTTTCGGGTTCCGCTGAATAGGTCACGTGGCCACTATACGTAGGAGGCGGCTACACGGGTAGCAGGGGCTGTGTGGCGTGGACTGGACGGTTTTTTAGGTTAGAGGGTCTCGGGAAAACACAAGAAGGGCTTCAGTCACAAAGGGTGAAGGCCGAACACAGGAAGAACGTAGATACAGGGACCATCGGTATAACAGTTGTAAATTGTCGTAGCTGTCTTGGGAAAGTACCAGAGCTCCAAGCGCTAATAGAAAGAACTGATGTTCAAATAGTTATAGGCACTGAAAGCTGGCTGAAGCCGGATATAAGGTCAGTCGAAATTTTTGCGAAGAACCTAACGGTGTTCCGAAAGTATAGGCTAAAAACGGTTGGCGGTGGCGTGTTTGTTGCTGTCGGAAGTAGTTTAACCTGTCGCGAAATCGAAGTAGATACTTCCTGTGAGTTAGTATGGGCAGAGGTCTTTGTTGGCAACCGAAATAAAATAATAATTGGATCCTTTCACCGACCTCCCAATTCAGATGATACGCTTGCTGAAAGGTTCAAAGAAAACTTGAGTTTGATTTCAAACACCTACCCGACTCATAAGATAATAGTTGGTGGTGACTTTAATTTACCCTCGATATGTTGGCGGAAATACGTGTTTAATTCCGGAGGTACGCATAAAATATCATCCGAAATTGTGCTAAACGCATTCTCTGAAAATTATTTCGAGCAGTTAGTTCATGAGCCTACGCGAATAGTAAACGGTTGTGAAAACACACTTGACCTCTTAGCAACAAATAATCCTAAGTTAATAACGAGCATCAAAACCGATTCAGGGATTAGTGAACACAGCGTTGTCGTAGCGAGACTGAATATTGTAATCCCCAAATCCCCAAAAAATAAGCGAAAAATATACCTATTCAAAAAAGCAGATAAAAATTCACTTGACGCCTTCCTGAGAGACAATCTCCACTCATTCCAAATTAATAATATAAGTGTAGACCAGATGTGGCTTCAATTCAAAGAAATAGTATCGGCAGCAATCGAGAGATTTATATCAAATAAATTAACAAACGACGGAGCTGATCCTCCTTGGTACACAAAACGGGTTAGAACACTGTTGCAAAAACAACGAAACAAACATGCCAAATTTAAACAGACGCGAAATTCCCAAGATTGGCGATCTTTTACAGAAGCTCGAAACTTAGCGCGGACTTCAATGCGAGATGCTAGTAACAATTTCCACAACGAAGCTTTGTCTCGAAACCTGGCAGAAAGTCCAAACACGTTCTGGTTGTATGTGAAGTATGTTAGCGGCAAGAAACAATTAACGCCTTCTCTGCGCGATAGCAATGGAGATACTATAGAAGACAGTGCTGCTAAAGCAGAGTTACTAAATACAGCCTTCCAAAATGCGTTCACAAAAGAAGACGAAGTAAATGTTCCAGAATTCGAATCAAGAACATCTGCCAACATGAGTAACGTAAAACTAAATCTCCTCGGATTAGTGAAGCAACTTAAATCAATAAAAGCAAGTCTTCTGGTCCAGACTGTATACCCATTAGGTTCCTTTCAGAGTATGCTGATGTATTAGCTCCGTACTTGACAATGATATACAACCGTTCACTCGACGAATGATCCGTACCCAAAGACTGGAAAGTTGCACAGGTCACACCAATATTCATGAAAGGTAGTAGGAGTAATCCACTTAATTACAGGCCCATATCGTTAAGGTTGATATGCAGCAGGATTCTGGAACGTATATTGTGTTCGAACATTATGAATTACCTCGAAGAAAACGGTCTATTGACACACAGTCAACATGGGTTTAGAAAATATCGTTCCTGTGAAACACAACTAGCTTTTCATTCGCATGAAGTGTTGAGTGCTATTGACACGGGATTTCAGATGGATCCCGTATTTCCAGAAGGCTTTTGACTCTGTACCACACCAACGGTTTATAGTGAAATTGCGTGTTTACGGAATATCGTCTCAGTTATGTGTCTGGATTTGTGACTTCCTGTCAGAGAGGTCACAATTCGTAGTATTGACGGAAAGTCATCGAGTAAAGCAGAAGTGAATTCTGGCGTTCCCTAAGGTAGTGTTATAGGCCCTTTGCTGTTCCTTATCTGTATAAACGATTTGGGAGTCAATCTGAGCAGCCGTCTTCGGTTGTTTGCAGATCGCGCTGTCGTTTATCGACCAATAAAGTCGTCAGAAGATGAAAACAAATTGCAAAACGATTTAGAAAAAATATCGGAATGGTGCGAAAAGTGGCAGTTGACCCTGAATAACGGAAAGTGTGAGGTCATCCACATGAGATCTAAAAGGAACTCGTTAAACTTCGGTTACACGATAAATCAGTCTAATTGAAAAGCCGTAAATTCAACTAAATACCTAGGTATTACAATTACGAACAACTTAAATTGGAAGGAACACACAGTAAATGTTGTGTGGAAGGCTAACCAAAGACTGCGTTTTATTATTGGCAGGACACTTAGAAAATGTAACAGACCTACTAAGGAGACTGCCTACTCTACCCTTGTCCGTCCTCTTTTAGAATCCTTACCAGATGGGACTGACGGAGTACATCGAAAAAGTTCAAAGAAAGGCAGAACGTTTTGTATTATCGCGAAATACGGGAGAGAGTGTCACTGAAATGATACAGGATTTGGGCTGGAAATCGTTAAAAGAAAGGCGTTTTTCGTTGCGACGGAATCTTCTCACGAAATTCCAATCACCAACTTTCTCCTCCGAATGAGAAAATATTTTGTTGACACTGACCTACATAGGGAGGAACGATCACCACGATAAAATAAGGGAAATCAGAGCTCGTAAGGAGAGATATAGGTGTTCATTCTTTCCGCGCGCTATACGAGTTTGGGATAATAGAGAATTGTGAAGATGGTTCGATGAACCCTCTGCCAGGCACTTAAATGTGATTTGCAGAGTATCCATGTAGATGTAGAAATTATATTGCTCCTGCATACATAGTGATGAAATAATTTGTTATCCACATATTAAGTTAAATGTATAATTATTCTCTCTCTCGCTCTGTGTGTGTGTGTGTGTGTGTGTGTGTGTGTGTGTGTGTGTGGTGGGGTTTTTCATTAGTTTTGGTCAATCAGAACTATCTGGGGTGTAATCTAGTGATGATAGATCTAAAAGAACATCACAGACTTTCATATTACCCCCTGTATACACTACGTGAATGTACAAAGCATACCAAGCAGTTCTACAAAGTGCATTCATAATATAATCTGGGAGGCATATATCAAAGCTGTCTACCATGATCATCCTCAGTGACACAGATCGGTATGAGTAAATAGGGTGACAATTTTTGAACTATATGAAATAAAATCGTCATAACTTCTGAACGGGTTGCATTAGGACGTTCAAACACCATGGCTGGCCGCGGGGCATGATGGGAATTAGTATGCGCAGCATTTGGTTTAGCCCACTTTCATTTGGCCGGCCGAAGTGGCCGTGCGGTTAAAGGCGCTGCAGTCTGGAACCGCAAGACCGCTACGGTCGCAGGTTCGAATCCTGCCTCGGGCATGGATGTTTGTGATGTCCTTAGGTTAGTTAGGTTTAACTAGTTCTAAGTTCTAGGGGACTAATGACCTCAGCAGTTGAGTCCCATAGTGCTCAGAGCCATTTGAACCATTTGAACCACTTTCATTTGAACGGGTTCGTCAACAAGCGAAATTGGCGCATTTGGGGGACTGAGAATCCGTATCTCGCGATCGAGAAGTCTCTTCACCCTCAACGACTGAGTATATGGTGTGCAATGTCCAGTCACGGAATAATCGGTGCGATATTCCTTGATGGCACGGTGACTGCCGAACAGTACATGAAGGTCTTGGAAGATGATTTCATCCCAATTATCCAAGGTGACCCTGATTTCCAGAGGATGTGCCTCATGCAAGACGCAGCTCGACCCCATTGAAGCAGGAGAGTGTCTGATGTCCTTGAGGAGCACTTTCGGGATCGCATTCTGGCTCTGGGGTACCCAGAGCCCATTGGCGTGGGCCACGATTGGCCGCCATAATCTGCGGATCTGAACACACGCGACTCCTTTATATTAAAGACAGGGTGTTCAGCAATAACCCAAAAACCACTGCTGAGCTGAAAACAGCCATCCAGGAGGTCATCGACAACATCGATGTTCCGACATTTCAGCGGGTCATGCAGAATATCGCTATTCGTCTGCACCACATCATCACCAATGATGGCAGGCATATCGAACGTGTCATAACCGAAATATCTGTAGTGACGTTTACATGAAGAATAAAGTGTGTGCCCGCCGTAGCTTGCAACTAATTTACGTTTCTTTCACGGAGTTCAATAATTATCACCCTGTAAATTAGCTGTGAGACCTGACTGATTGTTATTATTTTATAATCACATTAGCGCATTGTAACATCAGTCTTTAAATATGAGTAACAGTCAGTATCAGTTAATAGTGAGTGATTTAATAGCGTTTATTTGGAGTGTATAATAGTAGGTCAAAGTTACCAGTTGACTGGCAATCATAGTTAAGCATCCACTTCATTACAGTTATTACTCATGTGTCGTCATAACATTTCATTTAACTCCTGGTGTAGGGACTTTGCCGCAAGGTCACGTAAAAAAACACCACAGTATCAAAATAAAGATAAACACACAGCCGGCCGCGGTGGTCTCGCGGTTCTAGCCGCGCAGTCCGGAACCGTGGGACTGCTACGGTCGCAGGTTCGAATCCTGTCTCGGGCATGGATGTGTGTGATGTCCTTAGGTTAGTTAGGTTTAAGTAGTTCTAAGTTCTAGGGGACTGATAACCACAGCAGTTAAGTCCCATAGTGCTCAGAGCCATAAACACACAAAATATTTGAGTAGTATGAAGCAAAGACATTTACTAAAATAATTACCGGTCACAAAGAGAATACACCGGATTGCAAATCAAGAAAAATAACGAACTGACTGAAGAGGTGAATAAGGCACAACGACCAATTTTCAAGTCATTGACGAAAATATACATCTAATAATGGGTATGAACTGGATTTTGAGAATGCTTTTAACTTCGTGTCAACAAAATTAGATCGAAAAGATGCTGAGAAAGACTCTACATTTGATAATATATTGCAGATTTATTTAGCGTATGGCTAATACAGACATATCATAAAATTAGATTACATATACATATGTACATATTTACACACAAGAAACTTAAGTTTCGCTTGCTTTACAACTGAATATACAGTTCTTCAAGTCAGCTCACTACATCTGGAGTTGCTAGCAGGAAGTCCTCTTCGGCCCCGTGATAGGCTCGAATCCTGCATTCACTGACAATGTGGTGAACAGTCTGGTATGGAGCCCCGCAGTCACAGGCTGGATCAGGCACCTTCTTCCACTTAAAGAGAGCATCCCTGCATCGGCCATGGCCGGTACGGATTCTGTTGAGAGTAGTCCAGGTCTTGCGTGGTAGGTCGAATCCACTTGGATGTTTAGCACCTGAGATGATGTTATGCAGGCGCACATCTGTCACTGCTTCCCACCGACCTTTCCATTGTTCAAGGGGTTTGAAATCCTTAGCGTAGATCAGGAGGCATTATACCGGTCAACAGTGGAAGCCAATAAACTGAAGTAGATCTGATTGCGCCAGACGTTGTGCACATTGTCGTATTCAGCTGGGTTTCAACAAGCCTCGTATGATGACTGTTCATCCAAACTGGTGCACAATACTCAGCACTTGAGTACACCAAACCCAGAGCTGAAGATCGCAGGGTGGTTGCTGAAGATCCCTCCCGCATAGCTTATGGAGGATGTTGTTTCGAGTCCTCAACTTTTGAGCTAAGTTAAGGTGGTGTTGTTTGAAGCATCGTGTACGGCCCAGGATGACACCATGATATTTTGGGTTCCAATTGTGACGAAGAATTCTGCCTCTGAAACTTACTTCCAGTAGATAAGGCCTTTCCTCCACACAGTGTCGAAGGCGGCAGTTAGGTCAACAAACGCCACAGATGTTTTTTGCTTCATTTGATATCCTGACTCTATGAAGAATGTGAGAGACAATATTTGGTCGCAGCAGCTACGCCCTGGTCTGAAGCCTGCCAGATCAACTGGAACATTCTCTAGGATACTGCAGAATATGTACCTGAGTGCTGCAGATTTCATCAGACTTTTAAGGATAACGGGAATCTGAAACTGGAAGAAGAGCCAGCCAAGGAGCTTCAATACTGTCGAAACTGTTCTCAGGAGACACAGACGTTTCCGGAGCCTGATACAGAGAAAAGGAGGAAGAAATATACTCTAATTAAACAAACCTACGCATCTCGGTTTTGTCAATTACACTGTAGTTCTTGTCTTCAATGCAGATAAGAAAATAATAATGAAATCACAGAATGATACTTTCCTATTTAGCATAGTCGCGGATAACGACTTTAGAAACAAGAAAAGGAGTAAAAATAAGGGTAAAAACTAGACATAGTCATTGTGGTAAGGTAAATATGGGTTTTCATAATTAGTTTCCGATGTGTCTGAACACAGAACTTTACAACCAGTGAGTGTTCCCAGTTTTTACTTATGACAGTGACACATGGAATTTCAACACGGTAACTACTCAATAAATGAAGGCTGCTAGGATTGAAATGGAGAAATGTATGTTGCGAATTGCAGTTGAAACAGGGAAACATAAAAAAAATATCAGTGAAGAAACTGGAGTGGAAGTCGTAACCAGGATTGTAATCAATTTGAATCCGTAATGCATGGAGAAGTTTGAAGATGATATTGATTCAGCAGCAGATATTAAATGGCTGAAGATCATGATACAGTAAAAGATCCATTGAACATTACACAAGTTCTTTCGTTGCCTCAGATGCTGACATGTTGCTACTATGGAAACTGCAATACTTTCGCCTCTTTTCTCCCTCGATCCATTCTTCTCCTCCTGAATTTGCGGGGATTCCCTTAAACAGGGAAGATAATTACGACAACATTCAAACTTCCTGGCAGATTAAAACTGTGTGCCCGACCGAGACTCGAACTCGGGACCTTTGCCTTTCGCGGGCAAGTGCTCTACCAACTGAGCTACCGAAGCACGACTCACGCCCGGTACTCACAGCTTTACTTCTGCCAGTACCCCAAGCTGTGGCTAAGCCATGTCTCCGCAATATCCTTTCTTTCAGGAGTGCTAGTTCTGCAAGTTTCGCAGGAGAGCTTCTGTAAAGTTTGCAAGGTAGGAGACGAGATACTGGCAGAAGTAAAGCTCTAAGTACCGGGCGTGAGTCGTGCTTCGGTAGCTCAGTTGGTAGAGCACTTGCCCGCGAAAGGCAAAGGTCCCGAGTTCGAGTCTCGGTCGGGCACACAGTTTTAATCTGCCAGGAAGTTTCATATCAGCGCACACTCCGCTGCAGAGTGAAAATCTCATTCTGACAACATTCAAGGCTATCAATTAAAACTGTATCTTCTCCGAGATCGATTCTCTAACCTAACCACTTCCATTATAAACTTGCATTTCTCATCAGTCTTATTCGATTCGCTATCTCTTTCAACATCACACACACATCTATTACGTCCACATTTGTACTCTGTCATGTAGCTTAAATTATATGACGGAGGGTATATAGTGTACCAACATCGTTTCTCCCTCCCTCTCCCTCCCCGCTCCGCACTTCGTGGTCTATTCACGGATGCTGCATTATCTAGTTATAGCAGCATGGCAAACTATGTGTGTGAGGATGTAATATACACTCTAAGACAAAAAAAAAAAAAAAACGCACCACAAAGGAATCATCCGAATGGTATGCAAATCGGTAGACGTGATTTACACGTGCAGACAAACAAATGAGCCAATTACAAAAAAAAGGATGATTTGTTCAAGAGAAAAAGCTTCACAAACTGAGCAAGTCAATAACGAGGTGGTAGACCTCTGACCCTTACTCAGGTAGTTATTCGGATTATCATCGGTTGACAGAGTTGTTGGATGTCCTCCTGAGGGATAGCATGCCAAGTTCTGTCCATTTGGCGCGTTAGATCGTCAGAATCCCTGGCTGTTTGGTGGGCCTTCCACGTGATGTTCCAAACGCGTTCAATTGGGGAAAGATCAAGCAACCATGCTAGTCAAGGAACATTTTGCCAAGTCCGAAGACAAGCAGTAGTCACTCTACCCGTATACAGGAAGGCATGATGTTTCTGAAATGTAAGCCCGGTATGCCTTGCCATAAGGGGCAAAAAATACGTCCCAACAACCAGGAGTGATGCGGATGCCGTTTCTTTTTATAGCAGGACCCTTTGGTTGTCATCTGCGGCACCCTTACAGCACAACGGTACATCGATGATGTTTTCCGCTCCTTTTTGTTGCCGTTCATGGCAAACCATCCTGGGATTACATTTCAGCAACATAATCCACCGCCGCACAGGGTGAGAGTTTGTATTGCTGGTCTTCGTGCTTGCCAAGCACTACCCTGGCCAGCCAGAGCGTCGGATTCCTCCTCTATTGGGAAAGTTTGGAGCATTACCAGTCCTTTAACCAGCTCGAGAGTTTGACGATCTAACGCGCCAATTGGACAGGATTTGGTACGATATCCGTCAGGAGGACACCCAGTAACTCTGCTGATCAATGCCAAGCCAAATAACTACTAGGACAATGGCCAGAGATGGACAAACGCGTCATTGACTTGCTCAATTTATGAAGTTCTTTCTCTTGAATAAACCACCCAATTTTTCTGAAACTGTGTCATTTGTTTATCTGCTTGTGTACATCACATCTACCGATTTCTGTTCCATTCCGACACTTCTTTTGTGGTACGTCGTTTACTGTCTTAGAGTATACTTTTCTTAACTTGTCTTAGGATGTCCACTCCCACAAATTTACGAGGAAGCCCTTACTTGTGACAACTCACGCTGACTCAACGAACTCGCGACGAATAGCTTGTTCTTGTGCAAATCGTCTCTGTGTATTCACGTTGGTAAGTGTATCGAAAGAATGTACAGTAATTTAAATTTGGTCGGGTTGTCGTTTTTTATGCACCTCGTCCGTAAATGAACCGTCATCTTTTAAGATTTTTCAAATGGCATGTGCCATCTTCGGCATCATATTTTATTTCCTGCATACAGTATATCGCTCCAGATGGACACACTTCGATTATATGGAACTTTACATCTCGCCGTTTTTTCTTTCAAGCGGTTCACAAACAGAATTTGGTCTTATTACTGCCGAAGTGCAATTTTGCAGAATTCCACACTCAGTCCCTTCGGATCAGCGTATTATAGAGCTTGGCCTGTGCGATCTATTCTGATCAAGAATTTTCGATTGCCACTTTTACACTTTTAATTTACCATCCATCTATGTCTCTTGAGCCGCACTGTGATTTTAGTGATACGTCGATTAGTTCGGCCAACAGTACATGATGCCGCGTCATGACAAATAGCCAGTGTCACGGCTGGCAAACAAACGCGGGAACTGCGGAAGTAAGGTTTTTTTAGGGGTGACGGTCGCGCGGAGGCCGGAAAGTCATTAGCCATTGGTGGTAATGGGCCGTAGGAGCCATGGTTCTTCCGGCCGTGGTGTATATAAGCAGGCGCGGGCGTACCGGAAACACAGTCTGATTTGGACTCCCACCTGTGAGCCGCCACACGTCCCAGCACCATGAGCAACTGCTGCCTGCCACTGGCGTTCGCCGCTGTCATCGCACTGGTGAGATACACCCCCTAAGAACCAACACGTAAAGATTGGGCAACAGAACCCTGGAATCCAAGGACGGAAGATTAGAGTTTAACGTGCCGTTCCCAACGACGTCATTATAGACGGAGCACAAGTTCGGATTACGAAAGCACGGGGAAGGGAATTGGCCGTGCACTTTCAAAAGACCCACCCCAGCATTTGCCTTACGTGATTTAGGGCAACCACGTAAAAGCCAAATCTGGATGACCGTATTGGGATTTGAACCGTGTCTTCTCGCCCCAGTGGCCGTCCTGCAGTATTTGGAGTTACGGGGGATGACGGGGAGATCTAAGTATTTTGTTCTGTATTCCAGTTCGGTGTGTGTGTATGCATGAGCCCGCACATGTTTGTGTGTGTATGTATTAGTAAGTGTGTGTGCATGTGTGTGTTTGTATGTGTGTGTGTGTGTGTGTGTGTGTGTGTGTGTGTGTGTGTGTTTGTGTGGGAGAGAGAGAGAGAGAGAGAAAGAGAGAGAGAGTTTGTGTTAGTGTATTTCGGATCGTGCCCATCAGGAATGTTCACCTGCGGATGGAAGTTACTTCCTCCGACCTCTTTTGGGTTGGAACGATTACAAATATGACTGGCCCCCGAGGTCCCATTTATATCCTACTTATAGAAAATGTCAAATAAAATGGAACAAACTTGGACAGTTGGAATCTCAAACCAAAACAACGAAAACTCTAAATACGTCTGCAACGCTTAGTCTTTGCTTTGCTATTACAAGAATATTATACGGAGACGGGTGCTAGTTGTTACAATTTTTTCAATAACTTTTGTACAAAAAGATTTTAGAATTATTTTAATGCGAGATACTTTATAATGTAGCACCATTATTATAGATGCACAGCATTTTTCCTTTATGCTCAGTTATGAATATCACTGAATTATAAGGAACCCCTTGAGAGAGGGGTCGCAAAAGGCAGTGATGTTTACTCCATTCGACGCTCCACATGTCTGCCATGCAATCCCAAGATTGGCTGCTAATGGCAACACGGTGGTGGGGAGGGGGGGGGGGGGGGACTGGAGGTCTCCAATGGTCAGCACAGCATGAGGCTACGGAACGTAGTTGAACTGCTTGGTCAACCAATAACTCACAACAATACTACAGTGCTAGTGGTGTTGATACAAACCAGAGCAATTGCAACGATAAACAAAGCAAACATCGCATTATTTCTACAACAGTTGCCGAAATTGACATTTCGTGGGAAAGGAACCGAAGCAAAATTCGCAGAATGAGAAAGAAGTGACAGATGAAATATTAGCGTCTCCACTAGATGAGCCAGTCGAATGTGTGGTGTGTATACGCTCTATTGTGTGGAAAATGTACATGAGGAGTACAATGACGACGATACGTGCTCAATAAGTGAAAGTGATATTGAAACAGGCGTAGAGCCACGCAGTTCATCATTTTTAGTCAGACAAGGACCCACAAATCCCCTCTCCAATGAAGCGTAGTAAATGACAATCGTTGTCCAAGGAGCGAATGCTAAACATAATTACGTACATGGACGATCATCCGCAGCATAGTAAAAAACGAATTATGAACAGATATCGTTAAGTCCGCGCCAATATGACCGTGTAGTGCATAAGAAAAACAAGAGATATTCGAGGGACGACAAGGAGTAGTTGTTACAAAATAAGGTGTTTGCGCGTTTCAAGGATGTTCGGTACAATTTAGAGGATGTTCATGATACTGACTTCCACTATGCAAATCAAATCGCGCTCGACAGAGATTAAAGTAATTTCAAGGTAGCGTAACTTCGGACAATACTACAGAATTGGGCTAAAGTAAGACAACGAAATTTCAAACAAATCGTCCACTTGACGATATACAGCAAACTGCGAAATCTGCCCGAAAGTTTTTAGATGAGATAAACAAATTTACCCTATCATTCAGCAAGGAATTTAACTCCCACCAATCGGGATTTGAAGAGGAAATGCATATTAAAGGAACCCTGGAGGTACTAAGGGAGTTGTACCACGATCAACCAACTTTAATGTCTTAATGCATTCGTATACAATTATGCCGACGATTAATTTGGATTGTAAATTTCTGGAAAGTTATTTACTGTGCTGGGAGAAGTTGGAGGTGGTCTGTCCCCTAAGAGTCTTTCGTGTGCGCACGATCTTGTATGGTCAGTAGGGAATATTTACGTCACAGCAAGCAAGCCTGGAAAATGAGCGTAAGAGAACTACAACTACGGTAGGAGCACTGCTTTTGGGCAGTAGCTTGTCAAAATTTGCTTTCGCTTGATTCCTCGTCTGCGTATAAAAATCATTTTCCTTTAGAGCAAACTATTCCTCCTGAAAATTATGTGACGTTGAAATTCGTGCCACCTGGAACCACTGCACAAATCTAGTCTCTGGATATTTGTTTTTTTTTTTTTTCAGTGTCTGTAAAACATACCGTGGCACTATCTGCAGCTACGTCTTCAAGGACAACCAGTTTCACGATAAGCTCCGCGAAAGACTGTTTCGCATTCGTTTGCATGCCATCACATTCCATCAGTCCTCATCATTCCGTTGCATCAGTATGATTCTACATGCGTTCCTTAAGAAAGGATACCTACCTGACCGTCCTGCTCAGTTTCTATCTCCCAAGGAGTTCGCCTTCTGTCCTGTTGGAGTGTACCTTTGTGATTACTGTGGCGCGCCATTTTTCATTCGGCGTTCATGGTGCAAGTAAATGGTTTGTTTTGAAAATTTCTTCAAAGTCGACGATGTCCATTTTGTGAAGTTTAATGCGAATATCCCATAGAAGGTTGATCTCTGCAACCCCCTCCGCCCCCCCCCCCCCCCCCCCGCCCCGGGACACTCATTTTCTGTCGCCTTCCTGATGTACGTGGTGAGTTATTGGCACACAATATTTTTCAAATTAGCCTTAATAAAGGCTGAACTTGCGAATCCCACTCAAGGGGGGCGCTTGTTACGTTATTTCCGGGCATGAACACTGTAAAAACAAATTACTTCACAATGGGGCTTGTTGCTACATTGGGTGGAGAAATTGTTACACATAGTGCACCCTATTAACCACTGATCAAAAAATTTAGTTCTGTTTTATTTGTTGTATTTCTCTTACATGTAATTTGTTATCAGTATTATAGAAAGGTTTTTTTTTTCTTTTTAAAAATTACTGGTAAGCTGATATTACTTCTTTCGACACTACGCTAAATGTTTCTTTTAGCGTTGTGCCTCAATTTGTCTCCTTTTTGTTATATCTCATGCTACCTAGATGAGGAAAATATAGAACAAGAAACTGTACTCGACACCACGTGATTGTTGCACTGTAGTAATTATCACAAACGAAATTGTATCAAATTGCCCCATACGTTGCCATTTTACATTCGGTTACAGTTGAGCATCAATTTTCAATTTTAGGGATATTTTAAACATTTTATCCTTCACCTGAAGTTAAGACTTCCACAAGATACAGCATTTGCATTGATACACAGAAAGGCTACGTTACTATACGAAAAATACACACAGAAGAAAAAATATTACAAACAGAGCAACAACATGACCTCTCGCAGTCTTTCTAATACTGACAGCCCGGCCTCCAGCAATCAGCAGGAGAACTGTCGGGTGCCACCACCTACTGGAAGGAAACATTCCTGATACCAGTGATTAATTCAAGATTCCAACGTAACAAGTTGATCCATATAACAACTGCGGCCTCACCTAAAATGCCGCATTACCTCCTGGCAGTGGCCAACTGACACAAATTGTTCACATTGTCTTCATTCACAGAAAGTAGTCCAAATATTATTGCCTCCCTTCCACACATGCAAGTTTCCATGAGACTCTCGTAAAGTCTCTTTGCATATGGAATGTCCGTTGCATAAACCAACTGGATCAGCTGTTTCCGCAGGTAGGAATCCAAACGAATCAGCTATGGAAAAGTTCGTTCCCTACCTATCAGTCAGTCATGGCAAACACCATCTGGTGCATCTTGAACAACATTGTTAAAATATTCTAGCGACACTTCATACATAAACCGCACGATTCTTTGTATTGCATGAGGACGTTATCTGAAGTAGTCGACTTCACTGTTACATCACATTAAAGGGTTAATCAGTGATAGCCAGAAGCGATGGATTTTAGAATATATTTTACCCGACTTCTTCTCTGTTGTGTTGTGACAAAAGCGCTACACGTATAAACACGGCCGCGTAATCATGTCTGAGCGGCGTCTGTTCTTTCGGACATGTCCGACTCAAATAACAGTAATATCTAGGCCTTGAAGGCATTTCATTATATCTTCAATGTGGGTGCACCCTACGTCCGATCTCTACCGGGAATCATGAGAAATGCTGCGAGCAATAAGGAAAATAGAAAGGGGAGTGCTACGTCAGCAGTTGAACTACTAGATGGGAATTCGGGTCAGGCGTGGAGCGCGCTCGAACAGCCGAAGCCGTTACAGCGACTGCTCGCGTAAAGCGCGGGAAATCTGGTTTCGAGTCCCGGTCCTACACAAATATTCACCTGTCGCCACTGAATTACATCAGTGCTCTCATTGGGCTGACGTCGCTATTTCTTAATCACACATTTGTTACGAGATCTTTTCTGAAGGTATTTGTCTGAAGTGTAACCTTGTATGGAAACGAAACATCGACGATAAACGGTTCAGAGAAGAAGAGAACAGAACCGTTTGAAATGTGGTGCTACAGGAGAATGCTGAAGATTGGATAGGTTGATTGAATAACTAATGATTAATGATGAGACGCTGTATCAAACTGAGAAGAGAAATTTATGGCATAAATGGAGTAAAATAAGGGATCGGTTGAAAGGATATATCCGGATGCATCAAGGAATAACCATTACGGTACTGGCCGAAAGTATTGGGTAGGATGGGGGAATAGGGAAATAATAACGGGAGTCAAGACTTGATAACCGTAAGTAGATGTAAATGGATGCATGTGGCAATGGCTAAGTAGAGATGAAGAAGCTTGTGCGGGACAGATTAGCGTGAAGAGCTGCGTCAAACTAGTCTTCGGACTGAAGATCACGACAGAAACAACAACGCTATACGGAAGGAGGGCAGAGGGGAGTCTGTGAATAGACCCATTGTTAAATTAAGCACCACTTGCCTGTGATAAGCAAGCTGCAAGTACGACCGGTGGAAACAGAGAGTGTGGTTTTACCCTCAGATGCTGCTGAGCCCTGCTGCGGCGTCAGCAGAGCCCGGCGCTGACTTCGCCGGCGGCTTCATGGTGGCCGCGGGGTCCGGCAAGGAGGGCGCCGAGAAGAGCTTCTCCGCCATGGCGGGCGGCGCAGAAGGAGCCATCAGTGCCATGCAGCAGGGAGCCGACGCGGGCATAGACGCCGCCTCCCAGGCGTCCAAGGCGGCCGTCGACGCATTCGTGGCTGGTGGGAAGGCGGCCGTGGGCGTCGGAAAGGCCATGTTCGAAGGAGGCGTCGGCGTCGCCGCGGAAGGCGCCAATGCCATGGCGTCGGCGGCCGAAGCAGCGTCAGGCCGCCGATGAGGGTCTGGTGGGTCAGCTCAATCCCAGTTTCTCACGCTAGCTTTGCGCTGCTGCAGAATCTGTCCTAGTGAAACCACGGGTATACGCCCGGCCGAACAATACGGGTGCGTGGCAACAACCGCTCCAAAATGGCCCAGTAGGAGTCGGCGTTGCCAGTAGACAAGCATTCCCTGTAGATGTACAAAACGTGTATCAACATTGTCTTCATCCTTGCAAGTTGTGAGCATACCATGTTCACACTAGCATTTATTTTTTGTTTATTTATTTAGTACGGTACGCCCGTTTATGTCCCGATGGCATAATAATCATTACAATACAGCAACTCATCGAGCGAAATCCACCGGTAACAAATGGTTCTAATGTTAGAGTCTACGTGCAGATCCATATCGACACACACACCACACACACACACACACACACACACACACACAGAGAGAGAGAGAGAGAGAGAGAGAGAGAGAGAGAGAGAGAGAGATAAGAGAGAGAGAGACCATTTCCTGCCCAGCTAGCAGACAGGAATGCTTTCGCGTTTATGAACGCAATTAAATTTCATATGGGGTACTAATAATCTTTTTTGTCAAAACATGATTTTTACTGAAATTCTTCGCCTAATAAGCCAGCCGCAGCAGGAAAATCTGCTTAAGCTTTCTTATTGTTGTGGTCAGCGGTACAAGGTGTTTCTCAACGTACGGTATGCCCCCGATGTGCATGCGTGCACCTGCACCCTTTATAACCACATTTATCTGCGCTCCATTCACCGAACATTTCAGGGAGATAACCAGTTATGTGGTCAACACCAGCGCCTGTACAGCTTCGGGACTGAGGTACCACTCCTCCCCCCGCCACACTCCCGCAATAGTTCAAGCCACCACGATGTGTCATGCTGAAACGCAATGAAGCAACACGACTCACTCTTACTATGTATATATTCAGTCTGGCAATCAGTATAAGATCTGATAACACCACTGTCACATGGTAAACCTATTCGTCATGGTGACAGAAGCTTTATTTCTTCAATGACCACTACCTCGGATTCAGTCACTCACCAGTGAAGCACTCACACTGTTAGTTTTAAGACAACTGTCTAGCCTTTCAGTGATGTAACGTGCAGCGACTCATTCACTATAATAACAGCTTTTGAAGGCGTGCTAAAACAAAAATACGATGTCTTGTAAATACATCTGGTGGCGACAAAAAGATTCTGTTGCACGTGCTCGCACACGGAATGGTGGCTTAACGAGTACTGATACAAATAGAATTTGCTACGTCTCTCCTTCTAGCTTTATAATAAAAATTCTTAAACGTTTTTTTAACCCCACCCATATGGTGATAGGTAGGTACTGACTCGGTTAAACATAAAAATAACACTCAAGGGAAGTGTCCTTTAAAACCATGTTGTTTGGAAAAACATGAAATGTCAACACGGAAGTATGTTTTGGGATGTAGCTCCGAATGTAAGTATCAATTAAGTTTATAGCATTCCAATGCACTGATTAGATTTCAGTCTTGTAACTGCGAATTTTATTGTCCTCAGTCATCTACATACTAGTACGTATGTAACATTTGTATATGTAAATTTTCACATTTTGAGATATGTACACTTTTCCACATTCATTCATATCTAATACACTCACTGCATTGTTATGTACTGGTATATTCTTTCATACTTAGTGAAATTACGTAATTGGGTCTCAAATGAAAAAAATGACAAAAAATTGCTTCAGCATCTAAGTACAAGCAACTACGCAGAAATAATTGCACTAAAACTATTTCGCTGTATTACAGGTTTGCTGTTTGCTGCTACTGCTGCTGCTGCAGCTGCATCGGAAGATGACATCTGACATGACTGTAAATTTGTCTCATGTCACCTGTTATTATTAAAAACTTAAAACCAACCAGTCAGACGTATTTAATTTTAATTTTCTACGTTTCTCTTATCATCCACTTTTAAGTACAGTACACATACACTGTCGACTCACGTTAACGTGACCACCTGCCAACAGAAAGAATAAAACACTTTTGTAGAGTGGACTGTTGCGAGACGTGCATGAAGAGAGACAATGAGATTCTGGAAGGTATCGACAGGGATGTGGAGCCAGCTGCGCCACGTGCCTCGGTTGCAGATCCATGTCCCGAAGAGCCCGATCGAGGTAGTCCCACAGATCCTCCATCGCTTTAAAATCCAGCGAGTTTGGTCGGTAAACTCAGCCTGGCGCTCTTCGAAAACACACGCACACTGCGAGTTACATGATACGTTGCATTGTCTTGCTCGTCGATGCCATCGTGTCGAGGAAAAACAAACTGCTTGTAGACGTGGACTTGGTTCTCAATGAGAGAGGCATAGTTGTGTTGATCCACTGTGCGTCCCATAATGGTAAGATGACCCAGGGAATGCCACAAAAACATACCACAGATAACAATGCTCTCTCCTCTGGCCTGGACCCTTTGCTTTGAGACATTTCAAGTCGTACACGTCATCGGCCATCTGACCAATGGAGCAAATTCGTGATTCATTGGAAGGAAAAAAACCTATCGCCACTCTGTGGGCATCCAGTTGCGGTGGTGCATGTGCAAATTCCAGCCTTCGTCGCCGATGAACGGCATTCAGCATGGGTGCATGAACAAGGGCTGCCGCGGACGCCCATACACAGCAGCATTCACTGAAACTTTGTTGAGAAGACACTGTTGGTAGCCGCTTGGTTCATCTGGGCGGTCAGTTGCTCAAATAGCTGCACGTCTATTCGCTCGCACACATCTTCGCAGCCATCGTTTACCCCTATCATCTATGACTCGTGGGGCTCCACAGTTGCGTTGGCGCCAGTTTTGGATAGCGCCATTTTGCCATGCACAATATACTTTAGCCATGGTGGCACACGAACAGTTTACAAATTAAAGCCGCTTCAGAAGTTCTTCCACATGTGATGTAAAAATTCAATTATCACGTCATTTTAGACGTCTTATCAATCGCTCCATTTCCACATTACGATGACTGCACTGTTTTCCGTGTCCCCCCCCCCCCCAACACGCTTTATATACCCTAGTAGTGATAGTGCTGACACCTGTTTGTGCCATGAATTTCTTCGAAGTTATTACTGTTGACAAAAGATGGCAGCACCGTAAAAAACGTGAATTGTTCGTTTGTTGTACTATAAGTTGTCACCATCAGATAGCTTCATGTCATAAATTAAATATTTTCTGCACCTATGATTCGCAATATTCTAAAATGTCTGCAGAATACGTCTGGTATGTAAAGAAAATGCAAGTTAATTTCTACACTTACACATATTTGCCAAATTACTGCCTAAAATTGTAAAATATGTACTCCAAAGTTAGTTCTCTGTGCCTAGTAACACTTAACATTTTAGAACGCGGGACTAAGGAATCGATCTAAAACTAACCAGACCAGACTTAAAACTACAAAAATACATGTTAGCTTAAATATTACGCTATGCAGGCAAACACTCAAATAAACTGACTCTCTGGATGTAACTAATCAGGCCTACTCTTATTGTAAGTAACAATATACCCTCAAAGAAATATTTCCACATTTAAATTTTTGTCAAGCTCCGTTTTAGGAGGGACAAAGATTATGCATCATGTTATAAACTAGAAAAAATATAATTGGTGACACTGATTGACAATTATTGCTATTATTACAAATGACACAGGCACACTTAAGGCGGTTTGCAATCGGAACGATGGTGACAAGGCTCTCTAAACGCATTATATTTCCTGTGTTATCTTACACTTCTGTGATGTCACAATATTCTAAAAAAAGTTTGCAAAATACTACGGTAACACGAAAAGTGCGATGTTTACGTCGATTATCTGGGACCTAGCTGAGATTCTGTACAAGACAAAATGCTGTAAGACTCAAATCAATTATTTTACCACATCTGCAATGTCACAATGTCCTAAAATGCATCGCAAATATGATGTTTACGTTGGAGCAGTATTTGAACGCGTAATAGGTGTATTATCGAATTATACTCGTTTTTCAGTGCAGCCATCTGCTCGTCACAGGAGCAGCTGTAATGTAAAACAGGATTTGATTTTATGTCGCATTTCCAGGGTTTGTGGGATAATATTTCATGAAAAACTCATGTTCAACAAATATGAATTCCTAATTCGTTATTTTACAAACAAATGTTGGTTTTTAATTATTTATACTGAAATATACTGTTTACTCGTTCCAGTGTTCTATGGTGAATGAAATTTACGAATGTGTGTTGTGAACCATTCATTAAACGAAATTTTTGAAGTCAGCAATACAAACATAATTGACTGTCTTTTCGGTATTTTAGGCATTTCAGATACTTTATTGTATTTGTCTGCCGAGTGGGGGTGCTTGGGGTGAGTGGTCTGGGGTGCAGGGGCCCCGACACCTTCTCCCCTCTCCTCTCCCCCCTTCCCCCTCTCCCCTCCTTGATCTTGACACATGACCAGATATGAGAATGCTGATGTCATGATTTCCAAAATAGCTTTGAAGGTAAGGTAATGCTGATGGTGATGTCAAAGAAATATAATAACACATTTGTATGAGCGCTCTAGATGATCGGCTCTACCATCCCCGTATCTAGCTAGGACCATCAGACACCTCCACATCACACAAAGAACAGCACTTTAAACTCACTGATGGGTCTAACACAATCGCTTGTGTCATCAGTGTCAGCAAACAAACTTGCAATGTCAAGGACCCATACTTATAACGGAAAATTGTGAGCAGAACGAACAATTACCATCCCGATTTTTTTTTAAATCAGTGGGCAATGGGATACTCATACAGATCAATGGCAGTACGACGAAATGAAAGTATATTTCCTGCCCACAGTATCATCTCAATACGTTACTGTTCACAGAGGAAGATGCGTTAGTGTACAATTTCCTCTTTACGTTGAAGTGGTTAGAGATGAAGTACAAGATCGGTTTGAAATGCTAGTTTGGAAGGAGAACGTAACCTTCTTAAAGGAACCAGCTCAACACTGGTCTTATCCGGTGAACCGGAAACGTTAAATGTCCTCTGTGCACTTGTCGCGTTAACACTCTATAAAAACCTGCGTTTTCGATAATACCATCATCCTCCTCAGGAAACCAAGTAAGCAATGGAATCGCACAGACGTAAATGAGTATGTCGTCGCGTTTTTCCGTCTGTATGTGAAGGCTAATCTCAGGAATCACTGTAATGATTTTAATAGTTATCACTAATGAACAGACTGATTGGGAACAAGGTTTGTGTATATAATGTATTGCTACTATACCACACAAGTCGTCCGGCCGTACATACTTATCCGTGCGAAGACGGGGCAGATCGCTAGTATTAATTAAAGCATTCTACGAATCGCTTAGGATTTACAATTGAACTAATCATCTTCTGTTGCTCTTCAATCACCAGCAGAAATAGAAAATTCGTAGAAGAAATACAGGGTATAAATGTTTTCGGAGATCAGGATGTACTGTGTACTTAATGTTTCAACTCCTGATTGAAAATGCAGAAGAAATTTATTGCTTCTCCTGTATTTTTAACATTCCAGAAGCGCAGTTTCAGAGGTATTGTGGCTTGCCACGTTGAATTCGCGATTCTGTATCTAGTCGTATTACTTAAGCATCATCATTATGTTCTAACTAGAAAAACAATGGACGTTCCGTCTCAAATGGTCCATTAACCCTTTAAACGTAGTCTTCCGGTATCCAGTAAAAATTATCTCTAGTGAAATCTGGGAAATGCACATTTTCCGCTGCTCTCCACTGTCGCGCATGCTGGCATTGCTACACTCTCATTGCCTTCCAGGAAACCAAAGCAAGCGCGTGAATCGTGCCGTCTCTCAGGTGGGAATATTGATATCTCTCAGCGCCATCACATTGCAGCATATTTTCTGTAAAAAAAAAAAACGGTGATTTTCTTCTAACGCTTAAAAAGCCGCGTTGCATTAAACCGGAAGAGCCTTTGCCAAGTTCTAAAAATTCTGCACCGTGCGACTACAGAAAGAATGACGAGCAAGACCGGACAAATGGGAAGATGTAAATATGAAACGAAATTAGGAGAGAACATGTTTGCGTGATTTTTGTTTTGTTTACATTGACACAAAATCCACACATTCTCAGACAAACATTCCTTCAAAAATGGTTCAAATGGCTCTGAGCACTATGGGACTCAACTGCTGAGGTCATTAGTCCCCTAGAACTTAGAACTAGTTAAACCTAACTAACCTAAGGACATCACAAACATCCATGCCCGAGGCAGGATTCGAACCTGCGACTGTAGCGGTCTTGCGGTTCCAGACTGTAGCGCCTTTAACCGCACGGCCACTTCGGCCGGCTGTCAAACATTCGTACGGAGTGGTTACTACACCTTTGTGAAGTAAACAAATATTTTTACTTTACTTCGACCGTGACTAAGATTATCACAAAGTAGAAATGAGTGTTACTGGAAAAATGACTGCAAGATTTTTTTTTAAATGTATGACACACAGCTGTATTAATCTCTTATTAGAAACGATTTCGATATTGTATCATCTTCTCCGTATATGTATCAACCAAAAGAAAGCAAAAGCAACTAGAAAAAATACGAAAGTACGTCATTTGCAGTAAGTGGTATTTGAACTAATGCTTACGAGAAGGTTAATATTACTCACGCTTCATATAAATTACTGACATGAAAAATCATATGTGTACAAAATCTTCATATTTACCCACATATAGAAGGCAATAAATGTTTTGAAACCCCTTAAAACAGCAAATAACAGCTGACAAGCATGTAAGCCTAGAGAGCAAACACCAAGGATGTTTGATACAAGAAATCAACGAAGTTGAGGTATAACACATGCTACATCATATAATCAGTTTCACTACATTTACTGAGATGTATAATTGCAGAAAAAATAGGTACAGTGGAATAGCAAGTCAGTTGAAAAAAACGTGATAAGGAAAAATACAAAACAAAAATAGAAAATTATAACACCTCCAGATTTTGTGGATGTACATCTATATACAATTTTTGTTTAAATTCAGACGTAAGTAAACATTTGAGAACCTCATAAAAAGTAAAGTTTGATAATAACGACGTTATTCACTAAGGTGGAACTTCATACAAGTGCACCATATGAACAGACACTACTTATCTCAAAACCACGTTGCAAACGAATTCCCATTACAAAAATCATCGAAACAGAAGCTGACAAATGTAAAAACAAAAACATAGCACTCAAATATAGAAATTAAGACTGAGATATCACCTTTATCTTATGCAAGGTTAGATGCATTATGTAAATGTGCAAAAAAATGGGTACAACCGTTAACTGTAACGTATCACTTCATGAGAGTGATGGGTTACTACACGTCTCCATTACCGATAAATGATGTTCGTCAGTTACAGATAGAAATTTCATTTGGTAGTTAATAAATGCGAATACACATATTGTGTGAGAACTCATTTCTACGTGCATGTAATCCGGAGGCTGGATGCCGCCTTTCTACAAGACAGGGAGAGTCTGATAGGTGGTTCCCGCCAGACGACACTTGCTGTGTCGGCGGTTGCTCCATTGAGGTGCGCCCTTCTCGCAGACACGTAGCGCTCCAGATAATTCTCAGGGTCGGTACATGATTGGCAGCGTCTCGATGAAAGTGGAAGAAATCATCCTGTATTCATCCTATGATATGAAACGTCTGATGTGTTAATATATTGAATGTTAATGTTTAACTACAAAAAAGCATAATGAGAGGTGTTTCTTGTCGCAATGCATGAGTAAATATATGACGTTTTATGAAGAAATAATCTCTCTTATTTCACAGAGTCGAGAGATAGTTTAGACTTACTGAGTTTTCAGCACCAAGATTTCTGCCTTTGGAGGCGAATTCGACCGACAAAAGCAGGCACGGCAAGCTGAAAGGGACCTCAGCCGATCGTGCTATTGTCCCTCTATCCTCACAGTTTAAATTCCTAACCTAACTGTAGATTAGCTGAGGCAGAACTAAGAAGACACTTCAACGGGTAATTGTAAGTCAAATAGCCAATCCTGTTCTGCAACTAAATACAACAAAAATTAATCGTGTCAAATCCTATGTTATGACCATAACCATAGAGAGTTACTGGAAATTAAGGAAATAAAATAGTCAGATAGCATGTTCGGTTTGTTAAAAACCATATACTTGTGATCAAAACCTTTAAAATCGTCTTAAGAAATCTATCAACAGGTTAAAACTATGCAATATTAAATATGGAAACATTTGTAAGACCTAGAAATCTGATTGTAAAACCAGCAAATCAAAATTTGTTTTAGACGACAGACTGTAATCCATGTGTGTAAGTAAATATAAAGTTAGAATTGACAACCTACTGATACTGTAAGAAAATAGTATCTTTTTTTTTTTGGTTGTCAGTCTTCTGACTCGTTTGATGCGGCCTGCCACGAATTCCTCTCCTGTGCCAACCTCTTCATCTCAGAGTAGCCATTGCAACCTACGTCCTCAATTATTTGCTGGATGTATTCCAATCTCACTCTTCCTCTACAGTTTTTGCCCTCTACACCTCCTTCTAGTGCCATGGAAGTCATTCCCCGATGTCTTAACAGATGTCCTATTATCCTGTCCCTTCCTCTTGCCAGTGATTTCTACATACCCCTTCCCTCTCCGATTCTGTGCAGAACCGCCTCATTTCTTACCTTATCAGTCTACATAATTTTCAACATTCGTCTGTAGCAGCACATCTCAAATGCTTCGATTCTCTTCTGTTTCGGTTTTACCACAGTCCATGTTTCACTATCGTATAATGCTGTGCTCCAAACGTATATTCTCAGAAGTTTCTTCCTCAAATTAAGGCCTACGTTTGATACTAGTAAACTTCTCTTGGCCAGGAATGCTCTCTCTGCTAGTGCAAGTCTGCTTTTGATGTCTTCCTTGTGCGCCCGTCCTTGATTATTTTGCTGCCTAGGTAGTAGAATTCCTTAACTTCATCTGCTTCGTGACCATCAATCCTTATATTAACATTCTCATTGTTCTCATTTCTACTACTTCTCATTACTTTCGTTTTCTTCGATTTACTCTCAATCCATATTCTGTACTCGTTAGACTGTCCAATCCATTCAGCAGATCATGTAATTCTTCTTCACTTTCACTCAAGATATCAATGTCATCAGCGAATCGTATCACTGATACCCTTTCACCTTGAATTTTAATTCCACTCCTGAACCTTTCTTTTATTTGCGTTATTGCTTCTTCGATGTACAGATTGAACAGTAGCGCGAAACACTACATCCCTGTCTTACACTTTTTTAATTCGAGCACTTTGTTCTTGCTCTTCCACACTTACTATTCCCTCTTGGCTCTTGTACATGTTGTATAATACTCGTCTTTCCCTATAGCTTACCCCTATTTTTCTCAGAATTTCTAACATCTTGCACGCTTTTCCCGGGTCGACAGATCCTATCAACGTGTCTTGATTTTTCTTTAGTCTTGCTTCCATTATCAACCGCGGCGTTATAATTGCCTCTCTCGTGCGATTACCTTTCCTAAAGCCAAACTGACGCTCGTCTAACATATCTTCAATTTTCGTTTCCGTTCTTCTCGTCAATGAGTTGGATGCCTGAGCTGTTAAGCGGACTGTGCTATAATTCTCGAACTTGTCAGCTCTTGCAGTCTTCGGAATTGTGTGGATGATGTTTTTCCGAAAGTCAGATGATATGTCGCCAGACTCATACATTCTGCACACCAACGTGAATAGTCATATTGTTGCCACTTCCAACAATGATTTTATCTATCAGTTCTGCCTTATTTGATCTTAAGTCCTCCAAAGCGCTTTTAAATTCTGATTGTAATACTGGATCCCCCAATCTCTCATTTTTAGAGATGTCCATTCCTCTTCAACTGTACTGCCTACTGAGTTATTCCTTATTGTTGCATCTATAGCCCTAGAGAACTTCAACCGTATCTCGTCATTCCTTAGTACTTCCGTATCCCACTTCTTTGCATATTGATTCTTTCTGACTAATGTCTTAAACTTCAGACTGCTCTTCGTCACTACTACATTGTGACCTGAGTCTACATCTGCTCCAATCCAGCATATGATTCTGGAATCTCTTCCTGACCATGATGTAATCTAACTGAAATCTTCCCGTATCACCCGGCCTTTTCCACGTATATCTCCTCCTCTTGTGTTTCCTGAACAGAGTATTCGCTATTACTAGCTGAAATTCAATACTGAAGTCAATTAGTCTTTCTCCTCTCTCATTCCTTGTCCCACCATGACTTTAGATTTTCATCTCCCTTTGCGTACTGTATTGCCCTTTCAATATCCTCATATACTCTATCTATCTCTTCATCTTCTGCTTGCGACGTCGGCACATATACCTGAACTATCGTTGTCAGTGTTGGTTTGCTGTTGATTCTGATAGGAACAATCCTATCAGTGAACTGTTCACAGTAACAACTCTCGGCCCCATCTTCTTGTTCACAACGAATCCTACTCCCGTTATACCATTTTCTGTTGCTGTTGATGTCACCCTATACTCATCTGACCAGAAATCCTCGTCTTCTTTCCACTTCACTTCACTGACCCCTACTGTATCTAGATTGAGCCTTTGCATTTCCCTTTACAGATTTTCTAGCTTCTCTACCATGTTCAACCTTCTGACATTCCACGCCCCGACTCGTAGAACGTTATCCTTTCGTTGGTTATCTAGTCTTTTTCTCATGGTCACCTCTCTCTTGGCAGTCCTCTCCCGTAGATACGAATGGGGGACTATTCCGGAATCTTTTGCCAATGGAGAGATCATAATGACACTTTTTCAATTACAAGTCATATGTCCTGAGGATACACATTATAGGTCTTTAATGCAGCGGTTTCCATTGCCTTCTGCATCCTCATGATCATTGCTCATTCATCAACCTTCCGAAGCAGTCTCCCATCCCAAGGACATGAGAGTGACCCGAACCTTTTACCACTCTTCCTCCCTCTTTGACAAGTCCGTTGGCAGAATGAGGGTGCCTTCTTGTGCTGGAAGTCTTTGGCCGCCAAAGCTGAATATACAATTATGTTTGTCAAAATCATCCACTAAGACTGGAGGCCTTAACCATGGGCAACCACATAACACAATAAAAGTTTATGATACCACAACCACGTACTCCATGATACCTGAGACCTTATGCCGTAGGCATACTATGCACCCTTAATAATCGCTCTGCCATATTCACAGTACATTACAATTACCATTTTAATCATATATCCATTCTCACTTCAGTTCACTGTCATATTCACAGTGCATTACTATTACCATGTCAATTATATATCCATTCTCACTTGAGTTCACATAAAAAGTAGGTGATAAAATGTTCAGAGTTATCTGTATATCACATAGCAAGCGCAATATTTAACGAACAGTAACAAGACTACGTAGGCATATCACACCTTTTGGTGTATGAAATCACAAGAATTTAGAAAACGATAAGGAAATTAACACGTAAGTGCTTTTAAACCCATGTAAACAATATATATGTGGTCAAAACCTATGCCACATCAATAGATAGTCTTCTACCTGTATGTTATGGTGATAAATTGAGATGTGATTAACTATTCTCGTATTCAGTTATAGTTCAGGTCTGACACAGAATTACTTATTGTACCCATGGTTTGAACTTATGCAATATATTCATGAGATAATGTGGATTTCTAAGATTTAACTCCTACATTTGAGCAGTGTAGTTTGGTTTTACAAAGGTCTTGCCGCAGTTGTAGCCCCGGTTCCTGTCAGATCATCGAAGTTAAGCGCTGTCGGGCAGGGCTAGCACTTGGATGGATGACCACCCAGTCTGCCGAGCGCTGTTGCAAGCAAGGTGCACTCAGCCCTGACAAACTGAGGAGCTACTTGATCGAGAAGCAGCGGCTCCGATCTCATAAACTGACCTACGGCCAGCAGAGCGGTGTGCTGACCACATGCCCCTCCATATCCACATCCAGTGACGCCTTCGGGCTGAGGATGTCAAGGCGGCCGGTAGATACCGTTGGGCCTTCATGGCCTGTTCTGGTGGAGTTTTGTTTAGAATTAGTTTGGTTTTACAGTTGTTTGTGCTTCCACGATTTTATAAACTGAAGAGCCAAAGCAACTGGTAAACCTGTCTAATAGTGTGCACGGCCACCAAGAGCACGCAGAAGTGCCGCAACACGACGTGGCATGGACTCGACTAATGTCAGAAGAAGTGCTGGAGGGAACTGACACCATGAACCTTTCAGGGCTGTCCATACTCCGTAGGAATACGACGGGGTGGAGATCCCTCCTGAACAGCACGTTGCAGTGCATCCCAGATATGCTCAATAACTTTCATCTCTGGGAAGACTGATGGACAGCGGAAGTGCTTAAACTAAAAGCTGGAGTCACTCTGTAGCAATTCTGGACGTGTGGAGTGTCGCAGTTTCCTGCTGGAACTGCCCAAGTTCGTCGGAATGTGTACTGGACATGAATGGATGCAGGCGATCAGACAGCGTAATTACGTACATGCCACCTGTCAGAGTCGTATCTAGACGTATCAGGGGTCTCATATCATTCCAACTGCATACGCCCCAAACCATTACAGAGCGTCCACCAGCTTGAACAGTCCCCAACTGACATGCAGGATCCAAGGATTCATGAGGTTGTCTCCGTACCCGTACACGTCCATCCGCTCGATACAATTTGAAAGGGGACTCGTCCGACCAGGCAACACGTTTCCAGTCATCAACAGCCCAATGTCAATGTTGACGGGGCCAGACGAGGCGTAAAGCTTTGTGTTGTGCAGTCATCAAAGGTACACGAGCTCTTATCGATGATCTTTCGTTGAATGGTTAGCACACTTGTTGATGGGCAGCATTGAAATCTGCAGCAATTTGCAGAAGGGTTGCACTTGTGTCATGTTGAGCGATTCTCTTCAGTCGTCGTTGGTCGCGTTCTTGCAGAATCTTTTTCCGGCCACAGAGATGTCGGTGGTTTGATGTTTTACCGGATTCCTGATATTCATGGTACACTCGTGAAATGGTCGTATGGGCAAATCCCCATTTCATCGCTACCATGGAATGCTGTGTGCTACCGCTCGTGCGCCGACTTTAACACCACGTTCAAACGCACTTAAATCTTGATAACCTGCCTGCTCGTAGCGGCAGTAACCGAGCCAACAACTGCGCCAGACACATGTTGTCTTATACAGGCGTTGCCGACCGCAGCACCGTATTCTACCTATTTACGTATCACTGTATTTGAATTCACATGCCTATACCAAATTCTTTGGAGCTTAAGTGTATATATGAAGCACAAGCTCACAATTGTAAAACCAAAACCACATGTTGACAATTTCTGTTACGCCAATTCGTATGCTGTCGATATTTGTAATAATATTGAGATATGGTTCTCTTGTATGAAGTTCCAACCTAGCGAATAATATCGTTATCGCCATACTTACTTTTTCTGTGATTCTCATATGTCTACTTATTTGTGACATACATCCACATCATGTGGCGATGTTATATTTATCTTTTTGATATTGCTTTTTATTTTTCATTATGAAATTTTTTGCAGCTGACATGCTATTTCATTGTAACAGTTTTTTTCTGTAATTATATATCTCAAACAATGTTGTGGCGGTGGTGGTGGTGGTGGTGGGTAGTGTTTAACGTCCCGTCGACAACGGGGTCATTAGAGACGGAGCGCAAGCTCGGGTTAGGGAAGGATTGGGAAGGAAATCGGCCGTGCCCTTTCAAAGGAACCCTCCCGGTATTTGCCTGAAACGATTTAGGGAAATCACGGAAAACCTAAATCAGAATGGCTGGAGACGGGATTGAACCGTCGTCCTCCCGAATGCGAGTCCAGTGTGCTAACCACTGCGCCACCTCGCTCGGTCAAACAATGTTGTGAAATTCAATATATCGAGTAGCATAAGGTACGGAAATGAACTTGTGGCATTGTTAGCCGGGAGGCCACATCCGGGGAAGTTCGGCCGCCGAGTGCAAGTCCTTTTTCTTTCAACGCCGCATTGGGTGACTTGCGTGCCGGTGAAGGGGATGAAATGATGATGACAACACAACACCCCGTCCACGAGCGGAGAAAAACTCCAACCCCGCCGGGAATCGAACTCGGGCCCACTGCATAGGAGGCAAGCACGTAACCACTCAGCTAAGCGGGCGGACAAGTATAACGTGTATTTATCCTACGTTGATTTCTTGTTTTAACGGTGCTTATTCTGAACGTGCATATACTAGGCCTACATGTCGATCAGTTATCTGCTGTTTTAATGGGTCACATCCTCTTCTGTGTTAAAACACTGATTGCATTTCTGTATGTACATTAACATGAAGATTTTATATTTATTATGTGATTTCTCATGTCAGTAATTTATATGAGATGTGAATAATATTAAAACCACCTGTATGAAAATGATGCCTTCGTATTTTTCTGTAGTTGTTTTTACTTTATTTTGGTTGATACAGATACCGAGAAGATGGTACAATACCGAAATCGTTTGTAATAAAACGTTATTAATACAACTGTGTGTCAATCATTTCAAAAAATACATTACTGCAGTTGGAAGTCGCCTGCAGAAAACGTTCGAAGTAGGATGTTGCATGTTTCGAACACTCTTTTTAATCGCAGAGGTTGAAAATACCGCTTCAGTTGTAAATTTCTTTATTTTCACTCGACCGGTTTGCGACTGTTATAAGCCCATCCTCAGGTGTCGTACTGGAAATAGCAAAAGACGGGAGATAATTTTCACACGCCGCAACACAAACAAAAAAAAATTCCCTAAAAAGTTTTAAAAATTTTTAAAAGAACATTTCGAAACCAACGGTCGTGCCAGGTGCTGTGAAACCTATGTCAATGCGCAAGTAGCACTAGACAGTACTACGGACGACTGCCTGGGTAGGGAAAAATACAAATGATATCACGGCACTTAACGCTATGCTGCGGTCCCCGAGCGCCGCGTGTACCAGGCGCGGTGTACACCCTATGAACGCAGAATAGGGAGCAGCGGATGCGATCGAGGAGGCAAATTGGTAAACCAGAGTGGCAAAAGTGCTGCCATCTATTGACGGAGAGAAGAACGCAGGGCCACTAGCCCAGCCGTTCACAATTTTGATTTAGAGGTTTACATTTAATTCATTATATTTTGTTAAATTCTTCTCGATATGTGTTTAGCTTGTACATCGTGAAATACGTTTACCCAAATATACACGTTCTGAAACTTCTTAGAAGACTAAAACTGTGTGCTGGACCGGAATGCGAACCTGGAACCTTGTCTGGTGTCTGCATAAACCTGTCCTGTCCACCATCCGCCATACTGTAGCTAGGCAAAAATATTTCCATGAATCTGTACTTGATAAAGAACTGTTTACTTATTACTGGTGTGAATGTACTGTAAAGGCGCTGAAGGAGGCAACCATCAGGTCAGCAGCACGTCCACATAGGCAGAATAATCCCGTACTTCACACAAGCTACGAATTTTACAATCTCTTATGATTTTGTTACAGTAAATGCTAACAGTTTTTTTCCTTAAACCTTTCATGTGCCTTGTATGTCTTCTGTGTAACTTATATAACGCAAGCAATGGCTAGCATTTGAAATGTTATTCCAGAAATTTGTTGTCTGCCGTATTGTAATGACAAATGGCTCCAAGCACCATGGGACTTAACTTCTGAGGTCGTCAGTCCCCTAGAACTTAGAACTACTTAAACCTAACTAACCTAAGGACATCACACACATCCATTCCCGAGGCAGGATTCGAACCTGCGACCGTACGGGTCGCGCGGTTCCAGACTGTAGCGCCTAGAACCGCTCGACCACCCCGGCCGGCGAATGACAACAGAAATGCTGGTACGCAGTTGTTTGTTTCTAATCGTAAGTACTGAAAATGTATTTGAGATTGAAATGTTGGTATCTTTGCACATTTTAACATCACTTTATACTTAATGTGTGCTTGCTTAGTTCAACTCTAATAATTCTCATCAGCAATGGTAAATGCGAGCAAACATGCCAACTTTGTTGAAGAGGCGTCTATATTCTTTACAACAGCTGAATTTACGAATTACTCGAGCTTAAAGTTTTCACTAACACAGTACCTAATTTATCGATTGCTCCTGCATCCCATGTTTCGTTTTGCATGACAGCAGAATGCATAAATGAAATAAAACAGAATCCAGTGTCTGACCCGCTTATCGATGAGTGAATCGCACCAGAATTTTGAAATGACAGAGCAGAAATGTCACCATTCTTTGCACTCTTTTTGTAATAGTATTTAGTATTAGATTACATCACGATAGCAGGCTCGAGTCTCGGCTCACGGCCCTGTTGTGGTACAGCAAACGGATCCAGTAGGGATTCACAGGAAGAAATATAAACGCTACTGGAAGCCCAGATCAATTTGCCGACCACAGACGAAAGTAGAGAAGCAATTACTCGCTTTTATGAAACTTGTCGCATTCCGTTGGGAAAGCTATTTCACCTGACAAATATTTATGTTACCGTTTCTTACTGCGAAAAGTGAGACACAGATTTAATTATTTTCGCATCCATAGTGATTTAAAATGATTTCCAATCCGACATTCCTGGCATTAACAATCAAACGACGCCTCCCAACGACATTCCGTATATGAGTTCCTTCAGTTGTTATACAACTTTCGGCTGCTACACTCTCTAATACAAGAGTACGTTTTTAAAACAACATGACAGAAAAATATTCCTCATAGTAAAATATTACTGTTCCGACATACGTGAACTGAATGAGTCACAAATGAAAATGTGCATGCCACAGGATAGAGCGTAAGGTATGAAAGACAAGCAGTTTCCATCAGACCTCTGTCACATCTGTACAATGTCTTTGAGAAACTTCAGTTAATTACAAAACACCATAATACAGTGATACGCTTACAGTTAGCAGACACTCCGTTCTTAACGGTCCTTCCGTCTTTTCGCCCAATTTTTTTACTCGGTTTATTTTCTTCCCTCTTTTGTATATAAAACTTTTATCCATTCTGGATTTGGAACACTGCGACTGTCTTGTTAAAGCCTTTTATATATAAGTCTATTATGAATTATATTTTATGCCGTAAATATAATCTTTGTATTTGGTTATGTTGAATTTCATGAATACTAGCAACGCTTGAGATTCCAAACTGGAGCAACAGCCAGTGATGTATATATGTATGTATGTATTGAACTGGGGACTAGAAACGACGGAGAGGCTTCGTCCCCGCCGTAGCCCTCAGTGGTACACAACCCCACAACAGCAGTCCACTCATCCCACCGCCGCCCCACACCGAATCCGGGGTTGTTGTGCGGTTCGGCCCCCAGTGGACTCATTCCAGACGAGTGTAACCCCAATGTTTGCGTGGTAGACTAATTATGGTGTACGCGTACGTGGAGACAGTGTTTGCGCAGCAATCGCCGACATAGTGTAACTGATGCGGAATGAGGGGAACCAGCCCGCATTCGCCGAGACAGATAGAAAACCGCCTTAAAACCATCCACAGGCTGGCCGGTACACCGGACCTCGACACTAATCCGCCGGGCGGATTCGTGCCAGGGTCCAGCACGCCTTCCCGCTCGGGAAGCAGCGCGTTAGACCGCACGGGCCCGCATCTCGTGGTCGTGCGGTAGCGTTCTCGCTTCCCACGCCCGGGTTCCCGGGTTCGATTCCCGGCGGGGTCTGGGATTTTCTCTGCCTCGTGATGGCTGGGTGTTGTGTGCTGTCCTTAGGTTAGTTAGGTTTAAGTAGTTCAGGGGACTTATGACCACAGCAGTTGAGTCCCATAGTGCTCAGAGCCATTTGAACCATATTTAGACCGCACGGCTAGCCGGGCGGGCCAACAGCCAGTGATACCAATGTACATTGCTCTCTCCAGTGTCTCAAGCCTTCGCTAGAAAATTAGCTTCATGTTAAAACTGTGTGAGAGTGAAGAAGATCCATCAAAGACTCCTCCACGAATAAAGTTTAAATCTCAAGGCGAACATAGTCAAATATATCTCAAGAAATGGGAAGAAATGTTTTCGTGGGTTAAGCCAAGACCAAACAGGGGCCGAGCATTTTGCACTTTGTGTAGGAAGCATTTCAGTGTTTCGTACGGTAGACAAACTGATCTGAAGCTACATGCACAAAAAAATGGTTCACATGGCTCTGAGCACTATGGGACTTAGCATCTGAGGACATCAGTCCCCTAGACTTACAACTACTTGAACCTAACTAACCCAAGGACATCACACACATCCATGCCTGAGGCAGGATTCGAACCGGCGACCGTAGCAGCAGCGCAGTTCCGGACTGAAGCGCCTAGACCCGCTCGGTCACAACGGCCGGCAACATGCACAATACAAGGGAGAAGAAACTACGGGAAACTGCAACTCTGGAAGTTGTGTACTTCCGTAATTTTAATATTTTGTGCATTGTATCAAACATATGTGTCTATTTTAGTTTTGAAAATATTGTTATAAACAAAGAACGAGTCGCCACTCCTTTTTTGATTTACAAAATCTAGCCATTTAATAATAGTAAATCAACACTAACGCAAGAAAAACGGAATCTCAATTCCTTACAGTAGACTGTTGATGCTAGAAAAATAAGCTTTACATTACAGATTACTTTCGTGGTAAAATTCGAGAATCTACACGAAAAAAAGCTTGCTTCAACAGTCAATAGTTTCCGTTGGATATTTTGATCCAGGCTGACAAAACAAGTTACATTCGAATCGATTAGCAATAATTATAAAGAGGAATCGTAGCGTATACCCTGCACGGGTGTTCATAATGAATAATTCGTATCAGACGCGGCAACACGAGCGGATTTGTGGCAAGGGTTTCTGACATCTATCCTGTTAACCATGAAACTGAATTCAAAACGCTGGTTTCTAAACGGATTATGCTGCCATAAGAATCATATTTTTAGTACACATCTTTTTTTCGTGAACGCGTTGATAGTCCCTCCATAAGCCGCGCAAACTTAAACATAACTCATTTGGCGATCCTCCATAGATAAAAATAGATCTTGGGACTTTTTGTATATGAGCTCGATCAGTTATGGCTTTCCGTCTCAATGTGTCAAATACGCATCGTGTTGCACACAGTAAGAATACTTTTTTCAGCGATTTGCTGCTCAGATACAGCTCGAAAAACAAAAGTGTGTTCCAAGCATTGAGGAGAACATTGAGTCCTGTGCGGAAAGGGGAGAGGTGACATCGAATGGAGAAAGTGCAGATCTTCAAGTACTCAGAAAACCATAACGTCTTATGGACCGAATGAATACATATTCTGTGAGAATAGTTCACATCAAGTAGTTCCTAAATACCACTTTCTCCTCTTAGCAAAACACTCCGCATTGGCAGCATAAACTACATTGGGTATTTTTGTTGTCAAGCAGCCGAATTCAGATTTAGGTTGGAGTGAGCAACTTCTTCCGAAAGCTGTGCGAATGAAATCTTACTGAATCTCACTTTTTCGTTGGAAAAACTATTGCATCTTAAAAAACACATAATTCATCTTATATCTTACAGTGAAACATGGCATACAGTGGGTTTGATGGATGTGGTAATTGTGTGGGCTTAATTGAGTTAAAGTTTCAGGAATGACGAGATATATGGCTGGTCATTTTAGTATCATATTTCAAGCACGGGCGATTAACGATATGACAGGCTGTGCACAATCGCTTGTTTCAAACTACTTCAGTGTTACGTCCCCAATAGCAAATGTATTATGATGCGAGGGCGGTGCCGATTAACCTCAAGGACGAAACTTTGCGTAATACATAGCTTTTTCTAAATGTATAGTTTATCGATGATACAAATACCTCACAAACCTTTTCATTGAAAATATTATGAAGTACAGGTAACAATTTACATTCAACGCAGAGCAGCACTTCAGTAGCAGACATCATTATTCCTAGAAAGAGTTCGTACACCTGCCACATTTGATACGATGCATAAGTTACAGTACAGTCGAAGCAGCATAAGTTATAACACACGATGAAGGTCATTCTTTAAACATAATAAATGATTCTTCAATTTTTTTTCTCACCCGGTATACACTAAGATGCCGCTAAATTCTAGCATTTACAATACACGTACGAACACTGTGAGTAATAAAAGTATGTGTGACAAATTAAGAAACATGTGATAATAGATTTCCACAGTCCATTGTCGATTGCTTTAGGATACCTTGCTAATAAATGAATACATAGAACAAAAATTTAGTAACGTGACTTCTTATAGCCAACTACGACAGATTCATTAAGCCGTCACAGATACGATGTGGGTTTTAGTGACCAAAATACTGTCCAACTGTTAATACCTCACCTACTGTAGTTGGTAATCGCTTCTATACATGTTCATCAAGTACTTCCCGCTACCGTTTCATTGTGGGACTCTCGTTACACATTGCAAATAATATTTATCAGCGCCGCAGAAAAGTACATATCCAGATATTGGTTCGGCTCGCGGACAAATCCGTGGATTTTAACATTGCTTCACTTCAAGAGATCGCAATCACTCGCCTAGAAAGTGGATAAACGTTCAGCTTGTAAACCCACCCAGCCGGCAGAACGTTCAAGCGTGTCGCGTTGTAGATCTGACTCTCATTGGCTAATGCCGGTACTATGCAGTGTCTAAGAGTCGAGGAGAAAATAACAGCACAGCCGGATATGCATCTAGAATACTGCTAAGCGCCGGAACTGGATGATCTACTGTCAAGTGCTACGACGGAAGAAACCGTGTCTGATAATTATTTATGGTCGGTGAAATACTATTACATAACAGCAACACAAAATATAGTACTGCTTCAGAAATCAATAGCATGTTGAGAGTAACCCTACCGTAGTTGTATGGTGAGATACGTAGTAAAACAGCTCCAACAAGCAAATGACAGACTATCGCGGTTGGTTGCTGTTTCATGACCCAACAGTACAAACTAAATCATAGAAATTGCACTTACGTACGAGCGCGCGTGCCGAGCTGCAGCCGTCGACAGTCGAATAGGGCGCCTGCGTCAGAGCAGCTACTTTCGTAAGTCGACCAACAATTACGTCCCAAAATTTGCGTGCTACAACGCTATACCACCGTGAACAGTTTCTACATTCGGCAGCAACTGATTCGAATTAGCACACGGAATATTCGTCAACATTACACGTTGAATTGTTTCTCACTACCATGCAGTAGTTATAGCGAATCAAAGATAATCATTTACCCACACATATTACTGGTCTACCAGAGGGTTCAATCCTAAACATATATCTGTGCAACTGAAATAACACATTTTAATACTGTACAAGATAAGTCACCTACAGTCACAATTCTGTCGTGGTGTGGCAAAGGACGGTTTCAAGTACTCCGAAGAATGATGATTGGCGATACCCAGCATATCTCGATACTTATGCGGCAACTAACCGCAAATTTCATACGGACGATGCATTGTAACATGCAAGAAAAAGAAACATAGACGTTATTTGACAGCTTGAACGAGTCAGTATGCTGTCACTTTACCTTCTTAGCTACAAAATAGTCCCCGCTACAGAAGAGATTTAGGTAACATGTCTTTCCGCATTAGAAGCGGTCGTTTCCATCAAGAGACATGACGTCAGTGGCATAATATACATTCCCACAGTGTCGCCAAAAAGAGATTATCTTTCATTACTATGAAAACCCGCATTATTCGGAACTCAATCGCAACTCTGCGTAAGCATCAGTTTATATCTGACATTTTCGAGCTAAGATGACGGTGCTCTCGCTTTGACAACTTTTGTTCCTGTGTTGCGGCAAAAAAAGAGGAAACATGGTATATGGTTTAAAGATCGGTTAAAAAAGCGTATTCCCATATCAACTTACTCAGAAAATTGAATATATATCCATGTGATTGCCAAGATTGTATCAAGGCTAATAAAGAAACGTATTTGAACCTTCTGTGACTCGTCTCGCTTTTGATATAATGCTTGATACAATCATGAACGATGCTATAATACCAAACAAGACGGACAGTAACTCTACGATTTCTCACAACAGGAAGAAGTTAAGGATGACCTCAAATACTAATCTATAAGCTCACCACAGGCATTAGTGTCATACTACCGCAAACCTGCCATGCTGCCTACGAGTTGTAGAAAAATAATTACTTGAAAGTAAGTGAAACGCTTCTTTTACATTAACTTTGAATGAAAACCTTTTACTTGTCACTTAAATTATGTATTAAAATTACATACACAAACAAAATACATCTCCATAATTTATTTACGAAATTGTAACTAAAATGTTGTACATAACATTCAAGTGACTCCTGGGAGTCGTTGCTACCAGGGGCGCCGACTGATAAAAAGTATTGGGAGGGGGCGTCTTGCCCCGGGAAATTTTCTAAATTTTAGGTGAAAAATAGTGAGTTTTAAAGTTTTTTTAAGCATTTTTAGAGTCATATGATCAACATTAGAACCCCGAAAACTGGACTCTCGATAACACGAGACTCCAGGAAACTCGACAAACCTGACACATTTTTTGGCTTTGAAAACAGAAACGAAACATAAACACGGACGGTCTTTTCGTAAAAAACAAATTTAATTTACAGTAATAATCATGCTTATAGACTATTACAGATCAGTGAATACATAGCTCTGAAAAGACTGAAATTATATTTAAATAAATCCTAAACTATCATTAAAAGAATAAAACATAAATTTTGCTGTCGCACAGTAATAACACTTTGATTATTAATTGAAATAGCTAATTTAAGCTCACTTTGAATAAGGTTCAGGGTTCATTAAATAAAAACAATATCTCAAAGTTAATGCTTTAAAACAGTTAATAAAGTTAATACAGTATGCCTAATACTTTCAGTCAAAAAGTATGTAAATAGCGGGGTTTAATTGGGGCTTACACCCTAAAAAATATTTAAGTATTTGAAAATAACTAATACACTACTATAGTAATATAGTAATACAGTACTAAACTAGTACTAATATTTCGAAGCTGAAAAGTTAACATTATGTATGTATTTAATTCTCTATTTTATAAGGATTTTTAATATTGCTTTAAATGCCATTATTAGGGCTAGAGTGTCTTTAGAAAGATGCAAATGTCGACCGTCTGACTGGATTACTGAATATGGAGTCTGTACGTATGGGTGGGGTACTTTATACTGACTTCTCGTTTCGTGACCGTGCGCCCTGTCCACACCACGTACCTAGTAATCCCGTGGTGGTCGTACTGTTCTGTTCCACACTGCTGCTGGCTTGCCTGAAATTATCTATCGAAATGTGCAAGTGAGTAAGGGGAGCCACTCAACGTTAAGCCAACACTGTTCTACGTCTGGTATGAGCATCTACATTCTGAAACGATATGGAAATCAAAGGTTGCACTGTTTACATTCTAAATCGTAAATGTTTATCCCAATTAACAATCTTGATGATTAACAGTCCAAAATATCATTCGGACGAGCGTACGCGTAACCAACACGAAGCGGGTGACTGTTCATTATGCGGAAGCCGAATGATCGAACGAACGAAAGTTCTTACGCTCGTCATACATACAGATATCTGGTAACAGTCCTTCTTGACACTAGTAATGATACAACACTGTTCGTAAAGTTAATTTTTCAGTTTCTTAGTTCTCACTTGTATGAGCGTGCGCGTAACGGTCGCGGCAAGGCTGATTGTTGAAAAATGCGGAACGCGATGACCAAACGCACGTCCTCACGCTCGCTACAAGACACTGGCACTTGTTTGTACTCTTTTGTGGTAACTAATTTTTGCTGATTCACATCAGTTCATTCTGGGCGACCGAACACGGCGTGGATGATCGATGCTGTACGACACGCAACGAGAGGATACATAAATACGTTATTGACGGCACTGCTCATCTTATAATTACTTCTTGACGCACTTTCCTCTGAATCACTTCTATATTTCATCATTTTACTGTAACAACACTTGTAGCAACACTTCAACCTGAATACCAACAAAGCCTCTCACATGCAGAGTTACACACACTACACAACCTAACAGTACCGTGTCCCGTGCTCGACTCTCTACAGACGTGCCCGCCCACAAAGATACTCCACAACTAAACCAGCGATATGACAATACGCTTACAAGTCGTTGATGACTAGTCTGGATATCCAGTTCATCCACACCATCTTGGTGGGCATGAAGAACAGCCAAGATGTTCAATCGCTTCTGTCCCATTGTTGATTGGAGATATGACTTCAGACGTCTAAGGGCGCTAAATGACCGTTCTGCTGTTGCTGTCTTGATTGCAACTACTTGGAGAAGCTTAATGCACTTCACTACCTCATACAACATTTCTCCAACTGCAGGCGCTTGTGTCATGTACTTTCGTACATCACGCATGTTTTTTAAGACCAGTTGTTTTTTATTAGCGATATCGGCTAAGATATTCAAGTGGAAGCGCAGTCTCTCAATGCCTAAGTCATTTTTGAAAAACTCAGGTGATTTTTCCAAATTTGTTTCACCTCTGTTTACTAAAAGCAAGCACTCTTGTTCAACTACAATGGTATGTGTGAGTCCAGTTGAAGCAGATCGCTCAGTAATGCAAGATTGCACCGTTTCACAAACTTCAATGTAAATAGATTTGTAGTATTCGTTTGGGGTTTTGAAAGTGTGTGGTGAGCTAGCTTCGTTGTTTTCATACTTCTTTGGTATACTTCAATTCCGAGGAAGCGAAGGATCATCAACTTGTGAAGGTTTTTCTTTTAAACACAATGTTCAAAACTATCACACCTTCCATTCAATATACAAATCAAGCCCTCATATATTTTTTCTAGATCAGCAACACTTAGATGAGGGCACTGAATTTTTTCATTGACATCCTCTACTGGGTTCATAGCATGGCAATAAAGACGTAAAAAGAAATAAGTCTTGAATTGTAACACTGACTCAAGGTAGCCTGCACATTTGTAACCTGCCTCTGTTTTGTCCTCTGCAGAAAAGTTTCAAAAAACTCTAGAAGTCTTCGAAGTTTTTCAATATTCTCAAGATACTAGAAGCTCGCATAGTCCATCGAGTCGGGCAAAGGGGTCGTAGACCGTCTTGGGCGTTGACGCTCTCACAGTGTTTGCTTCTGAAAAGTCCCAGCCTTTTATTGGATTCCCTTACTGTGTTTGTTAAGTCCTTGGCTAAAACCATAATATCCCTCATGGACGTAAGATGATGGAAACTGTCTACAACTGCCAAGTATAAACTGTGAGCAGTGAAGTGCACATAATGTGTCTGTGGTTGTATATCCAAAAGTAACTTTTTTAGTCCTTTAAACTTACCTCTCATATTCGAGGCACCATCATAACACTGTCCTCTTAAGTTATCCATTGACAAATCAAGACGAGCAAAAACGTCTTTTACACTCCTGGAAATTGAAATAAGAACACCGTGAATTCATTGTCCCAGGAAGGGGAAACTTTATTGACACATTCCTGGGGTCAGATACATCACATGATCACACTGACAGAACCACAGGCACATAGACACAGGCAACAGAGCATGCACAATGTCGGCACTAGTACAGTGTATATCCACCTTTCGCAGCAATGCAGGCTGCTATTCTCCCATGGAGACGATCGTAGAGATGCTGGATGTAGTCCTGTGGAACGGCTTGCCATGCCATTTCCACCTGGCGCCTCAGTTGGACCAGCGTTCGTGCTGGACGTGCAGACCGCGTGAGACGACGCTTCATCCAGTCCCAAACATGCTCAATGGGGGACAGATCCGGAGATCTTGCTGGCCAGGGTAGTTGACTTACACCTTCTAGAGCACGTTGGGTGGCACGGGATACATGCGGACGTGCATTGTCCTGTTGGAACAGCAAGTTCCCTTGCCGGTCTAGGAATGGTAGAACGATGGGTTCGATGACGGTTTGGATGTACCGCGCACTATTCAGTGTCCCCTCGACGATCACCAGTGGTGTACGGCCAGTGTAAGAGATCGCTCCCCACACCATGATGCCGGGTGTTGGCTGTGTGTGCCTCGGTCGTATGCAGTCCTGATTGTGGCGCTCACCTGCACGGCGCCAAACACGCATACGACCATCATTGGCACCAAGGCAGAAGCGACTCTCATCGCTGAAGACGACACGTCTCCATTCGTCCCTCCATTCACGCCTGTCGCGACACCACTGGAGGCGGGCTGCACGATGTTGGGGCGTGAGCGGACGACGGCCTAACGGTGTGCGGGACCGTAGCCCAGCTTCATGGAGACGGTTGCGAATGGTCCTCGCCGATACCCCAGGAGCAACAGTGTCCCTAATTTGCTGGGAAGTGGCGGTGCGGTCCCCTACGGCACTGCGTAGGATCCTACGGTCTTGGCGTGCATCCGTGCGTCGCTGCGGTCCGGTCCCAGGTCGACGGGCACGTGCACCTTCCGCCGACCACTGGCGACAACATCGATGTACTGTGGAGACCTCACGCCCCACGTGTTGAGCAATACGGCGGTACGGCCACCCGGCCTCCCGCATGCCCACTATACGCCCTCGCTCAAAGTCCGTCAACTGCACATACGGTTCACGTCCACGCTGTCGCGGCATGCTACCAGTGTTAAAGACTGCGATGGAGCTCCGTATGCCACGGCAAACTGGCTGACACTGACGGCGGCGGTGCACAAATGCTGCGCAGCTATCGCCATTCGACGGCCAACACCGCGGTTCCTGGTGTGTCCGCTGTGCCGTGCGTCTGATCATTGCATGTACAGCCCTCTCGCAGTGTCCGGAGCACGTATGGTGGCTCTGACACACCGGTGTCAATGTGTTCTTTTTTCCATTTCCAGGAGTGTAATATACCAAACAGAGTTTGTGTTTCAGTGTTGGAGGTCTCATATAAGCCAATAAAGTCTTCATTGATGATTAAGAAATCATCGATAGTACGAATACAAAATGATACTTGTTCGTGAATTGAAGAATCACTTGTTTTGTCAACCGTAATAGGCAAATGTTCAGTCTTCTTGATTGCAGCTAATACCTTTCTCATCACAGACTTCCCTGGTAGATCAATGATCTCCTTTAGAATATCGTGGGACGTCCACTTATACCCCGAACGCCCTAACCAAACTTTTAACTCAGGAATGTCATTCTTTTGGAGTTCCAACAATTGAAAAAATTTGAGTTACGTCTTCGTGCCCTCTAATTGCTAGTTCTTGTTGGCATAGAAATTGTACGGTGGTAAAAATTGTCTAAAGGGCTAATCGGCCTTTCTTCGTATCACTATCTAACTATTCATTCAATTGAGAGGCCACACTTCGGTTAGTGATAGAATTTAGTTTCAGAACATGTTCTTTATGTGTAAATGCATTTTCATGAAGACAGAATTTTTCCAAAGCCTTTTTCCAGTTAGAAAACCCTACAGAAGTAAATGCATATTCTCTTTTTGAATAAAATTGTAATAGATTCTTAGCATCTGCCTCTTTGCAGGTTTTGCAAAAAAACTTTTTCGGTAGATGAACCAAGACTTCTGAAGTGATCTTGCCTATCGGATTGTCCAGGTTTCGGCTGTGAACTGTCCTCACCTGAAAACGACGAAGCAATTGACGACACAATAATTGTTGGAGGTTGACTTGCAGTATCATCAACTTCCAAGCGCGCCTTTTTGGTAACAAATTTATCCATTGCAGACTTAATTCACAATACACTAAGAGACTAAAGTAAACAAATAAAATATAGTCTTATAAAGTAGTCCACTAGACACTGAAGTCGGAACACTAAACATGTCTGCAGCATGCTCTGAAAGAAACTATCCACACTGAATGGCTGATGCAGCAGGGTGGGCTTTATATAGCCGCGTCGTCGTAATGTCTCGAAGCGTCAAGGTGACGCGAGGGGGAGGGTTCCAGGCAGTTCTGCACCAGTCCTTTTGATGTCGCCGCGGCCTCAGCGCTGGCTCGCCGGCGCCAGACTTTACACGAAGGTGAACCAAGACTTCTGAAGTGATCTTGCCTATCGGATTGTCCAGGTTTCGGCTGTGAACTGTCTTCACCTGAAGACGACGAAGCAATTGACGACACAATAATTGTTGGAGGTTGACTTGCAATATCATCAACTTCCAAGCGCGCCTTTTTGGTAACAAATTTATCCATTGCAGACTTAATTCACAATACACTAAGAGACTAAAGTAAACAAATAAAATATAGTCTTATAAAATAGTCCACTAGACACTGAAGTCGGAACACTAAACATGTCTGCAGCATGCTCTGAAAGAAACTATCCACACTGAATGGCTGATGCAGCAGGGTGGGACAAATTCCAAGTGTGCACGCAGCACCGTAACAGTATCATGATTCACAGCACTCGTTTTTAGTTAATCTGCTTACTGCCGTAATAATTATTTGTTTTAACTCATTACTGAATCTACACTCCTGGAAATTGAAATAAGAACACCGTGAATTCATTGTCCCAGGAAGGGGAAACTTTATTGACACATTCCTGGGGTCAGATACATCACATGATCACACTGACAGAACCACAGGCACATAGACACAGGCAACAGAGCATGCACAATGTCGGCACTAGTATAGTGTATATCCACCTTTCGCAGCAATGCAGGCTGCTATTCTCCCATGGAGACGATCGTAGAGATGCTGGATGTAGTCCTGTGGAACGGCTTGCCATGCCATTTCCACCTGGCGCCTCAGTTGGACCAGCGTTCGTGCTGGACGTGCAGACCGCGTGAGACGACGCTTCATCCAGTCCCAAACATGCTCAATGGGGGACAGATCCGGAGATCTTGCTGGCCAGGGTAGTTGACTTACACCTTCTAGAGCACGTTGGGTGGCACGGGATACATGCGGACGTGCATTGTCCTGTTGGAACAGCAAGTTCCCTTGCCGGTCTAGGAATGGTAGAACGATGGGTTCGATGACGGTTTGGATGTACCGTGCACTATTCAGTGCCCCTCGACGATCACCAGTGGTGTACGGCCAGTGTAAGAGATCGCTCCCCACACCATGATGCCGGGTGTTGGCCCTGTGTGCCTCGGTCGTATCCAGTCCTGATTGTGGCGCTCACCTGCACGGCGCCAAACACGCATACGACCATCATTGGCACCAAGGCAGAAGCGACTTTCATCGCTGAAGACGACACGTCTCCATTCGTCCCTCCATTCACGCCTGTCGCGACACCACTGGAGGCGGGCTGCACGATGTTGGGGCGTGAGCGGACGACGGCCTAACGGTGTGCGGGACCGTAGCCCAGCTTCATGGAGACGGTTACGAATGGTCCTCGCCGATACCCCAGGAGCAACAGTGTCCCTAATTTGCTGGGAAGTGGCGGTGCGGTCCCCTACGGCACTGCGTAGGATCCTACGGTCTTGGCGTGCATCCGTGCGTCGCTGCGGTCCGGTCCCAGGTCGACGGGCACGTGCACCTTCCGCCGACCACTGGCGACAACATCGATGTACTGTGGAGACCTCACGCCCCACGTGTTGAGCAATTCGGCGGTACGTCCACCCGGCCTCCCGCATGCCCAGTATACGCCCACGCTCAAAGTCCGTCAACTGCACATACGGTTCACGTCCACGCTGTCGCGGCATGCTACCAGTGTTAAAGACTGCGATGGAGCTCCGTATGCCACGGCAAACTGGCTGACACTGACGGCGGCGGTGCACAAATGCTGCGCAGCTAGCGCCATTCGACGGCCAACACCGCGGTTCCTGGTGTGTCCGCTGTGCCGTGCGTGTGATCATTGCTTGTACAGCCCTCTCGCAGTGTCCGGAGCAAGTATGGTGGGTCTGACACACCGGTGTCAATGTGTTCTTTTTTCCATTTCCAGGAGTGTATTTCAAAACGTAACTATCGTTAAACAATGAAAATAAAAAATCTCAGTATAATTTTGTGATTTTACAAAACATAATATAACTAATAATATTCTTAAATTATTGGGGTGGGCTCCCCCCCCCCCCCCCCACGAACGAACTTTCGAGGGGGATCGGGCCTCCCTCATGCCCCATAGAGTCGGCGCCTGTGGTTGCTACTGACAGTTTCAGTGGTTTGACAATAATCAGTGAAAACCAAACTTGATGCAGGAATACCAATTGCAATCGTAGCAGTATTAACATCACATATACTCTGTGATGATGACACCGGTCGCGTTTCTGTCATGAATAGTGTGTCATAAATCAATTTCTCTGCTAACAGCCCTTCGTTTTGGAACTGGTGTGTTCTTTATCTCCACTCTTACAGATTTTCGAAATACATCAAACCTATCACCTTGTAAGACGTGTATATTTCTATTGTGTAACCACAATTTATGAAAGATGTTTATGTTGTATTAATAGGATTAAGTAGGAATAATTAATATTTGTCATTTTGGAAGTAACTGTGGTAGCAGGGAATGTCTGCACTAAAGTATTGTTGGCGGGAGAGATATCACATTGATATAATTTTAAAAAGGGCGGGAGAGACCGCGTGTGGATACATTTTAAGAAAAGAGCGGTAAAGGCCGTGCATTGATACATTTTGTAATCTGAATTAAAAACAGTAGGATCACAAATAGGAACAATTGAAACAGAGATGGAAACAATGGAAACACGGTTAGATTCACGAATAGGGACATGTTTCAAAAATATGAAAGATGAATTAAAGAAAGAAATCAGAGAAGAAGTACAACCGATTTTGAATGCTCACAATAATAGATTAATTGCAGTAGAGATTAGACAAAGGGAACAGGATAGAGAACAGGAAGAAAGAGATCGCGTGATAGTACAAAAATTTTCAGAGTTAAATTTACAACGTGCACACGATAAGAAGGAAATATTTGAGAGAATCGAGGAATCCGTACCAAATGACAGAATAAATAATCTAACACAACAATATGAACAGTTAACTATTAAATGTGTCAATACTGAAACCGGAGTCGCGACACTTGCGGAAGACGTAAATAAACAGAAAGAACAAATAGGTGACTTATCGGAAAGAGTTGAGGAGATTTCAGATAAATTGACAAGTCTTAGTTTACATGGGGACAGAGATTCAGATGATACAGCTCCATTGCCATTTGCAGAAACAGAAGAGTACCAGAACATAAATAAACATGTTGAAAATCAGGGAAAATTTAATGAACGCGTTAAAAGGGAATTTGAGGCGTTACGAAAGCAAGTCAAACATATTGAAAGTGAAATCGTAGGAAAAGACAGTAGAAGAAATTTAGAATCACAGATAGCAGAGGGGTTTGAAGAAAGTAATTTATGTCATTTACGAGAAGCAAGAAGAGAGCGCCAGGCGCGCGAACTTGACAAAAATCGACATTGGGACTGGGACAGACGCGGTAGGTCTTTGTCGCCACGAGGAGAAAACTTTGGCTATAAACACTTCTTAACTGTTCGGAAATTTAAGATCTTTCGCAATTCTAAGAACGACATACATCCATGTTCATGGTTAGATCAAGTTATGTACGCACTTCCACCAAATTGGCCACTAAGTCACAAACGGGAATTTATGTGCGGCTATTAAAGTCCTCAGGGGATTCACTACACTAAGTGAATATGTGCCGTAGCGTGCACAGGGCCCCGAGCTGAAGTAGTGCTATTTCCCTTTTAGTTTTCTGCACTGCTGCCTACTCTTTTACTATTCTTTGTATCTATCAGAACAACTCTTCAACTATCAATCTATCTAGAGAGTCGGTAAAGAATAACCGGATATGACTATTTTACCCAAAAGTGATTTCGGAAATTACCGTTTGGACTTACTGTATCTTCAGCAGCATTCATTCGTAGTTTAAACGAAATTTTACCTGTTTATCTTCGTGACAATATTACTTCATATGTTGACGATATTCTTATTGCTAAACGTTCTTGGAGTGAGCACAACAAAATTTTGGATTCATTATTACGTATTTTTGCAAGAGTTGGCATTACAGTGAACTTGGAAAAATCTGAATTTGGTCGTTCTCAGGTGAAATTCCTTGGTCGTATTATTTCTACAGAAGGTATTCTTCCTGATCCAGAGAAACTAGACGCTATTCGTAATTATGCTGTTCCCACCACAAAACGTGACGTTCGTAGTTTCCTTGGTGTCTCTAATTTTCTTAGACGCTTTGTTAGATTGGACAATTTGGCCACACCTCGTTTTTGCGAACTATCTGGAAAGTTCTTTTTAAACGAAAATCGGTCGACAACTTTGTTTGGTTAGTTTGTATTCCTGATGAGTGGGTTAATAAATTGATTTGGTACACACATTTCAGTTATGCACACTTTGGTCCCAGAAAATGCTTTCATAAATTACGAGAAAATTGCTACTTCAGTAATATGGAAAAACGTATTCGATCTGTTCTTACCAAATGCAAATTATGTCAAAAGGCTAAGCCGCCAACTATTTCTCACAGAGCACCGTTGTTTCCTATCATTCCAGCGAAATTAAAGGAGATGGCTGCAGTCGATTTGTTCCGTCCAGTGGTTCGTTCTACTATTGGTTTTGCGTACATTTTGGTAGCAGTGGAATTGACATCAAAATATGTGTGTTTTACACCTTGACGCAAAGCAACAGCTCGTTCAGTATCTAATGCTTTCATCAAACATTTTCTTAAAGAAGTGGGTCATGTTGATAAAGTTATATCAGATAATGGATCACAGTTTCGTTCTAAAATTTGGCTTCGTACTCTACGGCGTCGTAAGATTAAACCAATTTTCATTTCACTTTTTCACCCTCAATCTAATGCTTCAGAGAGATGGATGAAGGAAATCAATAAATTGTGTCGACTTTATTGTCATCAGAATCACAGAACTTGGGATCAGTATCTTCATATTTTTCAAAACATTCTGAATGAACTCCCTAATGATTCAACTTCTTTACCGCCTATATTGATATTAAAAAATAAAGCACCGACAAATCGCATTTCTGAAATTGTTCCTTTTCCGCCTACACGGACACTGCGGCATTCTGAAGTTGTCAATCTGGCTCTACAAAATATTGCATTTGCGGCTGCTAGAAGAGAGAAATCAGCTAAGCGTCCTGGTCGTTTAAAAACCTTGTCAGTTGGTCAAAAGGTGTTAATTAAGTCTCATCGTTTGTCTCACAAAGGAAAAGGCTTGTGTCGCAAATTTTTTCTGCTTTATAACGGTCCATATAGGGTTCGCAAAATTATTCATGATAACACTGTTGAAGTAGAAACTCTTAAATCGCGACGCTCTAAGGGAATACATCGTATATCTAACGTTAAAATTTTTGTGGAATGACATACTTTTGAAAAATTTTTGTGGAATGACATACTTTTGAGAAACTAACAGTTATACGTAAATACATGGAGAGTACAAGGATACCGCGCCGTGTTCCGCCGGCGGCACATACTCAAAGCAACAGTCAAGTCTGCGCGGCGCACAGGGCAGTCGTTGACCGCAAACATTTACTTCCTACGTCACGCGTACCGACAGCTGATCGAGCGCTCAGTGCGAATTCACTGACAGCCGTAAACAAATACACAGTCTAATTTCTCCGATTAAATTCAGTATAAAGCTATAGTGACTTGATAAATTATGTTATTAACGTTCAGTATTTTTAAGGATGCGGTTGTATAAAATATTTAAGAGGACTTGCTATCGAGAAATTTTCAGGAAGAATGTCATTTCGAAGAAGAAAGTAATAAACTAAAAAGGTAACTATTAACTGAGTTTATTTTTCAGGTAACATATTTCCACTTAGGTACGTACTTTAGACGTAATTTGCTGCTCGCGATTACGTGATTCATACTTCGTGCTAAATTTCATGTTCTATGAATTTACTTGTGAAGCGACGTGCTTGCGTACATTAACTGATTTGACAATGATTGATTAATGAACAGGGTTGTTATTTGTGTATATTATGCATTGCATGGCTACACTGCTTTTCCACTGATGTCATATTTTTCTATTATGTGCCTGCTGTGCGTATTTATTTAAATTATAATTGTCACCTGATTAATTGTGCTGACTGTGGTTATGTATGTAAGTTATACTTTGTGATTTATCTGCTTGCGCCTTCATGTTTACTTATTAAGAGTACATATGAACATTTATTTGCTTATGCTGATATGATGCTAATGACTTGTTTATTATGTAAGATATATATTTGCTGCTTTGCGTATGGATTGCATATTTACACATTTCTGTTTTGTTGTCATAACTACTCTTTAATTTGGTATATAGAAATGCTGATATACGGTGTACGAACATGGAGTTTAGGTCACACTATGGTATTAATTATAGATTGTTCGCTTGGCAGAGCCTCGTTGTAGGGATTGTGCTACATCCATTTGTTGACATTGTGTTCTCTACTGGTATAATTAGTCGCTATTGCATGTTTTGCTTACGCTTAGTGCCTTATATTTTACGATAAGAAAATGAATTGCTATAATTCTACGAACGACATTGGTACAAGAAACTTCATTGAAGTCATATGAGCTGGAGGTTTTATGGAAGCTGTATAAATTTATGTTACTAGGAAGGAAGCTAACGACATGACACACCAACACTAGGTTTAGACCATTGACAGTTATTACACTGCATTCTTCGTGAGCAATTGAAATAGTAAGTGACACTTGACACAAGAAATACTCCACATGTTTGCTTCTGTTTTGCCATGATTCTTGAAGTGGTGCACACACTGTGAAATATTACTATCATTCACACTCCGAACTCGTACTTACTTACTGAAAGTTATTCAAACTGAAGGCTGTTAGAGGTCATGTATGCATTTCTTTTATTTTATGATGGACAAGGTAACCAAAATGTATTTTAAAATTCGTAATGAGTAGAAGATTTGGGTCAGATGTATTACACAGAGGTTGTGTGTGGACATTGTGTCTTCGGATTGTATGGGATGATGAATTGAAGTTTGCACTAGGATTTTATCTGTACTTGTTCGAGGAGACTGACTAGAGGAACGAGTTGTTATGGAAGTGAAATGATATTGGCGATAAGGTTTATATGTGTCGACGTATTGAAGAGGTATTATTGAGGTATTGAGATTGTGTGAAGTTGATGATTATTGGAGTTTTAGTGGACAAGAGGTAAGGTAAATTATATTGATGATAAGGTTTATATGTATCGACGTAAGAGGTATTATTGATGTATTAAGATTATGTGATGATAATGATTATTCGAGTTTTGGTGGATAAGAGGTAAAGTAAGTGAGGAGCATATTTTTTTGTTGGTTTATATGGAACAAGAAGTAGAAGGAAGATAGTCTACACACACACTTTGTTAAATCACTAAGCAGTATATACTTTTTTTTTTTTGGAGAGAGGAAGTAATTGCATATCTTGGCACACTGACAGTTGTTCAGCAACAGTACATTTGATTTGGCTTGGCAAACATTGGTCTTGACATGATGACTATGACGTTGACTATTATTGACTGTTATACATTGCTACCACTACTACTTGAAACACATGTCGAACATCAAATCTTTGACAGAATTGCATTTACACAGTTAACACTATTCAATTACACAGTAGTACTTAATGTGGATGAAAGATGAGTGAGTGTGTTTTCCTTTTCTAATCCCAAATAATTGGTACCGACCTATCTCCTAAATATTATTTTACTTGTTTGTTGTGGCTTGCACTGACACCCATAAATATTATAGGTTTACTGATATTTGTGTATTGTAATAGTTAATATGACAATTATCTGATATCAATTGTGTGTTTATTATAATTTGTATGTTTAGTGTTAGAGCATTGATAATAATTTTGTAAAAGCAATTGTGAGTGCATTTAAACTGTTGTTCGTGCTTACATGTATCAACATTGATGGGTGCCACTAGGAGATGTTTAATTTGTGCTAATGAACTCTGATGCACTGTCTAATTAGTAATAGTGAATATTATGGACTGTTACGTGCACCTGTTCAACATGATGGGTGCCACTGGGAGATGTTTAATTTGTGCTAATGAACTCTGATGAACTGTCTAATTAGTGATAGTGAATATTATGGACTGTTACCTGCACTTGTTCAACAATGCTGGGTGCCACTGATGGACTGCTTCTACTGAAATGATGTCACTTGTTGGTGTCTGCACCTGTTCAACATTACTGGGTGCCACTGGTGGAACTGCTTCTACTGAAATGATGTCACTTGTTGGTGTCTGCACCTGTTCAACATTACTGGGTGCCACTGATGGACTGCTTCTACTGAAATGATGTCACTTGTTGGTGTCTGCACCTGTTCAACATTACTGGGTGCCACTGATGGACTGCTTCTATTGAAATGATGTCACTTGTTGGTGTCTGCACCTGTTCAACATTGCTGGGTGCCACTGTTGGAATTGCTTCTACTGAAATGATGTCGCTTGTTGGTGTCTGCACCTGTTCAACGTTACTGGGTGCCACTAATGGAACTGCTTCTACTGAAATGATGTCACTTGTTGGTGTCTGCGCCTGCTCGCCATTGCTGGGTGCCACTGTTGGAGCTGTTTAAATACTGCTGATGAAATGTTATGAGACTGTTATTTGCACCTGTTGATCATTGCTGGGTGCTACTGTTGGAACTGTCAACTACTCTGAGGAGTTCTACTTGTTTATTGAACTATTGAAAGAATTTTATGTGAATATTTGTATAAACTGATTTTTTGTGTGTTTACTGTTTATGAAATGTTATGAGACTCTTAGCTGCACATATTCGTCATTGCTGACGCTATGGATTGAATTGTTTAACCACATGATACTTGTGTAAATTATTATGTAAAATCATATGTATGCAAGCATTTGTATTCCTTACTGTATTTTATATATTAGGTTATTGAAGGGTCAGTGCAAAGCCAAAATTTATTTAGTTATGTGATATTTACTTATTAATATTATTTTTTAATTTTTGTCTGTATCTTTTGGACGAATTTGGTGGTATTTTCACCACCAATGCTGGCAAAAATACCATCAAATTCTAGCCCGTGGAGGAGGGGCATATGAAAGGTGGCTACACTGAGTCACAGCGCCAGAGATTGCGCCAAAGAGTATTATTCAGCCGCCTCCACTGGCAGTGCTTGTTGAGATGTGGTGGTGGAGAGTGTTTGTTGAGATGTGGTAGTGGAGAGTTCTTGTCGAGAAGTCGTAGTGGAGAGTGTTTATTGAGAAGTGGGCAGTAGGAGTTCTGATGTAGCCGTGACTAGTTGTGAGCACGTTGTATGCAGTTGTTCTGATGGGCTAGACAGCCGATGCTGTTCGATTGCGGATGTTGTAAAGATTAGAGTGTATTTTTCGTCAATATATATGAAGGTAAAGAAAATATTTTATTTTTTATTTCAAACGTGCTAAATAACAATGCCTCTTGGTCACAGGTTCAGTCAACAAAGCATCTGGCTTGTGTTCATTTATTAGAGTGTAATTCTGGTTTCAATGTGCAATTATAGTATTTCTGTTTTTTTTTTAATTACTTCAGTGTAAATGGTGCTTAAATTACCTTGTCTTATTGAGGAAGAACCGTGCTAGATGTGTACGTTGAATCACACTTCCACACACAGAACAGTTACACTTGTGTTTTGTTGTTTCGTAGGTTTTATAGTTGCTGGGGACTTAATTAATTATTTGTGTTGACGGAAGTTTTCTTTCATTCTTTGTTGTTATTCTATGCAGTCAGATTGCGTACTAATACTGGTCAGGGCCAACCGGTTACGAGACTTCGTAGCCGGATAGACAGCTACTAAAAATTAAAAATATTTGCATAGTATTTAGTTAAGCCCCCATGCAACTGTTCGTAAAGTTAATTTTTCAGTTTCTTAGTTCTCACTTGTATGAGCGTGCGCGTAACGGTCGCGGCAAGGCTGATTGTTGAAAAATGCGGAACGCGATGACCAAACGCACGTCCTCACGCTCGCTACAAGACACTGGCACTTGTTTGTACTCTTTTGTGGTAACTAATTTTTCCTGATTCACATCAGTTCATTCTGGGAGACCGAACACGGCGTGGATGATCGATGCTGTACGACACGCAACGAGAGGATACATAAATACGTTATTGACGGCACTGCTCATCTTATAATTACTTCTTGACGCACTTTCCTCTGAATCACTTCCATATTTCATCATTTTACTGTAACAGCACTTGTAGCAACACTTCAACCTGAATACTAACAAAGCCTCTCACATGCAGAGTTACACACACTACACAACCTAACAGTACCGTGTCCCGTGCTCGACTCTCTACAGACGTGCCCGCCCACAAAGATACTCCACAACTGAACCAGCGATATGACAATACGCTTACAAGGCGTTGATGACTAGTCGGATATCCAGTTCATCCAAACCATCTTGGTGGGCATGAAGAACAGCCAAGATGTTCAATCGCTTCTGTCCCATTGTTGATTGGAGATATGACTTCAGACGTCTATGGGCGCTAAATGACCGTTCTGCTGTTGCTGTCTTGATTGGAACTACTTGGAGAAGCTTAATGCACTTCACTACCTCATACAACATTTCTCCAACTGCAGGCGCTTGTGTCATGTACTTTCGTACATCACGCATGTTTTTTAAGACCAGTTGTTTTTTATTAGCGATATCGGCTAAGATATTCAAGTGGAAGCGCAGTCTCTCAATGCCTAAGTCATTTTTGAAAAACTCAGGTGATTTTTCCAAATTTGTTTCACCTCTGTTTACTAAAAGCAAGCACTCTTGTTCAACTACAATGGTATGTGTGAGTCCAGTTGAAGCAGATCGCTCAGTAATGCAAGATTGCACCGTTTCACAAACTTCAATGTAAATAGATTTGTAGTATTCGTTTGGGGTTTTGAAAGTGTGTGGTGAGCTAGCTTCGTTGTTTTCATACTTCTTTGGTATACTTCAATTCCGAGGAAGCGAAGGATCATCAACTTGTGAAGGTTTTTCTTTTAAACACAATGTTCAAAACTATCACACCTTCCATTCAATATACAAATCAAGCCCTCATATATTTTTTCTAGATCAGCAACACTTAGATGAGGGCACTGAATTTTTTCATTGACATCCTCTACTGGGTTAATAGTATGGCAATAAAGACGTAAAAAGAAATAAGTCTTGAATTGTAACACTGACTCAAGGTAGCCTGCACATTTGTAACCTGCCTCTGTTTTGTCCTCTGCAGAAAATGTTTCAAAAAACTCTAGAAGTCTTCGAAGTTTTTCAATATTCTCAAGATACTAGAAGCTCGCATAGTCCATCGAGTCGGGCAAAGGGGTCGTAGACCGTCTTGGTCGTTGACGCTCTCACAGTGTTTGCTTCTGAAAAGTCCCAGCCTTTTATTGGATTCCCTTACTGTGTTTGTTAAGTCCTTGGCTAAAACCATAATATCCCTCATGGACGTAAGATGATGGAGATTGTCTACAATTGCCAAGTTTAAACTGTGAGCAGTGAAGTGCACATAATGTGTCTGTGGTTGTATATCCAAAAGTAACTTTTTTAGTCCTTTGAACTTACCTCTCATATTCGAGGCACCATCATAACACTGTCCTCTTAAGTTATCCATTGACAAATCAAGACGAGAAAAAACGTCTTTTAATATACCAAACAGAGTTTGTGTTTCAGTGTTGGAGGTCTCATATAAGCCAATAAAGTCTTCATTGATGATTAAGAAATCATCGACAGTACGAATACAAAATGACACTTGTTCGTGAATTGAAGAATCACTTGTTTTGTCAACCGTAATAGGCAAATGTTCAGTCTTCTTGATTGTAGCCAATACCTTTCTCAACACAGACTTCCCTGGTAGATCAATGATCTCCTTTAGAATATCGTGGGACGTCCACTTATACCCCGAACGCCCTAACCAAACTTTTAACTCTGGAATGTCATTCTTTTGGAGTTCCAGCAATTGAAAAAATTTGAGTTTACGTCTTCGTGCCCTCTAATTGCTAGTTCTTGTTGGCATAGAAATTGTACGGTGGTAAAAATTGTCTAAAGAGCTAATCGGCCTTTCTTCGTATCACTATCTAACTGTTCATTCAATTGAGAGGCCACACTTCGGTTAGTGATAGAATTTAGTTTCAGAACATGTTCTTTATGTGTAAACGCATTTTCATGAAGACAGAATTTTTCCAAAGCCTTTTTCCAGTTAGAAAACCCTACAGAAGTAAATGCATCTTCTCTTTTTGAATAAAATTGTAATAGATTCTTAGCATCTGCCTCTTTGCAGGTTTTGCAAAAAAACTTTTTCGGTAGATGAACCAAGACTTCTGAAGTGATCTTGCCTATCGGATTGTCCAGGTTTCGGCTGTGAACTGTCCTCACCTGAAAACGACGAAGCAATTGACGACACAATAATTGTTGGAGGTTGACTTGCAATATCATCAACTTCCAAGCGCGCCTTTTTGGTAACAAATTTATCCATTGCAGACATAATTCACAATACACTAAGAGACTAAAGTAAACAAATAAAATATAGTCTTATAAAATAGTCCACTATACACTGAAGTCGGAACACTAAACATGTCTGCAGCATTCTCTGAAAGAAACTATCCACACTGAATGGCTGATGCAGCAAGGTGGGACAAATTCCAAGTGTGCACGCAGCACCGTAACAGTATCATGATTCACAGCACTCGTTTTTAGTTAATCTGCTTACTGCCGTAATAATTATTTGTTTTAACTCATTACTGAATCTATTTCAAAAGGTAACTATCGTCAAACAATGAAAATAAAAAAATTCAGTATAATTTTGTGATTTTACAAAACATAATATAACTAATAATATTCTTAAATTATTGGGGGGGCTCTCCCCCCCCCCCCCCCCCCCACGAACGAATTTTTGAGGGGGATCGGGCCTCCCTCATGCCCCATAGAGTCGGCGCCTGTGGTTGCTACTGACAGTTTCAGTGGTTTGACAATAATCAGTGAAAACCAAACTTGATGCCGGAATACCAATTGCAATCGTGGCAGTATTTACATCACATATACTCTGTGATGATGACACCGGTCGCGTTTCTGTCATGAATAGTGTGTCATAAATCAATTTCTCTGCTAACAGCCCTCCGTTTTGGAACTGGTGTGTTCTTTATCTCCACTCTTACAGATTTTCGAAATACATCAAACCTATCACCTTGTAAGACGTGTATATTTCTATTGTCAAACCACAATTTATGAAAGATGTTTATATTTTATTAATAGGATTAAGTAGAAATAATTAATATTTGTCATTTTGGAAGTAACTGTGGTAGCAGGGAATGTCTGCACCAAAGTATTGTTGGCGGGAGAGATATCACATTGATATAATTTTAAAAAGGGCGGGAGAGACCGCATGTGGATACATTTTAAGAAAAGAGCGGGAAAGGCCGTGCATTGATACATTTTGTAATGGTAGCAGGGATTGTCTGCACCAGAAAGCAATGTTGGCGGGAGAGACCGCACGAGAGACCGCACTTGAGCATTCGTAGGAAGTCAGTAGTAAGCGAGATGTGAAGCGAGTCGGTATCAGGTCTGAAGCGAAAGGTTGAGAGGAGCGGTGTGCCTGCAGCCACCAGCTATGATTTATAAGAGATCATAAACGGATGTACAGAGACATCAGATAACTATTATCATAAGAAGAACTAATATTATTGATATTTTTTTTTTTTTTTTTTTTTTTTTTTTAGGAACTCAAGACTACTGAAAGTATGTTTGCGCAACGGTAGTTGTAAGATTATTGTAAAAAGTAAGTCCCATTTGAACGTTTGTAAAATCATTTCATTACCAACAGTAAATATTTGAAGAATCGTTTTCAGAATATAATTAATTTTTGCCAGCAATATTGCATTACTGATTATAATCCATCCCAAAAACCATCAACGAAAAACTTTGCAAAATTTTATTGTCGTCATAAAAATGTTTAACTATGAATTACGTAACTTCAGTCAAAATAATTAAAGAATAACGTCAGCTTTGCTATTAAAGAATAACATCAGCTTTGTTAATAAATACAGCCACTTATTATGACAGCCCACCAGCAGCTAATAGAGTATAGTAAAACAGAGTAAGTATATTCATGTCGCAGTTCGATGTAGCAGTCAGATGGCGATCCAGTAACAGTAAGGAAGGCAAGGAACAGTTTTGGTTTATTGAGGGCCACGACGACGACACAGTCTATGTTTCGTCGAAATAATCACCAAATCACTTTTAATAAGTAGCATTTAAATTTGTATGCGAAGATTGCACTTATTATTATTGAGAAAGAGAATTAATTTCAAAGGGTAGATTTCATCTGTTATTATTAAGCAAGAGATAGAAATCATAAGGGAAGCCTTCATAGGTTATGTAGAAGGGAAGGTTGCTTAACAAAAGAGATATAGAGGAGACGGGAAGGTTTCAACCTATATCTTTTGTTTCTAAAAGTGACTTGCAATAGCCCTTAGAACCGAATCACTAGAGCTACCACTTAGTTTACTTGTACAAGGTCGGTTGATTTCTTCGACGTTGACACAGCGGAATTCCCTTTAGTACCATACGCATGCCTGACAGAGAGCTCGTCAGTGTGTACCCCCACTTCTTCTGTGGGCTGTGTTAGTAGCTCATGGTCTTGAGGATGGCGAGGAGAGGTTGGAGGCCCGATAACTGTTAAAAAAAAAAAAGAATGTGGGTAGCGTTACTGACTCTCGATCATGGGGCCCCAGGTTGAGTTCCCAGCAATGTCGAGGATTTTCTCCGCTCGGGACTGTGTGTGGCCGCGCGGGATTAGCCGAGCGGTCTCAGGCGCTGCAGTCATAGACTGCTTGGCTGGTCCCGACGGAGGTTCGAGTCCTCCCTCGGGCATGGGTGTGTGTGTTTTTCCTTAGGGTAATTGAGGTTAAGTAGTGTGTAAGCTTAGGGACTGATCACCTGAGCAGTTAAGTCCCATAAGATTTCACACACATTTGAACATTTTTGACTGTGTGTGTGTGTGTGTGTGTGTGTGTGTGTGTGTGTGTGTGTGTGTGTGTGTGTTGTAGTCATCATCATTTAATCATCATCATTTGAGCAGTAGTCCCTGAAGTGATGTCCAATAAAAAGACTTGCATCAGGAAGCCAAATCTTCAGAAGGGGATTCACGGTCAGCTATGTCACTCGCAAATTTCATTTTTTTTTCATACATTTTCAGGTTCAATCTGCAACTAAGATCTAACGATACTGCAATACAACAATTATGCACTTGTTACTGTAATGTTCAAATGTAATTTTTTGATAATACACTCTAAGACAAAAGAAAGGCTCACCACGAAGGAATTACCCAAATGGGACGGAAATCGGTAGACGTGATGTACACGTGCAGACAAACAAATGATTATATTTTCAGAAAAATTGAAAGATTCATTCAAGAGAAAGAGATTTACAAAAGCTTTTCAAATTCAGCTACTCAACAACACACACTTCCACTTCTGGTCCTTGCGCAAGCAGCTATTCTATTTTGTATTGACTGATACAGTTGTTGAATGTCCCCTGAGGGATATTGTGCCAATTTCTGTCCAACGGGTGCTTTGGAGCGTCAAAATCACGAGCTGGTTGGAGGGAACTGACTGTAACGCTCCAAACGTTTACAGTTGGGGAGAGATCCGGCGACCTTGCTGGCCAAGGCAGGATTTGGCAAGCATGTACCGCTGTGTTGTAAGGATGCCGCGTATGACAACCAAAGAGGTCCTGCGATGAAATGAAATGGCATCCTGGACCATCATCCCTGGATGTTGAGAAGTATGGCAGGCGAGGTCAGGTTGGTATCCCACCACTTTCCGATGAGTCTCCAGACACGTCTTCACTTGTCGTCGGGACTCAGTCCGATGCGGAAGTCATTACTGAGGACAATTCTACTCCATTCAATGATATTCGAGGCCGAAGACATGTTGCAGACGTCCCACACAGTGGCGGGGTCCCAACCCGACTGTCGCTCTCCATACGACCGTTTTTTCTCATAACAGCATCCCTTACAACGCAGCGGTATGCTGACGATATTCTACGCCACGTTTTGTTGCCCTTCATGACATGCCATCCCGGGCTTGTATTTCAGCAAGATAATGCCCCCCCCCCCCTCTCCCTCGCACATGGCAAGAGTTTCTACTTGTCTTCCTAAATGTCAAACCCTACCTTGACCAGCAAGGCCGACGGATCTCTCCCAATTGAGAACGTTTGGAGTATTATGGGCAGGGTCCCCGAACCAGCTCTGGAGTTTGACGATCTAGTGCGACAATTGAACAGAATTTGGCACCATATTCCTTCAGGAGGACATCCAACAACTCTATCAATCAATGCCAAGCCGAATAATTACATAAGGACCAGAAGGGTACCAAAGTGTTAGTGACATCTCTCTTGAATAAACCAGCCAATTTTTTCTGAAATTGTAAAAATTTGTTTGTTTGTACATGCACATCATAGCTATCGATTTCCGTTCCGTCTGGATAAATCCTTCGTGGTGCGCCAGTTTTTGTTTTTAAGTCTTAGACTGCGTTTGCAACGTTAAAGAGTATTCAGTTTCCAGGATCCTGAAACAGAGCATCACTGTGTCAAGATCGAGTGATTTTGAAAAGACATGGAATTTTCCGCACATTGTAGACTGCACGACTGGAAAACTTGTAGAATTATTTCATCCAGCTGGAAATTAGTTACATATTCACACACGGTATCGTCCTAAATACCATGGCAGAGGCAAATTATCAGGTTACCGTATTCAGTTTCGCTACAAATGGCAGAATATCACATGCAGGTTTTCTTCGGAATACAGGATTTTTAGGGGCCACAAAGCAAGTTACTGAACAGTCCAAGAGGGATGTAAGTCACATCATTTTGTAAAAACTGTGTTTGTAGGAGACGGTGTTTTTTTTAGGACTCGTATGCTAAAATCATTCGGACGGAGTGAATTAAACTGATAAAGAAAAAAATCTACAGCTACCCATTATGCATAGCTCGATGGATTATTGAGAACGTTTTTCAGATTTTGACCACACACTTTTAGATTTTTCAACGACACTATAAATTTGGCATTAGTAAAAGCAACTGTTGATCTAAATAATTATTTAATGATCACTGCGAATGAAACTTACTCTCCATATGATTCTCTAGATAGTGAGGAAACATGGCATGGATTTATCGATTATGTCATAACGTTATAAAATTACAGTATGTTGCGATTACAAAGTTCTGTCCCTGGAAATATAATACTTGATGCTAAGCACTTCAGAGACGAGTTCATGAGCCGCCTTTTAGGGCACTTTCCTTGGCAACAGAGCTTTGAATCTGAACAAAATGAAATCAGAGTAAGTATAAAAAACTGTGTGTATTGAAGCTGTACATAAAAAATTAAGGCAAATATTTTTAACTCTGATAGCGCTACTGTAACAAAATATACTTGACAACCTATATCACTTACCTCTCTTCTACATTAGTTGCAGAACTTCTGGGCGTCTTCTGCTCAGACAGAAAGCTAAACAAATGAAAGGGCCACAGCATTACATTGCATATAGGATCTGTGGCAAATTTTTTTTTCATTTCCCTGTGGTAATTTGTTCCTCATTAATTTTTTTTCGACCACGTCTTTGTCTACTGCAAGATTAATTGTTTGTAGTTAGCAAGAAGGAGACCACATGTAGGCTCTCTGTTTACTTTATCGTGATACGCTTTTGATTTAATAATCCATAGAAATGTGTGTGTGTGTGAATTCCTGAGGGACCAAACTGCTGAGACCATCGGTCCCTAGACTTACACTTTACTTAAACTAGCTTATGAAAAACCCACACACCCATGCCCGAGGGAGGACTCGAACCTCCGGCGGGAGGGGCCGAGTAATCCGTGACATGACGCCTCAACTGCGCGGCCACTCCGCGCGGCCCACAGAAATGGATGGCTATCATAGGGACGAGTAACATCCTGCAGCAGTTCGTGAACGGTGTGACTCAGATTGCTCCACATGATCGCTACAAAAACTACACTAAAAAAAGGATGATTTATTCAAGTGAAAGAGCTTCACAAATTGAGTAAGCCTGGACCTTACGCAAGCAATTATTCGTCTTGGCATTGATTGATACAGTTGTTCGTTGTCCTCCCGAGGTGTATCGTACCAAATTCTGTCCAACTGGAGCATTATATAGTCAAAACCCCGAAATGATTGGACGACCCTGCCCATAATGCTCCAAATATTCTCAAGGGCAGAGATCCGGCGACCTTGCTGGTCAAGGTAGGATTTGGCAAGCAAGCGAACAAGCAGTAGAAATTCTCGGGGTGTGTGTGCAGGCATTATGTAGCTGAAATGTAAGCCCAGGATGGTTTGCAATGAAGGGCAACAAAATGCTGCGTCGAATATCGTCGACGTTCCGCCATGCTAGAAGGGTGAAGGGGATGACAATCGAAGGGGTCCTGTTATGAAATGAAATGGAACCCCAGACCACCACTCCTGGTTGTCGGGTCGTATGGCGAGCCAAAGTCAGGTTGGTATCCCACCGATGTCCAGGGCGTCTCCAGACATGTCTTCGCTGGTCGTCGGGACTCAAACGGATGCAGCACTCGTCACTGAAGACAATCCTACTACAGTCAGTGAGACTCCAGGCCGAAGAATGGACCGTCACAAAAGCTAGTTATTGGCGTGGATTTGCAGTGAGCAGTGAATGCGTCACTCATATCGTTGAATACAAGCCCAAGTGCTTTAATATGACGGCTATTCGGAAAGTAAGGAACGATAGGTCGCGAAATGGATACCACAGTGAAAATCAAAACTGTTTTATTTGCAACTTCCAGCTACTTATCTCCATAGTCGCCGATTCGACTTAGAGGTCTGTCGTAGTGTTGTACCAACTATCCAATACCCTCGTTATAGAAGACAGCTGCCAATACTCTATGCTGGCCTACAGCTCGTTGTCTGTGCCAAAATGTTGTCTTCATAGCCAGCGGTTCATATGAGCAGAGATGAAACTCAGAAGGAGACAATTAAGGGCTGTATTGTGTGTAATCAAACATTTCCAATTGAAAACGATGCAAGAGCATCTTCAATGCCCCGGCAGAATGCGGCTGAGAATTGTCTTGAAGAAGAAAACGCACGACAGTTATGTAATGTTGGCTGCATAGCTTCAGGCGAAATTTCTCCCAGGCCCTCGTATTTGGCGGGAGACACTATTGTTCTAGGTATCTTTATATGCTCCCTGTGTGCTCAGAACTAAAAAGAACGACGTAAGACGATCGACGGGCATACTAGAGCCACTGCCCAACACATCTGTGCAAAACTTCATTGGGTTTTCACTGCGATTTCCATTCCGCGAGCGATCGTTCCTTACTTTTCGAATAACCCTCGTATAGCGGAACTCAGTTTACAGTACCACTTGGAGTCAACCAAGATCCGTAATTTTGAGTTTTAGTAACATCATACCCGCTGCAACTATTAACTAGAATCACGACTGGCGACCCATATCCACTTTGTGTTAGTTGAAGGTAAAGCTTCTGAGTAGCGCCAACGCCTGAACTGGGATAGCTCTGCACAATTTGTCAAGGTTAAGGCTTAAAGTGGAAGAGGTAAAGCAGGCGTTTTTTTCAACACGGGGCTTAACTGGCTCTCGTTCACAACCGACGTTTCGCGTATCCTATTTGAAGAAAACAAATGAAGAGAATCAAATTTTACGCTCCTGCGTAAACTGAAAGTGAAGAGTACGTCTGCTCCTCTTAAAATAACCTTCAGAGTTGAGAAATTTATACATGAAGGATAGATATTATAAATATTTTCAAAGTTAAAATCATTAATAAAAGAGAATTCACTGTTAAATGCAGAAAAGACAAGCTATAATTACTGATTATTAAATGATTAAATTTGCTTAGCTGGAAAAGAATATAATAGGGATAGAAGGGAACCAAGAAGGTTAGTTCGCTCTTCTTTACCAAAAAATTGACGTAATGTTTACTTGTATTTTACGGTTTCTGTTTAAACCGAAACAGAGATAGTAGTCAGTTGTAACGTCTGTGATTGACGTCATTATTTAGTGAATTATTTAATATTTTTTGGGGAGGAATCTCTCAGATAAACCGACAGATAATATGAGAGTAAGGCTTGCTAATTTCAGCCAGAGATTTAAGTTGATGTATATAGATTTAAATTGATCTCTGCCTGGAATTAGCAATCCTTACTCTCATATTATCTGTCGGTTTATCTGAGAGATAATACATATATATTAATCAGTTTGTCGAAAAATTGTAACAATCGTCATTGAATAGTTACCATCACAGACTTTATCGTGAGAACAATCTTTGCTCGCGTTAATCACTGAATTATAAAGAAAAGGAGAATCGCTTCTTTGCGATTTTGATTTTAACGTAAGTTATTCGAAATATTATAAATATAATACAAGATAGTTGTGTAACTAATCGGAAAGATAAATAATGTGCTTAAGGGAAACGAAAATTCAGTGAAGTATTTTAAAAGAGAGTCCGCTTAATCAGTTGCGATCGTTTGTAATATTATAGAAAGAGATTTAAAACTTGGGTAGGAAGCTATTACTCAGAAAATCAGATACTAGTTGTTGAGGATAAAGTAAATAAATGAGTCTATCGATCAGCAGCCCACAGATATCTCCAAATTAATAAAATCTCTGACTTTCACGAAGCGAAATGCACTTTTTTTGCACGCCTTTTGCGTAACGTATTATTGTCATTGCAGTAAAAGTAATAGTACTAAAGGCTTACTACAACTGTTTAAACAGTGTTTGGTTTAAACACGCGCAGGTATCACGCAGTGTTCTATAACCATACGGCTACGGTACTATTACATCTAGGTTGCTATAACTCATGAAGGTATGAATGATCCCAGAGATTCCCAGAAACTGAGACTCTCACTTGAATATTTTAAAGCGCAGTCAGATACGTTCGTACGTCATTTACATGCGTTGTTAGAGAATATGTGCCGATAAATGGGGATGGTAACGACTCAGCTTACAAGTTCGTGTCATCTAGTGCGCTAGTTCTCTTAAGTTCTATCACCCACGAGTTGTAACGCGAAATAAAACAGCATTCTACAACCTGTGCTTTCTACGAACTACTGGACACTTTTTTTAGCTCCAGGGATCTATGATAGATTATACTTAAAAGAGGGGCTAATTCAGCCACAAATTAATTATAGAATCAGGCAGGATTCCATCGGGTCCTGGAGCTTTGTTCAGCCTTAACGATTTCAGCTGTTTCTCAACACTACTGTCACGAACACTTGTATCACTCATCTTTTCTGTGGTACGAGGATTAAATTTGGACAATTCTCCTGGGTTTCCCTTCGTAAAGGAACATTTGAAAACAGAGTTTACATTTCTGCTTTTGCTTTACAACCCTCAATTTCAGTTCCTGGCTCATCCACGAGTGACTGGACACTAACTTTGGTGCCACTAATAGCCTTTACATACGACCAGAATTTCTTTGGGTTTTCTGAAAGATCATGTGACAAAATCCTGCTAAAGTAGTTACAGAAGTTTTCACGCGTTGGTCTCTTGACAGCCAAATGGGTTTCATTCAGCATCTCTCTTTCTAGCCCTACGCTCTCTGTTTCTTCAGAAGTTTCTTTACAGGGATTGTATACCACGGAGAGTCCCCGCCATTACAAACTTTTCTATTGGGTATATATATATATATATATATATATATATATATATATATATATATATATATATATATATATATATATATATCCAGTGCATGGTCAACTGTTCTTTTGAACTTGAGCCGTAGTTCCTTTACATGCTTCTGTCCTGTGCTAAGAAATTCAAATTCCTCAATACATTCCGTTTTGTGTAAAATTATAAACTGCTGTAGCGTGCCGGCCGAAGTGGCCGTGCGGTTAAAGGCGCTGCAGTCTGGAACCGCAAGACCGCTACGGTCGCAGGTTCGAATCCTGCCTTGGGCATGGATGTTTGTGATGTCCTTAGGTTAGTTAGGTTTAACTAGTTCTAAGTTCTAGGGGACTAATGACCTCAGCAGTTGAGTCCCATAGTGCTCAGAGCCATTTGAACCATTTGCTGTAGCGTAGAAACGCGTTTAGATGAGACACTGATTCGGGTGTCATTATGAAGAGCTGGCGGAGCATTAATAGGACCCAGAGACAATAAAAATATTAGGCAGAATATAAGTGAAAATCGATATTAAATTGAAAATTACGAAATAATGAAGGATGTCGTGCCATGTGATTTTTAGATGTGCTCAGAATTATGAAAAACGGAAATCAGAGGTGATGTGTTGGTGAATGTGCCAACACCTTGTAGATAGAGGAGGCCGAAAATGCACGCTATCTAACGCAGACGGGCGTGAATTCTGGAACAGGATAAGTAGTGAATTCTAATAAGAAAAGTATGCAGCTCCTCTAATACTTAACTTTTATTTGTCCTTGTTGTGAATACAGCATTCTTGATGAGACATTTCATACGATAACTATCAAACTATGTAAGGCTAATGGCGCCTTGCTAAGTCGTAGCCATTAACTTAGCTGAAGGCTATTCTGTCTCTCGGCAAATGAGAGCAAAGGCTTCGTCCGTATAGTCGCTAGCAACGTCGTCGTACAACTGGGGCGAGTTCTCGTACGTCTCTCGAGACCTGCCGTGTGGTGGCGCTAGGTCTACGATCACACAGTGGCGACACGCGGGTCCGACATGTACTAATGGACCGCGGCCGATTTAAGCTACCACCTAGCAAGTGTGGTGTCTGGCAGTGACACCACAAGAGGAAAGGTCGCGTCGAAAGGAATTCAAAAAGTCTAAAAAGTCCATTGCGAAGCGAATACGAGAGGTACGGCAGCGTTGTAGAGGAAATACAGTCCAAAAGTCTACAGATCACATGCAGGCCTCGTTGAAACGCAATATTCTGTGTAACCAGAGATTGACAATTAATCTACATATTAATACGAAACATTTGTAATGATTCTGTTCCGACGTATACGCGAAAAACACACGGCACGGGACCCGAACTGCGCACACAGAATTTTTTTGAAACTAATCTTACTTAACATCCAATGCTCTCGGAGTGAAGATGTTAAAAGAATGATGATAATTCTTACGGATTTCCGAGAAATTAACTGTAGCGTCCTTCTCTTGACTTTCAGTAGGAACTACGCACCAACGTTTACTTTCTAATTTTATTTTCCATCGAACATACACCTTCTCGAGAGTTATTTTATTCGTACGGCTACAGATTGAGAGTAATAAATGTTTGCCACATGAGTACAAAGTAAAACCACAACTGGTGATATATACTAAGGTGACAAATGTCACGGATTGGCGACGTACACATATAAAGATGGCGGTACACTCCATTTTGGAAATGGTTAGAGAATTCAATATTCCGAGACCCACAGTGTCAAGAGTATGCCGAGAATACAAATGTCACGCATTATCAATCGACCACAGACGACGCAGTGGCCGGCTGCCCTCACTTAACGACTAAGAGCAGCGGCGTTTGCGTGGAATCGTCGGTGCTAACAGACGAGCAACACTGCGTGAAATAACCGCAGAAATCTCGTTGGGTCGTACGACGAATGTATCAGTTAGGACAGACCGGTGAAATTTGGCGTTAATGGGCTATGGCAGCGGACGATCGACGCGAGTGCCTTTGTCAACAGCACGACATCGCCAGCAGTGCCTCTGCTGGGCTCGTGACCATTTCGGTTGGAGTCTAGATGACTGGAAACCGTGGCCTGATCAGATCAGTCCCGATTTCGGTTGGTAAGAGCTGATGGTAGGGTTCGACTGTGGAGCAGACCCCAGGAAACCATGGACCCAGGTTGTCAACAAGGCACGGTGCACGCTGGTAGTGGCTCTATAATTGTGTGGGCTGTGTTTAGACTGGGTCCTCTGGTCCAACTGAACCGAGAATTGACCATTTGCAACCATTGATGGGTTTCACTTTCTCAAACAACGATGAAATTTCTATGTATGACAATGCGCCCTGTTACCAATCCGTGCTAGCAATTGGTTTGAAGAACATTGTGGACAGTTCGAGCGAATTACTTGGCCACCCATGTCGCCCGACATGAAACCCATCGAACATTTATGGGATATAATCGAGAGGTCAATTCTTGAACACAATCCTGTATTGGTAACACTTTCGCAATTATGTACAGTTATAGAGGTAGCATAACTCAATATTTTTGCAGGAGACTTCCAATGACCTGGCAGTCTATGCCACTTCTAGTTGTTCCACTAGGCCAGGTAAAAAGAAGTCCGACACTATATTAAGAGGTATCCCATGACTCTTGCCACCTCGGTATATTTCTCTGTAAGGATTGTAACTTCATGAACTGCTCCATATCGTTTAGACGCCGTGGCAGCGATGTAAGGCATACTACGGAGCAGAGAAATTATAAGCATCTGTAGTACGCGCACTATTTAGCCCGATAACAGCCGCGATGCAAGAAACCAGGCTAACTGTTGAACACTGAACTCATTGCGACTCACTGGAGCTGCACCTAAGATTCACTTATAAAGGTTCACATCCTGATTGTGACTTCGCCACAGAGCAAGTACTCTCACGTCCGCAGAGCGCTCACCGAACATACCTGACTCAATCCTGGAGCACCAGAATAGCGTATGTTCTTACTAAAAGTACTGATCTTCCGCAAATAAATGCACAGGTCTGTCAACAAGTCTCTGATGTTCGTCTATGAGAGACTAAAGCAGTCATGTTAAGGGTCCCCTTTAACCCCCCACACAAATATTTCCCATACGAAGATACCACCACCAGCTTGAACTGTACCATATAGGTGAAGAAGAACTACCACTTCCCGATTTGTGGTGCAATCATGCCACTACGTCGGACTAGACGGTCTTTGATGACGTAACTACTCATATATAGTCGTCAGCGTTGAGTAACCGAATGACTGTTACGTTACGGTCTGCGCCGGCACTATTTAGGTGAGCATATGCGTAAATTTTCCGTCACCGACGCATTGTTGAATGCAGTACTTAATCCTGGCTGTGGCGGCTTTACGGAAATCGAAAGACTAATAGTATATTATTGACACAGTGGATAGTAAAATGACCTTTATCTGTTCAACTCTGTGAATGGAATGATCCACCCACACAGCTGTTGTTCCCCTATACGGAAATTTTAGCTGATGTTCTATTCCGTAATGACTTTACTCAGAATGTCATTTCAGCGCCCAAGCGATGGTTGAAAGAAGGAACCACGTTACAATCTTCCAGAGTGACACAGTTTTATAATAGGTGATGGCATTGTGTAGAGGTTCTTATTCGTCTTTCCTGTTTTGTAACACTACGTAGTTTTGTTATACAGTATACACTACCTGATCAAAAGTATTTAGACACCCCTATATAATGCGAAATTAATCACTAGATGTCACGAGAGGCGGACCACTAGTATCAAAGGAGGTGGAGAGTACAGGGTCTATCAAACAGAATCATCTGATTTGGCATGTCTATATTTCTGAAACTAATAAACATATACAATGAATTTTGTTTTTTTATGAACGGGAAACTCACAAAGTTTTTTTTTTTTTCATACCTTTTCATAGGTGTTCAATACGCCCCCCTTGAGATGCACGGCACATGTCAATGCTATATTCAAATTGTTCCCACACTGCAGCGAGCATGTCTCGAGTTACAGCCTCCACAGAGGCTGTTACGCGGTGACCTACTTCATTTATTGTTGTTGGTAACGGAGGCACATAAACAGAGTCTTTTATAAAGGCCCACAAGAAATAATCACATACAGTCAGGTCCAGTGGCCTTGGAGGCCAGTAATGTAAGGCTGAATTTTGGTCCAGTGCCACCAATCCATCGTTCAGTAATCCTTTGATTTAAAAATTCCCGCCCTTCCAGACGCCATTGCGGCTGTGCCCCATCCTGTTGGTAAATGAAGTCGTTCAAATCAGTCACCAACTATGAGAAAAGAAAGTTTCTGCGGACTCCTTGTGAAACTATGGCGGACGCGTTCGACGTCTGTGTCAGACACTTGGGGACGGTCCGGCGATTTGCCTTTACACGAACAACCTGTTTCTCAGCATTGTTCATGCCATCGTCTAATGCTTTGTGCTGTACGAGGATCCGCACCATACCTAGTACGAAAGTCACGCTGAACAGTTATTACTGACCTGCGCAAAACGTAGAACACAAAACGCTCTCTGTTGTCCCGACACCATTTTTACTAGAACTGAAGTGGGCGCACACAGCTGCTACCTAGCGGGAACCATGTAAAACTCGAGAGTCTGCTCTTTCCAACAGTACGTTGTTCACACACATATCTCAAATAACATAATAGTTATGATTTCTGAAATCGGATGACTCTTTTTGACACACCCTTTATTGTGTTGTCAGTAAACAGCAGTAACAACAGAATGAGTCAGTCAGCAGAGCTTGGTGACTTCGAACGTGGATGCGTCACTGGAGGTCGCCTGAGTAACAGAGCCATCAGGGACATTTCAACTCTTCTAAAGCTGCCCAAGTCGACTGTTCGTGATGTGATTGTGAAGTGAAAACGCGAAGAAACACCCCGGGAGTTAAAACAATGGGGTACAATGGTCGCTCAGCTCCTCATGAACCACACATTTCTGTTGTCAGTGCGAAGCGTCTCCTGAGGTGGTATCAAGAGCGACGGCACTGGACAGTGGAAGACTGGAAACGAGAAATTTAGAGTGTTGAATGACGCTGTGCCCTGTGGAAATCCGATGGCTGGGTTTGCGTTTAGCGAATACCTGGAGAACTATACTTATCACCATGTGAAGGGCCACCAGTGAAGGTGGTGGTATTATGGTTTTGGGGTGCTTTTCGTGTCTGGGGTGCGGTCGCTACAATGCGCTTAAGAAAAAGCTAAATGCGGAAGGATGTGAACACATTTTGTAGCACTGTGGACCAATGCATCCTGTCATACATCTGTGAGTCAATAGTCTGTGGACAATAACATTCCTGAAATTGAGTGATTTGCCCAGAGTGCAAACTAAACACCTTTGGGGTGAGTTAGAGAGTCGACTTCACTCCAGACCCCTGCGTCCAACATTACTAGTCTCTCCAGTTTGCACTTTCGAGAAACCATGAACTGCCATTCCTCCAGACATTCAGACTCTCCATTGCAAATGTCCCCAGCAGAGTTCTGGTCGTCATAAAGGTGAAGGATGAAAAGATCCCACATTAATGTTCACTAATAGGTGTCAGAATTCTTTTGACCTGATAGTGTACTGATGCCCCTTATGCAAACAGGTCGACGCTGACTCACTTTTGAACATTCCAGAGCTATAATGCGCCGAAAGAAAGTTGTGTGCACTGTTGCTATGTGACGGGAAAGATAATTGACACAAAATGACAAACATTCGCTCATCCCCTACACCACTTTAACATCGATTAAAGTGTCTACGTAGAGGCTCTTCTTGCATCCTGCACGCAGTCATGCGCAGCGACATGAAAAATGGCGTTGTAAGTGTAATCATTGCAAGGAATTAACGTCGTGCACCGTAGTAGTAAATTTCAGACCCAGTGGCCACCTGTTTAGAGTTAATAAGTGACAGTGGGAAATACGAGAGGCTATAAAGTGTAAAGCTTACGGTTAGTGCTGCGATAAGCAGAGCAACAAGCCCGTGTTTCTCCGCACTGGCCAGAACCCGCCCTACGGGTCGCAGTTAAGTTGATGCGTGCTCAGGCTATTTGCTTACATCTGTCCGACATGGCGACTATTCACGGTGCTCATTAGACTGTAGCGCTTAAGAAACCTGTTCCAGACGCTCTGTTAATATCGGGACGTGAGGAACGGCTCGTGTAGCAGCGCTGTACATAGTGGCCTATCTAGCTCGTTTGACACACGGTGCGGTGTTTTACTTGTCACCCCCCCCCCCCTTCCTCCATCACTCCCGCGAACCCGCCTAAAACATTACTTAATTTTTTGGTGAGAGGGGGAGAAATTTTTTTAATATAATGGCAAATTAAGCAAATTAAAATGTTAACTTTTTTAAACAGCTTCTTATGAATGGACACAAACAAATAGAACTTAATTTATAAATAACAGTTTAGCTGCCAGAATGAGATTTTCACTCTACAGCGGAGTGTGCGCTGATATGAAACTTCCTGGCAGATTAAAACTGTGTGCCGGATCGAGACTCGAACTCGGGACCTTTGCCTTTCGCGGGCAAGTGCTCTACCACTTGAGCTACCCAAGCACGACTCACGCCCCATCCTCACAGCTTTACTTCTGCCAGTACCTCGTCTCCTACCTTCCAAACTTTACAGAAGCTCTCCTGCGAACCTTGCAGAATTAGCACTCCTGAGAGAAGTGCTAGTTCTGCAAGGTTCGCAGGAGAGCTTCTGTATAGTTTGGAAGGTAGGAGACGAGGTACTGGCAGAAGTAAAGCTGTGAGGCTCTAAAACAGCAAAACGATCTGATTTGTGTTCCATGGTTTTGCAAGGTCTCTCGATGCGCTCTAATATTGACCTTCTCAGTTCCTGGTGCAAAGTCAGCGTATCCTCTGCAGCCTTCTCTCCATGCATCATTTTCGTCTTCCTGACAGTTCTACTTTCTACCACAGGAACGCCCAGCTCGACACGTGTCCTTCGCATATCGAAGTGCTTCGTCATCAAGACAATTTCTCCTGTCTTTCGAAACGAGTTCTCATCTTAGTAACACGCATTCCGAAGCTGACTACAGAAATATGTGAATACTTTTGAGCATCGTTGAATTCTTCTAAGACAGTACTTCCTGCACACAAAGACGAGAAATCAGACAATGCAGACACAGATTAAGAGCAGCCCTTCTCGTTTCTATGCTTTCTGAATGGGATGACAGTTCCTCAGTGGCATACATAATCTTTTTAAAACACCGAAATACAGTTTTAACAGCTTCGTAGTGAGCACTCCATGATGTACCTGAAGTCTTTCAATATATATACAGGGTGGTCCATTGATAGTGACCGGGCCAAATATCTCACGAAATAAGCATCAAACGAAAAAACTACAAAGAATGAAACTCTTCTAGCTTGAATACTGCGTTTTTTAACTAGGAACCCCCCACTCTTATTACATATTCGTGTAATACGTAAAGAAATATGATTGTTTTAGTTGGACCACTTTTTTCGCTTTGTGATAGATGGCGTTGTAATAATCACAAACGTATAAGTATGTGGTATCACGTAACATTTGCTTCGTGATACATTACCCGTGTTAAAATGGACCGTTTACTAATTGCGGAAAAGATCGATGTCGTGTTGATGTATGGCTATTGTGATCAAAATGCCCAACGGGCGTGCGCTATGTGTGCTGCTCGGTATCCTGGACGACATCTTCCAAGTTTCCGGTCCGTTCGCCGGATAGTTACTTTATTTAAGGAAACAGGAAGTGTTCAGCTACATGTGAAACGTTAGCCTCGACCTGCAACAAATGATGATGCCCAAGTAGATGTTTTAGCTGCTGTCGCGGTTAATCCGCACATCAGTAGCAGACAAATTGTGCGAGAATCGGGAATCTCAAAAACGTCGGTGTAGAGAATGCTACAACAACATCGACTGCACTCGTACCATATTTCTATGCATCAGGAATTCCATGGCGACGACTTTGAACGTCGTGTACAGTTCTGCCACTGGGCACAAGATAAGTTACGGGACGATGATAGATTTTTTGCACGCGTTCTATTTAGCGACGAAGCGTCATTCGCGAACAGCGGTAACGTAAACCGGTATGATATGCACTATTGGGCAACGGAAAATCCGCGAGGGCTGCGACAAGTGGAACATCAGCGACCTTGGCGGGTTAATGTATGGCGCGGCATTATGGGAGGAAGGATAACTGGCCCCCATTTTATCGATGGCAATCTAAATGGTGCAATGTATGCTGATTTCCTACGTAATGTTCTACCGATGTTACTACAAGATGTTTCACTGCATGACAGAATGGCGATGTACTTCCAACATGATGGATGTCCGGCACATAGCTCGCGTGCGGTTGAGGCGGTACTGAATAGCATTATTTCATGACTGGTGGATTGGTCGTCGAAGCACCATACCACGGCCCGCACGATCACTGGATCTGACGTCTCTGGATTTATTTCTGTGGGGATATTTGCTATCGTGATCCACCGACAACGCCTGACAACACGCGTCAGCGCATTGTCCATGCATGTACGAACATTACGGAAGGCGAACTACTCGCTGTTGAGAGGAATGTCGTTACACGTATTGCACAAACGTTTCAAAGATGGCCGCGGGAATGTTGAAGACGACGACTGCTCTGGATCAAAATGTGGAGAGAGTGTGGGAACTTTTAAACAATGACCGTCGTCTTAGTACTAGATCAATTGCCAATGAACTGGGACTCAGAGTACGATGTCGAGGATTGTGACGGAGAATGTGATGATGCGAAAAGTGTGTGTCAAATTGGTGCCAAAAGTTTTGTCGGTGGATCAGAAGAAATGGCGCATGATTGTTTGCCAGGAAATGCTCCAACGGTTGAATGTTGATCCGAACCTTCTGGGGAAAGTGGTTACTGGTGATGAGACCTGGGTCTACACGTACGATCCTGAGTCGAAGCCTCAAAGCTCAGAATGGCACACTGCTTCCTCGCCGAAGCCCAAGAAAGCTCGAATGGGTAAGTCGTGTATGGAGTGCATGCTGATTCTTTTTTTTTATGGTAAAGGTGTGATTCACAAGGAGTTTGTTGCTCATGGACAAGGATCGACTTCCCCGCGTCCACCTGGCGATCAAGGGCGATTGGATTCTCCACCACGAAAACGCGTCCGCTCACACGCCGCGCGCAGCCGCCGAAGTTTTGGTCAACGTGAGAACACTGTCGCAGCCACCCTACAGCCCCGACTTGGCTCCAAGTGACTTTTTCCTCTTCCCACTAATCAAGACAGGCCTAAAAGGGAAGCGATTCGACTCCATCGACGCCATCCAGCAGGCTTCGACGAGAGCCCTTGACAGCATAACGCGCGAGGCCTGCCAGAAGAGCTACGAACAGTGGAAGACGCGCTGGCAGCGCTGTGTTGATGCTGAAGGATCATATTTTGAAGAATTTTAGTCCGCTGTACTTAAATCTCTAATAAATTTCTGGTTCTAAGTCTTGAAACATTTGAATCACACCCTGTATATATGATTATACATGCTCCAGTCACATTAATACGACTACTGCCTACGTTCGACATTAACTAGCAGTAAAAGGTGTATAAAAAGTGTTGAGAGAACGCGGGAAACATTGCAGTCGTTGTCGTAATGTGGAAATGGAGCAATTTTACAAAACGCCATGATCATTAGCTTCCGGGCCAAGGGAGTAAGTGGCTTCCGGGCCAAGGGAGTAAGTATTTTCGAAAAGGCTAGGTTTGTAAACTTCGTGTGGCGCAGCGGTTAAACTATGAGTTGAATGGCAAAATGGCACTATCCAAAGTGTTTCCTCAACGACTGTTCAACGAGGGTTGTGGTGTGTGGGCCTCCTGACTGTTGTTCCTCGGCGACGAAGGCCGGAATTTGCACGCCGCCAATACCACAACTGGATGTCCACATGATTGGCGACTGGAGGCCTTTTCAGATGAATCATGTTTTATGCTCTATCTGACAGATGACCACTGGCGAGTGCTGCGTGAAACGTATGAAAGCGGAACCTTGCAACAATCGCCGGAGCGTTATGGTCTGGGGAATGTTTTCGTGGCATACCCTGAATGATCTCGTCACTCTGGAAGTCACAGTGGATCAACCCAAATATGTATCTATGCTGCGGGACAATGTCCACCCCTACATGAAATCTGTTTTTCCTCAGCAAGATGGGATCTACCAGCAGGACAATGCAATGTATCACACAGCTTGCAGTGTAAGTGTATGGTTTAAAGAGCACAAGGACGATTTTTCTTTACTCCCCTGGCCACCAAACTCCCCGGATTTAAATCCAGTCGAGAATCTATGGGATCACCTCGACCGGGCTGTTCGCACTGTGGATTCTCAGTCGAGAATCCTAGTCCAGCTGTCCACGCCTCCACATTCCTGTCGATATCTTACAAACTCCACTGACTCACTTCCTCTGCGCCCAAGCTGCAGTACGTGGTTATTCAGGCTTTTGGCAGGAGGTAAAATTTATGTGGCTGAACTGGGTGTACGAGGTGTGGCTATAAAGTAACGGGACTATTGCTGTAAAACATTTTATTCCGCCCCCGGTAGCTGAGTGGTCAGCGCGACAGAATGTCAATCCTCAGGGCCCGGGGTCGATTCCCGGCTGGGTCGCAGATTTCCTCCGCTCAGGGACTGGGTGTTGTGTTGTCCTAATCATCATCATTTCATCCCCATCGACGTGCAAGTCGCCGAAGTGGCGTCAAATCGAAAGACTTGCACCTAGCGAACGGTCTACCCGACGGGAGGCCCTAGTCACACGACATTTACATTTAACATATTATTTAAAAAAGCATACACATATTTAGTTATTGTCACCCTCAATATACTGCCCTCCTCCATCCCTACAACGTTCCATGCGAATTTTCCATTGATGGTAACAGTGCTGGGAGTCTTCCTCTGTAAGCTCCATGATTACACATGCCGCTTTTTCTTTCACTGGTTCAGCTGACTGAAATCTTTTTCTTTTTAATGCAGATTTGACCTTGGCGAATAGATAAAAATCACTTGACGCGAGGTCAGGCGAATAAGGTGAGTGGTCCAACACTGGGATGCCGCACTTCGCTAGAAACCTCTTACGAGAAGGCGCAGTATGGGCGAGTGCATTGTATTAATGCAGAACACATGACTTGTTCTTCCACAGTTTGGGTAATTTTCTTCTTTTTTTCGCGTAGTTGAATAAGAACATCAACGTAGTAATTTTGAGTAATAGTCTGACCTTCAGGAGCCCAGTGAAAATATACACTTCTGGCCATTAAAATTGCTACACCACGAAGATGACGTGCTTCAGATGCGAAATTTAACCGACAGAAAGAAGACGCTGTGATATGCAAATGATTAGCTTTTCAGAGGATTCACACAAGGTTGGCGCCAGTGGCGACACCTACAACATGCTGACATGAGGAAGGTTTCCAAACGATTTCTCATACAGAAACAGCAGTTGACTGGCGTTGCCTAGTGAAACGTTGTTGTGATGCCTCGTGTAAGGAGGAGAAATGCGTACCATCACGTTTCCGACTTTGATAAAGGTCGGATTGTAGCCTATCGCGATTGCGGTTTATCGTATCGCGACATTGCTGCTCGCGTTGGTCGAGATCCAATGACTGTTAGCAGAATATGGAATCGGTGAGTTCAGGAGGGTAATACGGAACGCCGTTCTGGATCCCAACGGCCTCGTATCACTAGCAGTCGAGATGACAGGCATCTTATCCGCATGGCTATAACGGATCGTGCAGCCACGTCTCGATCCCTGAGTCAACAGATGGGGACGTTTGCAAGACAACAACCATCTGCACGAAAAGTTCGACGACGTTTGCAGCAGCAGGGACTATCAGCTCGGACACCATGGCTGCGGTTACCCTTGACGCTGCATCACAGACAGGAGCGCCTGTGATCGTGTACTCAACGATGAACCTGGTTGCACGAATGGCAAAACGTCATTTTTTCGGAATAATCCAGGTTCTGTCTACAATGTTTGGCGACATCGCAGAGAACGCACATCGAAAGCGTGTATTCGTCATCGCCATACTGACGTATCACCCGGCGTGATGGTATGGGGTGCCATTGGTTACACGTCTCGGTCACCTCTTGTTCGCATTGACGGCACTTTGAGCAGTGAACGTTACATTTGAAATGTGTTACGACCCGTGGCTCTACCCTTCATTCGATCCCTGCGAAACTCTACATTTCAGAAGGATAATGCACGACCGCATGTTGCAGGTCCTGTGCGGGACTTTCTGGATACGGAAAATGTTCGACTGCTGCCCTGGCCAGCACATTCTCCAGGTCTCTCACCAATTGAAAACGTCTGGTCAATGATGGCCGAGTAACTGGCTCGTCACAATACGCCAGTCACTACTCTTGATGAACTGTGCTATCGTGTTGAAGCTGCATGGGCAGCTGTACCTGTACACGGCGTCCAAGCTCTGTTTGACTCAATGCCCAGGCGTATCAAGGCCGTTATTACGGCCAGAGGTGGTTGTTCTGGATACTGATTTCTCAGGATCTATGCACCCAAATTGCGTGAAAATGTGATCACATGTCAGTTCTAGTATAATATATTTGCCTAATGAATACCCGTTTATCATCTGCATTTCTTCTTGGTGTAGCAATTTTAATGGCCAGCAGTGTACATTTTCATGAATACCGGAAAAGACGATCATCATCGCTTTAAACCTTGATTTTCTCATTCGAGCATTTTTCGCTCTCAGTGAAGTTCGGCCCTTCCAGTGCATGGATTGCCTATTAGTTTCTGGATCATAAGTGAAAAATCAAGGTTCGTCGCCTGTTATCACTCTTTACAAGAAATTATGATAATTTTCAGTGGTAGTGAAAGTGCTAGTAGATAAATTTTTACGAGGTTCATTATGTTCGATAGTGAGAATTTTCAGCACCATTGTCGCTTACACTTTTCTCATGTTAAACTGGTTATCTAAAATTTGCCTTGCGCATCATTTGTCAGTTCCTACAGTTTCAGCAATCGATCGAATACTCAACTGAAGTTCAGATCGACGGAGATTACCTAATTTTTCGATATTTTCATTAGTTTTTGATGCTGATGGGCGTGCCGGGCATGAATCATCTTCAGTGTCTTCTTGGTCATTTTGGAAACGCTTGAACCACTCAAAAACACGCATTTATGATAAACCGCCTTCACCATACACTTCCTTTAGCAAAAGATAGGTTTCAGTAACAGATTTTCCAAGTTTCACGAAACTTCACAACAATTTATTGATCTACTACTACACTTACCACTTTTCTGGCAAAACTAAATAACAGTTCTTACGCACTGATTTGTCTACAAACACCGGAGATGCCATATGCAACTGACGAGGAGAGCACAGCAAGTGCCGTCACCCCATTTTCCAAGAACTTCGTTCAGTGGAAGAGGAGTCAAAGCAAGCGAACACGTGTCTCGGCTTATCGGAAGACACTCGACCGTTGCTGAAGAAATGGCCGTCAAAGTTTTCGGGGTGTTTTCAAGGTACCTTATGTGCCTTTTACCGCGCGGTGTCCTCTGACGAAATGGTCGCTCAGTGGCCAGCATTGTGGCTTCATAATTTTGCTCTCCGTGTTCGAAAACCTATTATCGGTTTTATTTATTTTATTGTTTTCATTTATCTGCCCACGCCCGTACTAGGTTACTACATGACTGTTCCTTATCACGTTGGAGGATACAAGTGTGTTACAGTAATTGTAACATTACAACTGGATTTCGCAGTGTCACACATTTATTATACAATACATGTGTACATGGTCTGATGAGCGGTTGCAGTCTTTTTAAATTGTCATATTTCATCCTCGCATCAATTCTTATATTTTTTATATGTTTTTCGATGCTTCCCTTGGATGATACCGACCGTAGAAACATTTGAAACACAGATATTCCGAACACCACAAGCATCGCACGAAGGCAGGTTTGCCATAGTTTCGTATGAATCTCACTCCGAAAAGAAATTTTGTTAACATTGGTGAAGATTTCACGCATCGGCAATAATTTCGTGGCAAACCATGTGTAATGGATCACTTTTCCAAGAACTGACGCTTGCAGTTGATTATAAATCAAGGTACGCTATAGGAATTTCACCGAAAACAATTTCAAACAAAATTCTCATTATTTTTTTTTTCTAATTCATCCATTTCTCATACAATTTGTAGACGAATAAGGACAACGTTATGTCAATGGAAAACATTCGCGTAGTAATCTTCTACACACATGGGTATATAAACCAAAAAACATAAAGGAAAAGAAATAATCAGATTTCGAACACGGGGCGCAATGTTAAGAAGCGTCTACACTAAACACTGTGCCACCATTTCGTCTGAGGATATCGCGCGGTAAAGGGCGCATTCATTACCTGGAAAGTACCTCGAAAACTTTGACCGTCGGTTTTTTTTCAGAAAAGGTCGACTACCAATGTAAAGGCCGTGTCACGTGTTAGCTTATTTCGACCCCTCATACACTCAGTGAAGTTTCTGGGAAACCGGATTATGGCACTTGCTATGTTCTCCTCGGTAGAAGGTTTTTCGCTTCACAGCTATTGGTCGTTCATCTTTAGCGCATGCGTACTCACTCTGCGGCTGCATCAGTCCCGTTATTTTATAGCCACATATCGTATATATAATAAAAGCAATTACTTATTGACAAATAGGAAATAATTATGAAAACTGCCCAAACACCATTTACTTATCAGCACTTAATTACATAAACTATTACTTGAAAAATTGAGGTGGTCTAACGTAGTACACAAAAGCATTACAATACTACAGTTCGCTGAACATTTTGTGCACATACCGTTGGAAAGGATTTTGCACAAACTTCCTTGGCAGGTAAGTGCCATACTATGGCAACGCCAGTTAACGTTTATGCTAGGAGGGATGTGACATCTCTTCATTTTCTGGGATGTTGGTCGAATTGTCTTCGTATTTTTGCTGCTGAGTTGGTACTTCCATTCCTCGACACAACGAAACCAACTTCATTCTCGTAAAATGAGATGTATGGCAGGTAAAATTTCTGACAACGTCATCCATTATATGTTAGGTTTAACTTCATTGAGAAGTAATCTCCTTTGTATCTTTTTACTGGTGCCCATTTTGTAAATGACATAGAGTTTAATACACAGGCGCTCAAAAATTAGATCACAGCAAGACGCCATACGCTTGTTTTGCACTCAACCTTGTACTTACCACAGATGTTCGCCTGTGTCGAGTTCTCCATTAGTGCAGTTGTAGAACGTCAGTTCAAGCGCCCCTGTATCTTCATGTACGTTATCATTACTTTGAATTGCTTATATTAGAACTTAACAGTGACACTTCCGCAGAACATAGAACATCACACACATTTGCCTCGCAAAACCGAGCGAACTTGAATTCACCATCTCTGTGTTCTTTGGTAAGAGGCCAGCAGGATTTTCACTTTATTTTTCTGTAGTAATCTCACTTAAGTCAGTATCAAATCGACCTAGGTTCTAGCAAGCGAGATAATAGCAGCCACATACAGTGGTTATGTTCCTCCCCAGTCTACTCGAGTAAACATAGATATTCCGAACACCACGAGCATCGCACAAGGCAGGTGTTTAACACCTGAAAGATGGTTAGACTGCCTGAACGAAGCATTAGATTACATTTCTCCATGCACCCTAAATGTGTGTAAATGTAAATTTCTATATTCTGCTAAAGCAGTCAGGTAGGAGATGAGGTCTAGTGGAAGCAGAATTTGGGAACCGGTCATGGGTCGCAGTTGAGTAACTCACTCAGGAGCGCAATTGCCCGCAAAAGGCAAAGCCACCGAGTTCGAGGTTTGGCACACAGTTGTAATCGGGCACGAAGTTTCACTTCAGCGCACACTGTGCTGCAGAGTCAAAAACTCATTCTGGATCTTTTATTCCAGATTTCTTCGGAGTTTTAGGTAAATACAGCTTAAACGAGCAACGCTTCCGAAATAGATTTAATTACTCATCAATAGTCAGATATTCTGATAGGAGAGACGCCACTTTGTGATACAGCAGCTGTATGCACATACAAAATTGTACGAGAAACTAAGATATCGGCCGCAATTGGGCGCTGACTGGGACTCGAATCCGATTTCCCACTTTATGCGAGCGGTCGCCTTAACCGCCTCGACCATCCGGACACGCTTCCCATCCGACTCAAGTTCTCAACTTGTCACTCGCTAGTAGCCTCCACTATCCATTAACCCCTTTGCTCGCGGCTTTTGCCTGGGTCGCACAGTAGTTCAGACTTAGTGTGCATCCGCGCTGGAAGAACCATACGTTGTCTATGTTCCTAGATATTACTACACATGTGTGTGGTATCTGTTCTGTCAGACATTACTGGAGAATTTTCTGTTGCGCTTAAAGGAAAGGTAGTATTAAAGACCACGTGAAAGGAGCTAAACAGGGCTGTGAATGCTACTGCTCATAAAATATAAGGGATTTTTTAAAGCCGAAGATGGGAACTGTGATCTGGAATGTGCTTCTAAAGAGCCTACATTTACATACCATATTTCTAGACACGAACTCAGTTTAAAGAACATCAGACTGCACATCTAAACTGGTTAAACAGCTGTATGAGTCAACATTTTCTTCTGCTAGAACCAAAACCGAGGCAGTCATTGTTAACATTATTTCACCATTTATATTTGATACTGTGTTGGGTTCTTTGAAAATCATTAATTATATAACAGACGATGGGAAGCTAAAACAGTAGTCAAGTAAAACTTTTTCCGATTACTGTAAGATATCTCGCTCTGGTGAACGTTCAAATTAAACTTTTAAATTTCGATGAAGTATCAGGCGAAACTACTTTTAAATTCTGAATCAATATCTTTTGCGCTGTCTGAAAAAAATACAAACTTGAATAAAAGTTGGCTTGTTATGTTTTTAGCTAGACCTATTTTAATAACTGGCTGTTCAGCCCACATTGTACACCAACCATTTCTGATAAACCTATGTAATTCCACCTTTACACAGATGGTTGCGGCACCTCGGCTGTTCAGTAAAAATACCGAATCTAAATGCTTTCAGCCGTCTACATTTCCAGTTGACATTTTATTTGAGCAACCAGTTTCAGCGCTACATTACGCCATCTTCAAGCTCCCTGACCGACGTGTAGGAAGAAACCCACCTCTGATCTACTCAAAATAGGAGCCAGCATTCAGTGACTGGTCTCCGTAGATTTCTTCTCAACACAGAGATCCCTTCGATCGTTAAGAAGAAATCTATAGACATCAGTCGCTGAATGCTGGCCCCTACTTTGACTGGACCAGAGGTGGGATTCTCACTACACATCGGTCAGGGGGCTTCAAGATGGCACAATGTAGAGCTGAAACTGGTTGCTTGAATAAAATAACAAACGGAAATTTACAAGGCTGAAGCTGTTTTGATTCGACATTTCTTATTTATGAAAAAAGTCATGTGTAGTGAAAAATGCAACTGAATAAATAAAGTTTAATGTTTTAGTAAACAGTTAAGACTTTTAAGTAATTTCAAAATATGTCCTAGCTTGGACCCAGAGAATATAAAGATATGTCCTGGGCTCGACACAAAAAATATGGTGAGCCTACTGATAATTTGACACGATGTATGAAGCTGTTAAATCTTTGGATCGTATGAAGTCTGCTTAACGCCTATACAGCCGACTGGCTGGTTCCCCCCTTCGGTATTAGCAACACGGCATTGCATAAGTGTTTAAAGAGATCTGACCACACAAAACCCATTCTGTTCATGAGTTATTATCTGAAGGCAATGGAAAACTGTGTAGCTTTCTGCCAGTACGAGGTGCATTCAAGTTCTAAGGCCTCCGATTTTTTTTTCTCCGGACTGGAAAGAGATAGAAACATGCGCATTGTTTTAAAATGAGGCCGCGTTCATTGTCAATACGTCCCAGAGATGGCAGCACCGTACGGCAGATGGAATTTTACCGCCAGCGGCGAGAATGAGAACTGTTTTAAATATTTAAAATGACGACGTTTTTCTTACTTGAACAGCGTGCAATCATTCGTTTTCTGAATTTGCGTGGTGTGAAACCAATTGAAATTCATCGACAGTTGAAGGAGACATGTGGTGATGGAGTTATAGATGTGTCGAAAGTGCGTTCGTGGGTGCGACAGTTTAATGAAGGCAGAACATCGTGTGACAACAAACCGAAACAACCTCGGCCTCGCACAAGCCGGTCTGACGACATGATCGAGAAAGTGGAGAGAATTGTTTTGGGGGATCGCCAAATGACTGGTGAACAGATCGCCTCCAGAGTTGGCATTTCTGTGGGTTCTGTGCACACAATCCTGCATGACGACCTGAAAATGCGAAAAGTGTCATCCAGGTGGGCGCCACGAATGATGATGGACGACCACATGGCTGCCCTTGTGGCATGTTGCCAAGCAATGTTGACGTGCAGCGACGGCATGAATGGGACTTTCTTTTCGTCGGTTGTGACAATGGATGAGACGTGGATGCCATTTTTCAATCCAGAAACAAAGCGCCAGTCAGTTCAATGGAAGCACACAGATTCACTGCCACCAAAAAAATTTCGGGTAACCGCCAGTGCTGAAAAAATGATGGTGTCCATGTTCTGGGACAGCCAGGGCGTAATCCTTACCCATTGCGTTCCAAAGGGCACTACGGTAACAGGTGCATCCTACAAAAATGTTTTGAAGAACAAATTCCTTCCTGCACTGCAGCAAAAACATCCGGGAAGGGCTGCACGTGTGCTGTTTCACCAAGACAACGCACCCGCACATCGAGCTAACGTTATGCAACAGTTTCTTCATGATAACAACTTTGAACTGATTCCTCATGCTCCCTACTCACCTGACCTGGCTCCTAGTGACTTTTGGCTTTTTCCAACGATGAAAGACACTCTCCGTGGCCGCACATTCACCAGCCGTGCTGCTATTGCCTCAGCGATTTTCCAGTGGTCAAAACAGACTCCTAAAGAAGCCTCCGCCGCTGCCATGGAATCATGGTGTCAGCATTGTGAAAAATGTGTAAGTCTGCAGGGCGATTACGTCGAGAAGTAACGCCAGTTTCATCGATTTCGGGTGAGTAGTTAATTAGAAAAAAAATCAGAGGCCTTAGAACTTGAATGCACCTCGTATTTCCTTTCTTCTATAACGCAATGTGGGGAAGAACTCGATGATTTACTTACTGCTAATGAGGCTTGGTTCCAATTTTGATGGATATGTGAATGCACACAATTCATGGATTTGGACTAAGGAAAATCCATGTCGGCTGTACAAGTCCATTCTGCACGCTAAAACGGTATGTGTTTGGCAGGCAATGTCACGTATCACATTCTGTCATGGCAGTTACGGCAAGAAAGGAAGAATGAATTGGTTGTTGGTGTTAATAACGATCATCCTCCTTTACCTCCTCTGCATTACTGCAGATGACGTGTCACTGAGCACATTTGTTCTATGCATGCAGTACACGTGAGGCACCTAGTTGTTTCCATTGCACTGTATGGAATACGAAGGTTCTGTTATAGTTCACTAAGCTGCTGTCTTCAAGTTGATGTACCCAGCGCAGAAAACAGCACGCAGGTCGTAGGTTCTGTATCTTGAGGCTGAAACTGACTTTTAGCGAGGTTCTGTTCTCAAGTAATGTATCACTTCTTTGGGATGCCACTCGCGTATTTTAATATAGTCACACGAGAAGACTACATGATCCTAATACAACACCTTCTGATACAGCAAAGTACATGATCAAACACAATTTTTATGAAAATGTATCGCTACACTATTTGTGGCACGTGTCTGTGCCTCATGACTAGTGGAGTGAATCTTTTAATACTGAATACTGGCAAACACATCCTGCCACAGACAACATGACTGCACATCTCGATTGCCTAATCCAGAGTGACGAACAGAAACTTAAACAAAAATTGGAAACACATCCTACGACATACAACATGTCTGTTCTTCTCGACTGCCTAATCCAGAATGACGAACAGCCCGAAACGCTTCGCGTGCCATACCAGAAAAGGCGTGACCCGAATGCTTCCGAAGTGCTTCGTCAGCAATTCCGTCTGTCTATTGTTTTTTATTTAAATTGTTTTTAATAATTCTAAAATGACTGATTGATAGTCAGCTGTTGCGAGATATTTATATTAAAACGTGAAGTCATTCCAATGAGTAGTTTAGCTAATAATAATAACTATACTTTAACTTTTAGGCGCCCTTGCTCCGAACACAGCAGCCAATCACAGAGCAGTAGCATTATGCAGGCGGTCTTTCTCACGGGAATGGTACCGAATCTAACATCTGTCACAGGTACCTCACACCACATTTCGTCATCTATATACTTCGTGTGTCTCCACTGCTCTGGCAACAGCTTCTTGGAGCCTGATATGATGGCTGACTAAGCCAGAAATATTACACAGTATGAACAGTGAGCCTCAAATACAGATGACGCAATCAACGGCTGCCATATGACAGATAATTGGGAGAGAGGGGTCCTAGACCTGGAGGTGTGAAATATTTTTAATGTTTTCGAAGAGGAATCGCGACTTTTAAGTAACCATAAAGAAGTTCCAGTTGCGACCCAGTTAAGAACCGACGTAAAACCGATCTTAAATCAATTTCTTGATAGAAAAACATCTGACTACACTGTATTTTTACCTCGGCCTGAGAACAGGGTGAGGGAGGAAAGGAGGGGCGCTTGGCCCCAGGCACGGGCACCTTTGGGCGTAACAATTTATACCTGAAGACAGCTACAGTACAGGTGGTCTCAGAAGGATAATACTATGGATCATACAGCCATATACACCACAACTTTCTTGGATCAGCGTTTTATGGCCATGTAAGTTCGAAGGGATTGTGACCACCTCGTTCCCCAGATTTATACCCACCTGAATTTTTCTTATGGAGATAAGTTGTATACAAAACCCACCCTCACACTATTCTGCATCTACATCTATACCCTACAGATCACTGTGAAGTCTGTATGCCACATGTTATGATTTCCTTCCTTTCAAGTGAGAAGCGCGAATAGAATGACGATTAAATGCCTCTGTGAGTGCTCTAAGTAATCTAATCATTTTCTCACGAGCTATGCGGGAGTAATACGTAGATGTTTGTTGTGTATTCCTAGATTTCTCGCTTGATGCTACTTCTTGCAAATTTCTAAGCAGGCTTTCGCGGAATAATTGATGCCTGCTTTCATACGTTTGCTAGTTCAATTTTTTCAGCATTTTCGTGACTTTCTCCCGTGTTCGAGGTCACTTTAAGGTGTAAAGTTCTACAACGAGATTCTTCTCATCTGCTTTGAGGAGTCTGGGAAGCCAAGCCTGAAAAATGGGGTCAAAAAGACGTATTCTTGCCATTCCGTGGAAACATTCATTAAGAGAAAGTCAGAACATCACACAAACGTTATGGACCTAATGTACTGCCTTCATTTATCCCTGAATGTGGCTATTGAAACTACAGGGTACTTCATTCCTACACTCACTGCACATACCGATTTGTGAGAATATCAACTGTCATTTACGCTGAGGGCTCACCATTTTTCTTTTCCCATTCGAACTGAAAATAAAATGTATTTTGTGACATGGGTAATATAGACAAAAACTTATGCTCACAGTCCCATTATTACTAGAATGTGCTACTTTTTTGTATGAATAGTATAGGTGCCCACTCCTGTCTTTTATCCATGTATGATAAGAGTGCAGGCTTTCACAGCCAATGTCAACTTCTGTTAGAACTTTCGGGCTGAGAAGTAGTGGTATATGCATTAAACTATTCAGTTATGTTTCATCGCCTTGTGTCGGAGCCAGCTTCAGAGACAAAACGCTGTGGCAGCTGCGTCTGAACTAGGACTTTTGATTTTTTTAAAAAAAATCAGGAATCCGATATATCGATATTTAAAAATTATGCTTATCGTCTCACGATATATCGAGTAAAGTATTGATATATCGACATGAAAAGTTTCGAAGTACATGCCCGTAAAAATATCGGCTGCAAATTGTAAATATACTGCCAGTTTTAGAGCTGTATATTTAAGTTTGCAAAAACAGACATAGTGTCTAATAGGATAGCCGCAATCATTGATTTTACAATGTTAATTAGCATCTGTCCTGATTGCAAAATGTTTATTCATATGACTGGTTTCGGTTCATCTAGAACCATCTTCAGATCTGTAACGATAACGATACTAATTTACTATTTGACGAATGCAAATCTTTTTCATCCTATCTAGTCAACATCAAATGTACCAGAGCGTACCTGATATTTCGGTTACAGGAGTAACCCATCAAAATACAGCAACTTTCACATGCTGCATCACATAAAATTGGTTGGCAGAATGCACGTCATTTATATTAATTATATCACTATTACCGACAGGTGGCGTCTGGTACATTTGTTACATTACATATGCACATACTGTATTCAGTAGATTTTTGTGATTAACTTTTATCTCCAAAAATACTTAATTAAAATCTGTAGATGTCAAGGTTAAAATCTGTACTTATCAAAATTAAAAAACACAGTAAAATTACTATTTTTATACGATCGAATATCGACATTTGCATACAGGAGACATTTGTGGTGGTGTGCAGCAAATCAAACACAAAAATAGCTAATTGTGGAAAGAATTACCCTATCCCATTAGATTATAAGATGTACTCTTTAAGGTGTTCCCCAACATAATTTCTATGAAAGCATGTGTCGCAATGTATGAGAGTTTATGAAGCTGTAAATTGGTGTGCTTCTGTATAATCATAAAATATTTCTTTTATTTCCATAGTTATTATGTAACGTGTATATCACCACTCTCAAAATCTCAACAGTAAACATTCATGTGTTGTATAATATGTTTCGAGCAACTGGGAATATTTGTGGGTTTCTGTGTGTCACATTAATAAATATTTGGCAAATTGCCCAGTTTTCTTTATATATCTTTCCCATTAATCTAACTCGATAAAAATCCCAGCCAGTGAACAATATTCAGACAATAGTTCCTTAGGTTTCATGTACCTGTCTTCCCAACAATTAGATTTATGTGGTTGTTCCAGATTAAATCTTTCATACTGAGAAAAGCACTGTATATTTGAGCATTGTGGCATATTCCAGTTGCAATGTATCGACTTGGACTCTGCTATATGTAGTTTTCTAGGTAGCATAAGCAACAGAGCATCTGGGATTCACACAACTGGAACCTGCAGAATCCATGTTCGTAACAGCAGATTAGTTTAGAGTTGTGCCTTAGTAGCTTAGATCCAAGCCTGTGAGAGTTAAAAGTTCCTGGTTCAAGTCTCTGTCCGTCAAACAGTTTTCATTTTCCAGGGAATTTAAAGTTGGAGTATAATTTAGTTATTTGCATGTTCCGTGAAATCTTAATTGGAACCTCTTGTTACGATGTGGAATGAATCATTCAGAAATTTTTCTATGGAGCGGGGTTGACAGCAGATATGATTTCAGTTTGTGTTTGAAGTTAATTTTATTATGTATTAAATTCTTTACACTGATAAGTAGGTTAGTCAAAGACTTTTATGTTTGAATACCTCACTCTTTTCTGTGCTAACTAAGGTTGAGTTGCTGAGTTCACACAGGAGAATCGTACAAACATATCGTCATTTGACCATCGGACAGACTTCCATATGGATGACATAATAATAAGTATGCCTGGTGTAGAGTAACAACTGAGAGATTTGAAAGCAAATAATTCCCCAGGTCCAGATAGAATCACAATTCGGTTTTATAAAGTATACACGACAGCATTGGCCCCTTACCTAGCCTGCATTTACCGTGAATCTCTCGCTCAGTACAAAGTCCTAGGTGACCAGAAAAAAGTGCAGGCAACTCTAGTCTATGAGAAGGGTAAAAGAATGGATCCGCAAAATTACAGAGCAATATCCCTAACTTAGGATTGCTGCAGAATCCTTAAACATTTTCTCAGCTCAAACATAATAAACTTTCTTGAGACTGAGACACTTATGTTCACAAATCCGCTAGGTTTTAGAAAGCATTGCTTGTGCGAAACTCGGCTTGCCCTTCTCTCACGTGATATACTATGAACTATGGATGATGGGCAACAGGCAGGCGTTATAGTTGTAAATTTCTGGAAGGTGTCTGACACGGTGCCTCTATTAATAAAGATATGACTATAGGGAATAAGTTCACAGACATATAAATGGCTCAAAGACTTCTTAAATAACAGAGCCCAGAATGTTGTCCTCGACAACAAGTGTTCAGAGACAAGGGTATCGTCAGGAGTGCTCCAGGGAAGTGTCCTCTACATACATAAATTATTTGGTAGACAAAGTGGGCAGCAATCTGCAGTTGTTTGCTGCTGATGCTGTCGTGTACAGTAAGGTGTTGAAGTTGAGTGACTGTACGAAGATACACCACAATTTAGAAAAAATTTCTAGTTGGTGTGATGAATGACACATAAGTCTAAATATGGAAAAATGTAAGTTAATGCAGACAAATAGGGAAACCAAACCTGTAATGTTTGGATACAGTACTACTAGTGTCATGCTTCACACTGTCAAGTTGTTTAAATATCTGGGCATAACATTGCAAAGCAATATGAAATGGAACAAGCAGGTGAGAACTGTGGTAGGAAAGGCAAATGGCTGACTTCAGTTTATTGGGAGAATTTTGAGAAAGAGTGGTTCACCTTTAAAAGAGACTGCATGTAGGATACTGGTACGACCTGTTCTCGAGTACTGCTAAAGTGTTTGGGATCCGTACCAGGTCAGACCAAAGGAAGATGTTGAAGCAATTCAGAGGCAGGCTGCTATATTTCTTACCGGTAGTTTCGAACAACACACAAGTGTTACAAAGATGATTCAGAAACTCAAATGGGAATCCCTGGAAGGAATTCGACATTCTTTTCAATAAGCAGTATCAAGAAAATTTAGAGAACTGGCTCTTGAAGCTGAATGCCAAAAAATTCTACTGCCATCAACACACATTGCACGCAAGGACCATGAAGATAAGATATGAGAAATTAGGGCTCATATGGAGGCATGTAGACAGCCTGTTTTCCCTCGTTCTGTTTGTGAGTGGAACAAGAAAGGAAATGACTGGTAGTGGTACACGGTACCATCCACCACACACCATATGGTGGCCTGCATTGTGGATATTGTAGGTCATTTTTCTTTGTAGTATTTAAAAATATTACTATCGTTTTCCACCTAGGACTGGTTGTTGTGAAGAAACGTCTCGAGAGCAAATGTATTCTGAGGCTGCTGACAGTGTGCCCAGTTGTTTTATGACTTTCTTCAAGAGAATTTAAGGCCAAACTGACTGTTACACAATTGTGAATGTTTCAAAAATATGAAAAGATTTTATCAGAGACCACTATAGTCAAAATTTTTGTTGACTTCAATGATTCAATTAAGTAACATGTTTTCAGGTACAAACATACTCTTCAGGGTACAAAGGCAATACAAAAAACACTTAACAGAAGTATACAAGGCTGTTTACAGTCTCAGCATGTGCTGTAGCCATCTTTATTCATTCAATATGGTTGTCTTCTTGTGGTGTGTTCAGTTGTGTCTACTGCTGTGGCTCTTAACCATTGATTATAAATTTGCAAATGACACTTAAAACAAGTCATCACATTCAACAATAACACGGCTACGTAACTGCCCTCATAAAATTAAGTGCAACTGGCCTTAGAAATGTCATAAAATATGGCACCATGAGAAGGGATAAGCACACAGCAAACAATCCTAACAGATATTGTAATTCTTATACACATCAATACATATACCAGGTGACTGTTGCGGTTTACTGCTAAATGAAGCAACAGAGGGGAAATTATGTGTATGACCCCATGTTGATTCAGGAGGAATCCCACATAATTTGTGAGGTGATTCTACATGTAAAAATAAACCAAGAAAGTCCTTTGAACATCATCTGATTTATGTTCAATCATTAGGGAAATGGAGCAAGTTGAAGACTACACACATCCATGAATGAATATGAAGAAAAGGGTGAATATTACTTATCAAAATGCTGTGTAGGCACTGTGGGCAGAATAACGGTGCAGGAGATGACTGACCCATCCTACAAGAGGTGTGGGACTTCTCTAACAGATGGCAGCACTGTGACATTGCACTGAGGCAACAGCTACAAGAGTACCCAGTGTGTGTGGGGGGGGGGGGGGGGGGAGGAGGAGAGGGAGGGAGGAGGAGGAGGAGGACAGAGAGAGAGAGCATCTAATACACAAGTAACATCAGAATGAGAGGACATATAGTCAGTTGAGGAAAGGGAAGACATTATTGCAACATTACTATGGAATCCCAGCACCAGTCTCTGGGCGTTAGTAGTCAGCTCGATATTCCACAAATGCAAGTGTGGCAAATGTTATATTCTGAGGCCTTGTACCAATTCCATTTGCAGCCTGTGTAACATCTGTATCCAGGTAATTCATAGGGTGACCAAATGCAATTGTTTAGAAAGGAGGACAAACAGCTTCAAAAAGGAGAACAAAATAAGAAAAGAGGGCACATCAAACGGGTCAACTGCAGATGTGGATACCACCCGTCAGTTTTGGACAAGTCACGTGACTGCCGGGAACTACCGGTAAAACTAGTAGTTAATTGTTACTCATGGTCAGGTGGTGGTTAACTGAGCAATATAAAAAAAATTGAAAACATTGACTGTGGTGACAGCGTGGCGTCAATTGTTTTGTTATGTCAACAACACGAAATTGTTTACAAAGCGAAAAACGTGAGACCATTCACCTCCCTTCTTTCGGCGCACCGCTACCAACATCTACAATTCAAGCAGCAGCTGACGACATGTAAACTGCACTTTAATCTTCCGAATACAAATAAATTGAATAACTATGGAACAATGAAATAAAACCATGACAGTTAATCTGTCGAGTTATTTCTTACCTTTATTGGCCACTGAGACTTACGTTCCAGCTCCACAATCTTACATTCCGCTTCAAATTCGTTTATCCCTTTCTTACAGCCGGATATTTGCAGGAAAGGACATCAGAAAAATGTATACTTTCGTTTAGCCAAAGCCAAATATTTTACGTAACTCACTCGGTTAAAAATTACACTCACAAATCACACGTGCACTACAGGAAGCCAAGCCAATACAAAGTCAAGATAACGAAACGAAAATTTTAAATAATCGATATTTGCATTCGCTTATAAGTAGATCAACAATAACATCGACAATCCTGGTGCCACCTACTAACACCGCCTTCGTGCGTGTTTATTACGAAGGCTGTGCCAATAGTTCAAGTATTTAAGAAATGAGCAATAGAACGGGTCGAATTGTAGAATTAACTTATTACGCTCAACTTTGCGAAAAAGCCGGACACTGTAAAAATCCGCCCGGACCCCGGACAAAGAGCTAAAAAGGAGGAAAAGTCCGGATTAATCCGGACGTCTGGTCACCCTAGTAATTCAGTAAGCAGACAACAATTTTGTGAATCATTAGCTGTACACAGAGACATCATGCAATACATTTTACTTACAGATGAGGCTAAATTTACAAGCAATGGTATCATGAACACACTTAATTCTCATACATGGGTGATGGAAGAAGCTACATGACACCAAGGGAACAAGATTTCAAGTTAGGTTCTTAGTGAACGTCTGGTGTGATATGCTTGATGACCTTGTGTTCCTGCCAAATCACAGGGCAGACGCAGGTATGCATGTTTCCTGGCAGAAAATCAATTTGCACTTTTGGAAGAGGTGACATTTGAGCAACAATGGTAAATGTACCTGCAACATAATGGATCACTGAGTCTCTATACCAGACGTGTATATCAGTATCTGAATAACACATTTTCTCAATGGTGGACAGTATCTGACGGACCCATTAACTGACCTGCTTGATCACCCGACCTAACTCCAATAGACTTATGTTTATCACGCTCGTTAATGCAGAATGTGTATACTGCAAAGGTGTAGACATGCGAAGAACATGTCACTCACATCATTGACACTGTTGCCTGCATTAACCCTTTCACAGGTGCATTGTTTTGTTGAAACCCAGTGAAGATAATCTTTTACTATTCAGTTATAATTGTGATCAAGTTATCTTTTACTTTATTTAAAAAATTTATATTAAAGTTTACTTACCACAATGTGAAAAAAGTCTTAGAAATTTTATCATGCAATAAAGTTATGAGCTGATACTGGACACAATAATAATAAGCAAAGAAATGTGTTCCGACAACTGTAGCAATTCCACGACAAACTGAAACTGATTGTAGTATAGTTTTCATACATCTGGTGCAATGTACTACCAAAAGATGTCAGACATACATAGAGGTAATAAGACATATTCCCACAAGCTTTGGGATACCTCTAAGTTGGTTTTATGTATGCTTCCCAAGAACCACAAATGACAGATTAATTCTGTGGTGAGTGTATTTCCCAAGCCCCTTCCACAAACTGCTTTGGTGGGAACCAAACTTCCTAAGATCCATTAAAACACCATTGTTTGGTAGGATATATACTTCCCACAGTCCTTAGGACTATATTTCACAACAAACAAACTACAGCTGGTGCAGCAGATTGCCACTAGAGGCCAGAAGCGTACAGAAATGGTAACACATATTCCCTTCAATGTTATAAAGAAATAGTGGACAGTTTACGCCCCAGGGTCCGTGGAAGGGTTAAAACCTGCTGAGATGATGTTCAATGTGCAACACAACACACTGTTCAAGGTGCTGACAAGTGCATTGAGACGAGTGTGGGACGTTTTGAACACCTCTTGTAGGATGGATCAGCCACCTATAACACCATTATTCTGTCCATCACAACGCCTACACAGCATTTCAGTAAGTAATATTCACACTTGTCTTTATAATGATTCATGGATGTGTATAGCCTTCGACCCACTCAAGTTCTGCAAGGATCAAAAATTGGACAAATGTTAATAGGACTTTTTCAGTTTATTTTCACATGTAGAATCACTTCAAAAATTATCTGACATTCCTCCTGAATCACATTGTGTGTGTTTTTATTTTTCATGTAAATTATATTGTGACAGTGGAATTTAAAACTTACCTGACAATAGAATGCACCATAAAATTTTGGGCCAACTGCTGCATGTGAATAAGATGCTGCCATGATATATATGATATGATGTTTCATTGCAGAGACTCCTGGCCATCTTCAGGTACACACTAGTGAAAGTACACAGTGCTCCTCTGTAAAAACTGCACCAGTGCATGCATGTTGTGATTGTGCAAGTGTTACTAGACTGTGTGTGCAACTGCTGCATGTCTGTGTTGCTGGGAGCAACCTCTTCAATATAAGATTGGTTGTCTTCAAACAGTACATTTGCAGAATGATGCCAATTATTCAAAGAAGGAAGTTTTTCTGTAACATTATTGCATGCATTATCTAAATGGAAACCACCATCCCGACTGGTAAGGGCCTCAAACAGTTGTATTTCCACTGCCTCACTGTTAACAAAATTCCAAAAGTTTGAGGTAGGCCACAATTTTTGTTTTTGTATATTTCACCAAATGACCAGTAGAATTACAGTGTTTTGTGGTAGTAGCTTTACTGTCTTGGAGATTGCGAGTAAGCCGCTGGTATTCCATGATGTGCTCCTGAACAACTGTGGCAAATCATGTACACAAAGGAGCACATCATGAAACACCAGCAGCCCACTGACTTCCTCCAAGACAGCAAATCCACTGTCACAGAGCTCTGTAATTCTACTAGTCATTCAATGAAACACAACAAAACAAAAATTTTGGCCCCCACTTCAAACTTTTATAGCTCCATTATCAATGAATCAGAGGAAATATGACTGACTGAGGCAGTTAACAATCGTGGCAGCACTTTCCATGTAGGTAATGCATGGAACCCTGTTATAGAATAACTTCAAGCTCTGCATAATGGCATCATTCTGCAAATTTACCATGTGACAACAATTGATATGATAATGAAGAGGATGCTCCCAGCAGTGCACAGACTTGCAGCAGATCCACATGCACTCTAGCATCTATACTGAAAGTGATAAGTAGCACACCATGCATGTGTCGGTGTGGTTTAAAAAGATGAGCTTAATTCACTTTCGTCAATATACACCTGAAGATGACCAAAAGACTCTGTGCCCAAATATCATGCAGCTAGTTATTGATATATGGCAGCTCACAAAAATTTTAAGGAACTGTTCTGTGACTTGGCATGCTCGTTAATTCTTCCAATTACAAAATTTATGTTGGTTTCAGAAGCACTGGATTACTCTTTAGAAGTTTGGTTTTTCAAGAAACGAGTTAGAAGATGTGCAGATGGCAGAGAGTGGGAACAATCTCTTAAGTATTCAAAACAGTTGTTTACCCATCTTTCAGGTTTCCTCTGCAGAATTTATGATTTCACAGTGTCAGTTTGCAGCTGACTGCAAATCTAAAAATTTCGAAAATTAGGTAGTTTACTACCACAGAAGAGATGCAAAACTTAACGTCAGACACATCACTGATATTGCTCTTCAGAATGATGTAAGCATTGTGTCAGTATGAATTGTAAAACCCCGTAATAAAACATTGTGTGGGACAAACTAACATAGAGTTTCGAAAGCCAGTCAAGAAAGATGGGCATTCAAAAGATTGATGCATCACTTGTTATTTAGTTGGATCCTAAGCAACATGATATGCAGATATGCATCTGAACACTTCTGGTTTATTAGTATGATGCCTTATAAATGATCTGATATCTTCTTATGACTGATTATTTTGACAACATTGCAGCTTACAAAAAATGCCCCGTTTTAATCTAATTTCAACTCCAACACTTACTTTGTACTGAAACATTAATTGAAACTATGACAAGTAGTAACGCTGTGTAAGGTTCCGACTGGTAAGTCACTTACAATAGTCATATAAATAAAATACTGTGTGTAGACGAGTTGAACAACAAACTAAGATGGAGGCATCATGTAAATAATCTTATACGGTGTAACGGTACTGTAGTTTAGCTTGGCACATATTGCACTTGGGAGTATCTCGACTGTGTTGACATAGTACTAACTTATGTAGTATACTTTCACCCCTGTACAGATTTATCTTCTGGGAAAATGTAGGCGAATAAAATACTTCAACAAATGTTAGCAGTAAGAATAGTGTGGAGATATCTTCAAAGATACAATCATGTCCCTGTTATTTACATCTCACAGGTATTTTGTTACAAACAATAAAAATTAGTTTCAGACAGACTGTGATTTATATACATACACAGTGCATAGTACGTGTACAAAATGAATTTCCATGTACACTTATTCACCTTGTGTACAGTACAGAGAGGGCATCTGCATTATGCCACAAATGTTTTAAACAAGCTACATCAGACGGAAACTGGGAATCCCACCAAATTCAAAAGCATCAGCTCTTTTGGAATTAGAAGGTCAAATTTAAATTTTAACAATGTAAGCACAAATAGTATATAGCAAATCACCCACAGGAATGAAATTATAAGCCACCACATGGATAGCATCACACATTACTGCCATGTCTGTGTATCAGTTATGGCATCATTTCACTTATTACCTTTTTATTTTCAGGATCAGGATATTCAGAATACTACCTTTCTTTGCAGGTGTATGTTTGCTCTCAGGAAACACCTAATTACACCCATTAACAGAGTGGTATATCAAATACTGAGAGATGCAGCTTTACTTCATTTTGCAATGCTTAACAGACACTAGTCTATAAATCACAAACAATAGAAGTCATTAGGGATCTACTTTTTTCTTATGAAAGGAACCATCACAATCTAGGTAAATCACTGACATTCTGAAATCTGTTTTCTGAATTAGATTATGGCAACAATTTGTTTAGAATATGTTTTTACATCTACAAAACAATTCTTCTTTGTAACTCAGACATCTATCAGTGTCATACAAATAAGATCTAAGTGAACATAAAAATGTGACAGACTCCAGTGACCACACTTTGTTTGCACGGTAGTACGCACAGATTGTTCATGTTGGAATATCCGAAGTTTCTCATTCTGTTCTTGTTTTCTCTATTTACCAAAGGGATAAATCGCTAGAAAGTTCAGCTACATGTGAAACTATCAATACCTGAAAGAGGTGGAGGACTTTCTGCCGCATCATGGTTGGCAATGAAACTTGTTGCTCACACCAGTGTGGAGTCTAAACAGCAATCCTTACAGTAGTAACAGTTTAATCAGCAAGCCCAAAAAGTTCAAAGCACAATAAAAATGCATTTGACATCATGGGAACTAAGTTTTCAGAACAATAATGTATGTTTTTGGCACATTTTATGGTCAAAAATAAATAACATTTGAGATGTAGAGTCAAATAATGCTGTGATCTGGAATTAGCCTACTAATGACACCGCATGCTCACCAGCTGGTACCTGGACTATCTACCTGATTCTTAACCTTGTTTGGGAGATTTTTGAATGGCCGCATATGGTTAAACAATAAGCTTAAACATAGATCTTACTTCATTTACATAACACAAGGTTTCTTTTCCAATGGTTCCAATGGCTCTGAGCACTATGGGACTCAACTGCTGAGGTTATTAGTCCCCTAGAACTTAGAACTAGTTAAACCTAACTAACCTAAGGACATCACAAACATCCATGCCCGAGGCAGGATTCGAACCTGCGACCGTAGCGGTCTTGCGGTTCCAGACTGCAGCGCCTTTAACCGCACGGCCACTTCGGCCGGCCAGTTTCTTTTCCTTCAGGAGGTGTCACCATCATACAAGCAAACAATACATGACTCCAGTAAGTGATCACAATGCTAACGTGTTGGCTAGTCACTCATAACAGCTTTCAGAATTTCACCACAAAAAATAAAACACGAATACACGCAATCGGTTACTTTTGATGAGTTATTTCTGTAGCCAGGTGTATTCCTTTTTAAAATAAATAGTATCAAAATTTCGATACACAAGCCCACGGCCATCCCCAATCCCATCTTATCCTATACAATCAAAACTTAACATCCAGGGACCATCACACATCTTTACAGCATAAGAAAAAAGACTTTTCACATCATTTCTAACACATTTAAGTATTGAAACTTCTAAGTTCTTGAGAGGCTGAAATTGCAGGCATTGGAATTGTAAGCTGAGGGTCCAAAACAGCTCTTTTTATGCAAAAGGAAGTCGCTGTTTAAAAAAAGGAAAACATCAACACCAGACAATACGCTGTACTGAAAGCTAAAGTAAAACAGGCAGTATGTTACGAGTACTAGAAAGCACCAGCTTTACACACAAAAACGATAGTTTAACTGCTTGTTGGTGGTACGTAGAAACCCTTCCTCAAAATGTGAGTGACAAAGTGGACACCCAGAGTAGAGCATGGTTTCCTACTAGTGAGACGTTACTCTGAAAGGCTCATGACTGACGAGGTATTTGTCGCCAGTTGACTCTCTGTGTTAGGAAAACACATTCTTCCTCTAAACCAGTGCCTCAATGAGAAACATAATGGGGAAACTAACTGTCCTACAGGTAACCATCCACACTGAAGCCAACTGAAGGCTTCTCGAGCAGATAAGCTAATCTGCAACACATCGTAAGCTGTCATCCTGCAGGGCAAAACCATGAGAAAACTTGCTGGATATGTGTACACAAAAGGTCCATAATAATAGAAGGTTGCCCCATTGGAATGAGGAGAACAGCTTAAGAGGAATCAATCATCAATGGGCTGGCACCAACACATCATTAGCCAGTGATAAGGTGTGACAACAAATTTCAGTGTGCTGGAAGTGCACAAAAGAGAATACATGCACAAAAACTGGGTAGTTACAGAGCAGATAGGGCCGCTGTTGGCAGAAAGACAATGTTCAGCAGTCTCTTTTTTTTTATGAGAGTGAGACTTTGTAGCATTCTTTCGCGAGACTTTATGTTGGCACTTAGGTCTCAAGACATGGTAGTCAGGACCTGGTCTGCACTCACCCTTGACATTGATCTGATCACGCAATGACTTAAGTCTACTCCTTGTTGTTCTGATTTCCATTTCAGTCTATGTTGAATTTCATTCCAGTTCAATGCTTAATTTCATGAGTGTTCAACTTTGTTTCCTCTTATGAAGCTAGCCTTCTGTCTCCCATGTGATGTTGCTAAGAGCATTTTCGAGTCCAATATTGATCCAAGTTTTGACTCTGCTGCCAACGAGTAACTCTCATGGCCACTGCCATCTGATTAAAATCTAATTTCCTGGGTGGCTTCTCTGTAACCCAGAGGCACACAAAACTTCAGAGAACTGACCATTGCTACTACCTGAATGATAGATGTGTGGTTGTTTAGCAACCACCAGTGAACCACAGCACCAATTCTCTCAGCATGTACAAAGGGAATAGGCCATACAACACCAATTACTGCCAATAACCCAGCAGGTACCGCCCAATTGCAGAGATGAAGGAGAAGATAAGAGCGCAAGATGCATAAAACCAAAGATTGACACTTGCTGAGAGCCAATTCTGCACTGATGTTGATCAATTGAATTTTGCAAAATTTAACTGACAAGCCAACTTCTCAAAACACCCGTTCAAGGACTCTGAGACCCTGTACTTAATGTTTACTGTTTTTTTTTTGTTGCTGTTTCAATAAGGTGTTTTGATATTAGTATCTGTGTCCAGCTCTCAGTCATTCTGGTGTTTTGCATACATCCAGTGAAGAAGTGGCATCTGGTTTGATTAATTATAATCAAATCTGGTGCCCAGAGAATAAGAAAATCAATAAACTTTTCCCTATATCAATGCTAAAAACTCCCATTTGTCACATTTTCTGTCTTGGGCTCAATATTACTTAATTTACCACATATTTTTGCACCCAACAGGAGACCATTTGCACATCCTTTTCACGTTCAACACATTTTTGGTGCCCAGCATGGAGCTCAATATAATGCAAGTCATTACAGTGTGTTTCTCGATCTCCAAACACATTTTTGGGCTCCATCTGTTGTGTTTTCTAATCAGTCAACCTTCATTTTAAGATATATCTTCTATGTCCTTGGGGAGTTCATATGACCAAGTTTTAACCAAATTAGTATGCTGAAGATTCCACAGCCTGTTGCTTGTCTCAACATCTCAGAGAACTGGCATTACTGAAAGACAAAACCTAACATGACATTTATTTCATTCATCATCTTTCATGCAGTTTCAAAAGATAGTGAGCTGCACTGATAAAACATGTGAAATATAGCATTAGGTTGGAACATTCACAGGCCAGGCCTGTGGATAGTGATGACCAAGCAGGTGGGGAGTGGCACACAATGAAAGTGATGTGGTGATGAGAATTGGGAGGGGGTAACAAGACAGAGGAAGGTGAAACTGTTGAGTGGATAATATGGGATCAGTGGGTTAAAGGAGACTGATGCCAGGAGGGTTACATGAGTTGCTAAGATAACGCTCATAGTTCAGAAAAGTTGGTGTGGATGAAAGTTCTTTGGCCACAGTTTGGCAATGATCATTCTGGTGGGTGGATAGATAGCTGGCTGGCTGTCATACTGACATAAAAGACTGTGCAGTGATTGCAGTAGGATTGGTATATGACATGGCTGCTTTCACAAATGGCCTTTTCTCTGATGGGGTAGGGTAAGCTTGTTACAACACTAGAGTAGGAAGTTTCCCGTTCCCCTGCCCCCTTCCAAGTTTCCTGTCAACTTCATTGTGTGCTGCTCTTCACAGGCTCCAACACCTGTGCCCACATGCTCGTCCCTCACGCATCCCTAACCAATAAAACACCTTCTTCTCTCCCACCTGCTAGTCGCTACCCACTGACCACCTCTATTCCAGCCTACTGCCTCTCTTCCCCACTTCCCACCACAACCTAGACCACCTGATGAACTGCAATCCTGGGACTGTGCATCCAGCCAACACAATGTAGGCAATGCCAAGTTTGCAATTCATCAGGTGGACTACGTTTGTGTGTGTGTGTGTGTGTGTGTGTGTGTGTGTGTGTGTGTGTGTGTGTGTGTGTAGCTCACGCTACAGATAGCTCGTGGAAAGTCACAGAAAAGAAATTGTCTTGCTGTACTGTATTTACGCCGAGTGTGTTAGTTGTACCAGCTCACTCAGATGAATATCTGCTCCCCGACGTGTACGAGCCTAACTACACGTAAATGCATACACACTGATATTATTGCTCTAATCATGATTACAGTCTATATACATCCTGAGTTTATCTATGAAAGTTTACAATTCACATGAGCTAAAAAATCTAAATCAGTACGATAACTCTCTAGAGCGCCAAAGAATATCTATGAATGCTACGCTCTATTGATAATCTGTGTTGTCGCACAGATAAATGTTTCATGAGCATGTAATATTAAATAGGTTGAAATTAATGTCAAACACCTTTCTTTCAGGTGGGTGGAATTAGTTACGTACATTCAGCCAAAGATTTTACAGCAAGATCCAGATTACACTATTTACTTTAACGCAGTTTAGGTGTATTCCTCACAGTTTACACTATTCATCACTTCCTATCAGTTGAACTATTAATTGTCTATCACAATGGGTCTAAGTTCAGTCTCTCGTTGATAATAATCAAATTAAGACAATACACCCGATTATTTTCCTAGCCTGAATTACTTCAAAGATATTTTCAAAGTTGCTGACTTACCTGTTTCAGTTTTTAATAATTTCTAGCAGATTGCAAATCTTCAAAATGTAACAATCTCACGTCGCCTACCAATATTACGTACAAGTGCACAAGTTCAGTTAAGACACGACAAGGCAAGGGCTAGCAGCACATTAACAATGAACAACTTAAGCTTCTGTATTTCGCAGTGTCCTCAAAGAGTACTCAAAAGGAATATTCTATGAGGTCACTTGTTCTACTCCATGATCGTCATGTCTACTACTTTGTGATCTACTATCATTTCATCTTGGAGCTAATGGATTCTATCTCTTTTTTAAAACATTAAGCTAATTTGCTACCACGAGTCCTTTCTATTTCTTTTTATATTACTTTCTTTTCAGCCTACTTGCAACTAGTCATGCAATGTTAGTACAGGGGGACTGTTTTTCTTTCTATGAAATTTGGATAAGATTTATACTTTTCATTTTTGCGTCCAAAGGGTAGCAGTGTTACATCTGCCCCCTCCCCCCCCCCACCTTTTTACTGAGGGGTGCGTTGATTACTTCCTTATTATAATATAAATACATCGCCAAAAAATACTTTCGTATTTATCAAGGATTTAGTCTACGGGCCTAAAAGGGTTGACGATTCACAAATTTCAGATTTTCTATATTTAGTAACTTAAATATTTCACACTTAATGCTATAAAGGTCTAATAATTTTGACACTTATTTCATTCCTTAAATATCTCTTCCTTAAATATCTCATTTCTAAAGTATGTCATGCCTAAGGAAAGTGCCTCCTAGTTATTTCAGGTCTTAAATAATTCCAATTATGACTAAGGGTAAGAAACGAAAGAGGAAGCCGCCTGGTAGAATTTTGCACAGAGCACAACCTAATCATAGCTAACACTTGGTTCAAGAATCATAAAAGAAGACTGTATACATGGAACAAGCCTGGAGATACTGACAGGTTTCAGATAGATTATATAATGGTAAGACAGAGATTTAGGAACCAGGTTTTAAATTGTAAGACATTTCCAGGGGCAGATGTGGACTCTGACCACAATCTATTGGTTATGAACTGTAGATTAAAACTGAAGAAACTGCAAAAAGGTGGGAATTTAAGGAGATGGGACCTGGATAAACTGAAAGAACCAGAGGTTGTACAGAGTTTCAGGGAGAGCATAAGGGAACAATTGACAGGAATGGGGGAAAGAAATACAGTAGAAGAAGAATGGGTAGCTTTGAGGGATGAAGTGGTGAAGGCAGCAGACGATCAAGTAGGTAAAAAGACAAGGGCTAGTAGAAACCCTTGGGTAACAGAAGAAATATTGAATGTAATTGATGAAAGGAGAAAATATCAAAATGCAGTAAATGAAGCAGGCAAAAAGGAATACAAACGTCTCAAAAATGAGATCGACAGGAAGTGCAAAATGGCTAAGCAGGGATGGCTAGAGGACAAATGTAAGGATGTAGAGGCTTATCTCACTAGGGGTAAATAGATACTGCCTACAGGAAAATTAAAGAGACCTTTGGAGAAAAGAGAGCCACTTGTATGAATATCAAGAGCTCAGATGGAAACCCAGTTCTAAGCAAAGAAGGGGAAAGCAGAAAGGTGGAAGGAGTATATAGAGGGTCTATACAAGGGCGATGTTCTTGAGGACAATATTATGGAAATGGAGGAGGATGTAGATGAAGATGAAATGGGAGATATGATACTGCGTGAAGAGTTTGACAGAGCACTGAAAGACCTGAGTCGCAACAAAGCTCCGGGAGTAGGCCACATTCCATTAGAACTACTGACAGCCTTGGGGGAGACAGTCCTGACAAAACTCTACCATCTGGTGAGCAAGATGTATGAGACAGGCGAAGTACCCTCAGACTTCAAGAAGAATATAATAATTCCAATCCCAAAGAAAGCAGGTGTTGACAGATGTGAAAATTACCGAACTATCTGTTTAATAAGTCACAGCTGCAAAATACTAACATGAATTCTTTACAGACGAATGGAAAAACTAGTAGAAGCCGACCTCGGGGAAGATCAGGTTGGATTCTGGAGAAATGTAGGAACACACGAGGCAATACTAACCCCATGACTTCTCATAGAAGATAGGTTAAGGAAAGACAAACATACATTTATATCATCTGTAAACTTAGAGAAGGCTTTTGTTGACTGTAAATCTCTCTTTAAAATTCTAAAGGTGGCAGGGGTAAAATACAGGGAGTGAAAAGCTATTTACAATTTGTACAGAAACCAGATGGCAGTTATAAGAGTCGAGGGGCATGAAAGGGAAGCAGTGGTTGGGAAGGGAGTGAGACAGGGTTGTAGTCTCTCCCCGATGTTGTTCCATCTGTATATTGAGCAAACAGTAAAGGAAACGAAAGAAAAATTCGGAGTAGGTATTAAAATGCATGGAGAAGAAATAAAAACTTTAAGGTTCGCCGATGACATTGTAATTCTGTCAGAGACAGCAAAGGACTTGAAAGATCAGTTGAACAGAATGGATAGTATCTTGAAAGGAGGATATAAGATGAACATCAACAAAAGCAAAACAAGGATAATGGAATGTAGTTGAATAAAGTCGGGTGATGTTGAGGGAATTAGATTAGGAAATGAGACACTTAAAGTAGTAAAGGAGTTCTGCTATTTGGGGAGCAAAATAACTGATTATGGTCAAAGTAGAGAGGATATAAAAGGTAGACTGGCAATGGCAAGGAAAGCATTTCTGAAGAAGAGGAATTTGTTAACAGGGAGTATTGATTTAAGTGTCAGGAAGTCGTTTCTGAAAGTATTGGTATGGAGTGTAGCCATGTATGGAAGTGAAACATGGACGATAAATAGTTTAGACAAGAAGAGAATAGAAGCTTTCAAAATGTGGTGCTACAGAAGAATGCTGAACATTAGATGGGTAGATCACATAACTAATGAGGAAGTATTGAATAGGATTGGGGAGAAGAGAAGTTTGTGGCACAACTTGACTAGAAGAAGGGATCGGGTGGTAGGACATGTTCTGAGGCATCAAGAGATCACCAGTTTAGTATTGGAGGGCAGCATGGAGGGTAAAAATCATAAAGGGAGACCAAGGGATGAATACACTAAGCAGATTCAGAAGGATGTAGGTTGCAGTAGGTACTGGGAAATGAAGAAGCTTGCACAGGATAGAGTAGCATGGAGAGCTGCATCAAACCAGTCTCAGGACTGAAGACCACAACAACAACAACATGACTAAGTAATTTAGTAATAGCCTGTGGTGTTTGCCATGTCTACATATTTCCGGGACTGGATCAGACTCTGAATGTGGCTCTCCAGCAGGGATACGACTTCCTCAAATCCTGCCCTGAAATGAGATCCATCCTTCATGAAATCCTCCCCACTCCTCCAAGAGTTTCTTTCCGCCATCCACCTAACCTTCGTAACCTCTTGGTTCATCCCTATGAAATCCCCAAACCACCTTCCCTACCCTCTGGGTCCTACCCTCGTAACCGCCCCACCTGGCCTCAACCTCCGCTAATTTCAAGTTGCCGCCCTTCGTACATCACTTGTCACTCAACAACATCTTTGCCTCTGTACTTCCGCCTCGACTGACATCTCTGCCCAAACTCTTTGCCTTTACATATGTCTGCTTGTGTCTGTATATGTGCGGATGGATGTGTGTGTGTGCGTGTGTGTGTGCGTGTGCGCGCGCGAGCTAGTGTATACCTGTCCTTTTTTCCCCCTAAGGTAAGTCTTTTCGCTCCCGGGATTGGAATGACTCCTTACCCTCTCCCGTAAAACCCACATCCTTTCGTCTTTCCCTCTCCTTCCCTCTTTCCTGATGAAGCAACCGTGGGTTGCAAAAGCTTGATATTTGTGTGTGTGTTTTTTATTGTGTCTATCTACCAGCATTTTCCCATTTGGTAACTCACAGCATTTTTTTAATATATTTTTCCCATGTGGAATGTTTCTTTCTATTATATTCAATTTCATTATTAAATTAGACTATAAATAATGATGACAATACGAAGTATGTAAAATAATCAATTGTGTTGTTTTCTTTCTTGCACGATGCTCGAGGAGTAGGCAGACAGTATATTCTGGATTACTGTCTGCAGTCAGCGATCAGGTCCCCATCGGGTTATTTTGCTCGCATGAGAGGTGGATCAGACTGTGCAGGCAGCGATCACAGTCTGATCATCCGCTACCTCTGCTGCCTCTTGAATGTTTAGGCAACAGGAACCCAGGCGTCATACAATCTTCTCATCTGCTACCTCCTGAATAGGCTAGTAGCAGGATTGGGGTGTTCTTGATCAGTCTACTGCCTCTTTGTTGGCGAGTGGCAGAAGTTGAAGTATCTTGTTTGCTGCTGCTAGCTAGCTGGTAATGCAGCCGACATTGATATGTTATACGTACAAACACTCAACTGTGTAAAAAGGGAGTTTTCCACATGGGCCTCCAACTGTTCAACAATCTTCCCACTAGTATTAAGTCCATCGAAGACAACATAAAATTTAGCAAAGCCGTGAAGTCATATTTGTTGTGTCGCTGTTTTTACTCTGTAAATGAATACTTAGCACAGTAATCTTGCTGTTTGTGTTAAATTGAAAACATTGAGCAATATAATACATTAGGATAGTACAGGCTTATGTTAATATATGTTAACAATGTTAAATGATATTTTCCGACATCTGCAACACACTGTGTACCATCAGATCACATGGAATAAATAAATAAATCTAAAAACACAGATGATGTGACTTACCGAACGAAAGTGCTGGCAGGTCGATAGACACACAAACAAACACAAACATACACACGAAATTCAAGCTTTCGCAACAAACTGTTGCCTCATCAGGAAAGAGGGAAGGAGAGGGAAAGACGAAAGGAAAAAAGGACAGGTACACACACACACACACACACACACACACACACACACACACACACACAGACACTAGCAGACATTTGTAATGGCAAAGAGTTTGGCCCAAACTCTTTGCCTTTACAAATGTCTGATTGTGTGTGTGTGTGTGTGTGTGTGTGTGTGTGTGTGTGTGAGAGAGAGAGAGAGAGAGAGAGAGAGAGAGAGAGAGAGAGAGAGTGTATACCTGTCCTTTTTTCCCCCTAAGGTAAGTCTTTCCACTCCCGGAATTGGAATGACTCCTTACCCTCTCCCTTAAAACCCACATCCTTTCGTCTTTCCCTCTCCTTCCCTCTTTCCTGATGAGGCAACAGTTTGTTGCGAAAGCTTGAATTTCGTGTGTATGTTTGTGTGTCTATCGACCTGCCAGCACTTTCATTCGGTAAGTCACATCATCTGTGTTTTTAGATATATTTTTCCCACGTGGAGTTTCCCCTCTATTATATAAATAAATAAATAGGTAAGTCTCTAACTTGCCCATCTTGAATAGTTGCCGGCCAGATGTAGAAGTATCGAGCATTGTTATTGACTGCGGCTCTGATTCTTCTTCTATGGACGGCTACAGACGTGTGTGCCCTCCATCATTTTTGCCTTATTCTTATCTTGGTGGGTGGCGAGACGTGATGACAGCAGAAGGTCAACAGGATGAGGTATTCTATTTTGAAAGGACCTTCATATCTTAATTGCCACTTCTTGTTTAACTTCTTTATGGCAGATCTTAACATGCTACTTTCTCCAACTCAATAAGTAACAGGTTTAGTCAGATGTGTGGCGCTGATGAAATCGACACCAACATGGATATGCATTCATCTTTGGACTCTAAGCTTATCTTTGGCTGTTCCGCCATGTTCAGTTCAGTTCTCTGTGATCCTTGTATATGTTAAGGTTATTAAATGAACTATTGCTAAATAAGTGTGATTATTGGTGCAACCAACCCAGTAATCCTCCTCACTGGTGACCCCGCAAAGTAACGGGCTAGTTGAGCACTGGCACTGCACTTTCAAGGCGGCACTTCGATGCCACGACTCTCTATGGATGGAGGCCCTTCCCCTTGTGCTACTCGGCATTCATGTGATTTATAAGGAAGACCTCAAAGGCACAATAGCCGAGTTCGGATAAGGCCAGAACATTGTTCTCCCTGGCGAACTTGTGAGCCCTTCCGCTTCTCTTCCTCAGTCTGATTTACCTTCCTTCATGAACCGCGTCAGACGCAGATTCATCAACCTCCACATCCCTCCGCCTGGCAGCCATTCCCGCCTTAAGGTTCACGTCCCAAAATCTCTGGACAATTGCGAGTATGTCATGCTCTGAGATGACACTGTCCATACTCCCCTCCAACCTCCATGTACCGGCCCGTACCAAGTTCTCCGGCGCTCAGCCAACACCTATGTCATCCAGATGAAAGATTCAGCTGTTACAGTCTCTCTCAACAGACTTAAGCCTGCTCATGTCAAGCCTCCTTCTACCCCCCCTTCAGGCCACGACCACGCCACTCACTCACTGTCATGGCTCACAACGCTCCAACCACTCCCTCCACATTGGACTTACACACTCCGTTGAGTGACTTCCAGCTCCAATCGTCGAGCTCTCCTCAGACCTCGCCCTTTACTCCGATCTCACTCCGTCGAGTGACCACATGCTCCCCACGTCGAGCTTACCCATAACCACACCCTCGCCGCCGGGCCCTTCGCCAGTCCCTTCGACCTCTCCACTGTCGCCTGCCTCATCCTGTCGAGGTTTCTCACGCACCCACCCCTGTATTGAACGTGTCCTTGCTCGAGGTGTTTGTGCCTGTTCCCCCAGACATAATCCCGACATCTCAATACTACTGTGTGATTATACACTGGTCGTCATGTGTTTCTCCTCATCCAGTGCTCATGACACAATCTCCACCATTCTCTGCCACCTGGTGAAATGTGTTGCCCTCCCTCCCGATGTCGACCTGGACATGCTTCGTGTGTTCGCCACGCCCACCAGAGACGTCGTCGCTCCATTCCACCCGCAAACCGCCGGCCTACCTGTTGCCCGCACAACCAGCACGCCCAGTATGACTTCCAGGTTCGGTAGCTGAACCTTCCTTCATGACATCTACCCACACAGCTCCCCGATGATGCTGTCGAGCTGACCATGGTCCGGTTCCCGCGGACCACCCCTGCCGATGCTATAGTCAACCCCCCCCCCTCCCCCCCGGCCTCTCAAGAGTACTCCATACCGTAGAGGGGGGGCTATGTGGTGCCGATGAAATCGCCACCAACATCGATATGCATTCATCTTTGGATTCTAAGCTTATCTTTGGCTGTTCCGCCATGTTCAGTTCAATTCTTTGTGATCCTTTTAAGTGTTAAGGTTAATAAATGAGCTATTGCTAAATGGGTGTGATTATTGGTGCAACCTACCCGGTAATTCTCCTCAGATGTTTATCATAGTAAGTTTTCCTTAATTTTGCGTGATGCTGAAGTGCAGCACACACTTGGTTAAATAAGGCAGATTTGTCTATAGGTAATGGATTATTGAATTTTGGTAAGTTTTCATTCAATTTGTTCGTTTGACAATTACCAAATAAGATATTGTAACGAGTAAAACCAGTAGATTAATGGGGTAACTGATTATACACTCCCTTGAATTTCTGCAAATACTCTATGCAGCGGTAGTGTTGGCTTCAGATGTACGTCCTCATGAATCGATTTAGTTCTCTGAATACACGTTAATGGGACTACTTTTCGGGTTGAAACAAGAAACCTGAATGTGGCCAATGCTTTCTCCACACAGACACCCTTTCCAGGATCTACACGAAAAATACTAAGCATTGTCCGTCAACAAGGCTTTCGGTTTTCGCACTTTAACTATGTATTTTTCTGTTAATATCTTTAACATCGGCTTTACCTTTACAGATTTTAATGGATACACTTTTACATATTTGCTAAACAGATTGTAAAATTCTATCACACTAAATCATGAATATTGTTGACTACTATAGATCACAACTCTGTTTTCGAATAATTAATTGGCTTAACTTTTTTGCATCTTACACAAGTTTTCAAGATTTTCTGTGCAATACCCTTTCAATTTGGGTAATGCGCATATACCGTTATTAATTAAGAACACTTATAATCAATTGCATATCCCCACAATATATGTGTATGCTAGAGGAAGTTTTGTATATAATCTAAGGGGATGGAAAATTTCCACTGTCAGAAAAATCACTATTTTTGTAGAACAGAATATTGTTGCGAAGCCAATATTTCGTGTTTTGATGGCTACTGTTACTTTCAGAGAGGTATTGTTTAATAATTTTCCATTTAGAATCTTGTTCCTGAAGCTTAATAATGATCTTGCACATGAATTCAATGTTTTTCTAGACTGGAGAGTTCTGACTCAACATTACAGAAAGTTGTCACTTTTGTTTACTACAGCATTTGTTCCAGCGATACCGTGCGGTAACCTAGAAAGTTTATCAGCAATAACATTATCCTTGTCACGAATATGTCGTATTTCCAACGAATATTCCTGCAAGGGTAATGCCCATCTGGTTAGCCATGCATGTAACAATCTACATGTGATCAAAAACGTCACAGCTTGGTGGTCACAAAACATGATTATTGGCTTTCCATACACAAAGTCTACTACTTTGTGATCTACTATTATTTCATCTTGGAACTAATGGATTCTATTTCTTTATTCTTTTTCAAAACATTAAGTTACTTTGCTACCAAGATTCCTTTCTATTTCTTTTTATATTACTTTCTTTTTAGTCTACTTGCTACTAGTCATGCAATATTAGTACAGAGGGACTTTGTTTTTCTTTCTATGAAATTTGGATCTTGGGCTTTGGGCTTGTATTGAGGTGTGAGGACTAGATTTATATTTTTCATTTTTGCGTCCAAAGGTTGTGGCTTTAGAGAGAGAGAGAGAGAGAGAGAGAGAGAGAGAGAGAGAGAGAGAGTGTGTGAGTGTGAGTGTGTGTGTGTGTGTGTGTGTGTGTGTGTGTGTGTGAGAGAGAGAGAGAGCGCGTGTGTGCGCGCTCGCACGATCACGTGTGCCCGCAGCATTTAGTCTGAAAGCTAGCAAGTTTTCTTCACTTTCAAAGTTACATAGAGTGAATGCAAACGGGTCATTCCATATCAAATCACCCAATAGAAAATAAATTTTACAACCACCTCCTTAGATTTTCATGAAATTTAGCTCAAATGGTTCTAATACCATCCTGACAACACCTGCAATTTTTTTTGTTGTATCTCTTATAGTTTTTTTTATAAATTTTTAAAGTTTTTATGTTTTGCGTTTTCCGAACCTTTGGAAATGGTAAATTTAATTTGTATTCAAAACTTTAAAATTGCTTATCTTAAAAACTCTTTTAGATAACATCATGAATTTTTGCAGCAAGTTTCTTTATTATAAATATTTGAAGGTATAAATGATACTATTAAAATATATTAATATTTTCTATGAAAAAAAATATATATATGTATTTTTTTTTCTTTTTTTTAACGGATGTTTTGTTTTATACGAATTGCAATATCTAGAGTCTCAGACCTGATAGAATGCTCAAATTTGTTTTAATTTACTCTTAAACATATAGGCTACTTGATAAAACAAAAATAATGATGGCTTTTTAACATGTTTATTAATTGTAGTAGATTACAATAGAATTATGTACAAAGATAGTGTTCTTACAACACTTATGTATAACCCAATTGATTGCTTGAAACATTGAATTTTTTTGAGTAATTTTGTCTTTTTAATAAACATTAATGCTGATTCAAACTGTTTTTCCACTTCATCCAAGAGCTTTCAGTTCTTTTGATACAGTCTTTTTTGAAGTAATACATTCTTCCAGTGCCGCTTGATTGAGGTGCGTCTACTACACAGACTATGTGCTCCAAAGGCACTATGCAAGAATCTTCTCTTTCAGGCCAATAAAATGATGCAGCTGGTCCTGAAGGATGTAGAAATAGAATTTCTGCATCTTCTTCATCATTGAATATTGTTTTTACCTGTCCAAAGTACCAGTTACCATCATGATTTGCATGGTTCAACACGAACCCAATCAGAAGAAGAATGGAAAGAAAAGACTAAGGAGGGTTTAACACTATCTGTAGTCCTTCTAATTTCAAGGTTGTTTGTTGGAAGTGGTTTGAAGTTATGAAAACTTCTTGTTCCAGGAATGGTTCGGGTTGCTGAAAAACGTTTTTCTAGTTTTAACCGTAGCAAATCAGCTTCTTTTTTGTCAATAAAGTGAAAATGAATGTTTTCAATACTTTTTTCACAAAACTTTTACACATTGATTGCTGTCATTATTTATTCTTCATCTGAAAGCTCTAGACTGGCTTTCCTTAAAATTCTTTTAACAGTTCCTCCTAGGCCATCACAAATTGACTTCCCATGACTTGTTGCAAAAAAAGTGTGTTGGGCCTTCAAATTAAAGTCTCTCAAGTGTTCAGTCAAATTTTTAAAACTGTTTCTATTTTTGTACTGCCCAGCACAACCATCTGTAAAGTAGTGAACTGAGTCAATGTCAGTATGATGTAATGACAGCCACTTTGTAATTTCTTTTTGTACAAAGTTAACAAAACCAGTGTCATGTTCTTGGTCATCACTAATAAAACAGTGGTTGGAAACAAAAACATTGTTTTCCTCATTTCCTAGGAAAACTCCAACTGGGTGTAGAGTACAACCACCTCTATTCCAGTGGTAACTTTGGATCTCATTTTGTATAACAAAGGAATAATTTTCACTGAAATCCATCACAATAATTGCTGTTTTGGGTGGTGGGTCTTCTTTCAATCTTTTAAAGGCTGCTGATTGGGATTTTGCTATAAACGAGTGCGGGGTGAGCTTTTCCAATGACCTAACCAATAAAGAAATGTAGTCTTCAACACTGATAGGCTGTTTGATCATTTCTGCCCTGTCTGTGTTAACCCACTAACTGAATACAATTTCTTCTTCTAAATCATAATCTTCACTTAGTTTTTCAGTTAAGTACTCAGAGCAGCATTTGCAGGACAGCTGTCGCAATGATGTAGCATGCAGTTTTGGTTTTCCGTGTTGCACACGAGCATCTTAATTAGGTCTTTATAAGATTCTTCAATTTTCACAGCATCCAATAATAGTTTAACATTCTGGTGGATACTGCATACACATACAGTGTGTGTGCCTGCAGCACCAGCAAGGATACACCATTTAGGTCTCAAGAAACAAAATTTTGAAAATCCTACTTCTACCTCGGGATTATCCCATTTGAAAGAATAATAGAGTTCTCTCAAGTTACACAGAATGAGTCTGTTTTGCATGTACACATTTTTTTGAACACTTACTGTCTTTTGTTCCAGGTAGCACTCTGGAACTTTCATCCTTTTCATAAAAATCTGTTACAAGTCTTACTGTATTTTCAGAAAGAGTTACCTTTTTTTGGACCAGGAGTTTCCAAAATACCCTTTTCAGATTTTAGCTTTCTAGCTTGTCGCACCATGTACTCACTTACATTAAATTCTTTCATCACTTTATTTCGACTCCAAGAATCTGGAGCCAAGGTCAGAATCTGGATTTTTCTAGACCTCCAACAGATGAAATCTTCTCTTTCATAAGAGAAATCATTACATCAAAATCCTTTGCTTTCTCAACCACACTTGTATCTTCTTCGTCATGATCAGAACTTGGTGCATCATATTTTAATGCTTTTGAAACCGCCTTTTTTGCAGTCTTTTCAATACTACTAACCTTCCTTTTAAAATAAGACCCTTTACTTTGTTCTGACAAGCCATGAAGCTTTATCAGTGTTAAACCTAAATTATCAAGAGCAATGTTTGTTTGTACAAGGGATTCATTTCTGGATTCCAAGATTCTAATTCAACCATGACTTCATCATCTGTTTCACTTTCATTGACTTCAACTCTTAATTTTTCCTCACAAAAGTTACGGCATGTTGAGCAAAGCTTTTGTCCAGGTTTTATGCTACTATTTTTTGTCAGTAATTATATAGAAAGATCCAAGCCTACACTTCTCAACGACTTTTGATGGACTTTTTGTGGTTTTTTTTAGTGGGTCTACACATGTTGTTTGATACTTTTCAAAAACATTTAAAAAGTAGTAGATGTGGTGTGAACATATATTCCTAAATTCACACAGATTAATTCCAGATCGTAAGTGGATCAAATTTTTTTCTTCCTCACTCAATTCAGGTACCGGTTGTAACTTTTTTGAAGGTGTGTAGGTTGTTTGGAAACAGTCAGATTTTTTAAATAACCCTACGCTACAGGTTTGAATATCTGACATACTGATTTCACTTTTGGTCTGATTACTGTTCTGGTTACTTTTATAGGATACTGGAAAAGAATCTCTGTAAACTAAGTAACAGTACTTACTGAAAGTTCGAATAAACTTAATAAAATACTATCCAAGCATTATTTAACACTGTAATATTTTTTTACTTCAAAACACAGGAATAACAAAACAAAATCCAAGCATACATTGTTACTCCAAGAAGACAAAAACTTATTTTTGGTGTCTAAGTCACTTGGTACTTTTTATTTTTAAAATATAATTAATATTATTTAAAAAATTAGATAACTATTGAACAGGTTAAAAAGCCAACATAATTTTTCTTTTATCTAATAGCCTATACAATTAAGAGTATTTTAAAACAAATTTGAGCTTTCTATCAGGTCTGAGACTCTAGATATTGCAGTTTTTGTAAAAAAAAATAAAAAAATAAAAAAAACACAACTACTTGTAATTTTTTTTCATTTGGAAGATTTTAATATATCTATATGGTAATTTTTTTAACATTTAGATATAATACACAAACTTATTCCAAAATTCCGTACTGATATCTTGAGTATTCTTTAACATACAAATTTTTTTAGTTGTGAGGACACGTTTAAGTTATGATTTCCGACTGCTGAAACAACGCCAAATCTAAACCTTAAAAATTTATAAAAAAAAACTATAAGAGATAGAGCAAAAAAATTTTGCAAGTGCTTCCAGGATGATAAAAGAAGTAATTGTACCAAGTTTCATCAAAATCTGACATGGTTGGTGTCAAGGCCTGGGTGACTTGACATGGAATGACCCAAACTCCAAACCATTTTTGTAGGTTGCACAGGGATATATTCTGATTGTTTTGAATTATGTGTCCGGTGGTTTCCAGTGACTCATTACATACAAATACTGTAATTATGATTTCTACTGATTATTGGTCAATTACCTTTGTTTCTGTCAAAACATCTTCACAACAGTGAAAGTCTGTAATGTGCAATTATTAAAATGTACACCAAACGGTAATGAAACATTCCTCACAGAAGTGCGCAAAAATGACTGTGATGCTGTTGCAATCACTATGGGAGCAGCTCATTATAAAGTCATTGTGCTTTTACTCCATGCATTCAGTGAACCCACACACAATGTGTGTATCGGCCAACTCTTTACTGGTAAATCTATCCATACTGCCGCATATCACTGTTAACACACAACAAACACTGTCAGAAAAATAAATCAAAGACAGGACTATTGGGATACAATAGTATAAATGGGGGTAAGAAATCACATCAAATGCAATTACTAAACGAGGCACAGGAGAGCAAGAGTCCCTTATGCCAAAATACTCAGAAAATATCCCATACAACAACCTTCAAAATTTTGTTGGTTGAGTTTAGGTTCACCCTTTTTGAGTGTTCTCTCATTTCAGTTCTACACCTGATAATTGTGTCAATGCAAAACAAAGAAAGCTCAAGGACACCACCCTTTAAATCAAAGATGCTAGAATACCAATTCTTTGGATTCATTGGGTTGACAATCACAGTGAAAACCAGGGAAGTGCAAAAATGTAATTCCTTAGACCAAAACTGTAATTTAGTTGGCATATTGTATATAAAATCTTGACATATCATAGACTTCAGAAATCAGGAAAGAATAAACCACAATGTCTGCCAAAGTTGACATAAGCTGTTTATTACAATTAATAATTACTTAAAAGTATAATACAACAATAAACAATCACAGGTCACCAAGCATTCAGCCATTTAAGCCGTAAGTGCTTCCGCAAGGTTTCTCCATCAAGTCTGTCCTTCTTACTCTGAAAAACCTCAAGTGCTGTTTCCTGTTCTTGTGGCACTTTCAGCTTCGGTGTAACTATGAATTCACCATTTTCCTTAAGGTATGTACCACTGTAGTCACCATCAGATGGAAGACCATTTGGGCATGTAATGGGTGTTATCTTAACTAGATGTTTAACTTGCCAAAGGCGAGCGTTGTTCTCCGGTATATTCTTCATGATAACAATATCGCTCCTCTATACAGGAAGCACAAAGAAGGAAAAATTACTACAAGAATTATGACACAGGAAACTTAAAGACACATACTTTCCTTTTCACAACAGAACTGCATGAAAATTAATTTAGGAATAAAGAAATGACCAACACAAATTACCCAAAATATCTATGGGATGTATGCCTGAAGATAACATTGAATGCAATGAATATATGACTACAAAATTATAGGTTATACAGTACCTGCACATTCTGTCAATTTAGAAATTATAAAGTACTTACTCATAGCAAGAAGTCCAATGAATCATAAATATACAAGTGGAATGGAATTTGTTGTAAATACAATATCACAATTACTATCTTGCTATTTACATTATTCATATTAAAAGCTTAAATGATACATTTCATACAGTGAGCTAAATGTCTGTCAAAAAATCTCAAATATGTATAGAGCTTATGTTTCCCATTTGTTGTACTTCCCACCCAATCTTCTTTTTAACAGTTTTATTGATTACGTCCCAATATATCATTAGTTTAAGTATTTCTTCAATCCTGATCTGCATAATTTTTTCCCAACTTTCTGTGATTTCCATGTCGTTTTATTGTTTTTTTCTTCATTTACTCTACTGTCACGTCATTCTCTCTCACCCAATAAAAAAAATGAGTCTTTTAGTGTGTGGTGGTGCAACAAGGCCGTAAAAGCAAATAATAATAAAGAGATTTAATTTCAAATGTGTAATCTGCCCTACAATGCATGATAAGTGTGGGTGTTGTCGTAGAATAGTCAAAGAGGGAGTGGTATGTGTAGACTGTGGATCGGAACATAACTTGGGAGACTCTAGTGGGGAACTGAATGAGAAACTCAGTGAGGCTCTTCCCTTGAACCACAGGCTATGCAAAAAAAAAGACAAGAGAAGCGCTGAACAGGAGGCAAAGATTTGTGTCCTACAGGTTGAATTACAACACATGAAAGTTGAACTACATAGATTGATGGGCTATCTAGTTCAAATTTCGCGAGTTCTAATTCAACCTGAAGGACACAAATCTTTGCTTCCTGTTCAACTACATAGATTGAAGGGTACAAAATCAAACAGTGGCAATGCAGGAGTAGGTTTAATAATTAATAACAAAATAGGAATACGAGTAAGCTACTATGAACAGCATAGCGAATGCATTATTGTAGCCAAGTTAGTCACAAAGCCCACTTCCACCACAGCAGTACAACTAGCTCTGCAGATGATGAAGATATTGAAGAAATGTATGATCAGATAAAAGAAATTGTGCAGATAGTTAAGTGAAACGAAAATGTAATAGTCGTGGGGTGCTGGCAATCGAAAGTAGCACAAGGAAGAGAAGGAAAAATAGTAGGGGAATATGGACTGGGGGAAAAGAACGAAGGAGGAAGCCGCCTGGTAGAATTTTGCGCAGAGCATAATTTAATCATAGCTAACACTTTGTTTAAGAATCATGAAAGAAGGTTGTATACGTGGAAGAGACTTGGAGACATCGGAAGGTTTCAGATTGATTACGTTATGGTAAGACAGATTTCGGAACCATGTTTTAAATTGTACGACATTTGCAGGGGCAAATGTGGACTCTGACCACAATTTATTGCTTATGAACAGCAGATTAAAACTGAAGAAACTGCAAAGAGGCAGGAATTTAAGGAGATGGGACTTGGATAAATTGAAAGAACCAGAGGTTCCACAGAGTTTGAGAGGGAGCATTAGGGAACGACTGACAAGAACAGGGGAACGGAATACAGTAGAAGAAGAGTGGGTAGCTTTGAGAGATGAAATAGTGAAGGCAACAGATGTTCAAGTAGGTATAAAGACGAGAGCTAGTAGAAGTCCTTGGGTAACACAATAGATATTAAATTTAATCGATGAAAGGAAAAAAATACACTAGTGGACATTAAAATTGCAACACCACGAAGATCACGTGCTACAGACGTGAAATTTAACCGACGGGAAGAAGATGCTGTGATATGCAAATGATTAGCTTTTCAGAGCATTCACACAAGGTTGGCACCAGTGGCGACACCTACAACGTGCTGACATGAGGAAAGTTTCCAACCGATTTCTTATACACAAACAACAGTTGACCGGCGTTGCCTGGTGAAACGTTGTTGTGATGCCTCGTGTAAAGAGGAGAAATGCATACAAACATGTTTCCGACTTTGATAAAGGTTGGATTGTAGCCTATCGCGATTGCAGTTTATCGTATCACGAGATGGCTGCTCATGTTGGTCGAGATCCAATGACTGTTAGCAGAATATGGAATCGGTGGGTTCAGGAGGGTAATATGGAACGCCGTGCTGGATCCCAACGGCCACGTATCACTAGCAGTCAAGACGACAGGCATCTTATCCGCATGGCTGTAATGGATCGTGCAGCCACGTCTCGATCCCTCAGTCAACGGATGGGGACATTTGCAAGACAACAACCATCTGCAGAAACAGTTTGATGACATTTGCAGCAGCATGGACTATCAGCTCATAGACCATGGCTGTGGTTACCCTTGACGCTGCATCACAGACATAGCACCTGCTATTGTCTACTCAACGAGGAACCTGGGTGTACGAATGGCAAAACGTCATTTTTTCGGATGAATCCAGGTTCTGTTTACATCGTCATGATGGTCGCATCCGTGTTTGGCGACATCGTGGTGAACTCACATTGGAAGCGTGTATTCGTCATCGCCATACTGGCGTATTACCCGGCGTGATGGTATGGGGTGCCATTGGTTACACGTCTCGGTCACCTGTTGTTCGCACTGACGGCACTTTGAACAGTGGACGTTACATTTCAGATGTGTTACGACCCGTGGCTCTAATCTTCATTCGATCCCTGCGAAACCCTACCTTTCAGCAGGATAACGCAAGACCGCATGTTGCAGGTCCTGTACGGGCCTTTCTGGATACAGAAAATGTTTGACTGCTGCCCTTGCCAGCACATTCTCCAGACCTCTCACCACCTGAAAACGTCTGGTCAATGGTGGCCGAGCAACTGGCTCGTCACAATACATCATTCACTACTCTTGATGAACTGTGGTATCATGTTGAAGCTGCATGGACAGCTGTACCAGTACACACCATCCAAGCTCTGTTTGACTCAATGCCCAGGCACATCAAGGCCATTATTATGGCCAGAGGTGGTTGTTCTGGGTACTGATTTCTCAGGATCTATGCACCCAAATTGTGTGAAAATGTAATCACATGTCAGTTCTAGTATAATATATTTGTCCAATGAATACCTGTTTATCATCTGCATTTCTTCTTGGTGTAGCAATTTTAATGGCCAGTAGTGGATAAAAATGCAATTAATGAATCAGGTGAAAGGGAATACGAACGTCTAAAAAATGAAATCGACAGGAAGTGCAAAATGGCTAAGCAGGAATGGTTAGAGGACAAATGTAAGGATGTAGAAGCATATATCACTAGGGGTAAGACAGATGCTGCCTACAGAAAAATTAAAGAGACCTTTGGAGAAAAGAGAAGCAGTTTTATGAATATCAAGAGCTCAGATGGAAAACCAATCCTAAGCAAAGAAGGGAGAGCAGAAAGGTGGAAGGAGTATATAGAGGGTCTATACAAGGGCGGTGTACTTGAGGACAATATTATGGAAATGGAAGAGGATGTAGATGAAGATGAAATGGGAGATATGATACTGCGTGAAGAATTTGACAAAGGTATTTTTGAAAAATTGAAGCTAGGCCCCAGGAATAGACAACATTCCATTAGTGCTACTGATAGCCTTGGGAGAGGTAGCCATGACAAAACCCTTCCATCTGGTGAGCAAGATATATGAAACAGGCGAAATACTTTCAGACTTCAAGAAGAATATAATAATTCCAATTCCAAAGAAACCACGTGCTGACACATGTGAAAATTACCAAACTATCAGTTTAATAAGTTACAGCAGCAAAATACTAACATGAATCCTTTACATAAGAATGGAAAAACTGGTATAAGCTGACCTCAGAGAAGATCAGTTTGGATTCTGGAGAAATGTAGGAACACACGAGGCAATACTAACCCCATGACTTCTCATAGAAGATAGGTTAAGGAAAGACAAACCTGCACTTATATCATCTGTAAACTTAGAGAAAGCTTTTGTTGACTGGAATTCTCTCTTTAAAATTCTAAAGGTGGCAGGGGTAAAATACAGCTAGCAGAAGGCTATTTACATCGTACAGAAACCAGATGGCAGTTATAAGTGTCAAGGGGCACGAACGGAAAGCAGAGGTTGAGAAGGGAGGGAGACAGGATTGTAGCCTATCCCTGGTGTTATTCAATCTGTTGATAGAGCAAACGTTAAAGGAAACAAAAGAAAAATTTGGAGTAGGAATAAAGTCCAGGCAGAAGAAATAAAAACTTTGAGGGTTGCCGATGACATTGTAATTCTGACAGAGATAGCAAAGGACTTGGAGGGGCAGTCTAACAGAAAGGACAGTATCTTGAAAGGAAGATATAAAATGAGGATAATGGAATGTAGTCAAATCAGGTGATGCTGAGGGAATCAGATTAAGAAATGAGACACTTAAAGTAGAAGATGAATTTTGCTATCTGGGAAGCAAAATAAGTGATGATGGTAATTTTAGGAGGATATAAAATGGAGACAGGCAATGGCAAGAAAAACATTTCTGAAGAAGAGAAATTTGTTAACAGAGAGTATAGATTTAAGTGTCAGGAAGTTGTTTCTGGAAGTATTTGTATGAAGTATAGCCATGTATGGAACTGAAACATGGACAGTAAACAGTTTAGACAAGAAGAGAGTAGAAGTATCTGAAATGTAGTGCTACAGAAGAATGCTGAGGATTAGATGGGTAGGTCACGTAACTAATGAAGAGTTACTCACTAGAATTGGCGAGAAGAGAAATTTGTGGTATAACTTAACTAGAAGAAGGGACTGGTTGGTAGGACACATTCTGAAGCATCAAGGGATCACCAACTTAGTACAGGAGGGAAGGGGGGGGGGGGGGGGCAAAAATTGTAGAGAGAGACAAAGATATGAATACAGTAAGCAGATTCAAAAGGATGTAGGTTGCAGTAGTTACTTAGAGATGAAGAGGCCTGTACTGGATAGAGTACCATGGAGAGCTGTACCAAACCAGTCTTTGGAGTGAAGGCCACAGCAACAACACAGATTGATGGGGTGGGAGTTGTGGGGGGGGGGGGGGGGTTGAATATAATGGGAAATGGGTAACAATAACAAGCAATAGGTAAAAGGAGACAGGTCTTAAATTTCTTCATCTGCATTTCAGCTACTGAATTAATTTGACTTTTTCCTGAAGTAGGAGGGGAAGAGCCTCATCCAGCTGTAGGTAACACTGGGATGCACCAGACTTCTAGTGAACAAATTAAGAGTACATCAGTACCTAAAGAGAATAGGAAGAAAAGAGTCTTGCCATTAGATAGTAATCATGGGAGGTGTGTAGGCCAGATGGTACCAGGTCACAACTATTGTTAAGCCAAGTGCTCGGCTATTGACAGAGGACATAGGGAAATGGTGCAAACGATTTTGGAAGGTTATTGCAGTAGGTGGAGTAGGAAACAGTGTGGCTAAGAAATTACAGCATTTGAAGTGACCTGGATGAAATAGGAGTAGCAAATACACACACACATGTGAGTTTTGTGAAGGTCCTACAGTGCAGTGACCAGCCCTGGGTTAACACTGCTGTGAGCCCTGTAAATATTGAGTTGAGCAGGCTGCTACTGACCAAAATGACATCTCATATGAGCACAGTGTCTGTCACTACACTTGGGAGGTGGTTATACTTGCCATGGCCTACAACTGAGCTTTTTGCAGAAAATGTACAGGGGGCCACCACACACAAAGCAAGATCCCTGTGGTTCCTGGTGTTGCATCAGAGAAGTACCTTTTTCTGATTAGAGTCAGGATTCACGCATCTTGTTTTGAAAGAAGTGAAAATAACAGAAGAGCCCCACAAAATGCTTAAGAATGCACAGAAAATTAAGGTTAGTTTATTTCATCAATAAGGTAGAAGAGCTTCTTACCAATTCAGAAAATTTTGAAAGCACTGAAAAGTATAGTGAAGCCAGTCCTGTGTCTTTCTCAGCTCCATACCCACAGAGTTAGATACGGCACATACAAAAGATTACACTCTAGTAGTTTACTCATGCAGAACCAATATCAGAAAAGGAGGAGTTATTACATACACTGATGGAAAACAAATTGCAACACCAAAGATTAATTAATGTATAGCACTGAAATTTCAGGAATCTAGGTTAACGTACGTTAAGTGTTTCTCATTGCAAGATCACAGGTTAATATAAGTGTGAGATACACCATTGCAAATGTGAAATGTTGGTACTTTAGCAACCTGTGTAACTGTTAGAATGCCGAAAGCAAGCACACAAAGGTGTATGCACCATGTTGTACAGGTACTGGATGTCAGTTTGTGGGATTGAGTTCCATGCCTGTTGCACTTGGTTGGTCCATACATTGGACAGTTAATGTTGGTTGTGGGTGATGCTGGAGTTGTCATCCAATAATGTCCCATATGTGCTCAAATGGAAACAGATCGAGTGATCGAGCACGCTAAGCAATATACTGACAATCTCCACAGTATGTTGGGTTACAACTGCAGTATGTGGATGAGCATTCTCCTGTTGAAAAACACCATTGAAATGCTATTCATGAATGGCAGCACAATAGGTTGAATCACCCAGCAACAGCCACATTCCTGTAACCAGAAATGGGAGAATCTACTACTTAAATGCGACTCAGCTGTGCATGTGCATGAGCCCATTTGTAACTGCTGAAACAAATCTAATGTAAACAGTCGTGGCTTCACGCTCATCGGAGGTAGTTTGTTGTTAGGAAGCATTGCATAGTCTTCCTAAAACCTTTGACACATTTTGCAGTTGGGAGACGCTTGCATGATCACTGTGTGTCGTTGCTGTATATATTTTCAATTTCAGTTATTTCCATTTTTTCTCTCGTTTATGTTTTACTGTTGAAGTATTATTCTGCTGTAGTGGGATACAGTAATATCCTTTGTTAGAGTATTGGTTCTTACCAGTCAAAATTAAAAAATTTAACAGAAAACTAAAACAATGAAAAACTCCCGGGATTCGAAAAATTTCCCAGGTTCCTCCCGGATGAAAAAATTCCCAGGCTTTTCCCAGATCTCCTGGTTGTCCCGGGTTGTATACACCCTGATTAATTAAAAAAGTCCAGATGCTGTACGATGGTTGTGAGAGCAGTGTACAAGTAGGAGATGAAAGATCAAAATTGTTTAAGATAACGAGACGTGTTCAGCAAGGCAGTTCGCTCTCCCCTTTAATCTTCATTAGACTTATGGACACAATAATTAAAGAAATCAAGGAAGAAGAAAATGAAGATCTCAATGCTTTTGTTTTTGCTGATGACATTGCCATTTGGGGAGAGACAGAAATGGAGGTTCAGAGGAGACTAAATTACTGGAACACAAAATTTAAAAATTTCAAGTTAACTGTGAGTAGGAACAAGGCAGTGGCAATGAAGATAAGCAGGACACCCACACATTGTTACATCATACTGGAGGGGGAGAAGGTTGAATGTGTGAAAAGCTTCAATTATCTGAGTAGCATCATATCACGCGATGGAAGTTCCAAACTAAAAGTCATAAACAGAATAACAAAAGGATCTAGCTTTTTCCACCACGTACGAAATCTAATCTGGGACAAGGAAGTCCCTCAAACAGCCAAACAGACCATGCATAAAACTTATCTCCTGCCAATCATGATGTATAGTCTAGAGGCCTGTGTCATAAGAGAGAAGAGAGTCAAATACAAGCATGTGAAATGAAGTTCCTTAGGTCAGAGCTCTACAAAAAACTAGAAGAGACAGAGTCGGGAATGATTATGTAAGGAGATACCTGCAGGTGACACTGACTACAGAGGAGAGAATGAGTGCTTTGAGACTGAAGTGGTTCGGTCATGTGAAGCGAATGCACCCAACTCTAACTCCACGCCAGTATTTGGAGCTGAAGGTACCAGGAAGAAGACCAATTGGGTGGCCTAGAAAGAGATGGACAGGGCAGGTTAAGGAAGATCTCAAGAGGAGAGGAGTAACATGAGATTTGGTGGAGAGGGAAAAGCTATACCAGGACAGAAACCAAATGAGGCATATCGTTCACAAAGTTCCTATCCGGTTCGCTCGAAGTAAGTCCTGATGATGGTGATATTTTAGGAGAATAACAGTTTATTGTGTTCAGTAGCAGCATTGTTAATTAATTGTATCACTGTTAAGTTGCCATTACCCTCCACAACTTCCAGCCACTTCAAAAGCACTTGTTGCTGCTAATACCAATTCCTTCGAACCACATGACTGTTAGATTTTCACATCATTTTACACACTGCATGACTGATCAAAGTCTTCATATATTTCTCTCTATCATCATCTTCTGTTTGTGTCATAGGCATTGTTTCCTTACATCACTGTTAATCAAAGCATGCCTTCCTCTGTCTTCCATTTTTATTGTTTCCTCTCATTCTTCCAGCTAATGTAAATTACTTGTCTTTTATCACAGCATGTGGTATAATGAAAATAACACATTAGAAGATAGAATTCAATTAAACCAAAACATCTGCAACCTTTCATAAATGTATTCATAATGTCGGTGGTTGGGAGTTCAATCAATCCTCAGTGGGTTTTAAAATTCTTTTCTACTATTTATCATTTCTTTCAGCCCCAACAACAATTTATACATTTGAAGAACGTGCTATTGCACTGTGCATTAAATTCTATCTTGAACTATACATCATCCTTTAGCTGACTGGTGAAGTCAGTGTGAATGGGAAGGGCATACCACTTCAAATAGGGCCATGCACAGTAAAGCACTGAGGTGTTCATACCTACATTTGGTCTGAAGACAGCTTTAGTTAGTTTCATTCAAATGCATTTTAATGAAAAATTGTAAAAATAAAATTAAAGGCCGCTGCTCTTATAGTCACTACATACAAACAGCATGTTTATACAAACCTTTCCAGCCAGACCAATTTCCTTCATCATATTTTTCTCCCAGTAAGGGCGGCCTTTGAGAGCTTTCACACGTTGCACCATAAAAAGTTTTGATGGTTCATAAGGTGGGTCCTTGAAGTCTGGAAACCTGTAATGCAGTTGCATATTTTAAGTAATTCATTACAACCTATTATAACAGTAATTATTAGGTGAAAAAACCAAAGCACTTTTTACAGTATTTTTGGCCTTATACTATTGCATAGACAATGCTTATCATTGGCATCTGTCATTAATTGTTTGTGGCATTGTTCCTGTAAATGTGTGTAGAATTTTGTAGATTTAAAGAAAGTTTTCCACTCTGTGAGCTAAAGAAAAATCTCATAAATCCGAAAAAGCTGGTACTTCTAACACTTTCTTTATATTTTAGTCTGACAGAGGATCACAGGCTGATGATTTCATTCAAAAACTTGTGTACGGTGATAATGCCACAGTTCTGTCATATCAAAGAATTTTAATGAGAGCAATTCACCATACTCAAAAATGCTAACAGACTTTGACAAAAATCTTCTGAACACTTTACACAATGATTCTTGTCATCCCAATAGAAAGCACCTCTGACTTATTTAAGTCCCTGTCTCTATTTGACATCATTAAGGAGGCTTACATGTCCAGATGTTTAAACTAACTGTGTCATGTAGGTTACTGTGACTAGTGCATGTGGAGTGTATTGTCTTGTCTCCATGATGATGATGATGATGATTAACATCCTGTCAATGGTCAAGTAATCATAGACTGAGCACTAGCTTGGACTGGAAAGAATGAGGAATGAAATCTACAGATACTTCTCAAAGGGACCACCAAGATATTTGCCGTCACTGATTTAGGAAACCATGGAAAACCTAAATCTGGTTAGTTGCACAAGGATTTGTTGACACTGCTGAAAATGACAACCATTGTATTGCACTGATCTGTTCCATGGAAAATACTCAAAAACCTGATACTTCCAAAAATCATAAATGTATGACAATGATTACAAAACAGTAGGCAAACTGAAATATTTCAGGTTATATTCACTAAAATCAATTTCTGCGTGTTTTCACAGTTAAAGAGATGAAAAATCATCTAAAATATTAATCTTTTAGTTTGGTGTGATGTGGTACTCTTTATTAGTTTTAAATGGAATTGTGTATTAATAGTTTACACTATAGACAACAAATAAATATAATGTTACAAGAACTGTGTGAAAGACTTAATTCCTGGAGTTAACCATAACATATGCCAGAACAAACTGATACTGAGTGATTTAAAATTTCCATGTTTCAATGAGAAACCATAAACTTCAATGAGATGGATGCCAGTTTTTCAGATTACAGTTTAGTAAAATAGTGGTGTGAAGCTCAAAATGACTACTCTTGCTTGATTACAATGTTTAACCTTGAGTGATGTTCTGATTTTATTTAGCTAATGCAGAATAGTCAGTCCTGCAAAAGTAAGTTTTTGCAAATGAAATCAGAAACTTCAACACCTTTTGATTCATAAATGGGAATTTTACACCCATATGCATCTAAAACTTGTCATAAACATTCCATAAAATTTACTTCCCCCCAGAGTATTACTAGCTGCATGTAGCAAAATGGTTCACAGATGTCACTTCTTATATCATAGTTCCTTTAAAAAAACAAACCCATCCATCACAATATACAACACTGGCAGGCATGAAAGTTTTTTCTACACTAACAGTGTTTTCATTATTATTGAGTTTTTTTTTTTGTTTTGTTTTAGGGTGCAAAAACAACTAGTGTCATACGTGTCCATGTCAAAACTATAGAACACAAAGACAAAGAGGAGTTAAAAATAACTACACGTCAATTCCAATCGACAGAAGAGAAGACAGCTAAAAAGAGGGACGAGAAGAAAGGTCTATAAAATATGCCATAGAGAAACAGACATCCAGAACTAAAAATTAAATGGCCTTCACCATATTGCTAAAACGGATAAAAAGTAAAACACTGTCGACATCAACCACGTTGTTCACTAAAACGGCCGAAACTCAGACGGCAAACACAAACGAGAACATAAGCAGTTAAAAAAAGGGGATTCTGTTAGGAAATGGCAGACCATTAAAAGTTAAGTGCAATACGCACAAAGAGGTGGGGGGGGGGGGGGCATCACTTAACAAATGGCAATGGCTAAAAAGACATTGCCCAATACGCAACCTAGTTAAAATGATCTCACGGGGAGAGAGCCGAGAGGAGGTCATCCCAGCTGCCGGGAGAGGTTTAATAACCTGGAGCTTGTTCCCATGAAGGGAGGACCAGTGGTGATGCCTATGCGACGCTACCTGCTTACAGATGGCAACACAGAGATCGCTGGATGGACTAGCTGGATGGACTAGTGGGCTGAGGTATGAGAACTGCAGCCTGGGAAGCCAGCATCAGCAGCCTCGTTTCCTGTCAAGCCTACATGACCAGGAACCCACATAAACATCACAGTGGCTCCATCAAGAGTGAGCAAGTGATAGCTTTCCTGGACCTGTAGCAGTAAGGGATGGACAGTGTACAGCACACAGATGCCTTGAAGGACACACAGATAGTCTGAGGAGATGACACAATTGACAACCCTGTGTCACCAGATGTAGTACATGGCCTGATACAGGGCGAAGAGCTCTGCTGTTCCATAAGCCGATACCGAAAACTGCCAGTGCCAATGACAAAGGCACACTTGACACGACACTCAGTCTGAGAGCCATCGGTCCATACAAAGGTACTATTGTGAAGTTCCACGCGAAGGTCGTGAAACTGAAGGCGATAGAGCAAGGCTGGAATAGTGTCCCTAAGAAGTGAAAGAAGGCCAAGGTGAACATGGGCTGCCGCACGAAGTCAAGGTGGTGAAGGTTTTACACCCATCGGGAAGGTTGCAGATAGCATGAAGTTAAGCAGCCGGAGCAAGAGCCGAAAGCGAACTCCAGGAGGTAACAGAGAGGAGGGACGCGCCCCATACTGGTGATCAAAGGAAGTATTGAAGGAGGCATAGGACAGGTGGCCATGCATGGCAGACAAACGGCATGCATATCTGCTGAGAAGAAAGTCATAATGGTAGGACAAAGGTAGTTCAGCAGTTTCTGCATACAGACTCTCAACGAGGCTAGTGTAAAAGGTGCCAGTGGCCAAATGGAAGCCACAATGGCGGGTAGTATTGAGACGGTGTAAGAGGGACGAATATGCAGATGCATAAAGGAAACACCCATAGTCTAGTTTCGGATGGACAAGTGACCGGTACAAATGGAGGTGGGTTGTTCGATCTGCTCCCCAGGAAGTACTGAGGACATAAAGGACACTGAGGGACCATGTACAGCAGACTGCCAGGTAAGTCAAGTGGGAAGACCAAAAAAGTTTCCTATCGAGCATAAGCCCCAGGAATTTCGTGGTTTCAATGAATGGAAGAGCAACAGGTCCAAGATGTAAATACGGTGGAAGAAACCAACTGCGCCGCCAGAAATTCAAACAAATGGTTACGTCAGCAGAGAAACAAAAGGCACTGTCAATGCTCCATGAGCAAAGACGATTGAAATGCCGCTCAATGAGACAGGTCTGTGGCAAAATCATCAACAAAAAGGGAGACATATGCCCGGCAGGAGACAGGTCATTATAGGGTTAATGGCAATAGCAAAGAGGACGACACTAAGGATGGAACCCTGAGGCACAGCATTTTCCTGAATGAACGTGTCCGACAAAGCAAAACCCATATGTATCTTGAAAACTTGGTCTTTTAAAAATTCCTGAAGGAAACGAGGGAGGCTGTGATGGAAGCCCTACATTTAGAGAGTATGGAGGATACCAGTCCTCCAGCAGGTGTCATAGGCTTTCTCCAAATTGAAAAAACATTGTCAGTCTGGGATTTCCACAAAAAAACAACCACAACATGGGTGGAGAAAGTGATGAGATGGTCAACTGCACAACGGTGCACTCGAAACCCACAGTGTGCAGTGGTTAGTAAATTGTGAGACTCAAGCCACCATAGCAGCTGGGCATGAATCATATGTTCCATCACCTTGCAAACACAGCTGGCGAGAACAATGGGGCGGTAGCTAGAAGGACGGTGTTTGTCCTTACCAGGCTTAGGCAAGGGTACGACAGTGGCTTCGCGCCAGCACCTGGGAAATGTGCCCTCTGCCCAGATGCTGCAGTACGTTTGAAGCAGAAACTGCTTGCCTGCAACAGAAAGGTGCTGCAACATCCAAATATGAACATCATCCGGCCCTGGTACAGAAGGTCAGTACGGAGTGAGAGCATGATATAGCTCCCTCATAGTAAAGGCGGCATTGTAGCACTCACGATTCTGAGAAGAAAATGGTATCGCCTGAGCCTCCTCTGCTCATTTCCGATGGAGGAAGGCAGGGTGATAGTGAGAGGAGCTCGAAGTCTCCGCAAAATGGCGGCCCAAAGTGTCGGAGATACCAACAGGGTCCACAATGACATTGTCTGCTACTGTCAGGGTGGAAATCGGGGAATGGATCTTGGTCCCAGGGAGCCGCCGGAGGTTGGATCACATGATGGAAGAGTGAGTGGAACTGTTTAAAGAACTAGTGAATGAAATTCAGGTAGCTTTTTTGCTATCCCGAAGAACACGATGACACCATGCACGCAACTGTTTATATCGAATGCAGTTTGCCATCATAGGAGGATGGTTAAAAATGTGGAGAGCACATCTCCAAGCACGAACTGCATCGTGGCACACCTCAGAACACAAAGGGACCAACAATACACAGTACGGTAAAGAGGAAGTGTGAGGAATGGAACATTCTGCAGCGGTAAGGGTAACATTTGTAAGATATTCTACCTGGTCATCGCAACTGTGGAACTGTTGTTTGTCGAAGGTTGCCAAGGAGGAGTAAAGCCTCCAGTTGGCCTTAGTAAGCTGCCATTTGGGTGTGCACGTAGGTGGGGTAGGAGGCAAAAAATGGACAGCACATGGGAGATGGTCATTCGAGTATGTGTCAGAGAGAATGGACCACCCGAGACGATGGGCATGCTGGGCAGTGCGGAAGTACAGGTCCAAATAGGAATAGGTGTGCGTAGAGTCTGAAAGGAATGTGGGTGACCCTGTGTTAAAGCAGAAGAGGTTAAGTTGATTGAGACGGTCAGTCCAATAGGCACCTCCCGGACAGGTTCTGGGAGAGCCCCAGAGGGGACAGCGTGCATTAAAGTCACCGAGCAGCAGAATGGGGTGGGGCAGCTGTCCAATAAGCTGGAGGAAGTTTGCCCTGGTGACATCGTACGGCAGGGGGATGTAAATGGTACAAAGGTAGAATGTCAAGAGAGGAAGGAAAAGGCAAACTGCAACAGCTTGAAGGTGGATAGTCAGGGAGATGGGGTGACTATGAAGGTCACCCTGTATGAGCAACATGACTCCCCCATGAGATGGAATGCTTTCCTCAAGGGAAGAAGTTCAAAATGGACAGGGAAGAAATGCAAGAGCTCAAAGTGGTCATGAGGACACAATTTTGTTTCCTGAAGGCAGACAACAAGTGGATGCTGCAATTCTAGGAGCAGCCATAATTCCTCTTTGTTGGATCGATGACTGCAAACATTCCACTGGAAGAGAGACACAATGAGCAAAAAATGAAGGGGTGTTACCTCAGTGGCTGCCAAGTGCCAGCTTTCCAAGACTGGCTGCTATAGGGCACAGAGACAGGAGGATCTTGCTCCATGAGGTCTACAGAGATGTCGGCATTTTCCTTCAGCAAGCCTGCAGAGTCCAGGGCAGAAAAATGGTTGGCAGTGCATACCAGAGGCATGGAGGTCGCCCGGGCGAGGCTATCACATGGTGACACCATCAAAGAGGATATCCGAGTCGGCGAAGGAGAGGACTGTTTGCCTTTGTTTGACTTCTTAGAGCCGTTCCGGTTGGCAGAGGAAGAATGGTTGGTTGGCTGGAGGGACGGAGGAAGCCTTCACGGGAGTATTCCTTCTGTACTTTCTGGCCTGCCAGTAGTGTAGCTGGTGACTTCACCCTGTGAGGCGAAAGTCTGGTATTTTGTTGCACAGTTGGAGGAGGAAACAGGGACACTACAACACTGGATGGTGATTGCACAATCTTGGTGCTAAATTTCAGGTCAAATGTCTGCATGGCCATGTTCTTCGTGGAGGGAGATGTAGCAAGAACAGTACTGTTGGTGTCAGATGGTAGAACGCAGGGTTTTTGACTAGCAAACAGCTTGTGAGCGACCAGCTAAGGCACGAACAGGATAGCCATGGAGGAGTGAAGCTGCAAGCAGTTGTTGTACTTGAGAATCGAAAGTAGTCTCCTGGACAGCCTGCTAATCAAGATACATGGGACAGTCGCAGGAGGAAGTGGCATAGTCACCATTGCAGTTGGGAGGAGGCGGCCTTGTGAGTATCCCTACCACATGTTACACATTTGGTTTGGAATTGACAGGACTCTCGAGTGTGATTGCTAGCAGAACATTGGGTATGGAATATACGGCCTGACTGTGATAACTTCATAACCTGCTTTGATCTTTGATGGAAGAACCACTTTATTCAAAAGTGAGAAAGAGAGTTTTTGAGGGCACTAAGGAAGCACCTACTTTTTTCATTACCCGATGGACTGCTATGACACCCTGACCAGAGACATACGTTTGGATTTCTGCATGTCAGACCATCGAACAGCTGAAGTGTAAATAACACCATGGGAAGAATTCAGCATTTGATGGACCTCGACACAAACAGGATAGCCATGGAGGAGCGAAGCTGCAAGCAGTTGTTGTGCTCGAGAATCAAAAGTAGTCTCCAAAAGCAAAGTGCCATTGCGCAAATGAGAGAAGGATTTCACAGGACTAGCAAATGAATCAACACCTTTCTGAATAATTAACAGATTTACCATGGCGAAGAACTGACCGTCTTCAGTACATGAAACCATGAGGAACTGTGGTGCAGCTGGGAGGCTCTTTGAATCATTAGCCTCATTCCATTTACATTTTGTAGCCATTGACTTTGAGGATGATTGGCTCATTGCAAGAAAACCCCCCACAATTGCCATCATCCCCAATGGCGTGCTCCTTCCACAACTGGGGGGGGGGGGGGGCTTCAGAAGGGGGCACACCCGCCTTAGGTTATTGTTCACACCTCTTGAACACCTGACAGAGGGACCAATCGGCAATTTGGGAAAGTAGCAGCTCAGGCAATCACCCCTCCCTGGGCCTGGCTTGTACCAGCAGGTATATTCGAACCCTACCTGTCGACACGTGGCTGGGAATTACATGTTACCCAGTCACCTGTTATGTGTCAGATGTGTGTGATGGCCTTCAGGAGCGCACAGGGAGGAAGAATAAAAAGAGGAACCTCAAGTGGAGGAACGACAGGAGAAGGTGAACAAAAAAAGAAAAAAGGAATCAAAAAACAGTGGAGAGTATTCTGATACTGACTACCAAAAATGCAGAATACATTTCCAGAAACAGCCCAGACATGTTCCCCAAGGGAGAGAAAAAAGGACAGCAAGAGGATAGATATGCAGCTTGGAAGGGAAAAGATGTTGCAAAAGGCTGGGGCCCCGTGGTAACCAAGTATGAAACTGCCAAAGAGTGATGAGCCCCCTGGGGAGGGGGATTAAGGATAATTGTATATTTCTTTATAATATGAAAAGCTGCTGTTGTCAGCCTGCACTGGTTGCACCCCAAAATATGATATAAGTTTTGCCGTGTGAAAGCACACGCATGATTTATGCAAACAGGAACCTACTGCCCTAAAAATGTGCATCTATTTGTTTATTCACAGTATCCCACAAGATCTGCAATCTCAGTAAGATATGCACCATCCTGTCCCTCCAACATCATATTAGAATGGTTTGAGAAACACATGGTGGGCATGAGAGTGTGCACATCTGATACTTCCCAGACAGTTAACTTCATTGCTATTAACTATTATCTAAGGGACACTCGCATTAGATATGGATGCCATAAACCAAGTTATGATTTATCTCTGAGAGTTGTTAGTGGCTGATGAGCTGTCATGAATCAGGACAACATTAGCAGTGTCTAATACCCACTGTCATCAAGGCAGAGTCTGACAGACATAATTAGGTATCCACAATGAGATTTTCACTCTGCAGCGGAGTGTGCGCTGATATGAAACTTCCTGGCAGATTAAAACTGTGTGCCCGACCGAGACTCGAACTCGGGACCTTTGCCTTTCGCGGGCAAGTGCTCTACAAACTGAGCTACCGAAGCACGACTCACGGCCGGCACTCACAGAAAGGCAAAGGTCCCGAGTTCGAGTCTCGGTCGGGCACACAGTTTTAATCTGCCAGGAAGTTTCATAATTAGGTATGTTTCTAAACCAACCAATCATCAGTGTATATTGATGATTAATTTTTGCACACTATTTAACTAATATAAAAACTTTTATTACAGTGAAATAAGACTTTGGAATCAATACAATAAACCAAAATGTGACTAAAAATTAAGTACCAATTGCATACTTTTACTTGCCACAAGCAAAGGATGTCAGAAGGGAAAGCTTGTGATCAGCTCATAGCACATCAACTGCTGTAAGTGGCCAAGCTTCCTCCCAGAACAGCCAGCTTATAGCTTTTAAAAAAAACGTGTAATGGTTTAATCTGTAGCAGAAGTGATGTGAAAGATGATAATGATTCAATAGAAGGCTCACGTACAGCCTCTTCACTCATTTTTGTAAATAAAATATCCACAGTCACTACACACAACACTGCACATGGATCAACACTCTATTTACACTGGCTACTTATGAGTATGGTTCACAAAACTGTTACAAAGCTCAGGTCGGTAATAAGCATACACATTTAGAATTGGCATGAAGATAGCCGACTTCCATTGATCAAATAGGGACCAAAGTACAAGAGCAGTATTCCCCTTCTCCGGATCATGTGGTCGTAAGCAACCTAGAATAGTGCAGATGAATAATTATATGTAGGTTACATAGCAGGTAACAGGAATGCAATACAAATTTAAAAAGATGGAAAGTTTACAAATTTATATGAAGACCTATAACACAAGTATCTAGAATCATCTCACTGTTACATTCCATCCTGGATTTTCCATTGTTTAATTAGAAGACTCTACTACATAACTTTAGGAACGATGAAGGAAAGCCAAACAGAAACACAGTGGGCACATAACATGTTTTACATCTACTTACATATTCTGCAAGCCACTGCACAGAACATGATAGAGGGCGCTTTGTACTAATATTAGTGACTTTGTCACTCATCAGCTCTCAACTGCGTTATCACCTTCCAACCTAACTTAGATCTCAAACTATCTTTACAGCAGATCTCGAACTACGTCTACAGCTAAGCTACAGTCTATCTTTCAGTTGGTACTGGTCAAAGCAAAACGGCATTATTGCAGTCTTCTACACATTTGCCATCTCCCCTAGACCTATATAGATCTAGTATAAACAGTACCTAAATCATTATACATTTGCATGCACAGCCATCTCCATTACCGATAGTTCTAGCAAACAACGCTGTCTATGCCACCACCAACAAGAATTGAATTACTTACTGCAAACAAATAACTGAAACGTTCAATATTGTTTTGCCAATTCAAACCAAACTGTCATTAATCTTAACCTATACGTTGCAATAAGCTATGGATCGATTTGTTACCACATGTAAGTTTTCGAATCTGCATTCGTTGAATTCACGAACTCCCATGCAAACTGCCAGCTTCCAACCTAACCAAGTTCTCAGGCTATGCTACTGATCGGTCTGTCAACCTAAGTCCAAAAGTAACACAGACGCAAAAGAAATAATGTCATGGTTCTGTTGTCTTTCTGTCTGCATGTGTACTGCATCATACCCAACATGATGATTATGTTACGAGACGAAGCTGACATCTCGTATCCGTAGGCTTGGTTCACACTGACAGCACACCTCAAAGACTATATCGATAGCTCGTGTTTTTCACTAGATCTGTTTCAAGAATAAGGATTAACTGAGGAATTTGGATATCAAGATACAGTACTGAACTGTACTGAACCTTTCGCGAATGACCAGTCCTTATTACCATGCCTCATACGCGAATGGAGCGGGATGAAATACTGTTACATGGTACAACGGGAATTATACTAATATATTTCCCAGTCCTTTGCAAGATGTGGATGTTGACGTAGGTTACTTGTTTACACATCCCCGTCGACTCGAGAAACCAATTTTGTGCGAAACGATTATGTAATACCACATGAAATTGTGCGATGTATCCAATTACGCAAATGGAATACGATGTAATTACAAAAAAGTGGCTCAGAATAGTTAACATACAAACATATATATTAAAATGCTAATTTCTCTGACCGAGCAATTACGATTTCGTATGAAATGTAATAACTCTTGAATGAATACAATAGAGCTTAAATGGGTGCTAAGACACAAGTATGCAAAATCATTACTAATAGCGATCTAATACTGTAACTTGCTAGGCGATCCTTTATTACGAAAATAACACAACTGTATCAGAAAATTAAAAATCATACCTTGGGTAATACGTGAATCCATGGTACTTAATGCCACCACCATCCGTTGAATAATTCCTCAAACGTCCATAGCTCCACAACCTACTGACAAACCTTCCGAACATTCTTCGAAGATCAAAACATAAACAACTCACAGATTATCTTTGTATTTCGGAAATACCAAGGACGTATATACTAAGCACCATAGACTTTCCAACAACACGGGTATCACGCGAAGTTCACTTCTGCTCCATAATGGACGCATTTCTTAACAATGAATGGAATTATATTCAGGGATAAGATATTATATAATTTTATTTTCTACCGGGCCACCGGAAAAGCATACCCTACTTCACAACAGTGATAATACCTATCTACGTTACAGTAACAGACAACTTTGAGTTTTATCGTTGACATTGGTTAAGATGATAACAAATACCGCATTATCTGTTGAACGGACAGTATCAGTAACTGACGACGTGTAGTGTAATTAATTATTACAGTAGCTAAATGCACCATTTCATGTTTCTTCAAAATTTATAGTAAGGTCATTTGCATGGGACTTAAATAATGTAGAGTAGACGATCCTAAGAAAGACTATACGCCGGGCGGTTTAGCATAGTTGTGAAATAATCACTGCAAGTCTGGTGAAACTTGGTGTTGTTACTTTCTGCCAGTGCCGTGTATATACCCAAGGCTGACTTTCTTCATTTCCTTTTGCTGCACTTTTAATGGACGTTGAGGTTCCCACCACAGCCCAGTATTCACCGAAACCAATTCCTCAAAATTGAGACAATGGCGATGTGTTCATGCAAAGATGTAAGTATGATTTCCTCGTTCCTTTTATCTTTCGTTGCAGACTTTAATGTGGTATTCAACGATCTGCATGATTAGACACTCTTTCTGTCGCTCATAGTAGCTGCAGTATTATAAATCAGGCACCATGTAACAAATAATAACATTATGCAGATTTACATTCACAGAGTGCGGGTTACTTGCAAATGTTTAAGCATCAGATAAACTTCACAAATGCACTTGTTAACCTCTTTCATCCAGAAGTAATTAATATATATCTTGGATGATGTGACTTACCAAATGAAAGTGCTGGCAGGTCGACAGACACACAGACAAACACAAACATACACACAAAATTCAAGCTTTCGCAACAAACTGTTGCCTCATCAGGAAAGAGGGAAGGAGATGGAAAGACGAAAGGATGTGGGTTTTAAGGGAGAGGGTAAGGAGTCATTCCAATCCCGGGAGCGGAAAGACTTACCTTAGGGGGAAAAAAGGACGGGTATACACTCGCACACACACACATATCCATCCACACATATACAAACTGTTATGCTTATTGGTATGCACAATCACTTTTGTGTTAAACTTTTTTTAACAGATTCCTAATATTTACAAAATTTTACAAATATGTATGTCAGTTTGACTAGAACAGTACCATTGCATGACATGTGATCGTTACTGGATAAACTATTTATTTATATACCCTCTTTTTGATCTTCCAATGCTTCTCTGCTTTTTTAAAAGTGTTTATATTGAATAAAAACTGAGTACAGATGATCTGCATTTATATTCAATTTATATAAATTCACAGATACGTAATAATAAATAATATATAAATAATGACATAATATAATAAATATAATAATGAATCAAAGTAAATAATGGTTAAACTTAAAATATGACTGGAATAGTTACTATTGTTGACATGGAACTTTGTGACTAACCTTTGAGCACTAGAAGGAAACGTCTTCCCAATCTTACTCAACTAATACATAGTCAAGTTGTTCTATGGTACCCATAATGGATAAACTTAATACGTGAACTGAATAATAACTAGTATTCACACGGGACTAACTGATGTTTGAACTATAAACAATAGAAAGAAACATCTTTCCAATCTTATTCAATTAATCTACAATCAGAGAGTTCTATGATAGCCACAATAGACAGACTTCAAGTGTGACTGAATAATAACTAGTGTTCAATGAACTGCATGATTAACTGACACTAGTATATGAGGAGAAGAAAGAAACATTTTTCCAATATGAAATATTTTTAGCTTTGAGTTTTACAAGATTTAAGTTAGCATTTTGTAGAGCAGAAATGGAGAAAGGAGGAGTTGTCACAGTCATCAGGAATTGACATAAATGAGAGAACTTAGAAATTATCATAAATTTCTCGCAGAACAGCGCATGAAACCAACAGAAGTAGAATTTCATAATAAATCCTTCATAATAGTAAATGTATATGACACACCTGCAGGCTACTTTAATCTGTTCTTAAATTATCTTGAAGGTCTACTGACTACTTAAACACAGAAAAAGAAATAGTTGTTACTGGTGATTTTAATGTAAAATTTCTTAAATATCTCTTCCAGAAATGATTTATTAGTCAGAAATACTATCACTCAACATAATTCCTACCAAAAACTTTTTAACTAGGGTAGCTAATTGCTAACAAACAGCTATGGATAATATCTATATAGAAAGGTCTAATGAAATAAAATTTATATTGCAAAAGTAATGGTCAATAGCCTCTCAGACCAATACATGCAGTTCCTTTTGTAACATGTTACTACGGACCAGGATATAAAGCTACTAAATCTGAATTCAGGAGGGTATTCAGTAAGCGAAAAATAGAGTATTTTAGGATACTTCTTAAAGACATGATCTGATGTATGCAGTAATCATCACATCAGTGAAAAATACGACACTTGAGTGATACGTACAGTGCTCGTGGCATCAGTGAAAAATACAACACTTTTATTAATAATGTCCTTACTGTATTTGAATATTGTTTTCCCAAAAAAAACTAACCCTGAATAGACCTAAGCTACAAAGAAGTCTTGAATTACTGAAGGAATAAAGTATCATGCAAAATGAAAAGGTAACTGTTTCTGTCAGTCAGAAATAGTTCTGATGTTGATGCTATAGCACATTACATTACATATTGCAAATATTAAAGTTAGTAATATGGACATCAAAGCAAACACATTAAGAGAAAAAGACAATCACAACAGATAACAAAATAAAGATGATGTTGGATATAGTAAAGGCAGAGACTGGTAGAACCAGACTTGAAGAGGAACATACAGGATCAATAGTAAATAACACATTGGTAACCGCTGTTTGCAGTATTTTGAATACTTTTAACTGTTATTGAAAACATGGGGTTTCATGTCCAGTAGATTCTGGCATGGAATACCTCCGACCACTCTTAACAAATAACTTTATTGATATGAATATGTCCTTTACAGATAAATTCTAGCATATGATTCCACCTATCAGCTTTGACCAGCGACATCACACTAGATCCAGAGATCGCACAGACACACACACACACACACACACACACACACACACACACACACACACACACACACAAGATTTGGAAATAATGACGATTAGTGATAAACAAACGAATATACGAATATATATCACAGAAACAAAAGATAATATACATACAAACATAAATAATTACAATCATAGAACATATGAGTAATGTTTAACAACAAATTATGTGGCAAACAAACTACAACAGATAAATAAAAATTACCACAGAAAGAAAAAGAAATATAGGTACATAAAATAAATTAGAATCATAGTTTATATGACTATCTAAAAATCCACAGACAACCTTTATGTCCACTACAAACTCATGGCACCTTAGTATCACAGTAGTACTTAATAATAAATATTACTGCGATAATGTGGAGGTTTTTGTGACATGGGCAAACTAAAATGTAACATAATAACTGCAAAATGAATTGAATAGTAGCATAGGTTCTTTGAAGATAAACTTAGACGTCAAATGTACTGAATGGAATTATTGTGTTTAGCATAACATACAATCTAATGTAGCCTACCCATTGTACTTTTTGTACCTCATTTGATATAGACAAAAGTGACAGTAACAGGAAATAGCAGAAAATGGACTCAGATATTCTAAAAAAAGCATGCTACACACATAAAGAAAATTAATTAAATTTAACAAAACATTGAATTAGGGTTGGCACCTATCCCAGTTTTGTAGGAATCATCCATACTTTTCTCTAATTATCTCCATCAGTATGACAGTACATACCCTCAAGTCTATCAAATTTTTATATCATATTGCTTAATTTTTACTTTCCTGTTCTTAAATAAAATCTTCCCAGTTTTCAAGCTGTAGCATTTCGAATAAAACACTCAATCTTTCGATTCCTATCTCTGCCATCATCAACAGGAGTAAAGACCACTGACTGCTGGGGCTGGGACAGTATACTGCTTATGTAAACACAACTGCAGCATGTGTCATCAATCAGAGAGGGCCAAAATGATGTGTACGTGGAAGGTGAGTTGGGCAGCTGATAGCTGCTCTGGCCTGCTGCAAGACTGAGTGATGTCAAGTGGCATGAGGGTGGGGCTCCACATTTGCAACTGCCACTCCCACCTTTCTATAAGTGTCAGCCATGTCTCTCTGCATGCTTTCAATGTCCAAACGTCGCTCTCTCCACCCTCCTAAATGTGTACCCCTGGTCTCTGTTAAAATTATAGATTTTTATTACAATCTCAACTGTCTCCTTTATAGCGGAATCCCAATATGTTGATGCATGAGCCAAGACTCTCATCCTATCAAACTGTATTTTGTGTCCATTTTCCAGGAAATGCTCAGCTATGGCTGAGTTTTAAACGTCCCTTTGTTTAATATGTCACTTGCATTCAGTGCAACGCTTCGCAACTGTTTGAATTATTTGACCTACATAGGTTGAAGAAGAAATGATTGGCAGTCAGCATACGATTACTCATCCATTTTCAAGGCAAAAGTGTTTGTAGCAAAACCTACTCCTACCAACAGGCTTAATAGAAATTCTACTCAAGAACCGACGCTCTGGCGACGATGTAACTGCATGCATTGTGGCCAAGAACACGTAACAAGAACTCTGGGCTTTGCAGGAGCTGTCCCATTTGCTCAGTGGATATGCAGAATCGCCGATTTGCAACTCGTGTTTGCGTTAAACTTTTTTTCAGTTAAAGTATCAAACTGTATCCAATTTACACCTCCACAGTGCAGTATCTTGTGTATGTCCCCCTGTAATTGTTGCCTTTACTTAAACATTAAGAGATAACATGAACATCTCTCAGACATGAACGACTACTTTGTTTTGTCCATGACACAAATAAAGCCAATAAAAATAATAGTGGACACAGTAACATTGTCTATATTCAATGAGCTACAAAAAATACAATGGGTAGGCTACATTAGATTGTATGCTATGCTAAACACAATAATTCTGTTCAGTACATTTGACATCTAAGTTTATCTTCAACAAACCTATGGATACACACACACACGAGCAATGTTCACTTTAGAGAAGATGTTCAAGGTGACCACTTTGCATTTGCAAACACTTCACCACTCACTGGCTCATCCTTTGCTAGACCCCTGCATCAAGGACTGCTGAAGTGGCATGCAAGAATACTATTAGATAGTGTACATCCACAGGTGGAGTACTATAAACTTGTTCCTCTAAGTGACCTCCCAAATAAAAATGAAGTGAATTAAGGTCCGAGAAACTTAGAGGCCAAAACACTGTACTTCCACGAGCAATCCACTTCCCTGGGAATGCTTCATTTAAATAGTTACGCACACTCATTCCAAAGTTTGGAGGTGGACTGTCATGCTGAAACCATAGCCATTGCTGAATGCCAAGTGAAAACTTTCTAATGCATCATGGAAATATGCAAAGAAACGTGCGATATAGGGCACATTCAACTTGTCCAGCAATAGGTAACGGCCCAAAAGCACTTCTCCCATGATTCCACCCCCAGGTTTGTGCCAAAGTGTGCCTGAAAGCCAATTCCACATGTGAAATCTGTGTTGTGTCCCAACCAATAAAGGCTGCTGAAGAGGTTGACAATACCGTCATAAGTGAAGCTAGATTCGTCAGTCCATGTTACATTATTTATAAAATGTGCTTTAACTTACATTTGGTGTAAAAACAATTCGCAGAACTGTACTCATCGAATGTGGTCATCTGGCCACTAGTTTTGAGTTAACGTGTAATGACATGAATGCAGTTCCTCATCATGCACACTTCAACAAGCCGTGTCCTCTGTTTGTGAAGTATGTCTAGTCTTTGGACAACCTCTGTCCATTATCAGCTTCTCAAACCCATTGCTCCAGGCGACGAAAAACATTCTTATTGGGATGACACCTTTCAGGGTATGGTGCAGCATAAGTATGAGCAGCAGTATCTGCTTGATTAATGGGTGCTCACAGGGCCAAAATGTTCATTGTTTGTGTACTCCATTGGGAAGCCACCTTACATACACTTGACAGTACCAGTTATGATTGCGGTTAGTAGACACATGCATGCAGTTCAATGGATCCAACTGTCATATGATAAACAATGGTTGTGTGAGAAAATGATATACTACTTACAGACAACAAGAGCTAGGGAACAGATGCTAAAAAATAAAAAAGGAAATAAAAAAGGTATCTGACAGGGATTCGAAACATAGCTCCATGGTGGAAGAGGGTTTGATGTCCCAGCAGTCTACTCGATGAACTATGATGCTGATATGGTTGTGTGAGGTGATACACGTTCCTCTGTACAGTTTGCTGTCCTACACATTGTGACAGCGTTGGCAGCTTCTTATTTTCACGCATGTGTTTTCAAAATGCACCCTACATGATTTTGATAGATAAACTTTTGTCTTCAGCCTAGATGACCAATCACAAGTGCAGCATATCTCTTCACCCTATATAGATGATGCCACATTTGCAAGGAACACCATACAAGTTCGATACATGAAAAGTTATACCATCTTCAACAGAGTGCTGGGAGTGGGCCAGAACAGTGGTCTCAGTCCACGTCTTTGCAGCACACATCCTAACTTGCTGCTCCATTGGCCTACAATACATCCTGATTCACAGTACGTCTTTCGTTGGTGGCATCTGAACGCGTTTGCAATATTTCCCTTGCTATAACCATTCTCTCTGCACATGTGTCTCAAGTCAGAAACAATATTTGCTCTGCCTGCTAACGTGTTCTGGACTGGTTTCTTGTGTACGGGATGGTGAAAACTATCAGCTTTGAATTATCGACTAGTGTGCATTAGTTTCCTGTACACTGAATGAACAAGCTAGCCTCCTGCCTTCTGCACCGCTAAAACATCCAAGAATGTGTAAGGGGTCAACCGCTCCTTATGTATTGAGAACATATATCTTTGCCTCACGCAGGTCGCAGTAGGTACTATCGATAGTTGAGTGCCTATTGCGCCAGAGAGTATCAGTGTTGAGACTCTGAGCAAGTAAGTTTGTGGATATTACATGTCGTAGATCAGTAATAACATACTTTAGCTGTCGAATAAACATTTATTGAAGCACAGAACAAGGCGAATACAACATGGCTGTACAAACGTAGCGCGCTGAGAAAAAATAGACAAAGTAAGTCAAAGAGCCTTGCGTCCAAAGATAAGGCGTTTCACGCCAGAGGCGCCACACAGAGCTCCCTCCCCCCCCCCCCCCCCTCGGTTCCAGCAGTGCGGAGCACAGCAGAGGGAAACTTTCTCACTTGAACACAAAATCTTCGTACCAGCCTGGCGGTTGAAGGTGGCGTCCAGCGCGATCAGTGGGTACCTCGGAAGCCCCGCCAACAGGGTCACATGTGTCGGACCACTGCATAGGCAGTGGAGCGTCACTGGAGGTCACATCGGCAGCGTCAGTGGGCGAGGCGGCGGTGATGACAGGCAGACCAGAGGCGTCAGAATGCGGATCACCGAGGGACCACGTCGCTTTTCATCGCTTAAATGAAACGATATTGATTGTCCACTGCATAAGACGCGGTGTGGACCTGAATAAGGTGGTTCCAAGGCCGCACATACGGAGTCGTCGTGCAGCACTACAAATTTGCACGATGCCATGTCTTTGTGTACAAACATCGACGGCGAGGAATGAGCGCAAGGCAGGGGTGGTCGAAGGCAGGCCATGTGTGCACGCACTCGTTCTACACGGGCTGGAAGGTCGATTGCGTTAGTCAAGGGTGCATCCTCGATGAATTAAGCTGGCAGGAGGAGGGGTTTTCTTTATAAGACCTCCGCCAACAAAGCATTCAGGCCAGACGAAGCACTCCATAACCAGGTGCATTGTGGCTCGCGTCCCAGGGTGGGTGAGGCCATGCAAGGTGGTAAAGACCATATGACGAATGGTACTAGGGACCAGCAGGCAGAGTGTGCCCGTAGAGGTGTCACAAAGGACAGGAATCATTGACCCATGTAGTATATAGGGCTGGACAAAGAGCGATGATTCATTGTCTGATATTATTTGCTGTATATCATCGTCGTCGGCTTATAGTTGGGCGAGCTCCTCCAGATTCAGCAGTGCAATTAGCATGCAGATGTGGGAAAGGTAGTCAGCCACAACATTTTCGATGCCGTGGATATGGCACATGTCGGAAGAGTGCTGGCTGATGTAGACCATATGGCGGAAACACCTCGGTGGATGGTCCTTAACCAGATTATGAATAGCGTCCATGAGTGCCTTCTGATCATTATAGATCATAAACGGTCGCCCCTCGAGTTCACTACGGAAAATTTTAATCGCCTCGTACACAGCGTTTAGCTCACAGTTGAAAGCTGAACACTTGCACTGGCTCTTAGTCAGTTTCTTGGAAAAGAAGTAGAGGGGTTGGGTGGATTCGGTGGTGTGCTGTTGTAAAACAACGCCCACAGTTGAGTCACTGGCATCAGTCGTGATCGAGACACAGGCCTCAGGGTCTGGGTGAGTGAGTATGACGGCTTTTCCAAGGGCAGTTTTAAGGTTACCAAAGGTGACAAGCATGGATTTGTCCACTCCAACTTGCGTTTCCCAGTGGTGTTTTTGCCAGATAGAGTGTCGGTGAGGGTATTTTGGATGGAGATAGCTTGAGGACTTTGGCGGCAGTAAAAGTTTGCCACACCCAGAAAACGATGGAGGTAAGCATAATCCTCAGGGAGAGGAAGATCAAGTATGGTTTCGACATGAGAACTCGTTGGTTGGAGGCCGTTGGCAGAGACAGTGTGGTCTAGGAAGGTAACTGATGTGGAACACAGTTGAGATTTGTGATGGTTGATCACCACGCCGTTGGCAGTGAGGGCCGAACAGACTGCATCAAGGTGAACTTGATGCTCCTCAGCGGAGGAGGAAAAGATCAGTATATCATCTAAGTAAGCATAAGCGAATGGCAGAGGGAGCAAAATGGAATCAATGAACTGCAGACACATCTGCGCAGCATTTTTCGGTCCATAAGGCATGTAACATTATTCAAATAGCCCAAAGGGTGTGATTATGGCAGTCTTTGTAATATCCAGTAGATGCATAGGGATCTGATAATACGCTTTGGAACAATCTAAAACAGAGAAAAAGTTAGAACCTGGGAGTAATTGCGTGAAATCCTGGATATGTGGAATGGGGTAGTTACCGATGGTGCCAGAATTAACGGACCTGTAGCCCCCGCACAGGTGTAAGGTGCCATCCTTTTTCGGACCAAGGAGAACAGGTGAAGATCAGTTGCTATCAGAGGGGCAGAGACTGTCCAAAGCCAACAGATCTTGAACGATTTCCTTTGCATGCAGAAGTTTGGAAGCGTTAATGCACCTGGCCTTATAACAAACAAATGGTCCTTTGGTGGTGCAAATACTATGACAAGTGCCATTACTGATGACTGATACTCGCATAGGAGGGTCAGCAAAAGGGGTCACGAAGCTATCCGCAGGCAACGTTGGTTCACTGAGCTTGGTGAACCAGGATGGAGTAGGCGGGGCGTCGGCTGAAGTCAGCGATGGAAGACGCAGTACAGGACTGTAGCATGAAGATGCATCTTGTAGATTCGTCTGCAGTGGTGAGAAAACAACAGCAGACGGTGGAATGTTTGTCACAGGGGCAGACTGGGGAGAAGACAGTGTAGAGGTGTTTGATGGACTGCTTCGTTGCCGATCTGCAGATAGGTGATGTATGGTACGCCATGCATGTGACAATTCAGTGGAGGCAGAGGTGATGCGGGTGCCTAAGGCATCATTTTGGGTGCAAAGTTCGTCGATTTGTGAATGCACATTTGCCCTGTAGTAATGCGCTCGACCAGGGACACACATGTGGAAAGTGAGAGCGAAGTCATGCTGAACTTGTGTGAGCATGGAACTGTAAAACCAGATGTGTGGTGGAGCATAGCAGCCTGCAGGTCTGGTGAAAGCTCGTAATGGTGTAGAAAATCCAACCCAATCACAGGTTCATCCATGTCAGCAACGTGGAAGGTCCAAGGGTAGGTCTGAACCAGTGATAGGTGCAGCAATATCTGATGGAGCCATGGACTGCAATAGGAGAATGATTGGCGGCGATCAAGGCAAGGATAGAAGCTGATAGGGTGTTGGCAGCGTGTTTGGCCAGAATCACGCTAACGTCGGTGCCAGTGTTGATGAGAAAGTGGATGCCTGTTGACATGTCTGTGGCAGAGAGCGAGTGGTGTAGCGTTTGACGATAGGCGCGCCGTGAAGGAACGTGGTGGGTGCATGCCACCTAAACATGCTCGCCGTTCCCGTTTGGGTGGGCACAAGGCGCATGGCAGCTGCGAGTGGCGTCCCTGTAAGCGGTTAGACAGTTGGCGAGGTGGTGTTGTGTGGGAGGAGGTTGCAGCTGACTGCGTCGGGTCTGGTAGCCGATTGGGTTGCTGTTTGGGCAAGGTCCGCGGCTGTCAGGAGCCTGCTGGCAGTAACTCCTGCAGGTCACTAGGTGGCAGCTCCTGACTGGCAGTTGAGGTACTGAGCCAAGCACACTGGTCTCTGCAGAATCGGAGGTGCAGGCTTGCCAACTGAGGGTGATGGAGATGTCATTTGTGACAGGCGGTGACGGTGACGAATGATAGCATAAGCCTGATCCGCCATGCGCAAACGAACCTCTAGAGGGTCGGCAACATGCGGTAGATGAAGCTGCGGATCTGAAGGCACATCGACTATCCACAACATCCAAAGCACTGTGTCAGGTAATGCTTGATCGTCGATTAAGGCGCCACCAAAGCTGTGAAGGGGTCGTCGAGGCACTCGTCGTGAATAATGTGGTGGATAGCCTCCACTGGAGGGCAAGAAAGGAACTCCATAAGCAGTGCTTTCGCCATCCAATATTTGTGTGACGCAGGCAGTGAGAGAAGCAAGTCGTTGATGAGGTCCGTTTGAGAGTGGAGGTGGCTCACCAGGCATACAAAACGGGCGTCATAGCCCGAAATGCCGTGGATGTCCAGTAGGTGATCCACCAAGGTGAACCAAGTCTTTAGTTTATCTTTTTTCAAAGCAGGTAACTTGAGAAAGCTGCTGGGTAACACATGTTGTGGCAGCACCAGCAGACAGAGATCGGAAAGAGCAGAGCAGGACACCTATGACACCGGAAGTGCAGTAGCGGTGAACGGTGCATGGGGCGGTGGCCTCATGCAGCACACGGTGCGGAGGGAGCAGGCGTATAAGTCAGCACGGTGTGTCCAATCTGCAAGCCCAACGAAAAACGTGGTGCGGGTGTAATGGCTGGTGCTGTTGCAACAGCAGGCAGGTGGCAGTCGTGGTGAAGCCACAGGGGGGCTGACCCAGTAACCGGTGCAGGCGGAACGGCCGGCACTGTTAAGAAAGTGAGCGGTCGTGGTGCAACCACAGTAGAACGGTCATGGAAGCCAGCACAGACGATGTGACATTCGTGGTCACCAGCATAGTTAATAGGGTCGCGTTACACTCGCGCTGAAAGACACTAGTAGATCCATTGTGGCGAAACAATGTGGGCTGGCACACAAAGTTCGTAAATGACGAAAACAAGCACAAAATAACTCGCAATGAGACGATGACGGTGTTGGGGTGACCACTGTGGTTATCACGTAAGATCAGTTGGAGATAACACACACTAAGTATCGAATATACATTTATTAATCACTGATTCATAACAGACATGGCAATAGAACAAGTTATGCGCCGAAAGTGAAGACTAGAAAAAAGCAGTCAAATGAAGCAAAAGTCACAAAGATAAGGCACTCTGCGCCAGAGATGCCACATCTGCGTACTTAGCCAAGACCTGTACCGAAAATAAATAAGGAGGCTTTGCTACTGAAATGTAATATCAGAGAAAGTTAAGACTTTGATTTCGCTGGATATGTTTGATGTTTCATTCTCTCAGTTGCAGTGGTGGCTTTGTATTGTGATAGGCTATGTCACTAGACAACAGATAAATAGGCATTTCCAAATTCTTTGATAAAATTTCGTTGCACTTACCGCCTTTTTCCGCCAGGAGACTGGCGTTGCCACCTGTATACAAAAGAATGTGAATGTCTAATCAAAAATCATCCAGCTAGTACACTCGTTTGCTGTAGTAATCATATAGGAAAAATGTTGCGCCAAGTGCTACAATTTGATTACTCTTACGCAATGGCTTTTCCGTTTACCTGTTCGATGAATACATGTCGTAACTACTTTCTGAATATGACGTTAAGTATATCTCCTTTCTCTGGACATAAACATTGATAACACGAGATATGAATCCCCTGATGTTTGGTTGAAGATCTCACAGTTCCCTTCTCTACAGCCAAAATCGCAATGCTTTACACTCTGTCATTTGGCATTGTGTTGTGAAGGTATCCTTTAACGCTTTTTAATGTGCTCATGCTTCTTTCACAAGATGTGGTGATTGCTGGAATTGCGAGAACCAACGACAGTAATTTCATACATTCGGGAAACACGTTTTTTAATCCATTGTTTGTAATTGATTTAAGGAAGTCTTGAGACTGTTGACGTCTAACTGCATTGCTGTAAATAAACGTAAGTTCTCTTTTCAGTTTTTCGCTGTAAACTAAAGGATACACTTTAAGTAGGAAACTGTTTGGCTACTATAACCTGAGAGCTTTATCTCATTTAAGTTCTGTAAAATCTGTCTCACAGCAGTTCTGGTACCTAGTTTCCATGTACTGTGTCAGTTATTTCGAATGCTAGCCCTCTCAGTTTCTGAATACTTGCTTCTGTTTCGTTAAAATTAATTTCAGATACTCCTCTTGAATTTTTAAGGCTCTTAGTTTCCACTATGCATTTCAGAAGAATTCCCTCACCTCTTAGTCTTTCAACAGCCTTGATGAAGTTTATGCCTACAGAATCTTATGTTCACAGTTTTACTCTGCAAGATGTCAAACAAGATACTTGTATGCTGGAAAATCGAATTGTACAGCTGCAGTAGAAAAAGAAAAGTTTGATTATCCAGAATACTATTTACCCCAATTGCTTGGTGGAAAGAATTATCATTCCACTCTTCATCTTTATCACATGATTAAATTCTTCTCTCAGGTCTGTAGAGTTAAAAATAATGGTTTGTACAGTGTATAATTGGAAATTCTTCCTTATTTCACAAGAACTTGGTAGCTTAAATCCCTTTTCCCTCAGAAGTTCACTTCTTTTACTGGAATGTCTAAAAAATGTTTGGAATCTAGATAGATTTGCCACAAACATCTCAACTTGCATAATTCATTTTGCAAGCATACAGGTAGACCATGTTCAGCTGATGTGCGTATCAATGGATAAAGAGAGCATGTAGATATGCTTGTTTCACAATACACACAATACAATGGGCACCAAAATTTCTTCCTGTCATTGCACTGCAGCTGCCATTTGTTTGCGACGCTAACTTGTTTTTATCAATATTCCAACTGCTTAACGCTTGCAACAAAACTGGCTATGTCTTATGCCCTCCGGTTTTTGGATAGGTCGTAAGACCCTATTCATCTCTCTTGTATTTCTCCTGATTCTTTACTTACAGAACGAAAAATTGATTTGTAGTTGAGACATCCACTGTTCGCTTGAAATCTGTTCTTCAACAACATCCGTAATAAAACCTATTAATTCATTCTGTGTGTCAGAAAATAACTTTTCATGCATTGTTCCAATTCTGCCACGAAATCCAAAAGCTCTAAATAATTTTCTTTTTTTACTTCACCTCAGATTCGTCAAGAGCTGGAAGAGCTAACTGTAGCTGTGCTAAAAAGCAGATAGTCGAAATATGTCTCTTCATAATACTTCTGTTTCCATCATCCTTCTCGTTATGCCTCAAAGGCTCCAGACTTGTTCCTTCTGAAAGAGCATGATCAATTCTTACTGTACCTAGCTGATTGTATTTAACAGCTGCTATGATATGTGAATGGAACATTCAGGCTTTTTTACCTTTAAGGACTCTCTTCGCCTACACGCCACTTACGTCATTCAAAACCGTCATTACAAACTCCAAATAGTACACAGTAAGAACAACAAAGTTTGTTTCTTAGAAAGCTGCCACGTAACAATAGTTTTGAATTGTACCATTGTCTTTGGAAGCGCCTTACAAATTTTCGGTAAGATATTTAATAGACAGACGTGACGTCCACTTTCGTCCTTTCGCCAGGAGTTTATCTTCCAAAGAAAGACGAGAGAAGCATGCAAGGTTTTCTATTAAAAAATTCAGTGGATCTTGCGATGAAATAAACACGTCCATGGCAGTTTGAGGTAGTCAGCAATAGCAAGTGTTACAAGACAATGATTTCAATATTAGACATTTTATAATTTTCCTCTCGACAACACAATGACAAGACAAATTAACGATGACACCTCACATGTGTCAGGGCACACCAAAATATACACTCCTGGAAATGGAAAAAGAACACATTGACACCGGTGTGTCAGACCCACCATACTTGCTCTGGACACTGCGAGAGGGCTGTACAAGCAATGATCACACGCACGGCACAGCGGACACACCAGGAACCGTGGTGTTGGCCGTCGAATGGCGCTAGCTGCGCAGCATTTGTGCACCGCCGCCGTCAGTGTCAGCCAGTTTGCCGTGGCATACGGAGCTCCATCGCAGTCTTTAACACTGGTAGCATGCCGCGACAGCGTGGACGTGAACCGTATGTGCAGTTGACGGACTTTGAGCGAGGGCGTATAGTGGGCATGCGGGAGGCCGGGTGGACGTACCGCCGAATTGCTCAACACGTGGGGCGTGAGGTCTCCACAGTACATCGGTGTTGTCGCCAGTGGTTGGCGGAAGGTGCACGTGCCCGTCGACCTGGGACCGGACCACAGCGACGCACGGATGCACGCCAAGACCGTAGGATCCTACGCAGTGCCGTAGGGGACCGCACCGCCACTTCCCAGCAAATTAGGGACACTGTTGCTCCTGGGGTATCGGCAAGGACCATTCGCAACCGTCTCCATGAAGCTGGGCTACGGTCCCGCACACCGTTAGGCCGTCTTCCGCTCACGCCCGAACATCGTGCAGCCCGCCTCCAGTGGTGTCGCGACAGGCGTGAATGGAGGGACGAATGGAGACGTGTCGTCTTCAGCGATGAGAGTCGCTTCTGCCTTGGTGCCAATGATGGTCGTATGCGTGTTTGGCGCCGTGCAGGTGAGCGCCACAATCAGGACTGCATACGACCGAGGCACACAGGGCCAACACCCGGCATCATGGTGTGGGGAGCGATCTCCTACACTGGCCGTACACCACTGGTGATCGTCGAGGGGACACTGAATAGTGCACGGTACATCCAAACCGTCATCGAACCCATCGTTCTACCATTCCTAGACCGGCAAGGGAACTTGCTGTTCCAACAGGACAATGCACGTCCGCATGTATCCCGTGCCACCCAACGTGCTCTAGAAGGTGTAAGTCAACTACCCTGGCCAGCAAGATCTCCGGATCTGTCCCCCATTGCGCATGTTTGGGACTGGATGAAGCGTCGTCTCACGCGGTCTGCACGTCCAGCACGAACGCTGGTCCAACTGAGGCACCAGGTGGAAATGGCATGGCAAGCCGTTCCACAGGACTACATCCAGCATCTCTACGATCGTCTCCATGGGAGAATAGCAGCCTGCATTGCTGCGAAAGGTGGATATACACTGTACTAGTGCCGACATTGTGCATGCTCTGTTGCCTGTGTCTATGTGCCTGTGGTTCTGTCAGTGTGATCATGTGATGTATCTGACCCCAGGAATGTGTCAATAAAGTTTTCCCTTCCTGGGACAATGAATTCACGGTGTTCTTATTTCAATTTCCAGGAGCGTAGATCACAAATCAGTTAGTCACTGCCACAACTTACTACATTTTAACTTCAGAATTCATGTTCCTGGTTTCACTGTAAGCACTTCTAGTGTAGGGTTAGATAGAGCAGCAATCACTCGTGGAATTAAGTTGCGTTAATATGACATTTATAGTCAAATGTCATATTATTCCACGACTGATTGCTGCTCTATCTAACCCAATATAACCACAGTCGTTGCGTGCACCCACCCCATGGAGGGCAACCTGACTCCTAAAGTTGTTTATATGAAAACCTACAGACACGCTACGGAACTACCAAAGTTTGAAATAAGAGAGGCTACTAAATTTTAATCTGAGGAACAATGAAAATACATACGCTATTTCCTAACATCTTGTAACAACATCCAATGATGATTCACATTTATTTTCTATGAATTATGAATGACTTCTTGTTCTTTGTGTTTTAAGTAAATATTTAAATTACGAGTTAATGATTTCTCATTCTACCTGGCTTGCTGCTAGCAAGCTAGATGATGTGAAGTAGCGCTATCAGTTAGGGAACTGCTGAATGACTTGTTTTTCCAGTTAGGCATGTATCCACCAACCGCCGAGAAAGAGAAACGAATCAAACTTAAGCTTTTAAAGACCGTATCCACGCTTTAGAAACACCAGTCTGCCACGTGAAAGAAATGGGCTTACTTCGCATGCTTGTAAGAAGCGCAGAATTGCCGGCTGCTGTTGGTTGCAAAGCTAGAGGAGTGATGTTTTATACTGGTGGGTCAAGTACAAAGCTCAAAGGTAAATTTTTGAAAGCATTTATGAGGATATACGTGATAAGCTCGGATTACATTCATTTTTGGATAATTATTTTGGGACTTTTTCGTGTCTATAATCAAACAGGTGCCAGCACATTTTATTTCTCCATCCAAGAAAGAACAGAACATTCTTAAAAATAAGAAATTAATACATCACCATATCAAAGCATAATTATTGTTTTTAATAGTTACAGCTATGCCACTGATTAAAAAATAAATAAAATAATCCTCACTGGCGCTGCTTTGTTTTTCTCACTCGCTCATACATGTCACTCTCCTCAACAGCTCACGTCCTCTCTATAATACCAACAAATAGCAATACTTTCATCTGTTGCAGATTGTCTGCTTTGCTATCTTCATTGTTTGCGGCTTGAAAAAACAAAATAAAACCCATTTTAACTGGGACTTCCTTTTTACCTGCATCATTTAAAACATCTTGATTGAAGTATATTCCATTTGTGTGCTTCGAGAAACTATCTGCATTTTATGGAGTACAAAAAACACACTGGTACATATATATGAAAAACTGTTACATTTTCACCTCCAGCAGCAATTTCAAACTACACAGAGCTGCCACTCTTGCGACACTTGTGTTATTTCTGTGACTGGTAGCTGATGTGCAGTGTTTTCGTTGCTGAACAAGAGGCAGTAGATGTCCATACCATACACGATTTCCTTGGCAATGACACACTTTTCACAATTTCCGAAAATGAACTCGTCACTCTGTACCTGTTCCTCTTTATTGCGTTTATAATCGCTATTCTTCATCAAAAAGCAGTTGTCCCAGCATGGTAAGCCAATTGTAAAACCCCCAGCCTACCTGTATTTCATTTATTAAATTTGCGGTTATCGGATTTAACTATGAAAGCTTTACAGCGGGAACACATTTCGTTACTTAGTGAAACTGATCATTGCGCCTTATGTCTCATTTACTTTACGAATATCAAAGTTCATCACTTTAAAAATGAAAAAAAATTCACTTTCAAATATTAACAGGACAAATTATATTACTAAATTTTGTTGTCCTTTATGCACATAACACACACTCTGACAACGCCTCGGTTCATCCTGTGGGACCCTGCCCGCTCGTCTCTTACAGGGTGCCTAAAGGATGCTGCTTTCTTGGGTAGCTGTTCAACAATTCAAGCAAATCACATTAATGGTTTTTATTACAATAAAGTAGATTGACAATACTTAACTTAGGTTTACAATGGTGTCTCAAATGATAGGCGACATGCAAATGATCAATGTCTTTCGTTATACAGTAGAATGTTGATGCTAGTTATCGCAAAAGGTCATATGGATCACTGACCATGGTTCTTGTAGTGCCTCTCTTAGTCCGGGTCTGCTAGTGTCCATCTACTGCTGTCTGGGTCTGCTAGTGCCGATCTACTACCGTCTGGCCGAGGCTGGCAGGAGCAGCGTTTATATTCTCTTCATATAGAGGCCGCTCCTGTCGTGGTGTGGACCTAGTCAGCGAACTTTTGGCTGACATCGTCTCACAGCCTTCTCTGCTCTTGTGTTCTTCATCTTCATGCTGGCGCCTTCATTACGCCGGAACACGTCCACCCTTGTTTTAACAGTTCAGTTTGAGGGAATATCCATATCTAAGTGGGACTCAAATGTCTCGGGTGAGTGCGATGAGGATAATCTTCGAACTGTGAAAAAAGAGATGCAGTGTGTTCTGAGTTATCGTTTGATGCAGGTGTATGTAAAATGACCTTTGTGCATAAAGTATATGTTACACTATCCATGTCATCTATGATCGGAAAGAGTTTCTAGTAGGACCGTTGATTCTTTTAAGACTATCAGTAATCCGATATATCGATATTTAAAGGAATACCTTTCCGCTCGTCGATCTATCGGAAAAGAATCGACATACCGACGAAAAAATGTGTATGCACTGAAGATAGATGATATCGGCTGCACCTTGTAAACATGCTGCCGGTTTTAGACCTGTGTATTTAAGAACTGATTTCTTTTTAGATATTCTGTACATAAAAAAGTTAGCAGCTTGCCTATCCTCCTTAGAGTAAGAACTGAAGGAAAACGATACACGTTCACACTTGGCGGTAACCAGTAGCTAATAATGGTCACTGCATGTAAGTGGCACAATGAAAGTTTTCTGATGGTCCATCGTTCGCTTTCGTCACATATCGAATTTGTCTGGAACAATTCATGTCGACTTCCTTGTTTTTTCATCTCTCCAAATGCCAACGTCCTAGTAGTTGTAGTCTGAATATTGCGTGGTGAAGTTCAACATTTCAGTTTCTGTTTGTAGTGCCAAATGCTGTGTACATCAGCATTTCCCTTCACACATCTCCACCCACCGCAAAGACCAATCATGTCATGTAGATTTTCGTTCATCATTTTCAGCAACTGTTTTTAAAGAATGCCGATGGGAAGAAATTGCACACTAGTCGCATTAAAATTGTTTTTTAACGCAACAAGTGTGTTATATCTGCACATTGGAAATCTTGTTGTTCCATCCACCCCACCACCCTACTCTCCCCCCCCCCCCCCCCCCCACACCCAGGGACGTCGGACATCTTCTTTGTGCCACCTGTACTTGTTTCACACAGTCAAAGAGAAAGATTGGACGTGATGCAAGCTCAAAAGGAAGTAAGACTCCTTCACACAATGAAACTAAAATTACGTTATACTACAATTTCAAAAGAACAGATTCAAATATTAACCCAACGAAGTAGTGTGTGTTAGAGCTGCACCTTTTTTAGATTGAAGTCAGCTGATAGGTATTCCTGCTTAAGGGAAGTCTCTCTAACAAGGGAATCACTTTTGACAAAGCTTAGGTATCCGAGTAATGAGGGAATTAGTATATTTCATCAAAATATACAAGGTATTAGGGATAAAGTTAGTGAACTGCTTATAGATGTTGACTCTGAAATTATTGGTATATCTGAACACTTCTTAAATAAGGAGATAATTCAGAGGCTTCCTTTACCAGGATACAGGTTGGCTGGCTGCTTTTCGAGGAGCTCTTTGCGGTGTGGGGGAGTAGCCATGTATGTGAAAAACGGCATCGCATTTGAGTCAATTGATGTTTCAAAGTACTGCACTGAAAAGGTGTTTGAATGTTGTGCAGGTGTGGTTAAATTTAACGGAGTTAAACTTGTAACTGTTGTTATTTATAGATCCCCAGACTCCGATTTCACAGCATTTTTGCTAAAGCTAGAGGAGGTTCTTGGTTCACTTTATAGAAAATACAAAAAGTTAGTTATATGTGGTGACTTCAATATTAATTGTATAAGTGATTGTGCAAGGAAGAGGATGCTGGTAGACCTCTTTAATTCATATAATCTTATGCAAACCGTATTCTTTCCAACGAGAGTGCAAGGGAACAGTAGAACAACCATAGACAACATTTTTGTTCATTCCTCATTACTAGAAGGGCATTCTGTTAGAAAAAAGGGGAATGGCCTTTCAGATCATGATGCGCAAATTTTAACTTTAAAAGATTTTTATGCTGCAACTCGTGTTAAATATAGTCATCAGCTGTTCAGGAAAGCTGATCCGGTTGCTGTAGAGACCTTTGTAAACCTTATAAAGGAACAAGAGTGGCAAGATGTTTATAGCGCTGAGACAGTAAACGATAAATATAATGCTTTTCTAAAGACCTTTCTCATGCTCTTTGAAAGTTGCTTTCCGTTAGAACGTTCAAAACAGGGTACTAGCACAAACAGGCAGCCTGGGTGGCTGACTAGAGGGATAAGAATATCTTGTAGAACAAAGTGGCAATTATATCAAAACGTTAGAAACAGTCAAAATCTAAATGCAGCAGCCCATTACAAACAGTATTGTAAGGTGCTTAAAAATGTTATTAGGAAGGCAAAAAGTATGTGGTATGCAGATAGAATAGCTAAGTCTCAGGATAAAATTAAAACCATATGGTCAGTCGTAAAGGAAGTTGCTGGTCTGCAGAGACAGGTCGAGGATATAGAATCAGTGCGTAGTGGGAATGTCCGTGTTACTGATAAGTCGCATATATGTACAGTATTTAATAATCACTTTCTTAATATAGCAGGTGAACTAAATAGAAACCTAATTCCAACAGGGAATCATATAGCGCTCTTAGAAAAAAGTGTTCCGAGACTGTTACCTGAAATGCTCCTCCATGATACTGACAAGAGGGAGATTGAGTTAATAATTAAATCACTAAAGACCAAGAACTCTCATGGATATGATGGGGTATCTAGCAGAATACTGAAGTATTGTTCTATGTATGTTAGCCCAGTACTTAGCCATATCTGTAACTTTTCCTTTAGGAGCGGTCGGTTTCCTGATCGATTAAAATACTCGGTAGTGAAGCCACTTTATAAAAAGGGAGACATTGATAATGTTGACAATTTTAGACCTATTTCTATGCCATCGGTGTTTGCTAAAGTTATCGAGAAGGTTGTATATACAAGGTTACTGGAGCATTTAAATTCACATAATTTGCTGTCAAATGTTCAGTTTGGTTTTAGAAATGGTTTAACAACTGAAAATGCTATATTCTCTTTTCTCTGTGAGGTTTTCGACGGATTAAATAAAAGGTTGCGAACGCTAGGTGTTTTCTTTGATTTAACGAAGGCTTTTGATTGTGTTGACCACAAAATATTACTGCAGAAGTTGGACCATTATGGAGTAAGGGGAGTAGCTTACAATTGGTTCGCCTCTTACTTTAAGAACAGAAAGCAGAGGGTAATTCTCCGCAATATTGAGAGTGGTAGTGATGTTCAGTCCCAATGGGGCACTGTTAAGCGGGGCATTCCCCAAGGGTCGGTGCTGGGGCCACTGCTGTTTCTTATTTATATAAATGATATGCCTTCTAGTATTAGAGGTGATTCAAAAATATTTCTGTTTGCTGATGACACCAGCTTGATAGTGAAGGATCTTGTGTGTAATATTGAAACAGTAACAAATAATTTAGTTCATGAAATAAGTTCATGGCTTGTGGAAAATAATTTGATGCTAAATCACAGTAAGACTCAGTTTTTACAGTTTCTAACTCACAATTCAACAAGAACTGACATTTTAATCAGACAGAATGGGCATGTTATAAGCGAGACGGAACAGTTCAAGTTCCTAGGCGTACGGATAGATAGTAAGCTGTTGTGGAAAGCCCATGTTCAGGATCTTGTTCAGAAACTAAATGCTGCTTTATTTACCATTAGAACAGTATCTGAAATAAGTGACACTTCAACACGAAAAGTAGTCTACTTCGCATATTTTCATACGCTTATGTCGTATGGTATTATTTTTTGGGGTAATTCTTCTGATTCAAAAAGGGTATTTTTGGCTCAAAAACGGGCTGTTCGAGCTATATGTGGTGTAAGTTCGAGAACCTCTTGTCGACCCCTATTCAATAGTCTGGGAATCCTGACATTGCCCTCACAGTATATATTTTCTTTAATGTCGTTTGTTGTTAGCAATATTAGCCTATTCCCAAGCGTTAGCAGCTTTCACTCAGTTAATACTAGGCAGAAATCCAATCTGCATGTGGAATCCACTTCCTTGACTCTTGTGCAGAAAGGAGTGCAGTATTCTGCTGCATCCATTTTCAATAAGCTACCACAAGAACTCAAAAATCTTAGCAGTAGCCCAAACTCTTTTAAGTCTAAACTGAAGAGTTTCCTCATGGCTCACTCCTTCTATTCTGTCGAGGAGCTCCTGGAAGAGCTAAAAAATTAAGCAAATTCCAGTGTTACATTGTTGATTGTCTTCATTTAAACTTATGACTTGTCACCTGAATATGTTTTTCTTTTCTATATTTCATTTTATCTGTTTCTAATATCGTGTTATAATTTCATGTATTGACTCGTTCCATGACCATGGAGATTTCTCCTTAATTTGGTCCCACGGAACAATAAATAAATAAATAAAAAAATAAATAAATAAATAAATATAGAAAAATATCAGTACTTGACATTGCTATTTTGGAATCGAATTATCGATATATTGAGGAAAGGGATATCAGCCACATGAATCGATACTTTTTTAAAGTACAGATACGTCGATATTTTATCAACAGCTTTTTTTTCTACCATACTGAGGTCCTCTCTTCTTACACTGGTGGCGCTGTGTCATTGGGAAATACTCAATAAATCCGCTATGTCAGATAATCCAGTCCAGTTTATTAAGTCATGGCAATGTGGCCGTTACATAATATATTACCCATCACACAACATCTGGATTACAGCGCTAACAGCACTGCATAATGTGTACTGCCATTACTGTGCAAATATGACTGTGAAAATCGTGTACACACTAATTTTTAATTGATATGGGCTCTGACATCCGCACCTTACCACACAGAAGCACATTAACTTTCATATCAGCCTCGTCACTCGTGCTTCACTCAGCAAACAACTCACAGATGTCAGCCAGTGACACTACTATGTGCACTGATCAATGTTCAACGAACCTGCAGTGCACCTGGTCTTTCTATATTACAGACATCAGTGAACTGATCATCGACATGGACTTTCTAAAGTTCTTCCAGCTCTTTCCTGATGTAGTAACTGATCCACCATACTACAGGGAATCACATCGATGAGCCGTTCGCTTTGACCATGCCTACTAGACCTTTTCCCCTGAACGCCTTCCCACTAATGACTCCTTTTCCCATGCACTCCGCAAGCATGCTCACTTTTTAGATGATATTCTTGCTACGCATAAGCAACAAGTTAACTGCAAGACACATGCACAGGTGCTACTAATCGAGAACTCAGACCTCTAGTGTCGCATCAATGAGACTGTGGCAGCACTCACATCAGCAGATGAACAATTGAGTGCCCTATGCTCCCAACAAGCTCACAGGCACCACCTACAACCAACTTCTCCTACCCAGCCACATTTAGCATGCAGCAGTCAACTGGATGATATGCATGCCAACAGCAGCCAACAACAACAACAACTACAAAATCAGTACACCTTGTGACGCAGTGTTTTTCAACAGTGAAACAGACCCGCACCTAAGCCCACAACTGTGCAATGCGAAATGGAGCTTTTCACAGAACTGTGACCACTGACAGGTCTCCTGTTTGCCACACACCCCAGCGGTTGTTTCCTACAGACGCTAATAATGCGGTGCAGAAAGTTTTTCAGGTGACAATTACTCAACTCTCAGACAGCATCAACCTTGTCCCTAAGAAAGAGGGGTCAATCAGACTTTATGGAGACTATAGAGTATTGAACTGCAGAACTGTACATGACAGCTACCTTACACCTAACATTTAGGACTTCACGCACGCGCTCGTTGGAACAATAACATTCAGTGTTATTGATTGTAAGCAAGTGTATTTACAAATACTATTGATGAAATCCCGAAAACGACGATCAGTACCTTTTTTGGGCTGAACGGGTAGCTCTTCATGCCATGTGGCCTTAAGAACGTCACACGAATGGGCAAAGTGTTACTGACGGCCTACTTCGTAGATTTCAGTACTGCTGCACCTATCACAATGACATACTCGTCTTGTGCAGCAGCAATGACGAACATTCGCATCATCTATAACAAGTTCTAGCTGTGCTGCGGCAACGTGGTGTTCTCATTATCAAAACAAGGTAACAACTCCAACAAATGAAGGTGACGTTCTCAGGCCATACACTCAACTTGTCCAACACCAAACCAACCATGGAATGTATGGACATGGTAAAAAGCCTTCCACTCCCAGGAATTTTTCACTACTTTCGTCGATTGCTTGGAATACTTAGCTTCTATTGGCGACACTTCCCCCTGCAGCCACATTACAGTCTCCTCTCACAGACGCCTTGGCTGGCAAAGGTAAATGCAGGAAAAAGTCTAGTGGACTGTGGATATGACAAAAGCATTCCATCGGGCGAAAAAGTGTTTGGCACAGGCTGCTACTCTGAAGCACCCTCATCCTGAACCACAACACATTCTCGCGACTGAACTGTGCCACACTGTGGCAGAGACAGTATTTCATCAGGTGGTAAATGGGATGCCCCAACTGCATCCGTTCTTCTTGAAGAAACTACCTTCTTCACAATCTAAGTGCTCAGCTTTTGATCGAGAACTTCTCACAGTATACGTGGCAGTTGAACACTTCTGCGAGAATGTTGAAGGCCATCAGGTGACAAGGTAAACAGATCATAAACTTCTGGTAGATGCCATCAAAAACCCATCTCAAGACGCCAGTTCGCACTGATTCAGAGATATAGAGCTTATTGTGCAGTACACTAACGACATATGTCACATCTACAGCGTAGATAATATCATTGCAGACTGTAGTGTTGGCAGAAGAGCCAACACCATGTTGCTAGAGGAGGCCGAAATGCACGCGTTTAATTACACGCAGACTGGCGTGAGGTCTGGAACAATTAAAGGAGTTGAGTCTAATAAGAAAAGAACGTAGTTCTTGGAATACTTAACTTTAATCCATATTTGGAGTACATCGCTCTTGACTGTACATGCTTCAATATAAATATCAATTGAATACAGCGCCTTGCTAGGTCGTAGCAAATGACGTAGCTGAAGGCTATGCTAACTATCGTCTCGGCAAATGAGAGCGTAATTTGTCAGTGAACCATTCCTAGCGACGTCGGCTGTACAACTGGGGCGAGTGCTAGGACGTCTCTCTAGACCTGCCGTGTGGTGGCGCTCGGTCTGCAATCACTGACAGTGGCGACACGCGGGTCCGACGTATACTAATGGACCGCGGCCGATTTAAAGGCTACCACCTAGCAAGTGTGGTGTCTGGCGGTGACACCACATTCCTCCCCCGCAAATCGGCGTACGGTTGTGTTATAAGGCTTCCGCCCGCCGTGGGGAGGACCCCATGTTGATGTATGCGACGAGGTCGGGAGCCTAACAACAGGCGAGGCTGTGCCACCCGCACCCGGCCATTCGGTCCGAGGGGAGCTAGGAAACGCCTGAAAACCTAGTCCAGGGTGCACGCCAACATGCGGTGTATGCGCCCGTAGAGAGATAGGAAGGGCCGAAGAGTCGACCTCCATCGGGGCGGCGCACCCGACGGGCGAAGACGACATCTGGTCCGGAGCGGGCAAGAGTTCCATGTCGGAGGACAGCTGGTCCCGGGAAGCGAGCGGCGGCGCGTGACCCAGGGAGGCGCCCGGCGGTTGCAGCGACGCGTCCAGTGCGGGCGTAGCCGGTGGGAGAACAGGCGGCGGCGGCGGCGCGTCGCCATGGGGCAAAATGGAAGGCAGCGTCGGTAACACCTGGGGATGAGGCGAGCCAGTAGATGGGTCCCCAGGGCGCTGACCGTACGGCACCGTCGCTGAAAGCAGACGGGGAGCGGCAGAACCCGTGCGACGACAGAGGCGCAGCTGATTGAGACGCCGACGCACCTCACCAGAGGCACCCAAAACCAGATACATAGCGCGGCCGAGGCAGCGAAGAATGCGCTCTGCGAGCCAACGCCGTGAACCTCGATAGTTGCGATAGTAGACAACGTCGCCTGGGGCAAAAGCAGATGGCTGCCGCGGCACAGGAACCTGATGCGGCGGATGCAGCAAAGACATCAAGGTTCGATGAGGATGACCGTGGAGCAACTCAGCCGGCGAGCGACCATCTCGGGGCTGAGAGCGATACGAAGACAAGAAGAGCAATAACGCATCCTCCCGAGAATGAGACTCTTTCAACTTCAACATCTGTGACTTGAAAGTCCGGACCAATCGTTCAGTGGCACCGTTTGACTGAGGCGAAAACGGCGCGGATGTCAGATGTTGAATACCATTGGCCTTGCAGAATGACTGAAATTCTGCGGACATGAATTGTGGGCCATTGTCAGAAACAACAGTCTGTGGAAGACCTTCAATACAAAAGATAGCAGATAACGCTTGGATGGTGGCAGATGACGTCGTGGAAGGCATCTTGACAACAAAAGGAAAATTACTGAATGAATCGACCAGAACCAACGATCTAGCATTCCAGAATGGACCAGCAAAATCAATGTGTAAGCGTTGCCAAGGGGAAGTGGCATTTGACCATGCAAAGAATTTCCGCGGTGGTGCGGATTGTTGTTCGGCACACGCCATGCAAGAAGAACACATATTCGCAATCGCAGCATCGATTCCGAACCAAGTACAGTGCTGACGAGCAAGTTGTTTCGTTCGCACTATACCCCAATGTCCTTGGTGGGGAAGCCGTAAGACAGAGGACTGTAACGAACATGGGACCACGACCCTGGAATGATCATTATCAGAACGCAGCATCAAAACACCACGTCGAACAAAAGTCTCTCCTTGTGAGCAAAAAATCGGCGAACCAACGGATCCTCGATCCGTGACTTTGACAAGGGCCATTGCGTAGCAACAAAACGCAAAACTGTAGCAAGGACAGGGTCAGCAGCTGTGGCTGTAGCTACACGATGAAAATCAATCGGAAACGATTCGACCACGTCATCGGTTTCCGAGTCAAGGAACATGCAAGCAAGTTCGGAAGAATTGAATGCTCTATCCTCAGCAACAGGCAAACGGGACAACGCATCGGCGTTTCCGTGCTTAGCAGTGGACCGATACAAGATATCGTAGCGGTACTGCGAGAGGAAAATAGACCAGCGAATGAATTTCTGCGCTGTACATGGAGGTACAGGCTTGTTCAGATGAAAAAGCGATGTCAAAGGTTTGTGGTCTGTGATGATGGTAAAGTGACGACCATACAAGAAATCATGAAACTTAGTAACACCAAATACGAGAGCCAAAGCTTCTTTCTCAATCTGTGAATAATTTCTTTGCGCAGACGAGAGCAATTTGGACGCAAAGGCAATAGGGCGATCATGTGATCCATCTTTGTGCGCAAGCACAGCACCGACCCCTAAATCCGATACATCTACCATCAACAAAAGGGGTTTCTGGGGATCGAATGGCGTAAGGCAAGTATTTGAAAGCAACGCCGATTTCAACTGGCGTAAGGCGCGTTCGCATTCCGTCGTCCAGACAAACGGAACACCTTTATGGCGTAAGTGATGAAGCGGAGCTGAAATGGAAGAGGCATGGGGAACATATTTATGATAATAGTTGATTTTTCCCAGCACACTCTGTAGCTGCTTCAAATTCTGCGGCGATGGCAAGTCTTGTATGGCACGGAGGTGCTCGTGACTGGGATGTATGCCCTGGGCATTGATTACATGTCCCAGATAGGGTAAGTCACGAGCAAAAAACACACATTTGTCCTTCCGCAAGTGAAGACCATTTTGTCGCAAGACCTGAAATAATGTTCTGAGATTGGCTAAGTGTTCTTCTTCTGTCTTTCCGGAGATCACAATATCGTCCAGATAGTTTGCTGCAGTAGGGACCGACGCACAAACAGTTTGCAGATATTGCTGGAACAATGCAGGGGCGGATGCACACCCGAATGGCAATCTTTTGAATCGATACAAACCAAGATGTGTGTTTACCACCAAGACGCTCTGGGATTCGTCGTCCACTGGTATTTGCAAGTACGCATCTGCTAGGTCCAACTTCGAAAAATATGTACCCGGGCACAGTTTGTCAAAAAGATCTTCCGGGCGGGGTAAAGGAAAAGTTGCAATCACTAGTTGTGGATTCACCGTTGCCTTGAAGTCCACACAAAGTCTCAATTTTCCGGAAGGTTTATGCAAAATTACTAAGGCTGAGGCCCAGAGAGAAGCCTGCACACGTTCAATTACACCTTGTGATTCCAAATCGTTTAATGTGCTTGCGACCTCGTCACGCAATGCATGGGGAACATTGCGCGCTCTGAAAAATTTCGGTTGCGCGTTTACTTTCAGTTCCAAATGTGCTTCATAGTTCTTAGCACAACCAAGGCCCGGTGCAAAAATGTCTGCAAATTCTTCCCATAGACGAGAAACACTGTCTGAAGGTACAGTCTGGTTCACTGATAGGACCTGATTTACTATAGACAAGTTAAACAACTGAAATAAATCTAAACCAAACAAGTTCACAGCAGAAGAAGAACGAAGGACGTAAAATGACACAAGTTTTGTTTGTCCCCTGTATGTTGCAAGAAGGCTGCACTGTCCTAACACAGGGATATTCTGTCATGAATAACTATGTAACTTAACACGTGCTGCACGCAACGGAGGTTTGCCCAGCTGTTGGTACGTGTCGTGATTGATCAATGAAACTGCAGCTCTGGTATCGAGCTGGAATGGTATCACGTGGCCATGAATGTCCACGTCTACAAAAAGTTTATTGTCCTGCTGACGACAAGAGCGTCTGTCTCGTGCAACTTGAACTGACACTGGTACAGAATCACTTGCGACTTGACGCGATTTCCGTCGATGTCGACGAACACTTTTTGTGGGACGAACACAGTCACCATTAGAGAGAGTGGCACTGGGCGGAGTGGAATGAACTACATGAATGTCCATGGGCGAAGGTTCACGAGCCCGTGTATTCTTGGTTCGATTCCGGCGCGAAGCAAAGGGCCTGGAATGGTTGTTAGTGTCCGATCTAAGCTTTTTCTGGCAAACACTTTGAACATGCCCTTTTTTATTACAGAAAAAGCAAATAGCTTGGCGTGACGGGCAATTCTCACGCGAATGTCTAGTAGCACACCGCGGGCATGACTTTAGCACTGCATTTGCTTGCTGGTGAGGCAAACGTAGCGGAGAGCATGACGGCCGCTGTGCGGATGTGCGGATGAGCAGCTCGCCCGGCAGGCCGGTTAATGTGACACACAGCTAGCGAAGTTTCAAATGATTCCTGAGCAAAGTCAAGTGTGTCTTACCCATCCAATATGTCCATCACTTGTTGAAGGGAGGGATTGACTAGTTTCAAAATCTGTTTCCTTATACGAACATCAGAAACGTTCTGTGCAATTGCATCACGCACCATAGTATCTGAATAAGGCAGTCCACATTCACACTTAAAAGCACAATCCCTAGTAAGGCCTTGCAAAGTTGCAACCCACTCCAGATTAGTCTGACCGGCCGTACGTTTTGTGCGAAAGAACATATACCGTTTGGCAACTACATTGACTGATTCTTTGAAATATGCATCTAATCCAGACAAAATTTCGTCGTAGGATAGAGTTGCTACGTCGCGTCGGGGAAACAATTTCACTATCACATGGTACGTGTGCACCCCTATGGATGCTAACAAAAAAGGCTGCCGCTCGTTAGCTTGAATTCTGTAGGCGGCGAGATGGAATCCAAATTGGCGTGACCACTCCGTCCAGCTTTCCAGTGCCACATCAAAAAGACGAAAAGGTGGTGCAACTGCATGTTGTGGCTGCGGTAGCGGTGGAGCGACGGCGGCCGCATCGTTTTGCATTGCACGTTGACCCTGGACGAACTGTCCAAGGGCATCCAATAACGCCTGCGTCTGCTGATTCTGCAAGCGATAAAATTCGGACAGTACATCTGGAGATTGTGGCGAAGGCATGACACAAGTAAATTAGGGCAATACGAACGCTAAATCCTCGTTGCCAATGTAGTGTTGGCAGAAGAGCCAACATCATGTTGCTAGAGGAGGCCGAAATGCATGCGTTTAATTACACGCAGACTGGCGTGAGGTTTGGAACAATTAAAGGAGTTGAGTCTAATAAGAAAAGAACGTAGTTCTTGGAATACTTAACTTTAATCCATATTTGGAGTACATCGCTCTTGACTGCACATGCTTCAATATAAATATCAATTGAATACGGCGCCTTGCTAGGTCGTAGCAAATGACGTAGCTGAAGGCTATGCTAACTATCGTCTTGGCAAATGAGAGCGTAATTTGTCAGTGAACCATTCCTAGCGACGTCCGCTGTACAACTGGGGCGAGTGCAAGGACGTCTCTCTAGACCTGCCGTGTGGTGGCGCTCGGTCTGCAATCACTGACAGTGGTGACACGCGGGTCCGACGTATACTAATGGACCGCGGCCGATTTAAAGGCTACCACCTAGCAAGTGTGGTGTCTGGCGGTGACACCACACAGACTACCTTTCAAGAATCAACGCAATATCTCTTCAGTGCAACTACGAGCACATGACAAGCGAGGAAACAAACGATCCAGGCATTTCCAAGATGGCCACCGAGTAAGTGACGCCAGAAACCATTTCCAGAAAGTTAAGTGATTTAGACAGGAATATAATTTAGTTTAACGCCGACAACAAATTAAATACGTGCATTAGTGTATCGTTTAGTCTTGCCATTAAAGGTTTGACTTTTCTTTGCGTATTTTTTCAGAAAACACGAAAAGATCGTAACTTCGCGAAGTCGCGCTTAGGCTTAAATTTTGTAAACGTGTTTGTTTATTGTTTCACGGTAATTTAACTAGTTTCTCGGTAACAAATAAGTAAACTACCGTAAATAGCGTGTAACTTCATTGTTTTAATACAGATTTCAGAAAAACAGCGTAACTTTATATCAGAAACTTACCTATATACATTTGTTTATAGGCCTAATTCTCGTAACGTTTTTGGAGAATCAGAGTTAAAGTACCTCGTTTAATTGTCCTTTTTTTCATTCAATCGAGTGAAATATATAATAAATAGCGTATACCTTCATTGTTTTAATACAGATCTCAGAAAAACAGCGGAATTTTAAATCGGAAACTTGCTTATATACATTTGTGAATAGGCTTAATTCTTGTAACGTCTTTTTTGATTTTCGGTAATTTAATTGATTTATTCTAGCTAAAGTATTATTTTTGCCATGAGTGAGAAGTGCCTGACTTGCTGTAGAATTGTTAGTTCCGGGGTTTGGTGTGATGGATGTAGTAGTTTTTTTCACTGGGGGGATTGCAGTGGCATGGGTGTTGGGAAAGTGGATCAGGCTCATCAGTGGTTATGTAGGATTTGCAGCAGAGATAGGAAGATAGTGGAACAGGAGGGGAAAATTGCTGCCCTTCAGGCCGAGCTAGATCAGGCTAGGGAAGATCTGGACAGGTTAAAGAGGGAGAAGGGCAAAGAGAGGTGGGAAGTGGCAACAGGTAGCGGAAGGAACAGGCCTAGAACTAAATCTGACAGTTTTGTGGTGAATGTCAAAAATAAGTTTGACCTGTTGCTTCAGTTAGAAACTGATGAGCCTCAAGCAGAGGTAGGTGTAGACAGGACACAACAAACTTTCAATAGGAAATTGAAAAAGAATGCAGGAAAGTCATCGAAAAGGAAGAAAGTTTTGTTGTTATGCAGTTCTCATGCCAGAGGTGTAGGCCAACTTCTGCAGGAGGAATTAGGACCAGAATACCAGGTCACAAATTTTTTCAAACCAAGTGCTAGTCAGGATCAGGTGACAGAGGATTTAGGTTCACTCTGTAAAGGATTTACCAGGGAAGACACCGTGGTTATTGTGGGAGGGCCAGGGAACAGCATCGACAGAGATCCTGGGTACAGTATAGAGTGTGACCTGGTAAAGATTGCGTTGGCATTGAGACACACCAATGTTGAATTTGTATCTGTCCTGAGACGCCACGACCGGCCTCATTTGAACTCTTCTGTTGGGAGAGTTAATTTGGAGTTGGAACGGTTGCTTGGGTCGGGTGCGGGGGTTCATATTGGTGTGGTTCCTGTTGATTATCTCAGTAGGTGGGACTATACCAGGCACGGCCTACATCTCAACAGGAAAGGGAAGGGGAAACTGGCTGGGGTAATAGCAGGAAATTTAAGGGGGGGAGGCACTGCCATGAATGGTAAAATACCAGTGGTTACAGGTGTTGGAGCAGCACCTTTTTTAGGATAGGTAAGACAGAAAGATGTCAAGTTCTACGAGAGGTCAGGATTGAAACAAATCTTCAGTTTAGGAAAGAAATTAAACAGCACAATTCTAGCACATTGGATCACCAATCACAGCTATCAATTATAAATTTTCACCATTCACCAGAAATTTTATCTCCACCAAGTTGTATCTCAGTCCTAGGTAATTGCATTGATGAATTAAAGTCACCCAACCCAGTTGACATAATCTGCCTCTCTGAACACCGTGTGACCACTGGTATAAGAACTAGACCTAATGACAATGAGAAACTCAGACAGGAGAGTACTGCAAATGTTAGAATAAGGAAAGGTTCTCATAAAAGTATAATTAAAAATAATGTAAGTATATTTCATCAAAATATTGAGAGTTTAAAGAATAAAGTAGATGAGCTTCTGGTTTGTTTAGAAGATTTAGAAGCTGAGAATGAAATAGATATACTATGCCTGTCTGAGCATCACATTGTTACTGATATGGATAAGGTAAATGTAAGTGGATATAAGCTCTCTGCACATGTAATGAGAGAAAATACGGAGAAAGGAGGAGTTGCCATATATGTCAAAAGTTATCATTGTGCAAAAAGTATAGAAACAAAAAAGTTTTGTGTAGAGAAACATATAGAAGCATGTGCCTGTGAGCTTAAATTAAATAAAGGCACATTTATAATTGTAACTGTATATAGGTCCCCATCAGGAAATTTTCATCTATTTCTGAAAAATTTGGACTCCTTGTTGTGCTATCTGTCAGACAGGGGGAAGCAAATTATTATTTGTGGGGACTTCAATGTAGATTCTCTGAAAGAGGGTAATAGGAAAAATGACCTTGAAGTATTACTCGGTTCTTTCAATTTGACACCCGTTATTGATTTTCCTACTCGGGTGGTAAAGGATAGCAGCTCACTGATAGATAACTTCTTTATAGACCAAGATAAGTTTAACCAGATAAATGCTCAGCCTGTTAAGAATGGTCTTTCTGATCATGGTGCACAGCTAGTTACAATATATGACATAGCTCCATTCAGCAATACTAAACAGTCCTCCAAAGTAGTACGTTTAGTCAACGATTTAACAAATTGCAAATTTCAGGGAAAGCCTACAGCAGTTAGACTGGGATGAGGTGTACCGTGAACCTGATGCCAATTTAAAATATAATTTATTTCATGACATTTTTGTAAATGCATTTGAAAACTGCTTCCCCAAGAAAATAGTTAAATATACTCGTAAGAAACCTTGTAACACACCATGGCTTACTAAGGGTATAAAAATATCTTGTAACCGGAAAAGGGAAATGTATCTGACAGCAAGAAAGAGTAGTGACCCAGAAACTATCAAAAATTATAAAAACTACTGTGTTATATTAAGAAAAGTTATTAAAAAATCCAGGAGTATATGTATCATGTCTGAAATCAGCAACTCTGATAATAAAATTAAAACAATTTGGAATATTATTAAAAGAGAAACAGGTCAACCAAGAGCAGAGGAAGACAGTATTACCATCAAATTGAATGAAAACTTTACGAACAAAAAGTCAGAAGTTGAAAATATTTTTAATAATCATTTTCTAAATGTTGTGGATATAGTAGGATCCAGGTGTTCATTAGAAGATGCTAGGCTGTTAATGGAAGAGGCCATACCTATGCAATTTGATACAATTGAAATCTCACCCACTTCTCCCTCTGAAATTAGGAAAATAATAAACTTGCTTAAAAGCAAAAACTAACATGGAATTGATGGCATTTACAGCAAAATACTAAAAGCTTGTTCTCAACAAATAAGTAAGATTCTCAGCCACCTGTGTAATAGCTCTCTGGAACAGGGCATTTTCCCTGATAGACTGAAATATGCTATTGTTATACCTTTGCATAAAAAGGGGGATAGATCTGATGTCAACAATTACCGTCCAATCTCCCTTCTAACAGCTTTATCCAAAATTTTTGAGAAAGTAATGTATTCAAGAGTAGCTTCACATATCTGTAAAAATGAAGTACTAACAAAATGTCAGTTTGGTTTCCAGAAAGGTTTTTCAACAGAAAATGCCATATATGCTTTCACCAGTCAAATTTTGAATGATCTGAATAACCGAACACCACCCATTGGGATTTTTTGTGATCTCTCAAAGGCTTTTGATTGTGTAAATCATGAAATTCTGCTAGACAAGTTCAAGTATTGTGGCATGAGTGGGACAGTGCACAAATGGTTTAATTCGTACCTAACTGGAAGAGTGCAGAAAGTAGAAATAAGTAGTTCTCATAACATGCAAAGATTAGCACATTCCTCAAACTGGGGAACTATCAAGAATGGGTTCCACAAGGGTCAGTCTTGGGTCCTTTGTTGTTCTTATTATATATTAATGACTTGCCATTCTATATTCATGAAGAGGCAAAGTTAGTTCTCTTTGCTGATGATACAAGTATAGTAATCACACCTGACAAACAAGAATTAACTGATGAAATTGTCAATACTGTCTTTCAGAAAATTACTAGGTGGTTCCTTGTAAACGGACTCTCACTGAATTTTGATAAGACACAGTACATACAGTTCCGTACAGTGAATGGTATGACGCCATTAATAAAGATAGACCTTGATCAGACGCATATAGCTAAGGTAGAATATTGCAAATTTTTAGGTGTGTCCATTGATGAGAGATTAAATTGGAAGAAACACATTGATGATCTGCTGAAACGTTTGAGTTCAGCTACTTATGCAATAAGGGTCATTGCAAATTTTGGTGATAAACATCTTAGTAAATTAGCTTACTACGCCTATTTTCACTCATTGCTTTCATATGGCATCATATTTTGGGGTAATTCATCACTGAGGAATAAAGTATTTATTGCACAAAAGCGTGTAATCACAATAATAGCTAGAATCCACCCAAGATCATCCTGCATACATTTATTTAAGGTTCTAGGGATATTCACAGTAGCTTCTCAGTATATATACTCACTTATGAAATTTGTTATTAACAACCAAACCCAATTCAAAAGTAATAGCAGTGTGCATAACTACAATACTAGGAGAAAGGATGATCTTCACTATTCAAGATTAAATCTAACTTTGGCACAGAAAGGGGTGAATTATACTGGCACTAAAGTCTTTGGTCACTTACCAAATAGTATCAAAAGTCTGACAGATAACCAACAAGTATTTAAGAAGAAATTAAAAGAATTTCTGAATGACAACTCCTTCTACTCCATAGAGGAATTTTTAGATATAAATTAAGAAAAAAACAAAAAAAAATTAAAAAAAATTAAAAAAATAAGAATAAAAAATAAAGAAAAAAAAACACAATAAAATAAAGTTGTTATATTAACTTAAGTATGTTGTTAAATTAACCTAATTATGTCATGTATTGGAAAATTCGACTCCTTCCACATCATTACGAAATATCGTATTCATGATCCATGGAACTAGTATTAATCTAATCTAATCTAATCTAATCTAATCTCTGTTAACAACAGCTAAACAATCATCCACATCAAATATTGAATTCTTTCCACGACCACAACTGCCTCTTACAACGCACTGCGAAATTTTGTGTGGTTACATAACTTGAGCTGCCCCAGCGTCAAGATAATGGTTCGTTTGGTGATAGATTTATATGAGCCAGCCTCAAGTGAGTGTGTCGTCACTGGGCACAAAGCAGTCTTGTGTGTCAGCATAGCAAGACAGGCCACTATGCACAACCTCACTGCAGATGCTTCCCCATCCTGAAGACTCAGTTCTGACATGTCCACCTTGACATCGTCATACCTTTGCTGGAGTTAGAAGGATTTTGTTACCTGCTATAGGTAACTGACAGGGCATCATGACAGGTATAAGTTATACCTATTCATGAGATCACAGCCAAGACAACTGTATGTCCATTCGTCGAGATGTGATCACCTACTTCAGCACACCCGAAGTTGTTACTACTGAGCAGGGCCGTCAATTTGAGTCAGTTCTCTTCAGGGCCCTGTGTCGCCTCTGCTGGATCATTCACACGTGGACTACCGGATACCGCCCACAAGGTGATGGCTTCGTCAAGATGTGGTACAGAACCACGAAGGTGACGTTGAAGTGCCATGATGGCTCTTGGACAAAGGTGTTCCCGTGAATCCTACTCAGCATTTGTTCTGCCTACAAGGAGAATCTAAACTGTCACTGACAGAGGTGGCCTACAGACAACCACCGGTCCTGCTTGCTGACTTTGCACAGCCTATGGATGACACAGATCACATGCACTTACACAATCTAGTGTGTCATTCTCAGCATCTTATCAAGAACATGCATGACCTGCCTTCTTCGCCTCATCAGATACCAAAAGTGTCTATGCGCAAGGACCTTGCATCCTGCAACTTTGTGACGCTGGCAGGATGATTCCATACCGGCATCTCTGCAGCCACCTTATTTAGACCTGTACAAGTATGCTCAAACACAGTCCACAAACATTCGACATCCTAGTGCACAGCATACCTGCGACTGTCTCACTCTCACGACCTAAGCCCACCAGGATCCTCCAGGACAACACACACTCAACACAAATGGACGTCGATACGTTAGCCAACGATAACGACAACCAGTACTCATCGCCCACCTCTCCTCCACCCTCGGATTCGGCCAGAGATAGACAGGACTTGGACAAGCTTCCACTGCCACTCCCCCCCTCTCCACTGCACCATATGTGTCACGATACAACCATGTTAGACACTCATGCAACATCTGGTGCCATACCACTATGAGGAATTGTCCGACCGTGCCTCACTCACACACTTGCTGTGGCACGATAAGCCGTGCATAACGGCGCCACCCCTCTACAAGAAACAGTTTGCTCGTGTCCTGCTCACACACCTGCCACAGCATGCTGTGCATCTGCGCACATCAAAGTCCGCCAAACCACACTGCCTGCTGTAGTCTGTACTCCCGCTGGTGGGGCTCTGTGGTGATATTGATCTGTAGGTGGCACTCAAAAATCTCTGGTACATATGGAGTGAATAGTCTTTGGACTGTTAGAAAGGAGAGGCAGTGCATTCTGAGTTATTGTTCAGTACAGATGTATGTAAAGTGGTTCCGGTGAATAAAGTATTTATTACCGTAACCACATCATCTATGATTGGAAGGAGTTCCTGCTGTACTGAGGTGCTCTCTTCTTACAAGTTTATTCGACTTTCGTACTTAAGTAGCCATTGCTGCCTGCATTTCCACATCAATTTTTTATGTTATCACTGTTCACAGAAACCTTTTCATTTTATTTTCAAATAGCAGTATGGTCTGCCAACAGAAGTTACTGACCAACAGCTATGATGCTGTATCATCCACTAACTACAAAAAAAATCCTGGGCATGTTCACGTGAATTAAATGAATCACATATTCAGTCTTACAATAATCACTTAGTAACGTTTCATACAGTGTAGGCATGATGTAACAGCACATGGGCTCTTCTTGCAGAAATCGTCCAATGACTCTCTGGTCACATACATGTGTGTGACCAGTAGTGCATGGCCATTATGGACATTAAATAGCAAAACAAATCCCTAGGCAGAAAAGAGAGATGTGCTCGGCTTCAGAAGTTCCAGAAATCAGCAATTTGTAAGGATAATGATTTACTACTCCATAACAGTAACGACAGTAGTACTCCTTACAGTCCAAGTCCAAGAATTTTCTCCAATGTGCCACATTATTGTAGTAAACTGACTGAATCTGAGTCTGGAGAAGACCCAAATGAAAGGTAAATTAAGTGTGAAGAAAATCTTTATATGAGAAACGAATAGCAGCTTGCTTAAAATGTGATTACAAGTTTTATAGACACATGAGAAAATGTATGTAGGATTGTAGGAAATTACAAGTGATACCATATTGTAAAATAAGTTCATATTGTTTCTACAGGTTATCTGTGGAAAGGATTCCGAATGTTCAAACTTTTTCAAAGATTGACAGTTACAGGCTTATTGCTGTTTTACGTATTTCAGGAGAAAATCAGTCACGTAAATCTACATTCAATGAATCTCATAATGTGTTCTCATATATGAGATTCAAGTTCTACCTATTGACTTTTCTGATTCAGAAACTGTGATCACAAAACAATTACGTAAAACATGTACCAATTTGAAACAACACCATGCAAACCTTATTCTACAATAAAAATTTTAAAGCAGTTACTTCAAGAGTTGTGTTCACATTGTGAATTTTTTCCTGCACTCATTATTTTTTGAATTTTCGCTTTAAGAATTTACTTCTGGACATATAGCCAGCAGGAATGAATCTATCAAAATAGCTCACCAGAAGTGTGTTGAATGTCAAATCATACATTTCACTATGCCTTAGTGTTTACAGTGAGAAAAGTTCACAGCATTGGGATTTTCAGGGAAAATTTATGTGCATATCTAATGGATAGGATAATGAGAAATTGAGGTGGCGTATTTGTCACAGTAGACAAGAAGCCCAAAACTACCAAGACAGAAATTGAAGCTATATTCGAAATTATTAGGGCAAAACTCATTATCAGGGGTGGACATAAAATTATATTTGGAACCACCATGCTCATCAAATGCAAAAAAATTAAGAGTAAGTCTCAGTTCAATAGTACACAAGTTTCCCAATCATCAGGGGGACTTTAATCATCCAGCAACAAACTGGGAACATTACAATTTTGTTAGAAGTGGGCATACCAAGATCTCATGTAAAATATTATTAAATTCTTCCCTGCAAACTACCTAGAACAAATGGTTTGGAGCCCCACTAATATTAGAAACACATTAGATCTAATAGGAACAAATACACCCAACTTCTCTGATGATGTCCACATCCTAACAAGTATCTGTGTCCACGAGGCATTTGTAGCAACAATGATTACCAAAGTGCAAGTAGCAACTAAAATAGGAAGATATGTATGTTCAGTAAAATAGATAAAGAAGCAGTAGTGCCATATCTCAGTGAGGAGCTAGAATCTTTTAGCTCAGAACAGGAGCATGTAGAGGAATTATGGCTCAAGTTTAAAAGAACTGGACAGATATGTACCCCATAGAACACTTCAAAATGGGAGAGACGCTCCATGGTATAGAACCACTACAAATAAATTGAAATTGAGGGTAATAAAGCAAAAGCAGAAATGCTTAATTCTGTTTTCAAATGTTTTGTTTCAAAGAAAAACCTAGAAGTATTGCCCCATTTAATTCTCGCACCTCTGAATAGATGAGCGAATTAGTTGCTAGTGTGATTGACGTTAGTAATAACTGAAATACTTAAAATTGAACAAATCTCCAGAGGTTGATAGTGTCACTATCAGATTCTATACAGAATTCGTAGCTGTGTTAGCTCCTCTTTTAATAATAATCGCCCGTGATTAGCCGTGCGGTCTCGCTACAGTCATGGACTGTGCAGCTGGTCCCGGTGGAGGTTCGAGTCCTCCCTCAGGCATGGGTGTGTGCGTTTGTCCTTAGGATAATTTAGGTTGAGTAGTGTGTAAGCTTAGGGACTGATGACCTTAGCAGTTAAGTCCCATAAGATTTTACACACATTTGAAGATTTTTTTAATAATAATCTACTATGAGTCCTTCAAACAAAAAACTGTTCCCAGGAACTGAAAAAACAACACGTCGCATCCACCTACAAAAAAGGGTAGTAGAAATTTTCCCCCAAACTACCATGCAATAGCCTTGACATCCATTTATTGTACAATCTTAAAAGATATTATGAATTATATCATGGTGAGATATGTTGAACAGAATGACATCCATGCCAATAGCCGTGACACCCATTTACTGCGCAATATTAAAAGATATTCCGAATTCAAACCTAGTGAGGTACATTGAACCAAATGATCTCTGTGCCAGCCAACACGGAAGCTCATGTGAAACCTGACTCACAATTTTCTCACCTTACATACTCAAGCCCATGGATAAAGACAGTCAGGTAGGTGCAACATTGCTCGATATCCAAGAGGCGTTTGATTCAGTACCATATTCACACTTATTATCCAAAATGTGTTCAAATTTTGAAGGTGGCAGGGGTAAAATACAGGGAGCGAAAGGCTATTTACAATTTGTACAGAAAGCAGATGGCAGTTATAAGAGTCGAGGGACATGAAAGGGAATCAGTGGTTGTGAAGGGAGTGAGACAGGGTTGTAATCTCTCCCTGTTGCTATTCAATCTGTATATTGAGCAAGCAGTAAAGGAAACGAAAGAAAAGTTCGGAGTAGGTGTTAAAATCCATGGAGAAGAAATAAAAACTTTGAGGTTCGCCGATGACATTGTAATTCTGTCAGAGACAGCAAAGGACTTGGAAGAGCAGTTGAACGGAATGGATAGTGTCCTGAAAGGAGGGTATAAGATGAACATCAACAAAAGCAAAACGAGGATAATGGAATGTAGTCGAATTAAGTTGGGTGATGCTGAGGGAATTAGATTAGGAAATGAGACACTTAAAGTAGTAAAGGAGTTTTGCTATTTGGGCAGCAAAATAACTGATGATGGTCGAAGTAGAGAGGATATCAAATGTAGACTGGCAATGGCAAGGAAAGCATTTCTGAAGAAGAGGAATTTGTTAACATGGAGTATTGATTTAAATGTCAGGAAGTCGTTTCTGAAAGTATTTGTATGGAGTGTAGCCATGTATGGAAGGGAAACATGGACGATAAATAGTTTAGACAAGAAGAGAATAGAAGCTTTCTAAATGTGGTGCTACAGGAGAATGCTGAAGATTAGATGTGTAGATCACATAACTAATGAGGAGGTATTGAATAGAATTGGGGAGAAGAGGAGTTTGTGGCACAACTTGATTAGAAGAAGGGATCGGTTGGTAGGACATGTTCTGAGGCATTAAGGGATCACCAATTTAGTACTGGAGGGTGGCGTGGAGGGTAAAAATCGTAGAGGGAGACCAAGAGATGAATACACTAAGCAGATTCAGAAGGATGTAGGCTGCAGTAGGTACTGGGAGATGAAGAGGCTTGCACAGGATAGAGTAGCATGGAGAGCTGCATCAAACCAGTCTCAGGACTAAAGACCTCAACAACAACATGGGGTATCAAGCGAAATTTGTGACTGGACTGAGAAATTTTTTTATAGGACGGATGCAACAATGCATGTTCGATGGAGAATCATTGTATGTCAATGACCTTGTAGACCATGTTACTAGTAACCTAAGAATTTTTGCAGATGATGAACTTATCTGTACTGAAATAATGTCTGAAATAAGCTGTGCAGATGTTCAGTCAGATCTTGATAAAATTCCAAAGTAATGCAAAGATTGGCAACTTGCTTTGAATACTCAGAAACGTAAAACTTCACAAAACGAAAACATCATAGAATCATATGACTATAATATCAATGAGTTACAACTGGAATCAGTTAACTGATACAAATATCTGGATGAAACGATTTGTTGAGATGTTAGTTACAACTATCACATATTCTAAGTCATAGGTAATGCAGGTTGCATACGGCTGTTCATCGACAGAATACTAGGAAAATGCAATCAGTCAACAAAGTAGACTGCATACAGAACACTCAAGTGACCAATTCTAGAATATTACTCAAGGAAGTGGGACTCATACGGTACCCAGTAGAACCGTATACAGAGAAGGCTAGCAAAAATGGTCACATGTTTCTTCGACCCATGGGAGAGTGTCATGAAGATTATGAAAGAACAGAACTACCAGCCTCTTGAGGATCGACACAAGCTATTCCTTGTAAACCTACTTAGAAAGTCTCTAGAACCAACTGTAAATGATTAATCTAGGAATATGTTACACCTGCCTTCACGTCACTGCCATAGGGATCACGAAGGAAAGATTAATTACAGTATGCATAGAGGCATTTAAGTTATAATTTTTCCTACAATTCTTACATGAGTGGAATGGGAGAAAGCTCTAATAAGTGGTACAATGGGACATGCCCTCTGTCACACACTACACAGTGGTTCGTATAGTATAGGTGCACATGTACAAATGTATTATGAAATTCTTTTGAATTAAGTGACTGTAAAATAACATTGCAAACCGCTTTGTGCATGCTACATTTAATACATGATATTAGCTTGCCTTTTCTTTTACATCTTTTGAAGTAGAAAAATTGGTTTCTAACATACTGTGTATGCATACTGTACAAGCCACCTCAGACATCCCCAGAGTAGCGGCGCACTATCCTGTGGAAAGGAGGGGAGGGGGGCATAAAGAGTAATGAGGGGGAGCTGGAATTCATTGAAATATTTATATTTGGTTAATAAATTTTGCTAGCACCAGATTATCGTTTCCATGAACCAAGTTAGGAAGTTCCCCCACCATTAATTTGCTGTCTTATTTCACAAGAACTGACCAATGTAGCCTAGCAGCAGAAATTCTCAGGAAAGTCACGATTAAAGCATTGTGAGAGAAAAAAAAGATGTTCTACAAATTAATTATTTGACTGGAAAGGAAACCGGGAGATGTGATGTACATGTGCAGAAAAACAAATAATTCAGTTTCAGAAAAAACTGATGATTTATTCAAGGGTAAGAGCTTCACAAACTGAGCTACTCAATAACACGTTTGTCCACATCTGGCCCCTATGCAAGCAGTTATTCCGCTTGACACTGATTCACGGAGTTGTTGGATATTCTCTTGAGGGATTTCATCCCAAATTCTGCGTAGCTGGCGCGTTAGATCGTCAAAATCCTGAGACGGTTGGAGGGCACTACCCATAACGCTCCAAGCTTTCTCAATTGGGGAGAGATCTGGCAACCTTGTTTCCTGCGGTTAGGTTTGACAAGCACAAAGACAAGCAGTAGAGACTCACGCTATGTGCAGGTGGGCATTATCTTCATGAATGTAAGCCCAGGATGGCTCGCAATGGATAAGAAAACAGGGTGTACAGTATTGTCTACGACTGCTGCGTTGTAAGGGTGCCATGGATGACAACCAAGGGGGTCCTGCTATGAAAAGAAATCACACCTGGTTGCTGGGCTGTGTGGTGGGTGACGAGTTGGCATCTCGCCACTGTCTGGAGGATGTCTAGAAGCTTCTTTACTGATTATCACCTCAATTAGAAGTGGGACTCATCGCTGAAGACAATTACACTATAGTCAATCAGATTCCAGGCTGAAGATGTGTCTGGATAGGGCCTGGACAGCTGTGAGATACCAACCTGACTGTCACCTGTCATATGGCTCGACAACCAGCAGTGATGTCTGGTGCTCATAGCAGGACCGCTTCGGCTGTCATCTGCGCACCCTTACTGCACAGTGGTATGTCGATGATATTCTATATCCTTTTTTTGCCCTTTATGTAAGGTATCCTGGGCTTGTATTTCAGCAAAATCATGCCCACGTGCACACAGCCAGAGTGCTTGCCAAACCCTACCTTGGCCAGGAAGTTTCCCAGATCTGTCCCTCATTGAGAACATGTGGAGCATCGTCGGCAATGCCGTCCTACCAGCTGAGGGTTTTGACAGTCTAACCTACCAACTGGAAAGAATTTGGCATGATATCCCTCAGGAGGACAACAGCCAACAAATCTGTCAATCAATTCCAAGCCAAATAACTGCTTGCACAAGGACTAGAGGTGGCCCAACGCATTGTTGACTTGCGCAGTGTGTGATCCTCTTTCTCTTGAAAAAAGCATCCAATTTTTCTGAATTGTAATCATTTGTTTCATGTACATCGCATCTACCGATTTCTGTCCCATTCGGATATTACCTTCACAGTGATGGCGTGACCTTTTTTTCTTAGAGTTATTAATGACGAAGGAGACAATCTGACTAGCTGTCTTAGATTGTTTGCAGATGATGCTGTCATTTACCGTCTTGTAAAGTCATCAGATGATCAAAACGACTTGCAAAATGATTTAGATAAGATATCTGTATGGTGCGAAAAGTGGCAATTGACCCTGAATAAAGAAAAGTGTGAAGTTATTCACATGGGTACTAATAGAAATCAGCTAAATTTCGATTACGTGATAAGTCACACGTATCTGCAGGCTGTAAATTCAACTAAATGCTTAGGGATTACAATTGCAAAAAACCTAAATTGGAACGATGACATAGATAATATTTTGGGTAGAGCAAACCAAAGACTGCGATACAGTGGCAGACCACTTAGAAGGTGCAACAGGTCTACCAAAGAGACTGCTTACAGTACGCTTGTCCTCCCTATTCTGGATTATTGCTGTGCGGTGTGGGATCCGCATCAGGTGGGACTGATGGATGACATCGAAAAAGTACAAAGAAGGGCAACTCGTTTTGTATTATCGTGAAATAGGGGAGATAGTGTCACAGACATGATACATGAATTGGAGTGGCAATCATTAAAACAAAGGCGTTTTTCGTTGCGACGGGATCTTCTCACGAAATTTCAATCACCACTTTTCTCCTCTGATTGCGAAAACATTCTGTTGGCGCCCACCTAGAAAGGGAGAAATGATGATCACAATAAAATAAGAGAAATCAGGGCTCGCACAGAAAAATTTAAGTGCTCGTTTTTCCCGTGTGCCATTCGAAAGTGGAACGGTAGAGAGACAGCATGAAAGTGGTTCATTGAACCCTCTGCTAAGCACTTTACTGTGAATAGCAGGGTAATCACGTAGATGTAGATGCTGATGTAGAGTGTACCTCACCACACAGCCCCTCACACTGATCACCCCGTGATTAGCTGCTTACCAGACTTTTAAAAATCACTGATAACATGAGATCCTGTGAATGTGATTCAACGTGTGTTCTTCTCTTTCGAAAGTATTCACTTCTAATTAGGAAAAAATTCGAATTTAATCAAAGTGCGGTCTCTCTTCACATATTCCTCTGTACCTATCAGCATCAATAGTTCTATACGCAAAACTGAAGTGCATATATATTGAGTTGATTAGCTGATATTAGACTTGACCAGCATTCTTTTGAACAATGAGATATGACCATAATGGGTTATTTGTTTGGAGATTTTAGTCAACGATAGCTTGAAGCCTGTAAAACTAAAGAGCCACCTGCAGACAAAACATCTAGACCATGAAAGTAAACTCATCAAATTTTTTAAGTATCACAACTTAAAGGAAATGTCGGATTCATCAAAAAACAGATATCAGTTCCTAAGAAAAACCTAAGAGCACCCCCAGAGCTGTCCTACTTCACTGCAAATCACCACAAATTATTGGCGATAAATTACATGTTCTCTCAGTGGTCAAAGTGTGCAAAATTAAAGAAGGACAAAAGTTTGGCGAGAGTCTGAAGTCGATACAACTCCCAGAAGGTATCGTGGCTCATTGTATTAATGCAATATCCACTGACATGAAAACTCAATTACTGCCACATCTTCATGATAGCTCAAAATTCACCCTGCAGCTTGATGAAAGTACTGATATCGGGAATCTTTCCCAGTTTCATGTTTTTGTATGCTGTTGTTAGGAAAATGACAAGGACTTTCTATTTTGTAAGGTTCTGGAAGAGAGGACTACTGGCGAAAATAATGTCTTTCTAGTGAATTCCTTTTTTGTTGACAACAATCAGCCATGGACAAATTGTGTTGATATAAGAGCTGTGGCTATAAAATAACTGGACTGATATCACAGAATTAGTATGCATGCACCAAAGATGAATGACCCATAATTGTGAAGGGTGAAGCATTCTCAGTCGAATGCGGCATAATTTGTGTCTATAGGTAAAGCAATATGGCTGTGGCCTTCGTTTGAGTAAAAGCTGTAATTTTTTCCAGAAAAACGATAAGTGTAATAAGAGAGCAACGAATTGTTGTGAAGTTTCACATCAAACCTGGAAAAGTGCTAATAAAACCTATCTCTTACTAAACAAAGTGTTTATTATGACGTTGAAGATGGCTCATGCCTGGTACAACCTTCAACATCGAAAATGGATGAAAATATCGACCACGATTGCTGCAACTGTAAGGATATGCAAAGAAAGCGTAAGGCAAATTTTACATAATCAATTTAGCATGAGAAAAGTGTGTGTGGAGCAGATGTTGAAAAATAGAAGCTCGTCAAAATGTTTGAATTGATCTTTGAATATCACTGAAAATTGTACTAATTTCATGGAAAGAATGACAATATGTGACAAATTTTGTTTTTTGACTTATGATCCAGAAACTATGCGCCAATCCATGCATTCAAAGGGTCCAACTTCACTAAGAGTGAAAAAAGCTCAAATCAGCAAAACAAGACAATGCACCCACTCATCCCACATTGTTAAAATCGTAATGAAATCCAGAGCATTAGTTGCTTACAGGCGTTAATAAATATCAATGGGGACAGTTGAAAAATTTGTGCTTCAACTGGGACTCGAATCCAGGACCTTCTGCTTACATTGCAGACACTCTAACCGACTGAGCCACCGAGGACAGAGACGATAGTGCGACGGCAGGGACTTATCTCTGGCACACTCCCAGTGAGAGCCACATTTCCAACTTATTATCCACACACCATATTTGTAGTGTCCCTGCCCACTATACTCATTACTTGCGGCAGTCAATCTACCGATTCCAATAAGAGTTTGGGCAATGTGAGTGCATAAGTGCATGTCCAAAAGAACAGATACCATCTTCATATAGATAAGGCTTACTGGCCAATGATCTTCTTCATTGCGGATGTACTCACATTGCTCAAACTCTTATGGGAATCAGTAGATTGACTGCTGCAAGTAAGGAGTATAGTAGGCAGGAGTGCTACAAATGTAGTTCATGGACAGTAAGTTGGAAGTGTGGGTCTCACGGGGAGCATGCCAGAAATAAATTCCTGCAGTCACACTATCCTCTGTGTCTTTGGTGGTTCAGTCCGATAGAGCATCTGCTATGTGAGCAGGAGACTCCGGGTTCGAGTCCCGATTGCGGTGCACATTTTCAACTGTCCACATTGATATTTATCAACGCCTGTAAGCAGCTAAAAGTCTGGATTTCATTATAATTTCATTCTTCGAGAGCTGAAGGACCACCAATGGTATCTGTGCAGCTAAAGGATGAACTTCGTCTTTTTTTGCTGAACAGCGGTCCTACACTCACGGCTGTTTTCTAGTTTCTGATAATGTGATAGTTAGCCGACGTTTTCCAGAAAGTGAATGATCATAATGTATCACTCCAATGTGAAAAAAGTAATATCGTCTTTCTAAATGAGAAAATGCTTGTCTTTAAGAGGAAGCTGGGACTTTGGAGTATCTAGATGGAGAAGGAAACTGCAAAATGTTTTCGTGTCTCAATGATTTCGTGGAGGGAAAGGAGTTGGACTTAGGTAAAATTATTAGTATTGATTTAGAATGGCTGGAAGCCCTTAGTCAGTAGTTCAAGGATACGTTTCCATCACCTTCATCTCAGTATCACTGGATCCACAATACTTTGATACAGTCATAACAAACCACTTGTGAACACTGAAAGAGGAGGAGCTAATAGAACTCTCATGTTCAAATGGTTCAAATGGCTCTGAGCACTATGGGACTTAACATCTGTGGTCATCAGTCCCCTAGAACTTAGAACTACTTAAACGTAACTAACCTAAGGACATCACACACATCCATGCCCGAGGCAGGATTCGAACCTGCGACCGTAGCAGTCGCGTGGTTCCGGACTGAGCGCCTAGAACCGCTAGACCACCGTGGCTGGCGAACTCTCATGTGAGAGACCACTTTCAAATGAATTGAAATCCAAGTCTGTCGAAAATTTGTGGTTGCAGACTCGGAATGAATATTGCAGTGTATGTAGAAGGGAAAGAGACATGCTATTATCGTTTACATCAACTTAACTTGTGTGAGTCAACATTTTCTGCAGTGGCACAAATGAAGATGACACATCAGTCTCAACTGCGACTGGAAGGGGATTTGCAAGTTGCTCTTGCAAGAATCTGACTGAGGTTGTATCTGCTTTCTTCACAAATTCAAGCAAACACATCACAATAAGTGAGCAAATCCCAGAAAATTTTCGGATTTTGAACCATTTGCATTTTTAGTCTTATTTATTTTTTGGATGATCAGTTTGAGTGTAACAGTATCTAAATAGGCATTTAAATGTTAAATATCACCATTTGTACATCTTAACCTTTTGAATATTAAAACATCAGTAGTATAGATGGAAACATTTAAACTTTAAATAACTAACTAATTCATGAACTAATTTGTAAAAAAATGTACAGTGAAATACATATATTTGCACAGTTCTAAAAACTTCACATGAAGTGATTGTTGTTTGTAAACTAATTGTAATTGCTAACTTTTGCTACATTTGAATAATACAAATGTATAATTATTTTAAAATATGTTTAATTCTCATATGCCTGAAGGTTGATCTCTAATAATAATAATAATAATAATAATAATTATTATTATTATTTTAATTGATAGTTGTAGTAATTAGACAGAGTGAAATAGATCTCGTGGACGATTTTTGTGTCAGTTATGAGAAATGTTGAGGAAGGAAAGAATAGGGGGTGTGGAAAAATAATTTATGTTTCAGAAAGGGGGGCGCAATGGAAAAAGTTTGGGAACCCCAGGGCTGTCCTGTAACTAACAAACACACAATGTTTGTTTCAGGTATCACAATTTTCTTAATTTGTTTAAATTCCATACTTGGCCAGTTACACACACACACACACACACACACACACACACACACACACATATATATATATATATATATATATATATATATATATATATAAATAATCAATTCAATTCAGTCCAGTAATGTTTAGTACGACAAATGCTGCAGCTCTCTTTGCATATTAAAAACGAAGCTGTTTTGCTATCTAATATAAGCAATTGTATGTTTAGAAAGTATTCAAAAAAAGAATCAATGATATTTTACAATTTAAACAGTCACAAACAGAACTTTGATAAGTATGGAAAATTATGAAACACGATAATGGAAGACGGTGTAGGAGTCAACTATATGGCAGTTTGGCAGGAGGTGCCACATGCACACAAATATGCACACATGTGTGCTGGTATGATTCTACTTGTTGAACAGAATTGAATGATGTGTTTTTTTTTCTAAAATTAAGGGAGAGTCCATTTTCAGAGAACAACTTAATAATTCTTTGGAAAATCTCGTGTTATAACTCTTCTGTTACTTTCTCTCTATTAGGATTTATTATAACACTTGTATTGCCTGCAAAAAGTACCAATTTTGTTTGAGTTTTTCTAATAGATTATCATTATATATACAATCAAAGGCCTTGGAGAGCTCACAAAAAATAAAACTCGTGATATATTGCTATTTAAGGCTTGTACTTATAGATGAGTGAATGTATAAGTAGCATTCTCAGTCGAGCAGCCTTTTTGGAATCTGCACTGTGATATGCTAACTAAACTGTTTCCATTTAAGTGTATGACTTCTCTTGAGTACATAACTTTTTCAATTATTTTGAAAACGTATGTCATTATGCAAATCGGACGATAATTGTTGAATTTTGTCTTCTCACCTTTGTTATGAAGTGTTTAATAATTGCATATTATAAGGGGAAATGTAACAGAAAATGTAAACATTTATTTAAAAAATCATTACAGCCATATTTATTAATGTACAAATCTACAATTTTGCAACTGTATAGCAAAAGAGCTGTGTTTTAACCTAAAAATGTAATAAAATATGCAGGATTAATATTTTTCTACAAATTTTAATTTTTAATTTTTCTATTTTTTTTATGAAAATCCATAACTCAAATTCTAATCATGCTATTAATCCTAATATTTTATTGTAGTGTCACGAGAAGCTTATAAGGCCACTGAACTACAGTTAAATTAATAACTGTTCAAACTGTATCATTAACAGAGTTTTTAATTTTGCACAACATACAATCATCTAAAAATCAGAATATTATTGCAGGATCTCGTATTGTTTAGTTCCAGGGAGACAGTGACACATTGAAAACAGTTCCTGAAAATTTTATTGCATTAGAGCATATACTTTTTGAGAAAAGGCTTCTATTAAGGTAAAAAATGTAAAATAGGGAAAATGAGTTTCAAGAATTTTCTTCTTATTCTTGTACATGTAATAAACTTATCTCAATTTTAAAATCCTCCAGGTTTCTCTTCTCTCCTCTTCAAATCTGCCTGGCCTGTATTTGCAGGAAACACATTGATCTGTTAGCTTTCTTGACCCTGCTCTTGTTGTTGGTGTAAAATGCTTTTGTTGTAAACACACTAGGTTCTATACCAACTCTCGTCAGCACTTCAATTCTTCCATTATTTCCGTTATTATAACATACTAGCTGATCCGGCGAACTCTGTTCCACCTTAAAGCCAATAAATAATCAGATTTTGGATGTTAAGTTCAATTTTTTATTAGGAAATACAAAAATATTAAGTATTTTAATGATACTTTATTCTTTATGTTTTTTGGTACATAGCTTCCACTCATCAATTAAGTACCTTGTGATACACCAGCCAGAGTGACCGAGCAGTTCTAGGCGCTACAGTCTGGAGCCGCGCGACCACTATGGTCGTAGGTTCAAATCATGCCTCGGGCATGGATGTGTGTGATGTCCTTAGGTTAGTTAGGTTTAAGTAGTTCTAAATTCTAGGGGACTGATGACCTCAGACGTTAAGTCCCATAGTGCTCAGAGCCATTTGAACCATTTTGAACCTTGCGATACACAACATTTTTTGTTTTATTGTCAGGCGCAAGAACACACAATGCAGTTGGTCTTCTGACCCATGAATATGCCACATATAATTGACCATGTGAAAAACATGGATATTCCAGATCTAAACCACAAACTTTCGAGGATTGGCATTGTGATTTGTTAATGGTCATGGCGAATGCCGGACGGATCGGAAATTGAAGTCTTTTAAAGGTGTTGTAAGACGTATGCTTTGCCAGCGATGGGCGAGGCATAACAGAATCTCTGACCAGAGAGTAGTTTGTCGTTAGTTGTTTCTTGTCGCTAGTCTGCGCTTGACTGCGCGAGTGGACAGTAGTAGTCTGGTGTAGTCTGAGTGAGTCGGCGGGAGTCGGCATGCGTCGGCTGTGTGCTCTGGTCGCGACTCTGGTCAGGACTCTGGAGGATGAGTATTGTCGTAGAAGGTAAAGAAGTAGCCTTGCGCATATTTAATAATGTACGTTAATTGTAATTTAATTTGTTCAGAAAAAATGCCCCAATAACAATTTTTATAATATAAAGTAACTCTTTTAAAGAAAAGCATTCATTTCAATTTCCAATGCATTATCATTGCTTCCAAGAATCAAAAAAAATATAGGCCAGCATTGCACGAAGCTGTGTCGAAAAATGACTAAGAGCAGATATAATTGCAGTTTTATTGAGGTAAGAATTTTTGTCTTTTTTATTCAGAATACAGGGCTGAAGGGCAGCGCTGCTGTTCTCATAAAATTCATCAGGTTACAAAACTTTTTTACTATTTTTGGTGTTTAGGAATTTTTCTGTTTCGAACTTGATATTAAATGAGAAAAGAATTTTGTGGGAATGCATTTCTGCGCACACACTATAAATGGGAGCCAATTTTGTTCAGAGGTCAAAATATTTAAAATTCATTTAATTATTATTTTTTGTGGCGAGGTTACACTTGGCTCCATTTTCATTATTATTTAACATTTTTCGTGTGGGGAGGTTACACTTGGCGACCCTGCCAGGAACGTATTTCTTTGTGAATCTTCTGATAAGTAGTCACATATCTGCTCTTATTTACTTAAACGTAGTTTGCATCTGGCATAACGCATTTACTAATTTGTCACTCTTTCTTCCACAGATCATCGGCAATTTGTTGCTCTTTGTTGTATTTATGTTTGTTGCATTTTTGCGTTGTCCTTGTTTCATTTGTGAATAATTTTGATTTGTGAAAAATGCCGCAAAAAACTGTTAACAGTACATCGCGATGTGTAATGAGTGAAATAGCCAACTCAAATAATTTGACCAATAGTACTTGCAACACGCAGTGTAATAATGACAGTCCCCCATTTACAGACAATCAGTGCGTACTGACCACTAGTAATGATTTTAATCCTAATGATGAGCAAACAAATTCGATTGTGTCGTCTGTTAATTTAACGACAATTGATGACGCGGGACGTTCTATTACAATGAATGATACCCAGCTTGACACACCCGGTTTGCAAAGTTAACGTAATGAACAGACAAATTTTTGTAACGAAAATGAACAGAGTACTCAAAATACGACAGATTTATTTAATTCCGGTGTAGTGACCAACAGTGCACATCCGATTGGCAAACCTTTTCAAAAATTACGGAATGACCAAATGGTTACACAAAACGTGACAATTGCATGTACGCCATCAAACAGCACAGAGAATAGAGTAGGTAATATTGGCTTGGATCAAATTATGGCAGTATTGCTACAACATAGTGAACATTTCAAACAACTTGAGGAATCGTACAAACAACTTAATGAAAGTTTCAAACTGTCAAAGGAAAAACACGACAACCATATTAAACAACCTAATGTAAAACACGACAACCATATTAAACAACCTAATGTATCGTGCAAACAACTCAATGAAAAAAAATACGATGACAATCCTTCAAATACAGACAATCAGTGCGTACTGACCACTAGTAATGATTCTAATGCTAATGAGGAACAAACAAATTCAATTATGTCCTCTGTTAATTTAATGACAATTGATGACGCGGCACGTTCTGTTACAATGAACGCTGCCCAGTTTGACACACCCGGTTTGCAAAACTTACGTAACGAACAGATAAATATTTTTAACGAAAATGAACAGTGTAATCAGAATACGTCATATTTATTTAATCCCGGTGTAGTGAATAACAGTGCACATCCAAGTGGTGAAGCTTTTCAAGAATCAGAGAATGACCAACTAGTGACAAATGCACATACACCATCACACAGCATCGAGAATAGACTAGGTAATACTGCCTTGGATCAAGTTATATCATTATTTCTAAAATACAAGAAAGAACAAGAAGACCTTCTCAAACAGCAAATTATTGAAAACAATAAAAAACAAGACTACAATTACAAACGACTCAATGAATCTAACAAACAAATTCATGAAAGTCTCAAACAGCGGAATGAAATACTAGATAATCATTTCAAACAACCTACTGAATCACGCAAACAATTTAATGAAAGTTTCAAACAGTCAAATGAAAAACACGTCAACCTTAATGAACAGAATAAACAACTTAGTGAACAGATTATAGCCGTTACCGTGCAACATGATGATACTAAAGAACAAGTACGTGACGAAATTAAGGTTTTGTGCGAGTAACAGTAGTGCAGAAATTAGATCTGTTGCACGTGAATTAAGTAATACAGATGCAGCGACAACAGAATCACTTAGAGATGAAATTAATGCAGTCACTGAACAATGTTCGGAAAACGCAACACAGATACGCGACAAATTTAATTTAAAGTCACCAGAACTTTCACACACTTTGGATATGGAAGTCGATAAGAAATGTGAACAACAGATCAGCCAAATTGACGAACGTATTAAAGTGACAGAAAGGAAAATTGTTTCAGTCACTAACACGTCACAACATACGGCACATTCCGAACATTTGTCACACTCACACAGCCAGTATAACTTAGGTAATTTACAGAGAGTACGCGACTTAAAATCCGAAAAGATACAGACAAACAAATTCTTATGTAATCGTGAACCTGTTCACACATTCAGAGACGATAATGATTACAAGCAATTTTTATCCTTAAGAAAATCTAAGGTATTTGAAAATGACAGAGCACAGGTACATGCATTGAACTGGATACGACAATTTGTTTTTGTATTTTCAATAGCATTGCCTGTAATGCAGAAACTACAATTAGCATGGATACAGCAATTTGTTTTTGAATTTTCACCGGCATTGCCTGTAACGCAAAAGCTAAAATTTATTTGCAGCGCGTAATTGACCTCAGGGGATTCATTACGCTTTAATGAATATGTGCCGTAGCGTGCACAGGGCCCCGAGCCGTAGTAGTGCTGTTTCATCATTAGTTTTCTGCACTGCTGCCTTCTCTTCTACTATCCTTTATATCTATCAAAACGGCTCTTCAACTATCGCTCTATCTAGAATTAAGAATGAGTAATGAAAACCCGATGTGACAAATTTTACCGAAAGTGATAGTTCTCTTTAGACACTCCCGAAATGACAACTATCGCCGTAATTTTAATAACAGATAAAATTGTAATCATCAGTATGTACAGCATTTTCAGCTATCGTCAAAATTATCAGCAACAGCGAACACATTTTTAGTAATAATAGAGGTTTTTTCACCGCAACAGCAACAAAGCCAGCCGGTTAGCATACTTAACCAACAATGTAATGCACAAGGCCAACCAACCTTTAATGTTTCGCCGCATACGCGTACAGCATCAGCCCCAACAAATTGTAATGCACAGCAACAAGGGAATCAATACGTACAGAAAACACACTACTTCAATTCCTATCGCAATGCACCGTATAGAAATGACTATCATGACAGACATAAAAATAATGAGCACAATTTTCAGCGTAAATTTAATAACAGTCTATCTTATCAGCAGCAAGGACATCAGCAACAACATATTATCATGAATGAACCAGACAGTAGGTATCATCCAGAACGTAAGATGTCAGGAAGAAATAACAGAACAGTACAAATAGTGGAAATGCCACTGCATCCTCCTGAAAATAATAACACGTCAGATAGAATTTGACTAGATGCAGTACAGGTTGCATATTCCAGTAACGCAGAATCTTGTTCACGAGAATGTTATTTGAAACATGCTTTGTTGAATGCACCACTTTTATCGCACCCAGATCTTACCAGAAATTTTTCCATTACCGACAGTTCTAACACCGCTTTAGGCGCACATATTTTTCAGGAAATTGAAGAAAATGGTTGTACAGTAATTAAAAACATCGCTTTTACAAGTCGCATTCTGTCACCTGCTGAACGAAATTATTCTGTTACAGAACTTGAAACATTATGTGTTGTATGGGCTTTTACCAGATTTAGGCATTTTCTTTATGGAAGACATACAACCGTTTACACAGATCATAGAGCGATACAATTTTTACTTTCGGCTAAATTTACACACGACAGATTAAGTAGATGGAAACTTTATTTGCTGGAAATTAATTTTACAATTGTTCACATTCCCGGCACACAAGATATTGTAGCAGACACACTATCCTGTTCTCTTAGCACCAATCAGCAAGACATCGCAACCAACTTCTGCAAAGCAAATTTCAGCATCATGTACATTCAAGAAGTTGCATTTGAAAATTTCATTTCGTCGTCATTACAAGACATAGCACAAGAGTAGAGTAAAGACAACGTATGGAAAGAAATCAAACACCTTTGGCAAGATAGGAATAATGTTACCATTAGAAACCATTACACTGTATGCAATGACATTCTGTTTCGCCGCTCTCATCCTGACAGCAACAATTGGTTATTATGCATTCCTGGCGAACTTGTTACCAAATTAATCTAGTATACTCATTTAAGTTACGCACATTATGGAGCCAGAAAATGTTTTCTTATACTGAGACAGAACTGTTATTTTACCAACATGGAGAAACGTATACGATGAGTTTTAGCATCATGTAAAATCTGCCAGAAAATTAAATCAGACACGACTTCACATATTCCTCCATTACATCCCATTGTACCTGTTAAATTGAGACATATGGCCGCTGTAGACATTTTTGGTCCGATTCCCAGAACTAATAGAGGTTTTTGCTACATCTTTGTCGCTGTTTAACTCACTTCAAAATTTGTTACCTTCACTCGGTTACGCAAAGCTACTGCTAAAACTGTTTCGAAAGCATTTGTAAAACATTTTCTATTTCATGTAGGGCATGTGTTGAAAGTAATTTCCGACAATGGACCACAGTTTCGATCTGCTATATGGACACGTATGTTACGAGCTAGAAACATTTTTCCGATCTATATATCCAGATACCATGCTTCTTCGAACCCTTGTGAACGATTAATGAAAGAAATTGGTAAACTGTGTAGAATATACTGCCATAAAAAATATATTGATTGGGACACATACATACTCTCATTCCAGGATGTAATTAATTCCATACCAAATGAATCTACCATGCTATCTCCGTCTGTTATACTGAAAAATGTTGAACCACGTAACAAAAGAATTAGTAACCTTTCCTACATCTCGTCGACTACGACACCATGAAATAATTGACATTTCGGTGAACAACATCAAACGTGCCGCAGAGCGCCGGAGAAGACAGCAAAAACAGGTTTGTACACGCCGTGACTTTCACATTGGACAGTAGATATCAGTACGTACACACTATTTATCCAATAAAGGAAAAGGTAGGTGTAGTAAATTTGAACTTCTATACGCAGGTGCATATCGGATTCGCTGCATTCCTCACCCCAATGTAGTACACATCGAAACTTTGAGAACCAGAAAAACCAAAGGGAACCACCACATATCGAACATCAAACCTTTTATTGAATGAAGATACTTTATGATTTATCACACTGTAATGCCATTTCCTAATTTTTTTTATGACCACTTATGCAATTATATCCACATGAACACTTACTGATGATTATCGCATTTTTTCTTGGCAAGTGCCCGGCAAGGTAAGGTTAGCAGGTCGCTTTTCTTGTCGTCACACATCAGACTGTGCATATTTTTCCAGATGAACTTACACATTTTTGATCACTTATGCAAATATATTTATGTGACTACTTACTGATGATTATCGTATTTTTTTTTCTTGGCAAGTGCCCGGCGAGGTAAGGTTAGCAGGTCGCTCTTCTTGTCGTTACACATCAGACCGTGCATATTTTTCCAGATGAACTTACACATTTTTGATCACTTATGCAATTATATTTATGTGACTACTTACTGATGATTATCGTATTTTTTTTTCTTGGCAAGTGCCCGGCAAGGTAAGGTTAGCAGGTCGCTCTTCTTGTCGTTACTCATCAGACCGTGCATATTTTCCATTTTTTATGTATGTATGATTGTTTTCCTGTTTTGTTTGTATGCACTATGAAATATTTAAGATATAACAAACACCAGTTGACTTTAACATTTTTGCCATATGATATCTCAACATCGTGACTACTTTATTTTTTTTTTTTTTGCTGCTACATTGTGATACACTGTGTACATTTTTGCCTCTGAACACTGTCTATGTTTTTGACATATTACGTTTTCTGTCATGCTATGCTGTATGCTCAATTATGTTACTATAAACCAGTTTTTATTTAATGGGTATATGAATTAAATGCAAGACATTAACCTTTGTTCATCATTTTCAGAAAGAAATAACGTGTAAAGGAAATAAATTAAACAGAAATGGGAATTTCACCTTCGGAATAAACGAAAGACGATGCAATACCTCATGACGAAGAGTAAATGGATCAGAATTAACAAGCATTAAGGGGCTCCGGAAAGGCTCAAAATCATGAAAAGTTCAATTTTTACTTTTTTGCGTTTTCTGAATCTGTAGACTATTACCTTCTAATAGATACATAATTTATTCAATTCCGAAGACTACAACTATTTTTAAATTTTTTTTTGAAATGTGTCCTACATGGGCGTGACCCACTGTGGCGCTGTTAAACTGCTGTCAAATGGTGTTGTTATTAGCGTCCGTGTTCATCAGGTACATTTTAGTGATGTGAGATAAAGTATGTGTTGTGGCTAACCTGTGATGGTTCAATATATATCGCTGGTGTGATTGTCGATTGTTTCATGTTTATTTACTCTGTCGTTATCTCGAAAATATTCGTAATTAATTCTGTTTCTTGAGTCTCTGTTTTGTTGAAGTATAATAATGAGTAAAAGTAAAGTTATTAGAAATCCTCTGAAGGCTTTTAAGAAAAGGAGAGATGTTGGAAAGCCAAAGGTATGTGTTATTACTGTAAACAATAAAGACGATGAAAATCCCCAACATAGCTAGTGTCCCAAAGAAGAAGACAGTTGGTGTAAATATAACAAAGGATTGCTAACTGGTGAAGTGTACACTCATAAGCATAGTCTGCCTCATGCAATAATGGAGGTGATAAAACCTATTTTCAGAGACTTAGCAGCACCTGAACTGTTGAAAAAGTGTATTCACGGAAAAACTCAAAACCCCAATGAAAGTGTAAATAGTGTTATATGGTCGAGAATCCCCAAGACTGTATTTGTTGGAATAGAAACACTTCACTTTGGTGTGTATGATGCTGTTGCGACTTTCAATGATGGCAACATTGTAAGGTGCAAGGTATTTAGAAATATGGGAATGAAGATAGGTTCTAACATGGTACGAGCGATGATTGCTTTAGACAAGGAACGCCTTCGGGCTGCAGACAGGGCTGTAAAGAGTCTAGAAATACAAGCAAGAGTAAACAGGAGGAGGAACAAGAGGAAGCTGGAGGAGGAGTTTGCAGAGGATGAAGATAATCCATCCTATGGACCTGGAATGCACTAAAAAGTTAATCCAATCTTTGTCGCTCGATTCCCAAAACTTTTATTTTCTCATACTAATTACATGTTTTCTAAGGATCTTCCAAACATATTTGTTTCAAACTTTCAGTAAATGTTACACAGTACCTTCTGCATAATTTAACACAGCCTTTTTCCAAAAAACTGTATATTTTTGAATATATAAATAAAAAATTGCAAAAAAATGTGAATTTTCATTACAATTGAAAAAAAAATCATCTTTAATAACTGAACTAAAATTTTGTAAAATCCCTGTGTTAAGTTGTAGCCCATATTCCAATAAATAATCTGTAAAAAGTTCAACTTCCTACCTCAAATACTTTGTGAGGAAAGATGAAATTTATAAGCGTTATTTTAACATTGCAAGTATAGGGCGTTCCGGAGCCCCTTAACAGGAATATACAGGGTGATTCAAAAAGAATACCACAACTTTAGGAATTTAAAACTCTGCAACCACAAAAGGCAGAGCTAAGCACTATCTGTCGGCGAATTAAGGGAGCTATAAAGTTTCATTTAGTTGTACATTAAACGTTGGTATAAACAGTTTACAGAGAATGGGTGTTTGTGCAAAGGGAAAAGTTCTGGATGGCCGAGAACGAGTGATGAAAATGTAGCACGCATCCAGCAAGCATTTGTTCGCAGCCCAGGAAAATCGACTCGCAGAGCTAGCAGAGACCTGCAAATTCCACAATCAACTGTATGGAGAGTCCTACGAAAAAGGTTAGTTATGAAACCTTATCGTCTGAAATTGGTTCAAGCACTGTCTGCAGCTGATAAGATTAAAAGAATTGATTTCTGTGATTTTATCCTTGCTCAAATGGAAACAGATGAATCTTTCGTTTCAAAGATTGTGTTTAGTGATGAAGCAACTTTCCACACTAACGGGAAAGTCAACCGTCACAATGTCTGTACATGGGGCACTGAGAATCCACGGGAAACAACTCAGTATGAACGTCACTCGCCTAAGGTGAACGTTTTCTGTGCCATTTCAGCCAATAAAGTTTTTGGTCCCTTTTTCTTCGAGGGTGCTACTGTAACTGGACTACAGTATCTGGAGATGTTAGAGAATTGGCTGTTCCGTCAGCTCGAACAAGAAGCACAACAATTCATATTTCAGCAGGATGGAGCGCCACAACATTGGCACTTATCTGTCCGTAACTACCTGAACGTCAACTACCCGAGACGATGGATCGGCTGCCAGGCAGCCCGTGACAGAGCACTTCATCACTGGCCTCCAAAAAGCCCTGGTCTTACCCGCTGCGATTTTTTCTTATGGGGGTATGTTAAGGATATGGTGTTTCGGCCACCTCTACCAGCCACCCTTGATGATTTGAAACGAGAAATAACAGCAGCTATCCAAAGTGTTACGCCTGATATGCTACAGAGAGTGTGGAACGAGTTGAAGTATCGGGTTGATATTGCTTGAGTGTCTGGAGGGGGCCATATTGAACATCTCTGAACTTGTTTTTGAGTGAAAAAAAACCTTTTTAAATACTCTTTGTAATGATGTATAACAGAAGGTTATATTATGTTTCTTTCATTAAATACACATTTTTAAAGTTGTGGTATTCTTTTTGAATCACTCTGTACTATACAAATCGTAGAATAGCAGTCTTAACTAATTTTTTCTTTCAGAATACGAGGCGATTGATGCAGGCTGTCAGACAGAACTACACATCTTAGTTTTAGTGATGAAATATGCTAGAAATAAGGAATAGTTGTATAATGAATAATGAAGTGACTTTTTTGCAGATGATAATGAATGGTGATGAATAACGATGAAGAATATGCTACTATGGATAATGAAGTTTTTCTTTACAGGTGATGATAATAATGGAGTTATGATAATATGGATAATGAAGTTTTTTCTTTGCAGATGAAAATAATGATGAAGTTTATGTATTTACTGTTAGCTAAGAGATGCTATGTAGTTATTTAAGTATTTGTTGCAGTTCGTTTTGACAGTATGTCTTATATCGCATGGTATGATGACTGAAGGTTTGGAAAGGACAGCTAGAGAACATATATATTTTTTATACACATTTCACTATCTGTTAATTCGAAGTTCACTACTTTTCAGCATAATATGCGTTTCTTCTTTCAGTTTAATAATCCATTTGTATATTTTGCAGGAGAAATTATTCATGAAATTAATGTGCCATAAGCAGTTGTTCCCCCCCATGAACCATGGACCTTGCCGTTGGTGGGGAGGCTTGCGTGCCTCAGCGATACAGATGGCCGTACCGTAGGTGCAACCACAACGGAGGGGTATCTGTTGAGAGGCCAGACAAACATGTGGTTCCTGAAGAGGGGCAGCAGCCTTTTCAGTAGTTGCAGGGGCAACAGTCTGGATGATTGACTGATCTGGCCTTGTAACATTAACCAAAACGGCCTTGCTGTGCTGGTACTGCGAACGGCTGAAAGCAAGGGGAAACTACAGCCGTAATTTTTCCCGAGGACATGCAGCTCTACTGTATGATTAAATGATGATGACGTCCTCTTGGGTAATATATTCCGGAGGTAAAATAGTCCCCCATTCGGATCTCCGGGCGGGGACTACTCAAGAGGACGTTGTTATCAGGAGAAAGAAAACTGGCGTTCTACGGATCGGAGCGTGGAATGTCAGATCACTTAATCGGGCAGGTAGGTTAGAAAATTTAAAAAGGGAAATGGATAGGTTAAAGTTAGATATAGTGGGAATTAGTGAAGTTCGGTGGCAGGAGGAACAAGACTTTTGGTCAGGTGATTACAGGGTTATAAATACAAAATCAAATAGGGGTAATGCAGGAGTAGGTTTAATAATGAATAAAAAAATAGGAGTGCGGGTTAGCTACTACAAACAGCATAGTGAACGCATTATTGTGGCCAAGATAGACACAAAGCCCATGCCTACTACAGTAGTACAAATTTATATGCCAACTAGCTCTGCAGATGATGAAGAAATAGATGAAATGTATGACGAGATAAAAGAAATTATTCAGGTAGTGAAGGGAGACGAAAATTTAATAGTCATGGGTGACTGGAATTCGTCAGTAGGAAAAGGGAGAGAAGGAAACATAGTAGGTGAATATGGATTGGGGGGAAGGAATGAAAGAGGAAGCCGCCTTGTAGAATTTTGCACAGAGCATAACTTAATCATAGCTAACACTTGGTTCAAGAATCATGAAAGGAGGCTGTATACATGGAAGAAGCCAGGAGATACTGACAGGTTTCAGATAGATTATATAATGGTAAGACAGAGATTTAGGAACCAGGTTTTAAATTGTAAGACATTTCCTGGGGCAGATGTGGATTCTGACCACAATCTATTGGTTATGAACTGCAGATTGAAACTGAAGAAACTGCAAAAAGGTGGGAATTTAAGGAGATGGGACCTGGATAAACTGAAAGAACCAGAGGTTGTAGAGAGTTTCAGGGAGAGCATAAGGGGACAATTGACAGGAATGGGGGAAAGAAATACAGTAGAAGAAGAATGGGTAGCTCTGAGGGATGAAGTGGTGAAGGCAGCAGACGATCAAGTAGGTAAAAAGACGAGGGCTAATAGAAATCCTTGGGTAACAGAAGAAATATTGAATTTAATTGATGAAAGGAGAAAATATAAAAATGCAGTAAATGAAGCAGGCAAAAAGGAATACAAACGTCTCAAAAATGAAATCGACAGGAAGTGCAAAATGGCTAAGCAGGGATGGCTAGAGGACAAATGTAAGGATGTAGAGGCTTGTCTCACTAGGGGTAAGATAGATACTGCCTACCGGAAAATTAAAGAGACCTTTGGAGAGAAGAGAACCACTTGTATGAATATCAAGAGCTCAGATGGAAACCCAGTTCTAAGCAAAGAAGGGAAGGCAGAAAGGTGGAAGGAGTATATAGAGGGTTTATACAAGGGAGATGTACTCGAGGACAATATTATGGAAATGGAAGAGGATGTAGATGAAGACGAAATGGGAGATAAGATACTGCGTGAAGAGTTTGACAGAGCACTGAAAGACCTGAGTCGAAACAAGGCCCCGGGAGTAGACAACATTCCACTAGAACTACTGATGGCCTCGGGAGAGCCAGTCATGACAAAACTCTACCATCTAGTGAGCACGATGTATGAGACAGGTGAAATACCCTCAGACTTCAAGAAGAATATAATAATTCCAATCCCAAAGAAAGCAGGTGTTGACAGGTGTGAAAATTACCGAACTATCAGTTTAATAAGTCACAGCTGCAAAATACTTACGCGAATTCTTTACAGACGAATGGAAAAACTGGTAGAAGCCGACCTCGGGGAAGATCAGTTTGGATTCCGTAGAAATGTTGGAACACATGAGGCAATACTGACCTTACGACTTATCTTGGAAGAAAGATTAAGAAAAGGCAAACCTACGTTTCTAGCATTTGTAGACTTAGAGAAAGCTTTTGACAATGTTGACTGGAATACTCTCTTTCAAATTCTGAAGGTGGCAGGGGTAAAATACAGGGAGCGAAAGGCTATTTACAATTTGTACAGAAACCAGATGGCAGTTATAAGAGTCGAGGGGCATGAAAGGGAAGCAGTGGTTGGGAAAGGAGTGAGACAGGGTTGTAGCCTCTCCCCGATGTTATTCAATCTGTATATTGAACAAGCAGTAAAGGAAACAAAAGAAAAGTTCGGAGTAGGTATTAAAATTCATGGAGAAGAAGTAAAAACTTTGAGGTTCGCCGATGATATTGTAATTCTGTCAGAGACAGCAAAGGACTTGGAAGAGCAGTTGAACGGAATGGACAATGTCTTGAAAGGAGGATATAAGATGAACATCAACAAAAGCAAAACGAGGATAATGGAATGTAGTCAAATTAAGTCGGTTGATGCTGAGGGAATTAGATTAGGAAATGAGACACTTAAAGTAGTAAAGGAGTTTTGCTATTTAGGGAGTAAAATAACCGATGATGGTCGAAGTAGAGAGGATATAAAATGTAGACTGGCAATGGCAAGGAAAGCGTTTCTCAAGAAGAGAAATTTGTTAACATCGAGTATAGATTTAGGTGTCAGGAAGTCGTTTCTGAAAGTATTTGTATGGAGTGTAGCCATGTATGGAAGTGAAACATGGACGATAACCAGTTTGGACAAGAAGAGAATAGAAGCTTTCGAAATGTGGTGCTACAGAAGAATGCTGAAGATAAGGTGGGTAGATCACGTAACTAATGAGGAGGTATTGAATAGGATTGGGGAGAAGAGAAGTTTGTGGCACAACTTGACTAAAAGAAGGGATCGGTTGGTAGGACATGTTTTGAGGCATCAAGGGATCACAAATTTAGCATTGGAGGGCAGCGTGGAGGGTAAAAATCGTAGAGGGAGACCAAGAGATCAATACACTAAGCAGATTCAGAAGGATGTAGGTTGCAGTAGGTACTGGGAGATGAAGAAGCTTGCACAGGATAGAGTAGCATGGAGAGCTGCATCAAACCAGTCTCAGGACTGAAGACCACAACAACAACAAGCAGTTGTTCATTAAACCTATGTCATTTATGAATGTGATCACATATACTCTACTTGTTTCATAACCTTGCTACAGCTGACTCATGACGAATGACGTTTTACATCTTCATTTGCAGCAATAACTCAAAATCAAATATTGTTATGCCCCAGTAATTAATTATCGATCCCAACGTAATGCAAAGCACAAAAAAAATGCTTTGTAACTGGCCAATGAATACCACTGATTACTGTAATAATATGACCTATGATGCCAATGATTACTATAATTAGATTAATTATGTATAAATGCTATGCCAATAATTAACTCATTTTGAATGATGACTTCTGAATAATGCATAAAACAATGCTTTGTATCTGGCCCATGAGTGCCAATAATTAATATATTCAGATAATTTATGAACATTATTCTGTAATACTACATACATGTTACAGAAATGTTCAGTAACTGGGCGATGAGTGCCACCAATTACTCAAATCAGTTGTTAGACTAGTGTAATTCTCAATGAAGACTAGTATGTGACTTAATGTCCTTCACCTTCTGACATAATTACCAGAAATTACTGCAATATCCGTTTGTCCTGTCTATCCTCATGATCATGGAGCACTATATTTGGTTTTTGCACTAATTCTACGTTAGTGTACTTCACAAGAACATGGTGTTGAAACGACATGCTGTCCACCACCTTGAGCGATGGAGATGTTATTATGGTCCCACTGTTTGGTGTACCTAGTGTACTACCAAATTGATAGCATGGAATATTATTACGACATTTCAGTGTCTTGGCTACACTGATTAATACTTCAAGGAAAAGAACTACAGATTGTCTCACTTGGTGTTGTGCTTCTATAGAAAGATATGGACTTTCAGTGCAACTGCGTGCAACCTAAAGTGCTACAACCATGACGCAATCCTTCCCATTCCTTTCCTAGTTCTTGTAAAATGGTAAACACTTATACAATGCGTTTAAATTCTTGTAAAATGATAAAGACATATACAGTGTGTGTGCACTTCATTTCATTTGTTAACAAGATTAGTTGTCCTAAAAAATGCTAAAGACTTATACAGTGCGTGTGCACTTTATTTCACTCCATGATATGTTATGTAAAAATGCGAAAGACTTCTACAGTACGTGTGCACTTTTGTCATCTATCAATATGATTTGTACTCATTAGGTTTATTTGTTGTAAAAATGCTAAAGAGTTTTACAGTGCGTGTGCACTTTATACCATTTGTTAATATGTTTTCTACTCATTGTGTATACATTTTGTCATTGCCTGATATGTTCTGTACTCAGTGCATGTGCACTATATTTTATTTCATGTTCTGCACCTATATATATGTACATATTCTGTGATTGTAAAGTTAGTTAATTAAGAAAAATTTGTTGCTCATGGCAAGTCCAACTGACTCACCATCGCTGGCAAATTTTTGCCCCCCCCCCAGTGGAGGGTTATGTAAGACGTATGCTTTGCCGGCGATGGGCGAGGCATGACAGAATCTCTGACCAGAGAGTAGTTTGTCGTTAGTTGTTGCTTGTCACTAGTCTGCACTTGACTGCACGAGTGGACAGTAGTATTCTGGTGTAGTCTGCGTGAGTCGGCGGGAGACGGCATGCGTCGCCTGTGTGCTCTGGTCGCGACTCTGGTCAGGACTCTGGAGGATGAGTATTGTTGTAGAAGGTAAAGAAGCAGCCTTGCGCATATTTAATAATGTATGTTAATTGTAATTTAATTTGTTCAGAAAAAATGCCCCAATAATAATTTCTATAATATAAAGTAACTCTTTTAAAGAAAAGCATTCATTTCAATTTCCAATGCATTATCATTGCTTCCAAGAATAAAAAAAAAATATAGGCCACCATTGCACGAAGCTGTGTCGAAAAATGACTAATTAAGAGCAGATATAATTGCAGTTTTATTGAGGTAAGAATTTTTATCTTTTTTATTCAGAATACAGGGCTGAAGGGCAGCGCTGCTGTCCTCATAAAATTCATCAGGTTACAAAACTTTTTTATTATTTTTGGTGTTTAGGAATTTTTCTGTTTCGAACTTGACATTAAATGAGAAAAGAATTTTGTGGGAACATTAAATGTGAATGCATTTCTGCACACAGACTATAAATGGGAGCCAATTTTTTTCAGAGGTCAAAATATTTAAAATTCATTTAATTATTATTTTTTGTGGCGAGGTTACACTTGGCTCCATTTTCATTATTATTTAACATTTTGCGTGTGGGGAGGTTACAGTGTGTGTGTGCATATTTGTGTGCATGTGGCAATTCCAGCCATACTGCCATATCATTGACTCCTACACCATCTTCCATTATCGTGTTTCATAATTTTCCATACTTATCAAAGTCTGTTTGTGACTGTTTAAATTGTAAAATATCATTGATTCGTTTTTTGAACATTTTCTAAACATACAATTGCTTATATTAGATGGCAGAACAGCTTCGCTTTTAATATGCAAAGAGAGCTGCAGCATTTGTCATACTAAACATTACTGGACTGAACTGAATTGAATTGAGTTATTTGCCTGTAAAGAACTTTTGTGTTGTACAAGACACTATAAGTAAATGCATGACTGTACATAAGATTATACAAATAGTTGACATGTATGAATATTATTACATACATATTGCTCTATCTTGTCCTCATCACATTCCAGTAATTAGTGTTGTTACACAGATTACATAGACCACAAATTAGGTTGTACACTGGAAGTTATAATTCTGTTTCTTCACAAGCACATTTATAGTAAAAGATTATATTTTTTCATTATATGTAAATTCTTTTACAATATCAAGTTTGATTTTTCTTTCAATCTTGTCTTTACCTCGAATTTAATTTTATTTTCATGAAATTGCCTTGTTAGTTAGTTACATAATTAAATGTTCCACAGATGATTTGAATATTGTTTTATCAAAACATGGGGAAATAGTCAGTTTACAGGATATGTGTGCATGATTAGTGTTAACATGAATTAACACATTATAATTTTATTCCTACTCATGCAACTATATTTAAAAACTACTGGCTACTTGTTTTGAAATAGAAATTCGTCACTGGAATAGAAGGAGTTGTCCAGGAGATATGATTTTAAATTAGATTTGAAACTTGCTTTGCTACCTGTTAGACATTTTACATTATTGGGCAAATGATCAATAATTTTTATTGCTTACATATTGAACTTCCCTCTGAGCCACTGACAGCTTTAACTGCTGATAATAAAGGTAGTTTTTCCTCTAGTTTTATACTCGTTTTTGTGTAAAAATACATCACTATTCTCAAATTGTGATGGATTATTTATGACGAATTTCACTAGCGAAAATATGTACTGTGATTGTGCAGCTAACATACCTAGCTCCTTGAAGACTTACCTGCAAGATGTCTGTGGGTGAACACTGCACGCTTTTGTACAATCAATACTTTATTTCTAAGTGATGAGTTACCACAGAAAATTATTTCATAAGACAGTATTAAGTAGAAATATCAAAATATGTGATACACGACATTTTTTGTTTTATTGTCAGGCGCAAGAACACACAATGCAATCTCTTCTTGTGTGTCGAAAATTATCTACATGTTGATCTCTGTTGTTCACTCGACTATTTCGCATTGCCAACCGAGCCGTTTCACAGGCTGCTTCACTTTGCTCTTGTGATTGAGAAGCATGAACTCGAGCCATACTAATGTGGCGCTCTTCATGAGCAATTTGTTGTTGTCCTTTCATTCGCAATGTTTTGTATCCTTCTTGCATTACAGCTTTGTCGAGAAATATTCGATCGTCTTGGTCGCAGCTTATTAATGATGATTCAAAGAAAATACAAATTATTTCTTTAAATTTTTAATTAATGATGTATACTGATACTTAACCATAGACATTTAGCTGTTATTTGCGGTTTGTTATTCTATCTCAGATGCGTTTTTGTTATACCACGTTTTATAGTGACGTTTAGCTGACATTTGCGTTTTGTTATTCCATGCCAGATGCGTTTTTGTTATACCACGTTTTATAGCGGTCGAATAGGATAAAAACTGCATTATAGACACCTATGTTTAGTACTTCAAGTCCACAGAATGTCTTTTTTGAGCATCTAATCCAAATTAAATTATTGAGGCTTTCATTTGCATTTTGTGTCTTTCCATAAAGACACTTCCTCAATAAAACAGGGTTTGCAAGAAATCTGAATGTGGGGTTAATTGCATTTATAACAGATTCTTGTAATAAGTGTTTATGTGAATACATCTCATTTCTGTTGTTGAACTTACAACAAATCGTTTTTCAGTCACTGATTGTGCATTGGTGTTTGGTCAGTGGACAGTCTGTGGGAAAAAACTGCCCACACAGCACGCCTCATTGCCTCTAAATTATGTGTGTTTTTCCTGATAGTACTCCCATAAAATAACTGAAGAGTATCGATTTATTTCAGAGTAAGCGTGCCGTTTCCTCCTAGTGGTTTTCCATCCTCAAGTACTTATCTTTCTTCTCTTTCAGCAAATGACGAAGCCTATCACCTAGCCTCTTTTGGATGTGGCCAACACATTTCAACTTTTCTATTGTTTTATTGTACGGATTTTTATCTGTTACAGCTTTGAATGAAGAGGAGTCCCCATAACCAAGGTATTTAGTATAACTAATACTATATTGGCCCTCAGATCTGGAGAACATCCTCACAACTGCAGCAGCCTCCATGCCCCCACTTCAGCCACTATAATTTTTACAGCATGCTACTGTATGCTTTTCTTGCCACAGTTTCTCACTATCTTCATTGTTGGACATTTTCCTTGTTGCACACTGGTGGCAGTATTTAAACATAATTTCTACATCTAAAACTTTACTTGAGTCAATACCAATAACAGATGCGACTCCGTACAGAAATGTGTGACCCCTTTTCATCCAGGTCCCATATACAGACACACACAGGTCAGTAACATTAGTAGGAGATTTACAGTCGTGAATATCCAGAAAACCACACAATAAATTACCCCCTTCCCTGCCCTGTCCAAGGCATCTCAGACCACATGAAACCTAAGATTGCTAGCATAGGTGCCAGTGTCAGTTTTTTTGGAGGAGGAAAATTCATATTCACAGGCTCATGAATTACAAATTAATTTAAAATCGCAAGCTATTCCCGCTCTTCTTTCTTCAAAAACAATCATGCATTCCGTATTTTTACAGCTAACAGATGAACATGGAAACTTAATAGCCTGGCAGAAAAGCTCTAAATCAGTAAGTCTGAATCCGATGAAATCCATATCAATATCATTCACGCACCTGTACAATTCTCCTGTCCCAAGTTTCGATGCTGAAGCTGATAGCTTAAGTTCTTCATTTCGAGCTGTTTCCTCCTTTTTATTGGTAAACCGATTTCCATGAAACTTGCGTTTCCTAAACACAGCTTTTCCACCACCCACTATGCATAAATCTTGACTTCCATGTAAGGGTTTGCAAATTCAACCTTCCGCCAACTAATATGTGTTAATATTGTCAAAATGTAAATAAACGACATGCAAGAAAGTTTTCAGGCAAAGATATAGATGTCAGCCAGAGTTATAGATATCAACCAAAGATATCGAAAAAAAATAGCCTTCAAACTGACAAAAATTCCGCTAGTGCAGAGTTAATCAGTTTAACAATTTAAAAGCTTTTGTGAAGGTGCTACCACGATAAAATTCACACACAACATAGATTAAACTGTGTAGATCAAGAAAAGAATAACCTGTCTGGAACAATTCCCTGTCACAGTGATGGATAGCATATATATTACTGAGGACATTAGTTAGGAAGTTGAAAACTCTTTTCAGAATTCTTTTTGAAAGTCTATTAACCCCACAGGAGCTTCTTTTTTTTTAGGAATTTTTATAACTGTATTAATTTCAGTGAAGGATATTGGTGCTACTTCTAGTTGCCTAAAATTTTGTGGAATGACATTTTAATATATTCTTCTGCTTCTTCATGTGAACCATTTAATCCTATATTTACTGCTACATTTAGAAACTGATTGTTAAAAGTGTCTGGTATAAACCCTACCGTCGAAAAATATTTTGTCAATGTGCGTAGAATAGAATGTGTGTAGAATAGGCTATGGTACTACTACATGACTACAATATCAATGAAACACAGTTGGAATCAGTCAGCTGATACAAATACCTGGTTTAACAACTTGTTGAGTTATGAAATAGAACAATGACATAGGCTTACCCGTAGGTAAAGCAAGTGGTTCACTAGTACAATCCTAGGGAAATACAACCAGTCCACAAAACACTATTGTGATCCATCCTAGAATGTTGATCAACGCCGTGGGACTCATACCAAATAAGGCTAGCAGGGGATAATAACCATATCAGTATACAAAGAATAGCAGCATGAATGCTCATGGGTTTGTGTGGCACATGGGAGGGCGTCATGGAAATGATGAAAAAACTGAACTGGCAGACGCTTGAAGATAGATGTGAACTATCTTGAGAAAGCTTAGGGACAAAGTTTCAAGAAGCAACTTTAAGTGATGACTCTACAGATACATGCTTCAATGTACCACACAGAGGCCTTCCAGGGGCCCAGCAGTGAATGGAACAAGTAGAAACCGTAATGATTGTTACAATGGGAAGTACCTTCTGCCATGAACTTCCTTGTGGTTTTCAGAGTAAAGATACAGATAAATGTGCCATATGTGAAAGAGTGTGACCTAACTGCTCAGTAATTCCTGTTAGAGATGGATTAACTCGAGTTACCAACCTGGATTAACTCAGGCTGAGGGGATTCGAGTCAACCCGAGCTAGACTGTCACTAACTCAAGTTGTGTTCACACAGTACGTGGCGGTCGCCTAGCGATGACGGTTTCGGGCGAGATTGTAATTTACTGCCGTCGTGCCGACCGAGCACGTGTTGAACCGAGTTGAGTCTACGCCTACACAATGGGACATCACTCAGTTCGATCTATAAAATTGGAGTAGCTTATTATGATTTATTTTGTTTGATTGAAATTCGTGAAGCGTTTGATATGTGTTATTTAGATGTGGATCTATACAGAACATTGGCGTCATGGCAGCTCGCAAATATAAATCTATATTAAACTTTTGAGTGCAAAGTGACTGAGCGATACAATGATCGTCCCCGTTGGTGAAGCTACCTTAACATAGTCCGATCATCATCAAAATCCTTACAGCAAATTCTGTGTGTATTATAAGTGTTCGAATTGCGGCCTGTCGCACAACAACCATTCATGAACATGACGACGCATTCGGCTGCCTTAAAATCGTTCGAACACTGTCCAAATCTTACAGCAAATTCGAAGTGTCTCATGAGTGAATTTTCAAAAACAGCCTTCAGAGTAGCATTCATTAATGCTCGCGACGAGGCCTTTGGCCACTTTAAGATTGTCAGGCCGACAACAAAGCATTACAGTACATTCAGTGTGTTTCATGATCTCCGCAACTTCCATACTACGAATTTCGGATGTGTCATAAGTGTATCTTCAGAGTTTTAAACGAAAAGATCAAATATTGCCATTGTAGTGCAGTATTCGTGAACAGCCATTTGTCAACCTTACGATCGCCCAACAGCCGTCAAAATGTATACACCATGTTACAAGTTTTTCACAAGTTTACCATCAAAATTTTAATCTGGAAGACTAAAAATTGCAGCCTCTTAACAGGTATCAAATAAAGATCGTGAAGAAGATTTTGGCTACCTTATGACTGAGCAATGGCTGTCATATTGCGAATTTCGGAAGTTTCACAAGTGTATTTTCAAGATTTCAAACTGAAAGAACCACCAAATATCGCCGTTTGTTGTGCAGTATTCAGTCAGAATCGTGAACAGCCGTTTGGCTGCCTTACGATCGCCCAATAGCCGTCAAAATCTATACACCATGTTTCAGTTTTTTCGCAAGTCTGTCATCAAAATTACAAGCCTAAAAAATGGCGCCCTTAGTAGTTCCATCACGATCGTGGCTATACAGCGTGTTCCATTGATAGTGACAGGGCCAAATATCTCTCGAAATAAGCATCAAACGAAAAAACTACAAACAACGAAACTCGTCTAGCTTGAAGGGGGAAACCAGATGGCGCTATGGTTGGCCTGCTAGATGGCGCTGCCATAGGTCAAACGGATATCAACTGCGTTTTTTTATATAGGGACCCCCATTTTTTATTATATATTCGTGTAGTACGTAAAGAAATATGAATGTTTTAGTTGAACCAATTTTTTCCCTTTGTGATAGATGGCACTGTAATAGTCACAAACGTATAAGTACGTAGTATAACGTAACATTCCACCAGTGCAGACGGTATTTGCTCCATGATATATTACCCGTGTTAAAATGGACCGTTTACCAATTGCAGAAAAGGTCGATATCGTGTTGCTGTATGGCTGTATGTATGCTGCTCGGTATCCTGGACGACATCATCCAAGTTTCCGAACCGTTCGCCGGATATTTACGTTATATAATGAAACAGGTAGTGTTCAGCCACATATGAAACGTCAACCACGACCTGCAACAAATGATGACGCCCAAGTAGGTGTTTTAGCTGCTGTCGCGGCTAATTGCGCGAGAATCGGGAATCTCAAAAACGTCGGTGTTGAGAGTGCTACATCAACATCGATTGCACCCGTTCCATATTTCTATCCACCAGGAATTGCATGGCGACGACTCTGAACGTCGTGTACAGTTCTGCCACTGGGCACAAGAGAAATTACGGGAGGATGACAGATTTTTACATGTGTTCTATTTAGCGACGAAGCGTCTTTCACCAACTGTGGTAACGTAAACTGGCATAATATGCACTATTGGGCAACGGAAAATCCACGATGGCTGCGACAAGTGGAGCATCAGCGACCTTGGCGGGTTAATGTATGGTGCGCCATTGTGGGAGGAAGGATAATTGGCCCCCATTTTATCGATGGCAATCTAAATGGTGCAATGTATGCTGACTTCCTATGTAATGTTCTACCGATGTTACTACAAGATGTTTCACTGCATGACAGAATGGCGATGTACTTCCAACATGATGGATGTCTGGCACATAGCTCGTGTGTGGTTGAAGCGGTATTGAATAGCATATTTCATGACAGGTGGATTGGTCGTAGAAGCACCATACCATGGCCCGCATGTTCACCGGATCTGACGTCCCCGGATTTCTTTCTGTGGGGAAAGTTGAAGGATATTTGCTATCGTGATCCACCAACAACGCCTGACAACATGCGTCAGCATATTGGCAATGCATGTGCGAACATTACCGAAGGCGAACTATTCTATGTTGAGAGGAATGTCGTTAAATGTATTGCCAAATGCGTTGAGGTTGACGGACATCATTTTGAGCATTTATTGCATTAAGGTGGTATTTACAGGTAATCACGCTGTAACAGCATGCGTTCTCAGAAATGATAAGTTCACAAATGTACATGTATCACATTGGAACAACCGAAATAAAATGTTCAAACGTACCTACGTTCTGTATTTTAATTTAAAAGTCCTACCTATTACCAACTCTTCGTCTTGTGGCTGCGATGAGGTCGACACCAGCATCGATCTGATTATCATCTTTGAACTAAGCTAAGATTATCTTTGTGCAGTTCCGCCATGTCAGTTCTTTGTAAGCCTTGCTTGTGTAAAGAGATGAATAAAAGAACTACTGTTAAAATGGTGTTATTTGGTGTAACCAACCCGAACTTCCACCTCACTGGTGACCCCAATGTGATCTGAACACGCAACCTTCTTGTTTTTCGGGTCTCTGCTGATGGCCTTTCACCACCCACTGAGAAAGTACAAACAATACCAAAACCTACCTAGACCTTCGTCATTCAAAGAGCTCTGGCGCTTTTTGGGGACACTTAATTATTATCGCCGACATCTACCTCAGGCTGCGGAGATTCAGTCTCCACTGACAGACGCCTTGGCAGGCACCAACACTTCTGGATTTCGGCCCATTCCATGGAGCCCTGCTATGGCTGACTCTTTTACTGCCCTCAAATATCTTCTTGCCGAGGCCCGCACCATCGCGCATCCTCATCCCAATGTGCAGTTTTTCATCACCACAGACGCGAGCGATACTGCCATCGACGCTGTCCTTAGACGGACAATCGACGGCCAGACTTCGCCTCTGCAGTTCTTCTCACGCAAGCTCACCAATGCACAATGGAAATATTCTGCATTTGACGTGGAGTTGCTCACGGTCTACGAAGCAATCAAGCATTTTAAGACTGACGTTGAGGGACGCCCTTTCTATGTTTTAACGGACCACAAACCCCTGGCTGCCGCCGTTAGAACCCGCCAGCTGACCCGCCTCCTCGCCGCTTCAGATACATGGACTTCATATCTCAGTTCACCACCGATGTCAGACACATAAAGGTTGCTGACAATATAGTTGCTGATTTCCTTTCACGAGTTGACACCGTCCATTCTCTGTTAAATCTCTCTGAACTGCCTAACCTCCAACCCGCCGACAAGGAAACATAAAACCTGATTTCAGACTCTACCTCTTCACTACACTTCGTCCGCACCACCTTCCCTAGCATTTCTGGTGAGATCTGGTGCGACGACAGTACGGGCACGTTACGCCCCCTCATCCCAACCACGCTCCGTCGAGCTGTCTTCAATGAATTGCATTATTTCTTCGTGTGTCCGCCCGCCTTGTAGCAGAGCGCTTTGTGTGGAGAAATGTCACCAAGGACTGCCAACAACGGGCACGCTCCTACGTCGCGTGCCAATGCTGCAAAGTACACAAGCATGCTTCACCCCCCTCAGCGCCTTTTCGATCCCTCCTTGGCGTTTCCAGCATATTCATATTGACATTGTCGGCCCTCTCCCCCCCCCCCTCTAACGGCTTTCGTTATGTTCTCTCGTCTATAGACCCAACAACTCGCTGGGTTGAGGCTGTCCCCCTCCCCAATATTACGGCAGAAACTGTTGCTCGAGCTTTCGTCGAGTCATGGTATCGCGTTTCGGATGTCCAGCTATCATCACGACTGACCAGGGCACACAATTTGAGTCAGCCCTGTGCAACGAGATTTGTAACATTTGCGGCATCCCTCGCATCCATACCACAGCATATCACCCGCAAAGTAATGGGCTAGTCGAGCATTTTCAAGGTGGCTCTTCAATGCCACGACTCTCTATGGACGGAGGCCCTTCCCCTTGTGCTACTCAGCATTCGTGCGATTTATAAGGAAGACCTCAAAGGCACAATAGCCAAGTTCGTATACAGCCAGAACATTGTTCTCCCTGGCGAACTTGTGAGCCCTTCCGCTTCTCTCCCTCAGTCTGACTTACCTTCCTTCGTGGACCGCGTCAGACGCCACTTCACCAACCTCCATATCCCTCTGCCCGCTAGCCATTCCCGCCCTAAGGTTCACGTCCCGAAATCTCTGGACAATTGTGAGTACGTCATGCTCCGAGGTGACACTGTCCATGCTCCCCTCCAACCTCCATGTACCGACCTGTACCATGTTCTCCGGCGCTCAGCCTACACCTATGTCATCCAGATGAAAGATTCAGCTGTTACAGTCTCTCTCAACAGACTTAAGCCTGCTCATGTCAAGCCTTCTTCTACCCCCCCCCCCCCCTTCAGGCCACGACCACGCCACTCACTCACTGTCATGGCTCACAACGCTCCAACCACTCCCTCCATGTTGGACTCACACACTTGGTCGAGTGACTTCCAGCTCCAATCGTCGAGCTCTCCTCAGACCTCGCCCTCTAATCCGGTTTCATGCGCTCCATCGAGCGACCACATGCTCCCCACATTGAGCTTACCTACGATCATGCCCTCGCCGCCAGGCCCTTTGCCAGTCCCTTTGACCTTTCCACCATCGGTTGCCTCGTTCTGTCGAGGTTTCTCACATCCCCCCATCTTGAACGTGCCCTCGCTCGAGGTGTTTGTGCGTGTCCCCCCGGGCATAATCCACAATGTCTCAATAATACTACACGATGATACAATGTTCGTCGTGTGTTTCTCTTCATCCAGTGCTCATGACACAGCCTCCGCCATTCCCTGCCACCTGGTGAAATGTGTTCCCCTCTCGCCCGACGTCGACCTGGACAAGCTTCATGTGTTCGCCACACCCACCGGAGACATCGTCGTCGTCGCTCCGTTCCACCCGCAAACCGCCGGCCTACCTGTCACCGCGCGACCAGCACGCCCAATACGACGCCCGGCTCGCTTCAACGACTTCCAGGTCCGGTGGTCGAACCTTCGTTCACGACATCTACCCACACAGCTCCCCGACGACACTGTCGAGCTGACTGTGGTCCGGCTCCCACGGACGACCCCTGCCGCCCTGCCGACGCCATTGTCACACCCCCCCTCCTGGCCTCTCAAGAGTACTCAGTACTGCTGGGGGGGGGGGGGGGCTATGTGGTGCCGATGAGATCGACACCAGCATCGATCTGAGTATCATCTGTGAACTGTGCTAATTGTGCATCTCCGCCATGTCAGTTCTTTATAAGCCTTGCTAGTGTAAAGAGGTGAATAAATGAACTACTGTTAAAATGGTGTTGTTTGGTGTAACCAACCCGAACTTCCACCTCAGTCCAAAATTGTCATCCATATGTTTGTGACTATTATAGCGCCATCTATCACAAAGCGAAAAGAGTGGTCCAACTAAAACATCATATTTTCTTACGTACTACACGAATATGTAATAAAAATGGGGGTTCCTATTTTAAAAAAAAAACGCGGTTAATATCCGTTTGACCTATGGCAGCGCCATCTAGCGGGCCAACCATATCGCCATCTGGTTTCCCCTTCAAGCTAGAGAAGTTTCGTTCTTTGTAGTTTTTTCGTTTACGCTTATTTCGTGAGATATTCGGCCCGGTCACGTTCAATGGACTACCCTGTATATATAACCACTGTTTTGGAAACTCCAGAGCGCAGGCTGGTTAACGGATCTGACTCGTAATCTGCACAGTCGCGAAAGAATGAACGACGTTGAAAGTCATCTCAGTTTTTTCGTACCAACTCGGTTTATGCAAACGTTCAACTAGGTAAGCCGAGTTCGCCCATCGCTATTTCCTATATTGTCTACTTCGTTGTCGACAACAATCGAATGTCGAACGATATTCTGATCGACGCTTGCGTGTAGGCTTCACTCCCTTCTCCTTGCAAGGTCGTCGGCTGTACTAGTTGGGCGAGTGTAGAATTACGTAGAAGTAAGAAAGAGAATGTTTTCTCGCGTAGTGAGACCTCAGACCGTGTCAGTTTTGCAAAATGGTGTTAGAAGTATATCCACATCGTCGCAGGTGAGAAATGAATGCATGGTTTCGAAATGGCGTATTTCTACGACGTGTGGGTATTTCCTACCGGTTAAGAATATGGCTTGTGTACAAAGATACTGAATTTAATTCTGGAATATGTTAAAAAAGCAAATTAACATTTCTTTCTTTTCAGAGACATACTAAAGTGGCTGTCCTAGGAGCAAGTGGAGGAATTGGACAGCCTCTGTCATTATTAATGAAACAGTCTCCACTCGTATCAGAATTATCTCTCTACGATATTGTAAACACTCCAGGAGTTGCAGCCGACCTAAGTCACATTGAAACGCCAGCTAAAGTAAAGGGCTATGATGGTTCCAATCAGCTGAAGGTAATGCTTGTGTGCAGCGCTTTGAAAACTCTTATTTGCCATCTGGCAATTTAACCTTTTGTGCGCGTGTCTGCCACGAACGTAGACCGAAACAGCCATAATTTAGGAAATACAAACGTATGTTATATGTGTCGTTAATTTCTGTATAGTTGAATCGTCCCAGCAACGCATTTAACAATGGAAAAAAGCATTTGCCGAAGTTGGATGTTGTTATCTTTGTCTGAACACCGTAATATATATTGTTCAATACCGGAATTAAATTCCTCCTATGAGATTTTAAAAGTAATATACGAACTCTGCAATTCAGGACTTGATAATATCCCACTTCGTCCAAATTCAGAATGGCCCTCACAGTATGTGTTTGGCAGTGCAGTCACTATCAAGTGCACAAAACTGTTGCATGAAGAGGTCAGCACAGTGTGTGTAGGCTCAGAAGTGTCTGTCCAGAATTTTTTCTACAAAGAATTTAAACTGTAAGATAGGACACAGGCAATAACAATGTGATAGATGGTATATAAATTTAAACTGATCAGTGTTCTTAACAGTACTGTTGAAATTGCTTAAGATGCCTGCTGATAGCCGGTATGATTTCAGGATGCTCTGAAAGGTTGCGAGGTGGTGATCATCCCAGCTGGTGTACCAAGGAAACCTGGAATGACAAGAGATGACCTCTTCAACACAAATGCATCAATTGTGAGAGACCTTGCCCAGGCATGTGCTGAAGTGTGTCCAAAAGCTATTATTGGCATCATTTCAAACCCTGTAAGTAACTGACATCATGTAAGTAGCATTCTCCCAAAGTGGAGTTGATTTAGTTTCTGGAAGGTCTTGCCTTCTGCCTTTTACGGTGTGCCTTTTAGGTGAAAAGATTTACTGCTTTACTTCATGATCATGTGATCAAACTGAATTTATGTATGGATCTAGTTCAAATATTGATTAAGTATTCTTAGTTATGTTAAAAGTTCACAAGTTATGACATAACAAGAAACATGATTCTCTTGGACATATCAGGCCAAACTTAAAATGCAAGTCTTGAGATGTCAGTTATCTGATCACTGTGTCGTGCTGAGTAACTATTTGAACTGTTTGGTGAATGTAGCCAAGCTTCTCAAGACATCAAATTGACTTCACTAACTTCCTTGAAGCTGTGCTGCTAATCACTGCCAAGTCAACTGTCCTTGCAAAATATAGTAGAAATATGAGCTATTGGTTGCAATTTGAAAATCGCTTGTATTTTTACTGCTTCCCAGTAGATCAGTGTGACAAATATGTGCACCACGCACACACAAAATCATCTCCATTGATTTGTAAATAAATTCCTTTCTATGGGGAGAATAGCGAGACAATTAACAGGCTGATAAATGACTAAAATATCAAATGATTTATTTCTTTGCTGAAGATACATTGCCTTTGTGGTCTCCTCCTCTTTACCTAATTCTGTGCTTCAGCAACTGTGAATGATAGAGGGAGGTACTAGCAACAGATTAAACTGCAGTTTAGCAGCATAATTTTCAACTTTCTACCATATTTAATGCAGTTTTCATCGCAAAAACTAAATTATGAATTCAGAAAACAAATATTGGATCATGAACACATCGTGAGTATTATTACTGTGAAAAATGCAATGTGGATCCACTACATTAACTGGTGCCCTGGCTCATACTGCTTTTATTATAAAGTATTGCCTCCTTATTTTTCTTAAGTCTTATCAAGGTGTGGAATGAAAATGTTGATCAGATATTTATCGGAAGTTAAAACAGATATTTATACTAATCCGTAACTATTTGTAATTCAAGCAAAAACTAAAATTATAGTAAATTAAGTCATATGCACTAAAATTGTGTCCCAGGCTATGATGGTGCCCTGGCTCATACTGCTTTTATTATAAAGTATTGCCTCCTTATTTTTCTTAAGTCTTATCAAGGTGTGGAATGAAAATGTTGATCAGATATTTATCGGAAGTTAAAACAGATATTTATACTAATCCGTAACTATTTGTAATTCAAGCAAAAACTAAAATTATAGTAAATTAAGTCATATGCACTAAAATTGTGTCCCAGGCTATGATTTAAACCGAACTCGTGCAACACTCACAACCCATTTCATTCTCCTAGTACCTTTATATTTCATGGAATTATATACATGGAAGGGAAGAAGATTAGAATTTAATGTCCTATTGCTGACGAGGTTATTGGAAATGGAGCACAAGCTTGGCTAGGGGGAAGGATGGGCAAAGAAATAGTCCATGCACTAAGGAACCTCGCCATTCTCCTCAATTTATTTCGGGGAAACTGCGGAAAACGTAGAACTGGTTAGCTGGCTTGGGATGTGAGATTCTGTTGTCCCAAATGAGAATGCAGTGCCTTTACTGTGCCATCTTTCTCTGTAATTTATATATTAACAGATATAACACATGTATATAAAGCATTACAGAAACATCAAAGTTAAACAGGAAGGGAACATAATTTGTGGTAAATCTGTTTAATACAGACCATGTCAAAAGGACCAATGATTTTACTGAGAGGTGTATTACTTATTAGCCTCGTCATATAGAGTCCTATAGTGAGTCTGATTTCACTGTGATTCATTTAGTTTTTGTCAAGATCATGAAAATGTACAATCATTTTTATTCATTCAAATATCTTGGTTGTAAGGGAGCACGAATGGGAAGCTGTGGTTGAAAAGGGAGTGAGACAGTTGCAGCCTATCCATGATGTTCGGTCTGTACATTGAGCAAGCTGTAAAGGAATCCAAAGAAAACTTTGGAGTAGGTATTACAGTTTAGTTAGAAGGTATAAAAATCTTGGGGGTTTGCCAGTGACATTGTAATTGTATCAGACAGCAAAGAACTAGGAAGAGCAGTTGGAATGGATAGTGTTGAAAGGAAGATATAGGATGAACATCAACAAAAGCAAAACAAGGATAACGGAATGTTGTTGAGGGAGTTAGATTAGGAAACGAGACACTTGAAGAAGTAAAAGAGTTTTGTTATTTGATCAGCAAAATAACTGATTATGGCCAGTGTAGAGTTAGTATAAAACATACTGTCAATGGCAAGAACAGCATATCTGTGTATTGTCGAATACAGATTTAAGTGTTAGGAAGTGTTTTTAGACATATGTATATAGAGTGTAGCCATGTATAGAAGTGAAGCATGACTGGTAAACAGTTAAGATGAGATGAGAATAGAGGCTTTTAAAATGTGGTGCTACAGAAGATTGCTGAAGATTAGATGGTTAGGTTATATAATTTGTGAGGAGATGCTGAATGGAATTGGAGAGAAAAGAAATTTGTTGTGCAACCTGATTAGAGGGCATTGGTTGGTAGTACATAATTTGGACATCAGGGATCACCAATTTAGTAGTGTACAGAAGTGTGGGGGGAGGGGGGCGGTAAAAATAGCAGAGGGAGACCAAGAGATAACTCAGTAAATAGATTCAGGAGGTTGTAGGTTGCAGTAGTTATTAAGAAATAGACTTGCACAAGATACAGTAAGATGAAGAGCTGCGTCAAACGGTTCTTTAGGCAGGAGACCACATCAACAAGCCACAATAAGTTCTGTGCAGACATGATCTTATTAGCATAATCTGACAAGAAATATGCCTCCAGTTCAAATTTAGGTTGCGTTAGAGGTAACACAAAACACACTACTTTGGTATCTATTGCAAGTAAGTAATGAGATTGAAGTGTGAATCATAGAATTGAGTTGTCAATAATATATGAGGGTAATCCCAAAAGTAAGGTCTCCTATTTTTTATAAGTACATAGACATGTTTATTTCTACAATGACTTGCATCAGTTTACAGCTTGAACATTTAGCTATTTTTCGACACACCATTTCTGTCGATGCATTTTTGTAGATGCTGTGGTAGTTCATTTATGCTCATGTCATACCAGCTCGCCACCATGCAGTTCAGAAAGTCATGAATCTCTTCTTTCACCTCGTCATCGGAGCTGAATTGCTGGGACCACAATTAATGCTGACAGGTACTGTGAGACTCTGAAAAAACTCAAACGGGCAATTCAGAACCGGAAAACAGTAATGTTGAGCAAGGGTGTACACATTCTCCATTACAACGCTCACCCCCACATCACTCGGCAAACTGTTGCTCTCCTGCAACAGTTTCAGTGGAACATAATCAGCCACCCACCCTACAGTCCTGACTTGGTGCCCAGTGACTATCACCTGTTCCCTAGGTTAAAAGAACATTTGGCCAGAAAGCGATGCAGGTCTGACAAGGTGAAAGAAGAGGGTCATAACTTTCTGAACAGCATGGCAGCAAGCTGGTATGACACGGGTATACAAAAATGCACCGACAGAAATCGTGATCAAGTCGAAAAATAGCTAAATGCTCAAGCTGTAAACTGATATAGATTGTAGAAATAAACAGGTCTATGTACTTATTAAAAAAAAATAGGAGACCTTACTTTTGGGATTACCCTTGTATTTTCATTATATTATGATACTGATCTCGCCTTCAGTTGCAGAGGTACAGAGTGGTACCATGGTTAAGACATTTTCACAAATGTCCCATAACAGTATTTTAGACATTAATATTGTGGAACTTCTGTCAGCTAGAGAAATGCCCAACATTCTTTTTAAGCATGTAATTTTTTGCCTTTGACCTTCAGTCTGGATGCTCTCAAAGCTTCAGTACAAAACAAACTTTCACATACTGCACAGAAAAATTTGAGGCTTAATCAGTATTTCATCTGCTTTGACATTAATTTCAGATCATTGTTCCCACTATAACTGTTTCGTTGGTTTCCCAGTTACGAATTCATTAACATAGGGATGGAAATAGGTTGTTGACAATCTGTACTTTTGATTGATGTCAATTTTACCAGTCTGTGGCTGCTGGATTAATTTTTGTTTGCTTACACAGTCTGTTCCATGTAGAGGAGAGGGCATAAGTTGTAAATGGCGAGATTACCAGAACATTTCAACTTTTGGTGAGTTCCATGTTTGCTGCATTAAAATGCCAGGATTTTTTGTAACAGGTATTTGCTTTGTTTGATCACTGTATTTGTTTCTGAAATGTTGCTTCTCCAGAATTTATTTCTTAGATTCAAATTAAATGTTGTTCAGCATTCAATTTGCAGTTAGCTCTCTTCTGTGACTTCTGTGTGCTGTGTAAATTAGATGCTTATGCTGAGATGTATCTTCAGTCACTGATGCAAAAGTCAATTTGCTGGGGTATTAATTTCCTCACATTACATCCTATGGCTGTAATGTGTATGTACTCTTGACATATGAAGTTAGCTCTCAATGGATGTTCATGAAAGAGTGTTTCTCAAGTGATGTCTTGTTATAACTGATTCATGTTGTCCAGACACGATGTAAACTTCTTCATCTTTTAATCTGCAGAGAAGTTCTTGCTTTTTTGAAACTGCAAGGTACAATAAAACAGTGCCTTGTCCATTTTGGACCTTGCATTTGAATGACAGTGTTCTTACCTTCTGACCATCCATGACTCATGATCTCTGCTCATAGCATCAGTTCTATCAGAAGCAGTCTCCTACATTTCAAACTTCACAGAAGCTGCCTTGTGTGCTGGACTAGAACTTCTGTGAGAAAGGATGGACTTTGCCACATTGTGAGGGCTGTTGCTGGAATTAGTCTGTTTCACTATAGCTGGACTTGGTCAGCACAGTTTTAATCTGTCAGGCAGTTTAAAGTGTTGCCCACTGGTGCCATTTCCTTCTGATATCCTCTCTTCCAAGTGCAACTCCTGCAGATTGTGGAGAAGTCTCTGTGAAGTTTGTGAAGAAGAAGAAGAAGAAGAAGAAGAAGAAGAAGAAGAAGAAGAAGAAGAAATGTTGACAGAACTAAGGCTAAAAGGGCAAGTGTTGTGCTTGGATAGGTATTGGTAAGAGCCTGGCTATCGAGTGCAAGATTCTGGCTTGGAGTCCCAGTGTGGTGCACAGTTTTAATATTCCTTATCAAGGTCTGTGTAAACTAGTGCTGCTATACTGTAGTGGAAGGGAGCAAAAACCAGTAAATGAAACAAAACTTAATTTTTTGGCTGGGCAAAAGTTTTGCAGTATTGGGCCAAACACAACAAAACCACTTTGGTCATTCATAATAATCTGTAGTATTGAGTAAAAGTAACTGACAGATCCAATTTTACAAAAGAGTAAAAGCCTGTTAATGTTTATCCAATTTTAAATTACTTCCCTGTGAATAAATTTGTGCCCAACATGTAGCTGTGTCTTCAACACACATGGACACAATATTCTAGAACTCTCCCCTGCCTATTTCATATGGACACTTGGAAGTTTAGAAGGTAACACAGTGGATTTTTTCCACACATGTCGTTAAAGTTCTTGTGATTCTGCAGCTCTAAAAGCAAAACATAACTTGACCTTGTGGTAATTGGAGTTCAGTGTTGATGGAATTAAATCAGTGTGTTTGCATAGCTGCTGCTCTCTTGACTCTCCTGCTATTCATAAAATAATCCAAACTCATGCCTTAAATATCAGCTTCATTTTCTTGTTGCTATCTCAGCAATCATGGAATCAGACTATCTGTAAGTAGCACCATTTAAGGCCATAATAATTGTTTAATAATCTAATACTACTGGTCAGACTGTCTTTAGTAATTCCATATTTTATTCATTCAGCTGTGGTACAATTTAGGATTAAATAGTGTTTAAAAATACACTAAAATGTGTGAGTTGTTAATCTTCTCACTGATACCACAAGATCAGTTTTGTTGTGGCTGTCGATCAAGAGGTGAATTTACTTCCTGCATAGAGGTCAGTTTTTATTTGTGAAAAGATTTCTTGTGAAGGTCCAGAAATAATAACAATAATAATAACAACAACAACAACTTACAGAATTGTAAAGTAGTTAGGTTATACAGAAAAAAAATGTGGCCAAAGGTGAGAGGCAAGAGAGTGTAAAATGAGTTTTAGGTTGCTTTGAAACCCATTGTTAGAAATTATTCCAGTATCTATGTTCGAGATACGTACATGTAATATGTGTATCCATGAATTACAGGAAAGCACTGTTAAAATTTCAGTTTTAGACCCAGAGAAGTTGAAAATTTTCTGTTTCCTTGATTGACACATCAGATTGATTATTGAACAGGTACATTTTTCTTCTCTTCATATTTGTATAAAATTTGTTGTGTAGAAGCTGTTCCTTTTTAGTAGCAATTGCAAACTTGAAGCACAAATCTAAACAAAGAAAAAATCCAGCTAGTGTTAACACAAAACATGTTTAATTGTTGGTTTTCTTTAACAGTGTTGTGCATTCTTTGACAGTGGCAAGTTTCATGAAGGATAATCATAATACACTTCCTGTCTATTGTGTATGCATGTTTAATGGCCAAACACATTATTAAAATTACTTTCCTATTGCAGGTAAACAGCACTGTACCTATTGCTTCAGAAGTTCTACAAAAAGCGGGAGTCTACGATCCCAACAGGGTGTTTGGAGTTTCAACTTTAGATGTTGTACGAGCAAACACCTTTATTGCAGAAGCAAAGGTTTGCTGTCAGATTCAAGATTCAAAATACTCTTATTGTACAACATTCCATGGTAGCTAGGAATAACTGGTTGTGTAGACAACAAATGTTTGTATGTCCAAAATGTTATAGAGAAATAGATTTTTTTTGTTACACTTGCAGTAGAGCTAAACTAAACTGCAGTTATGTAAATCAAAGTTATGGTACTGTGTAAAATGATATAAACACTTCTGAATGTGCAATAAGTTGACTGCAGTATTTTTTCACATGGGGTGAAGACATTTTGGTAAGCTTATCAGGAGTCACCAGGCGGTCACTGTTGTGGAGAGAAGGAAGGGTGGTAAGACTACATTTTAGTGATTAAAAACTGCGCTAACCTTGGTTATTAGTGAAGTGGATGGTCCATCATACAAGCTATAGGTGCCAAGTCCTTTGTTGTGTTTTTAATTGGAATCCATTCAAATTCCATTCTCAGTCAGTTTCCGTATCATTGTTGTCAGGCCGGCCAGTGTGGCCGAGCGGTTCTAGGCGCTTCAGTCTGGAACCGCTACAGTCGCAGGTTTGAATCCTGCCTCTGGCATGGATGTGTATGATGTCCTTAGGTTAGTTAGGTTTAAGTAGTTCTAAGTTCTAGGGGACTGACAACCTCAGCAGTTAAGTCCCACAGTGCTCAGAGCCATTTGAACTGTTGTCATGTGCTGTATATTAATCTTAAATGTACAGTTCAACATTATTACATTCTCTATTGCTTGTTCTGTTAACCCATCTCTGCTAAGATTCATGCAAGCTTCTAATCATGTTAAGCAATTTTAGATAAAAACTTTGGTTATTTCAGCGTAGTTAAATTATTCGAAGAAATGTTTGTCTGAATTTTTCTTTTTTTTATTCCAGGTTAGTTCAAAACAGTTCAGATCAGTGGTATAATGGGAACCTCTGAGTAGCAAACAGTCTTACGCAGTTTGCGTCTGCCTTAAAAATAGGCTTCATCTGCTTTAAAAATAGGCTCCAGCGTACTGTGAAACACAATTTGTGTAATCTGATTTCTTGTTAAACTTGTTTAAAAAGTGATTTTGTTCTGAATGAGCCAGTCATTTACTTTCTGAGGGTTGCAATAGTGGGGGCTCTGTCTGACCAGTATGATACAGCATGTTATCATGAATAATAATAATAATAATAATAAGGCGACGAAAAGAACAAACGACTAATTGGGTTGACCCCCCTTTTAGTGTGATTAGTTGGTTCAGGACAGAACTAAAGAAGCCTCGGACATGTGCCGTCATGGTCGGGGATGACGTTTGAACCCTATGCCCGCCCACAGTGGTAATGACACTGCTAGCCAACTGGAAAATGATTTAAATCCAGATAGAGGTGTTTTGCAGGATATGCTTCCTGCAACCACCCTAGAAGGAAAACACAGAGGATGAGATGGTCAGATGAAGTTAATCGACACCTCATGTTTTGTTATTACCAAGCAACAAACCTAGGAACCAACACAACTCGATACAGATCACAAGTATACACAACATTTATTATCAGAAACCCAGAATTAAAATTTTTAACAGAACGACAACTAGCTGATCAGATCCGTGTAATAATAAAAAATAACAGGATACCCCAGTCAGAATTAGAAAACATCAAACAACAAATACTGGAACAAAATGTGCAATCAGAAGAAGAAGAAGAAGAAGAAGGAAATGCAGTAATGGACTCAAACATCCCAGAGCAAACAAACAAAGAACAACACGCATCAATTAAACAATCAGAGGAAAACAAAATCTTGCGACAGCCACCAGAACAAGCACAAATAGAACTCGAAGGAACACACATGTTAGATATAGAAGAAAAATTTCAGCTGACATATATAGAATACAAAGACACAAATACAGATATTAGACCATTCTTGCACAGACCACCAAATAACCCACAAGTTGAAACAACAACAATTATCAACACAATTGTACACAGCAAAATAAATGAAAATACAACTATGGAAGAGTTACAACTACTGGTTTATATAGGAGCACTCACTACACTAAATATACACACTAGGCAGAGATTAGAACCAACCAACACACAGAAGAAACCCACAAAACCAGCATGGCAACACAGGCTACAGATCAGAATAGAAAAACTGAGAAGAGACATAGGACAGCTAACACAATTTATAAGGAATGAAATATCGCACAAAAAACGAAAAAGGTTTGGTAAAATCTCACAACAAGAAGCGATAGAGCAATTAGATGAAAAGAAGCAGAAATTACAAGCATTGGCCAAATGACTTAGAAGATACAAAAAAAGTGAAAACAGAAGGAAACAAAACCAAACATTCAATACAAACCAAAAGAAATTTTACCAGACAATAGATAACACATACATTAAATTAGTCAATCCACCAAACATAATAGACACGCAACACTTCTGGAGCAACATATGGTCAAACCCGGTACAACATAAGACATGCACGGTGGATACAAGCAGAAACACACATAAAAGATGATACCACAAATGCCTGAAGTGATAATTTTGCAACATGAAGTCACCCGAGCAATTAATTCTACGCACAATTCGAAAGCCCTGGAAAAGATAAAATAGCAAATTTCTGGCTAAAGTAGTTCACCTAAACACATTCACGTCCAACTAAATTATTTAACAGTTATATTGCAGACCCATACACAGTCTCTGATACACTTACACAAGGAATAACTTATCTGAAACCTAAAGATTAAGCAGACTCAGCAAACCCAGCAAAATGTCGCTCCATAACATGCCTACCAACAATATGCAAAATATTAACTTCAGTCATTACACAGAAATTAATGACACACAAAACACAGAGCAAAATTATAAATGAAGAACAAAAAGGCTGCTGCAAAGGAGTAAGAGGATGTAAAGAGCAACTAATAATACACTCCTGGAAATTGAAATAAGAACACCGTGAATTCATTGTCCCAGGAAGGGGAAACTTTATTGACACATTCCTGGGGTCAGATACATCACATGATCACACTGACAGAACCACAGGCACATAGACACAGGCAACAGAGCATGCACAATGTCGGCACTAGTACAGTGTATATCCACCTTTCGCAGCAATGCAGGCTGCTATTCTCCCATGGAGACGATCGTAGAGATGCTGGATGTAGTCCTGTGGAACGTTCGTGCTGGACGTGCAGACCGCGTGAGACGACGCTTCATCCAGTCCCAAACATGCTCAATGGGGGACAGATCCGGAGATCTTGCTGGCCAGGGTAGTTGACTTACACCTTCTAGAGCACGTTGGGTGGCACGGGATACATGCGGACGTGCATTGTCCTGTTGGAACAGCAAGTTCCCTTGCCGGTCTAGGAATGGTAGAACGATGGGTTCGATGACGGTTTGGATGTACCGTGCACTATTCAGTGTCCCCTCGACGATCACCAGTGGTGTACGGCCAGTGTAGGAGATCGCTCCCCACACCATGATGCCGGGTGTTGGCCCTGTGTGCCTCGGTCGTATGCAGTCCTGATTGTGGCGCTCACCTGCACGGCGCCAAACACGCATACGACCATCATTGGCACCAAGGCAGAAGCGACTCTCATCGCTGAAGACGACACGTCTCCATTCGTCCCTCCATTCACGCCTGTCGCGACACCACTGGAGGCGGGCTGCACGATGTTGGGGCGTGAGCGGAAGACGGCCTAACGGTGTGCGGGACCGTAGCCCAGCTTCATGGAGACGGTTGCGAATGGTCCTCGCCGATACCCCAGGAGCAACAGTGTCCCTAATTTGCTGGGAAGTGGCGGTGCGGTCCCCTACGGCACTGCGTAGGATCCTACGGTCTTGGCGTGCATCCGTGCGTCGCTGCGGTCCGGTCCCAGGTCGACGGGCACGTGCACCTTCCGCCGACCACTGGCGACAACATCGATGTACTGTGGAGACCTCACGCCCCACGTGTTGAGCAATTCGGCGGTACGTCCACCCGGCCTCCCGCATGCCCACTATACGCCCTCGCTCAAAGTCCGTCAACTGCACATACGGTTCACGTCCATGCTGTCGCGGCATGCTACCAGTGTTAAAGACTGCGATGGAGCTCCGTATGCCACGGCAAACTGGCTGACACTGACGGCGGCGGTGCACAAATGCTGCGCAGCTAGCGCCATTCGACGGCCAACACCGCGGTTCCTGGTGTGTCCGCTGTGCCGTGCGTGTGATCATTGCTTGTACAGCCCTCTCGCAGTGTCCGGAGCAAGTATGGTGGGTCTGACACACCGGTGTCAATGTGTTCTTTTTTCCATTTCCAGGAGTGTAGATGCAGAGGTGACATATCAAGCTAAAACTAAAAAAAGGTCGCTACACTATGCTTACATTGATTACCAAAAAGCTTTTGATAGTGTACCCCACTCATTTTTTTTCCCCAGCTCCCCACATGTACCATGTTATTAATGCACTTAGCTTTCCACTCTTTAACTCATGTGCAATGTTTTGTTAGTAGTCTGTCTTGCTTATTATCCTGTCTTCCACATTTAAGCTCTCATATCTTCAAGACTTGGCTGGCACAGTCCCCAACAGTCAGTCAGTCCTTCTCAACCTTTCTGGTAGGTCTCCCCTAACTCGGGGTTCTGGTAGAGTTTTCTGTAACTCTGCATTTGTTAAACCTTGCCAGTCCTTTTCTTTCATACCTCATCAATGCCCTTAAGCCACTGGCTCTCTAAATTTATCCATCCAGTTATATTTTCAAAAATTATTTTCATTGCTATGCTTGCTTGTCACTGTCATATAAAAAATATAAGAAAATGACACTACTATTTTCCAGGGGATAAGTTTATATGCCAATTAGCTCTGCAGATGATGAAGAATTGATGAAATGTATGATGAGACGAAAGAAATTGAGATAGTCAAGGGAGAGGAAAATTTAATAGTCATGGCTGACTGGAATTCGATAGTAGGAAAAGGGAGAAGGAAACGTATTAGGTGAATATGGATTGGGGGGTAAGAAATGAAAGAGGAAGCCGTCTGGTAGAATTTTGCACAGAGCATAACTTAATCATAATAATCATGGTTCACGAATCATGAAAGAAGGTTGTATACATGGAAGAAGCCTGGAGATACTAGAACGTATCAGATTATATAATGGTAAGACAGAGATTCAGGAATCAGGTTTTATAAGACATTTCCAGGGGCAGATGTGGACTCTGACCACAATCTATTGGTTATGAACTGTAGAGTAAAACTGAAGAAACTGCAAAAAGATGGTAAATTGAGGAGATGGGACTTGAATAAACTGACAGAACCAGAGGTTGGAGAGTGTTTCAGGGAGAGCATTAGGGAATAATTGACAAGAATGGGTAGCTTTGAGATTAAATAGTAAAGGCAGCAGAGGATCGAGTAGGTAAAAAGATGAGGGCTAGTAGAAATCCTTGGGTAACATGAAATATTGAATTTAATTGATAAAGGAGAAAATATAAAAATGCAGTTGATGAAGCAGGCAAAAAGGAATACAAATGTCTCAAAAATGAGATCGACAGGAAATGCAAAATGGCTAAGCAGGGATGGATAGAGGACAAATGTAAGGATGTAAAGGCATATATCACTAGGGGTAAGATGCAGGGGAAGATCAGTTTGGATTCCATAGAAATATTGGAACACGTGAGGCAATACTGACCTTAAGACTTACCTTAGGAGAAAGATTAAGGAAAGGCAAACCTATGTTTCTAGCAGTTGTAGACTTAGAGAAAGCTTTTGACAATGTTGACTGGAATACTCTCTTTCAAATTCTGAAGGTGACAGGGGTCAAATACAGGGAGCAAAAGGCTATTTACAATTTTTACAGAAACCAGATGGCATTTATAAGAGTAGAGGGGCATGAAAGGGAAGGAGTGGTTGGTAAGGGAGTGAGACAGGGTTGTAGCCTATCCCCAATGTTATTCAGTCTGTATATTGAGCAAGCAGTGAAGGAAACAAAAGAAAAATTCAGAGTAGGAATTAAAATCCATGGAGATGAAATAAAAACTGAGGTTTGCTGATGACATTGTAATTCTGTCAGACAGCAAAGGACTTGGAAGATAATTTGAACAGAATGGACAGTGTCTTGAAAGGAGGATATAAGATGAACATCAACAAAAGCAAAATGAGGATAATGGAATGTAGTCGAATTAAATCGTGTGATGCTGAGGGCATTAGATTAGGAAATGACACTTAAAGTAGTGAATGTGTTTTGCTATTTGGGAGCAAAATAACTGATGGTTGAAGTAGAGAGGATATAAAATGTTGACTGGCAATGGCAAGGAAAGTGTTTCTGAAGAAAAATTTGTTAACATCAAGTATAGATTTAAATGTCAGAATGTCGCTACTGAAAGTATTTGTGTGGAGTGTAACCATGTAGGGAAGTGAAACATGGATGATAAATAGTTTAGACCACATAACTGGGGAGGTATTGAATAGAATTGGGGAGAAGAGAAATTTGTGGCACAACTTGACTAGAAGAAGGGATCAGTTGGCAGGACATGTTCTGAGGCATCAAGGGATCACCAGTGTGGAAGGGCAGTGTGGAAGGTAAAAATTGTAGTGGGAGACAGAGTACACTAACCAGATTCAGAAGGATGTATGTTGCAGTAGGTGCTGGGAGATGAAGCTGCTTGCACAGGATAGAGTAGCATGGAGAACTGCATCGAACCAGTCTCAGGACTGAAGAAGAAGAAGGAGAAGAAGAAGAAGAAGAAGAAGAATGAGCAATGCTGATCATGGCTGTTTATTTTGGCCTACCAGGGTTATTATTGATGTGAAGGACATTAAATATTCAGAGAAGAATTTCTGACAATGAGAAGACAATAATAATGCTAGTACTGGGTCCATTACCATATGGATGGAAACCTCCCTTCGTATGTCATCCTTCTCAGGAAAAAGATCTGCAGTACTTATCTTTAGATACTAAAAAAAGTGATAGCTGTCAAATGACCTGACACCAGAAGGCTGTTTGGAACGCAATACTAAGGTCTTCAAACAACAGTGCTGAATTCTTTTAGGGAATACCTCATCCAGGAAATTGAGGGTTGGATGAGAAAGTATACCCCAGACATGATAATAGTTCCTGGTGGCATGATGTCACAACTTTAAAGTGATGGTTGTTGTGACGAGATATTTTAAGGTTCACTTGTAAGAGGTTTACAGTGGTTTCTTCTTGGAGACTATGCACTTCATTCAAGGAGGAAGAAGTTACAGACACACTCTGCATCTATGCTGGGCTGGTGGATCGTTAATGCCTGGGGCAGAATTTTAAGCGAATCCGTTATGAAATGATTTAAAAAGTACTGTGTGCCCAGTGTTTAAGATAGCTCAGAAGCTAAAATTCTATGGGAGGAATGTCAGGAAAAAACAATAAAGAGTATGCTTACAAATGAAGATTTATATTATTTTTATTATTATTAAAAGTGATACTACAGATATGTCTTGGATAGTAAGCAAAAAAGGAAGTGAAGGTAGAAATTAATGAAGACCATTTCTTATTGTTTGTCTATATTTTGATAAGACAGATATAAAACAATAAATGGCATAAGTTTGAGAATAGGTAGAATATTAACCTTTTTAACCTAGCACTTAACATCAGTAAGACAGAATCTAATTTAGATTAGTCTGAATATATTAAAAACAAAAATTTATCAAGAAGCCACTTAAAAAAAGGTGTGGTATGATATTCATGGTAGTCTTATAGTCAGATAAATGGTACCTTGAGAAGGCCAAAGGTGCTGAAATAAGGTAATTGCTGAATAATGAAATGGAAATGCTTATTTCAAAATAAAAGAACAGGAAAATGGCTTCATTTTAGAAACTTACAGTGCTTGTGGACCCAGACATCAACTTCTTTTAAAGCATGTTCCTTTTTGGGTCTTCAGAGGATTTAAAACAATACATCATAACTTATTTCCTGTTGATACTGTAATCTGATTTCTAATGCATCTAAGGTGCAGCAACAGTTAAATATTGTATATAATTGTTTTTGTGACAACAGTCAAATAAAGAAGTAAGTTTTTTTTGTTTATAATATGGCAGCAGTCACAAAAATTAAGAAAATGTCTAATGTAGGAGTTGTTGGTTGAAAGTTAAAGCTTCACGAAAAGAATTATACTGCGCGTTTCCTGGAGTAAAAGATTACTTCACTGTACTTGATATTTCCTCCAGACTCTGTGTTATTATGATAGAGAAAGCAATGTGTTGAAGAAGCTAGCAGTCTTTTAATGTTTGCTGTTACTGCAGATGTAATCACCTGTAGTCCCTTTTTTGATTTATTTTAATTTCATTTTGATGATTTTTAGTGTTTTGTAGTCTTTCATCTAAGTCTTTGTGTAAATAGAGCATATGATTAACAGCTGGCATGTTTCTCCAGTTCTGTACAAATTCGTAGTATGTTAAAAACAGAAATGCAAGATGATATATTTAAAGCATAGAATCTCAAATGTTCCTGCCAACATTTTTTTGTCATGACAAATGTTTAGTGTAGCTATGATTCGAAAGTGTAACACTGAAACTTTTACAACAGGGTCTGGACCCAACAAAGGTGAATATCCCAGTGGTGGGAGGTCACTCTGGAGTCACTATCATTCCTCTTATCTCTCAGGCAACTCCCAGTGTGGACTTCCCAAAGGATCAACTCAAAGCTCTTACTGAAAGAATACAGGTAATTAAAATATGAAGCTGTGAAGGGACACACATTTTAATAAAGAAAAACAGCTAATTTTGATTGAAAATTTGGTAGTTCATAATTCATTAAAAATTTTACAGTGATTGCAGAAGAGCATGCCTTGAGATGATTAAAACTTCACTAAAAGTTGAGAAACGAGATTAATTATAATTTGTGAAGGAATTGTCTAATATTAATTAAAATTTAAATTCTCTGCCAAATCTAAGCAATTTGTTGTTGGGCATTCATGAATCGTGTTGGCCTGCCAACTATTGTCACCCTGTGTTTTTCATGAACATTATTACATTATCCTTCAGGAGGCTGGCACAGAAGTGGTGAAAGCAAAAGCTGGTGCTGGTTCAGCAACACTTTCAATGGCATATGCAGGTGCTCGCTTTGCATTTGCAGTGATCAGAGCCCTCAAGGGAGAACAAAATATTGTTGAATGTGCCTATGTCCGATCAAATGTTACAGAGGCAAAATACTTTGCAACACCTTTACTTCTTGGGGTGAGTAAAAGTCCATCAGTCTAACAAAATGAATAGAATACACAGGGTACATCAATTAATGGGTACTAATTTAACAAATCAGTTGTGGTTTCCTATTCTGATTTTTTTATATAGTAAAAAAATTATTTTTGTAGCCTGGTGGTATACAGAAGAACCTCGGTCTCGGAAAGCTGTCTGACTTTGAGAGTGAGCTGCTGAAGGCAGCAATACCAGAACTAAAGAAGAACATACAGAAGGGAGAAGATTTTGTAAACAAGAAGTAAATTACTACCTTGGGAACAAACC